>NC_082641.1:163002257-163612290 GCF_028023285.1 Balaenoptera ricei
CATGAAAAAAAAAACCAAATCTGATGCTTTTCCCAAAAAGTTTCTCTTCAACCCTTTACTATTACACTGTTCCTTTAATTGTTAAAAACAGCCAAGATTCTGTATCTTTGGCAATAGACAGTTCAGCTTTTGGCACATAGTATAAAGGGTTTATTTTCTATTCCTTTGTAAAACATGATGCATTTTACTTATTTGTAGTGTTATGAAGCTGGTCACTTGGAGAATGAAATTACTGAATCATGTGCTGCATCTCGTTCTAAAGAGTTTGGTGGAGGTGAGTGTTTTTGAGATTTAAGAACTGTATTGCAAAAATAAGTGTGAAGTACCCTGTCAGTTAATGAGAAAAGTTACTAAGCAGGACTAGTAAGGTTGCAAGTTCTAAGACTTGTTTGCCCAATATATGCTTCCTAAAACTACGTATGACACTAGAAAATTGTATTGATTCATTTCCAACTTTATACTGAAATTAGTTAAATGGAATTAGAATTATATTAGTGTTAAGGAAATGTTGGGAACAATAAAGAAAAATCAGCTCCTTAATTTTCTTATTAGATAATTCTCCATACTGCATCATTACTTTCTTGGCTTTGATTCCTATAGGACAGAAAATACGGAATTTGAGTTGAGGGGGAAATTGCAAATCATCTTAAACAAGTCTTTCATAGTCTTACTTTCTTATATCACACCTGTGACCTTTGGTCAATGAACATATGCTTGAAAAAGAGAGCTTACATTTGAGCCTAAAGGCCTTGGGAATCTTCTAGATTAAATTGGAATCTGTTTCCTGGAACCTCTGCTTGGTCATCTTATTTCTGCCCACAGCAGGAATGGGCAGCCCTTCTTCATTCAATAACAGATAAAATAATCATAGTTTAAGTATCTACTCTACCAGTTTCTTTGCGTAAGGACTGTTACCTCTGATCAATCTAAAGCATTACAACGAATTAGGATATTATTCATATTATCCCTATCTTGTAGAATAAGCATGAAGATGAAAGAGGTTGGAAGGGCTGGGGAACTATATCCAGACGTGACCAAATTTATTGCCACACTGCTGTCTCATTATCCACCCTGTGTTTCTCCATAGCAATTCTTTCTATCCCTTTGATCATTTTGTCTGCCTATGCCATTTATTGATTGGTGTCATTCCTGAAATATTAGCTTAGATTTGAGCATGCTACATCAGATATGATCTATCAGCAAAGGGTATTATGGGGAGATTATATTTTACGTGGTCTTAAACGTACACTTCTTTGAATGTGATCTGTGATTATTAAGTTTTTTAGCAAGTAAATTAAGCAATATGTTAACTTATTTTAACCCTGTATGCAATTATAATATAGGTTGGTCAACTTGTTTGCTTGATTTAAAAAAAAAAACTAAAAAACTGCTTTCAAAATAATATCAGCTCTTTCCCTATACATTTGTACTTTAGTTTTCTGTAAAACCTACAACCTGCACTTTATCCTCTGTAAATTTCATCTAAATGTTTCAACTTGTGAGAATTTTGAAGCTTTATTCTGCCACCATCTTAACTCTTCCCTTTTAGTCTTAGGCTGTCAGCAGCTTTGATAGCAGAGCTCCATCTCAATCAGGCAGATCAAGAAGAGAGCCCTAAAGCAGTCTTCCAAAGTATTTGATACCTAGCTTAAATATCCTGGAACATTTTACAAAATATCTCTTTAAAGATTCCTCTTAATGTTTCTATAACAAAGAGTTGAAATATGTATAATAAAAAATGAGTGAGAGACTAAATTCCATTTTCTAAATATGCCAAGATTAGGCATTCATATTCAAGGTTATAGTATCGCTGCATGAATACCCTTTTTTTTTTTAATTAAAAAAAACGTTTATTTGTTTATTTATTTTTGGCTGTGTTGGGTCTTCGTTGCTGTGCGCGGGCTTTCTCTAGTTGCAGTGAGCGGGGGCTATTCTTCCTTGTGGTGTGTAGGCTTCTCATCGCAGTGGCTTCTGTTGTTGCAGAGCATGGGCTCTAGGCGCATGGGTTCAGTAGTTGTGGCACACGGGCTCAGTAGTTGTGGCTCACGGGCTCTAGAGCACAGGCTCAGTAGTTGTGGCGCATGGGCTTAGTTGCTCTGCGGCATGTGGGATCTTCCCGGACCAGGGCTCGAACCCGTGTCCTCTGCATTTGCAGGCGGATTCTTAAAACACTGCGCCACCAGGGAAGTCCCTGCATGAATATCCTTTTGGCCAATAAATGTATTGGTTGGGGGAGGGAGGTATTTTTCTCTCCTATAAGTCAGATCTTATGTATTTCATGTTTTTGTCTTAATCCTTAAATCATAGAGTGATATAATTTATTGTCTTTAATCTTGGAGGCCAGGTTTTAGTATCTTTTCCTGACTACTAAATGCATTTCCTCCCCATCTGTAGGATATTAAAGTCCTTTGTGGAACTAGAAAGTCTTTCATTTCAATCATATAAAATGAAATTGCTTTAATAACCTGTATGTTTACTATTTAATCCACATGAGGCAGAATTTATATATATGTATCCATTTCCCCAACTAGTTATATACTAATGGGTAAGTCGTTTTTTTTCCTCTGCTCTTGTTTTCCTCATCTGCAAAGTTAGAGAATTAAAATTAAAATTAAGGTTGGTGTTTACTCTAACATTCCATAATTCTATGAGGTCCCTTTAGTTGAGGATAGGAGTTCTTGGACATGCATGTGATCAGCCAGCAGGTAACACCTGTTTTCCTGTCCTAGGCACCACCAAGCTGTTTGATAAACCAAGGAAGCGAAAACGACAGAGACATGCTACAGCCAAGGTGCATTGTAAAAAAGTGAAAAATGACAGCTCATCAAAAGAAACTCCAAGCTCCGAGGTATTATGCAGTTCTTCATCTTTTGACCTTCCAAAGCGAAGCTGCTTTTCACAGTAGAGGCCACATCCCTTTTCCCTTTGAGTTTACCTAAAAATAGTATTCTGTTGAAACAGCTAGTAGTGATGAGGAATCCTGGAGAAAAAGATGAATCTGATTCTAGTAGAAATAAGTCAAAGCACTATGGCAACTGTGGGTGTGACCTTTTTAAAAGATCACACCCCATGCTCTAGGTGTCAGATGAAATGCATAACTGTTTCATCAGGAAGTAAACTTGTTCTAAAACCAGAGAGCACAATATCAAGTAACTGTATAATCCAGATGAACTTGGTATTGCCCTTTAAAAGTTGAGACTGCAGTTAGGGGAAAAACTCATTTGCTTATTTATTGAGACCACCAACTGCTGAAATTTAGAGTAATGTTTGTAAACAGCGACTTTTAGGAAACAGATTTAAAGCCATTTTCTTGAAGAGCATCAGTGCAGCTATTGATGCTATCCCTAGCTTTCCAATTCAGGTTAAAAGAGAATTAGAACAAGTCAGGTCAGCATCACATATTATGATACAGAGTGTTTCTTTCCAGGACAATTTGAATAGAATGCCCAAGGGGGGCATTATTTAGGAAACACTGATCTTGGAAGGACAAATAAGTAATCAAATAAACTTAAGAATGTTTTCTCTCCCTTAGTGAAACCTTAAAATGGAACAGCTCAAAAAGTTCCAGTGGAACAGCCTCAGAGCAGTTAGTGGCAGGGCATGAGGCGCCCACTACCCGCCCAATCACAGCAGGGTTAGAACTAACATTGCATGCAGTCCGCCCACGTGATTGGCTGAACATCTGTAAGTGCTTAATGGCTAGACAAATAGCAGCCCAGAGGGAGGGGGTCAGATGGAGGAGACATCAATAATATAGATGTGGGATGTTATTTTTTCTCTGCAAGGGAGAACTGATGACACACAGGACAGCTGCAAGCCCCAAGGAGACCGTTGAGGAGGGTGTAGAAAATGACCACGGAATGCCTGTATCTAAAAAACTGCAGGGTGAACGAGGAGGAG
This sequence comes from Balaenoptera ricei, assembly GCF_028023285.1. NCBI lineage: Eukaryota > Metazoa > Chordata > Mammalia > Artiodactyla > Balaenopteridae > Balaenoptera > Balaenoptera ricei. The sequence goes on from NC_082641.1 coordinate 163,006,158, forward strand.
GAGCTGCACTCAAGGAGAATGTTTGTCAGGTAGAGAATGTTTGCCCACTTGCATTTGAATTGCATGCTTATCTTTTAAGAGAAGTCCTCTCCCTTTCTCTTGATGACCTAGTCATGGTTGGAATAAAAATTCTCTTGGATGATTCCAGTGGAATCACTTACTTTAAAGATTTAACTCTTCTCTCTTCCCACAAAAAAAGAAGAGAAATATTTAGTGTTGCCCCTGGGTAGATACCCTGAAGTAGGTCTGAGATGGAAGGGGTGAAATCTGTGGTTGCTCAGCCAAAGATAATTTTCCTGCACCTCTCATGGTGTGAGAATGTTTGGGTTTCTAAGGAATTTTTCAAGGAGAATTTTCAACATAGATTGTTGGGTTTGTGTGTGTGTGTGTGTGTGTGTTTTGTTTGTTTTTGTTGTTGTTTTTGGGTTTTTTTTCTGCTTTAAAGTAGTGACTTTAGAGAACCTACCACCTGTATTTTTCTATTTATTTAATAAACATTTATGCAGTGGTTTTTACTATGTGTCAGGTGTTTTTCCAGTCACTTTGTAAATATTACATCATTTAGTTAGCATAACAATCTCATAAGATAGAGGATCATTATTATCCTTGTTTTATAGATAAGAAAATTGAGGTACAGGGAGGTTAAATAGCTTGCTTGTAGTCACTCAGTGAAGCCAGGATTCAAACCCAGGCAATCTGGGTTTTGAGTCTTAACCACTATGTTGTCTTGCTTCTCTGTGAAATGTGCCTCCACTTTAATGTCAAATGCCTTTATCTTACTTGGGAGTAGAGTCAATTAAATGGATGCATTGGTTATATTCTCTTTTCATGGTCTTGATTTAACCTTGTAAATACTTAAAAACTAGCATATAAAAAGTTGAAAATATTAGTTTGTTTTTTTTTTCTAATTGAAACTGCTAAAAAATAAAATTTCCCCAGGCCTAGAATATTATTATGGCCAGTATAATTTCAACTCAGTTTCTGTGTCTCTTCATTTCACTGCTATATAAAGAAGGTTGATTATATTCAGACCTGCTCCCAAACAGTGTTACTCCTCAGAGACTGTTAGGCCCACAAAGATTGTCATATAAGAAGGTATTGTAACCCATGGTCCTGGTTTGTTTGGATCAGTCTTTGTTTAAATCTGTTGTGCTTGTATAATTTATTAATAGCACCTCCTTTCATGCTCAAGTGTCCTAGTTTGAAGGATGAATTACATGGTCATCCCAATTAAAGGGTTAGTCTGTAACATTTGGTTAATTTGAAAAATTTATTCCTCAGTACCTACTATAATTGAAGTTTTCCTGTTTAAGTGATGAAGGCGAATTTGTTTATCGTACAGGAAAGCTGATGTTGCTGGCACTCTGAATATACAAAACAAAACATGTAATATTTATGGCATTTGTTAATTTTTGGTTATGAATAGTAGATCATGGGAGAGCCAAACATGAAAGACTAGCTCAGAATCCCTTGGGGTCCCCTCTTAATCCCTGGCTGCCTCTGGCCTTTTATTCCCAAAGCTCTCCTACTCGTTTGCTTATTTAAGCTTTGATGTTAAGTGGCCAAGACCTGTTCTGTTTCTTTGGGTTCTTGACGATATTAGACTTGCCTGGCCATCTTTCCCCCTTTCTTGTCTTACAGAATAAGTATAAGAGTTTTTTCATTTTTATCATTTTTCTGTTAATCACTATGGGGAAACAAGTCAGGATATTAGAGGGGTGAAAAGTAACAAATGTTGGGAATGTGCAGAATTTTCATAAATCATACAATGTTTTCAAAAGCAACAGATCCCGATCTTTATTTCCTAAGGCTGTATCATCATTGACACCCTGTTTTAGTGAGATTGTCTCAGAAAGGTGATCTTTCTGATTTTAATATGGTTCTAGGTGTATCTCAAGGATTGTTCAAATCTTAATCAGGGCCCTTCTGGACTGTTATGACCCAAGTCCCAGCTGGCCAGTATTTCTTGCTTGAACCATTGCAGTAACCTCTTTGATTATCTCTGCTTCTCATCTCACCTTTTTACTCTTGAAATTTTTCATGTAGCAGTCATAGGGATCTGTTTTTAGATGAATACCTGATTTCAGCCTTCCCTTGGTATAGCGCTCATTATAATGGCACACCTTTGCAATTAGAATAAAATCTGAAACTCTGTACCGTAATCTGTAAGGCCACACAGTCAGGCCCTTGCTTGCCTTTTTCTTACTTCATTTCTACCACTTCTAACTTTTGTTCACTTTTGTCCAATGACACTGGCTTTCATTGTGATTCATAGGAATGCCATGATTTTTCCTGTCTGTGCGCTTTCTGTACTTTCTGCCTTCTTGGTCCCTTCTTCAGATCATGTGGCTGACTTGTCATTCAGAGCCCAGTCTAAGAAGTCATTCCTAATCACCCAATCCAAAGTTGTTGTTTGAGTGCTCTACCCAAATACTTACATTTTCTGATATCTTTTGTTTGTTTAATTGTTTACTTGTATCTTTGTATCCTTAGAATATAAGAATGATGGGAGCCAGGGACCTGTGGTACCTGGCATAGAGGAGGTAATCATTAAATACTAGCTGAATGAATGGTGGGATTTTTTGTTTCTGGCAAAGCTGCTTCTTAACTTTTGCTTTAATGAAGACCTTCTGCTTGGGATTTTTAAAAATCTTTTTCTATAGACAGATCTGTTTTCTTTCTCTTAACAGAACTGTGAGAAACTGGGTGAGCTGCTATTATGTGAGGCTCAGTGCTGTGGGGCTTTCCACCTGGAGTGCCTTGGATTAACTGAAATGCCCAGAGGAAAATTTATCTGCAATGAATGTCGCACAGGTAAAGTAGTTAGAGAAAGGTCTTCTTCCAAGGAAGGTTTGAGTTTCAAGTTTTCTAGGAAAAAATCATTTATTGGAGACACTTTTTTTGTGGCAATACTGGGCTAATTCCTGCAGACATAGAGATAGGTGCTCTGTGGTCTTTGCCTTCAAAAAACTCAAGTGAATAATGAATGTATAGTATAATATAGTGCAAAAAGTGTTGTTGTGAATGTTAAAGTGCTGTGTGAATGAAGATGCACCAGTGCTACAGAGGAAGATATCTGAGTTTGGTTTTAAGAGAGAAATAGAAATTGGTGTGTGGAGGGGAAGGATAGAAGGTCCAGTAAAGAAAGTATGAAATATTTGGGGAACAGGAAGCATATAGGTCAGTATGTTTGGAGTTTAAGATATTTTAGGGAAGAGGTGAGGCATAGGTAGTGACGAGGAGGACTTCTGGGTTACTGATGATATTTTATGTTTCTTGATCTGAGTGGTGATCAAGAAATGTGTTCACTTCATGATTATTTGTGAACTTAGAGTGTGTGCACTTTTCTGTGTATATTATACATCAGTAAAACTGTTTAGCAAAAAAAAGAGAGCTAATTCGTGAGAGTTACAATATACGGATTGGGTCAGAAACTAGGAATGGTCAGGTGAGACCAGCCTGTAAAGCACCTCACAGCTGTGCTAAGGAGATTGCTGTTTTTTCAGCATTATGAATGGGTGTTACAGTATGAAAGTAGTAAAGAAATTAGGGTTGACAGTAAAGATTTTATGCTCATAAGTCATTAAAACCGTAGGTGTGCATGATGCTGCCCAAAGAGAAAACGTCTGTAGAGTGAGAAGAGGGCTAATGACACTACTGGGGGATACCCACTTAAAAGGGGCTACTGGAGGGTGAGGAGGAGCTGCTCAAGAAAGAATGTCTGTGAAGCCATTGGAATGGGGTGTCATCAGCAGAGGCAGATGGGGCAAACAGACCAAGGAGGTTCTAGAGTGAAAAGAGGATCTATTGTATTTGGCAGTGAGAGAATGCCTTACTAAACCAGACTGAAAGATGAATGGGTAGCAGTATACACTATTTCTTACAGAAGCTTGACTTCAGTGGAAAAGGGAGCAGTAGCTGAAGGGAGGATGTTAGAGGGTCAGGAGGAAGAACATCTTGAGTAGGATGAAGGTTAAGAATTGTGTAGGGAAATAAATTTCCGTAACAGGAGGGGGAATAACTGGAGTACAGTCACAGAGACAGGAGAGGATAGGCTTGAAGAGATAAAAAGATTAAAAGGGAATGTACCATGTAATTGTGAGGGAGATGAACACTGAAGTTTTTCCTTGGCTTGGTGAGAATGGTGGAAAAAGGTAATTGTTTATAACCTGAAGGGAAGAGTGTAGGCTTAGACTAGCCCCTGTGGGAAATAAGAGATGAAATTAACTTGTGTCTGTAAATAGATGGCCATGTCAGATTGAGTTATTTCATCTTTCTGCTACCACTTTCAGCAGTGTAGGAACAAAAGGTGGAAGACAAGATAGTTGTGGGGTTATTTTGCCTTCTACACACGTTGGGCTTTTGATCATTATGTGCCATATGGTGTCCCGGCCCTGTAAATAAAATTTAGAAACAAATTTTAGATATGTGCATATCTCTGTTGCCCTAATTTTCTTAGATCTTCTTCTTCTTTTTTAAAAAAAATTTTTTTTAACTTCTTATTTTATATTTGAGTATAGTTGATTAACAATGTTGTGTTATATCAGTTGTACAGCAGAGTGATTCAGTTATACATATACATGTATCTATTCTTTTTCAAATTTTAAATATAGCAGTGAGTACAGTGTCAATCCCAAACTCCCTAACTATCCCTCCCCCCAACTCTTCCCTCCTGGTAACCATAAGTTCCTTCTTTAAGTCTGTGAGTCTGTTTCTGTTTTGTAAATAAGTTCATTTGTATCATTTTTTTTAGATTCCGCATATAAGCGTTATCATATGATATTTGTCTTTCTCTGTCTGACTTCACTCAGTATGACAATTTCTAGGTCCATCCATGTTGCTGCAAATGGCATTATTTCATTCTTTTTAATGGCTGAGTAATATTCCATTGTATATATGTACCACATCTTCTTTATCCATTCTTCTGTTGATGGACATTTAGGTTGCTTCCATGTCTTGGCTATCACTGCTAGTGCTGCAGTGAAGATTGGGGTGCATGTATACTTTCAGACCTTGTTTTCTCCAGAAACATGCCCAGGAGTGGGATTGCAGGATGATATGGTGGTTCTAGTTTTAGTTTTTAAGGAACCTTTGTATTGTTCTCCATAGTGGCTGTACCAATTTACATTCCCACCAACAGTGTAGGAGGGTTCCCTTCTCTCCACACCCTCTCCAGCATTTATTGTTTGTGGATTTTTTGATGATAACCATTTAGAGAGATCTTCTTGCCTTTTGTACCAGTGATCCAGTTTTGCTAGTCTCATCTTTATTATGATGTGGTATTCTCTGAACCAGGCTAATCTGAGGCAGACCTATTTTTTAAAAAAAATCAACTTAGGGCTTCCCTGGTGGCGCAGTGGTTGAGAATCTGCCTGCCAATGTGGGACACACGGGTTCGGGCCCTGGTCTGGGAGGATCCCACGTGCCGCGGAGCGGCTGGGCCCGTGAGCCACAATTGCTGAGCCTGCGCGTCTGGAGCCTGTGCTCCGCGGCGGGAGGGGCCGCGATAGTGAGGGGCCCGCGCGCCACGATGAAGAGTGGCCCCCACTTGCCGCGACTGGAGAGAGCCCTCGCACAGAAACGAAGACCCAACACAGCCAAAAAATTAAAAAAAAAAAAAAAAAAAAAAAAATCAACTTAATTAGAGGGTAATTTGCCTACTCTAAATGTACCCCTTTTAATGTATGTTTTGATAGGTTTCAATAAAATGTATACACCCACACCAGAAAGTTCCCCTATGATCAGACCCAGTCAGTCTTTTTTGCACCTCACCCCTTCATCCCCATCATCAATTTCAGGTTAAACAGTGATCTGCTTTCTGTTAGAGCACATTAGATTTACCTTTTTTTTAGAGTTTGTGTCTAGCTCAGCATAATGTTTTTGAGACTCATCTGTGTTGATGTGTGTATCAGTAATTCATTCTCTTTCTTAAAACAGCTTTATTGAGGTGTAATTGATATACAGTAAACTACACAAAGTGTACACTTTGATGACGTTTTGGTGTGTGTGTGTGTACATACACCTTTGAAACCATCACTCAGCATAGTTACTTTGAGATCAAACAACATTGTTGCAGGTATTGAGAATTCATTCTTTTTATTGCCAAGTGGTATTCCATTGTATGGATATAAGAGTTTGTTTATCCACTCATCTATTGATGTACATTTGGATAGTTCTCAGGTTCGGCTATTATAAATAAAGCACTGTGTATCCTTTGTATGGATACACTTTCTTTTCTGTTGTGTCAATATCTAACAGCAGAATGGCTGCATATGGTAGGCTTAACTTTTTAAGGAACATCCAAAGTGCTTGTACCATTTTATATTTCCATCAGCAGTGTGTGAGAGTTTTAATTCTGCCACATCTTCATCAACATTTGGTATTGTCAGTCTTTTTAATTTTAGCCATTCTGACAGATGTGTAGTGGTATTTTATTGTGGTTTTAATGTGCATTTCACTAATGATGAATGATGTTGCACATCTTTTTATGTGCTTATTTTTCTTATGTGCTTTTTATGTGCTTATTTTTCTTTATGTGCTTATTTTTCTGTCTTTGAGGAAGAGTGTTCAAAATTTTCTTTTAATTTGGGTTTTTTCCCCCCCTATAAATTTATTTATTTATTTATGGCTGTGTTGGGTCTTCGTTGCTGTGCATGGGCTTTCTCTAGTTGGCGAGCGGGGGCTACTCACTCTTCATTGCGGTGTGCGGGCTTCTCATTGTGGTGTTTTCTCTTGTTGCGGAGCACGGGCTCTAGGCGCGTGGGCTTCAGTAGTTGTGGCTCGCGGGCTCTAGAGTGCAGGCTCGGTAGTTTTGGTGCATGGGCTTAGCTGCTCCGCGGCATGTGGGATCTTCCCAGACCAGCGCTCGAACCCGTGTCCCCTGCATTGGCAGACGCATTCTTAACCACTGCACCACCAGGGAAGTCCTGGGTTGTTTTCTTACTGTTGAGTTTTAAGAGTTCTTTATATGTATTCTGGCTACAAGTCCTTTATCAGATATATACTTTCCAAATTATTCTCCCAATCTGTGGCTTGTTTTTTAATTTTCTTAATGGTATCTTTTGAAGAGCAGAAGTTTTTAATTTTGATGAAGTCTAGTTTATCAAATTTTTTTTAATGGTCTTTCTTAAGCAAGAAATCTTGCTTAACCCAATGTCACAAAGATTTTGTTTTCTTCTGAAAATTTTTTAATTTTAGGTTTCACATTTAGGTCTGTGATCTATATTGAATTAAGTTTTATATATTATGTGAGGTAAAGAGAGGTTATTATTTTTGAGGGTAGAAAATTTTACCCTAGTTTTAGTAAAGATGTATAGAGTAAGAATAAAGGAGTCATTTCTTATTTCTTCTGGGTCACCCTGTTTTCCTATAGTAGGATGACCACACCATAATTTAGGCTACTCCAGTTAAGTATTGGCTGCCAGTTATTCAGTATCAGGCAGTAGATTGCTTCTTTTCAAATACTTATTTTAAATTTTTTTCTAAAATTATTAGTTGGTGATCTCACTGTTTGTAAAGATGAGGTGGATTATTTTACTGTGTTCCTATTTCCAGCAGGTGCCAAAGGCAGGATTCGTGTTCAGGTCTGTCTGTTTCTCAAGCCTGGGCTCTTTCCTTTACATTGTTTTGCTTCCCAGCGAGAGGTAGATTTTTTTTTTTTCTCTTAAACTTTTTATTACAGAAATCGTCAGACATATACAGAAGTAGAGAGAACAGTATAAAGAATCTCAACATATTCATCACTTAGCTTCAGTAGTTAATCAACTTCTTGCCTCATTTTACTCATATAGTTCAAAATATATGTAACTAGCATATTTTTTAACACTTTAAAAATATATATCCATTGTATACAGTGACTCCTATGTGTCCTCAACTACCCAATCCCACTTTCAAATTTTCCCACTTTGTCTCAAAATATATTGTTTTATAGTGTTTTGAATCAAGATCCAAATAATGTCCCTGTATTGTATTTTTTAATAAAAAAATTCATCTCTTAAACTTCTCTTAATCTACAGCAGTACTATTCCCCTCACCCAATTTTTTTTGTTTTTTTACAACAAAATATGTTTTATTTAACCCAGTATATTCAAAATATGTCAGCATATAATTAATATGAAAATGACTGAAATTTTCTACATTCTTTTTTATGTGCTAGGTCTTCAAACTCCAACGTGTATTGACACTGACTACACATCTCAATTTAGACTAGTGCCATTTTAAGTGCTCAGTATCCAAGTGTGGTTTCCCTACTGGGCCTGTGCTAAATCAAACCTTACTTGTCACCCCTACATGACAAACCTTATTGCTGGATCCCAATAACTGCACATATTTGAGGGACCCCTCACCCAATTTTTTAATGTTCTTTATTTCTTGAGACAATGGTCATTTGTCCGCCAAGTTTTCTACATTCTAAATTTGGCTGATTGCATCCTTGAGGTGTCCCTTTAACTTGTTCCTCTGTCCTCCGTATTTCCTGGAAACTTGTAGTTAGATCTAGAGGCTGGATCAGGTCAAGTCAATTTTCCTTTGGCAAGAATACTTTGTGGGGGATGTCTACTTCCTATAGCATCACATCAGCAAGCATGTATTAAATTTCCCACTTAATAGTGATATTAAGATTGTTCAGTAGGTTCGTGTTGTCATACTGATCAGTCTATTATAATGTTCTTCACTATGATATTGTGATTTTTAATAAATATATATTTGGTCTTTGTCCAGTTTCTGGCACAGAGCTCCTGAAACCCTTGAAATTTCCTAAGTGATGAGGGCTATAAAGATGTATGTCTTTTTTTATGTTAATGAGAGATGACTTTTGGAACTAGCTAAGGATGGGAGCTGGTTGCCAGGAGAACCAACCATGTGATTAGAGGGTTCCATCTCCCCCTGGCCTTTTTGGAGGGGAGAGTGCTGGAGGTTGGATTAGTCCTCAATTACCAGTGATTTAATCAATCATGCCTATGTAATGTGGCCTCCATTAAAACCCAAAAGGATGGGGTTTGGAGAGCTTCTGGGTTGGTGAACACATGGAGATTAGGGGAGAGTGGCGTGCTTGGAGAGGCCCTGGAAGCTCTGAGCTCTTTCCCCATACCTTACTCTATGCATTTCTTTTAACTAGCTGTTCCTGAACTACATCATTTTTTTAGTAAACTGATGATCTAGTAAGTAAAGTGTTTCTCTGAGTTCTGTGACCCACTCTTGCAAGTTAATTGAACCCAACCTCTGATTTATAGCCAGTTGGTCAGAAGTACAAATGACAAGCTTGACTTACAACTGGTAAGGGTTGGGGTGGGAGGCAGTCTTGTGGGACTGAACCCTTACTTAATCTGTGGGATCTGATATTATCTCCAAGTAGATAGTGTCAGAATTGAGTTGAATTGTAGGATACCAGCTGGTATCAGAGAATTGCTTTGTGGTGTGGGCACCCTCCACCCCCACCCCGTGTTGGAATTTGGTGCAGAATTGTGTACTCACTAACTTTTCACCTAATGGTTTAGCATTGAGTGAATTCTTGAGTTAGTATTAATTTGTTTCTTCCTGTTTCCTAGGAATACATACCTGTTTTGTATGCAAGCAGAGTGGGGAAGATGTTAAAAGGTGCCTTCTGCCCTTATGTGGAAAGTTTTACCATGAAGAGTGTGTCCAGAGATATCCACCCACTGTCTTGCAGAACAAGGGCTTCCGGTGCTCCCTCCACATATGTATAACCTGCCATGCTGCTAATCCAGCCAGTGTTTCCGCATCTAAAGGTACGGGTTTCTTGTGTAGACCAATCTAATTATAGAACCTCGGTCTCATTGGCAGTGGATGTTTCAGATGCTATCTGGCATATCTCTTCTTAGCCTCTAGCTTTTTTCAGAGTACCAGCATTTTATGTGAGAGATAAGAGAGTAATGGACAAATTTAGCAGTCACCACATTTTTACATGTGCTTTATGCAACCCCCGGCATTATGTGGTAGTTTTAAATATTTGGAATTCATGTGACATTTAGTTTGAAAAGGTGTTCTGCTGGACATCTTGTTTTGTTTTGCTCTGTTCTGCGCCACGCCATGTGGCTTGTGAGATCTTAGTTCTCCAAACAGGGATTGAACCCGCGCCCTCTGCAGTGAAAGCACAGCATCCTAACCACTGGACCACCAGGGACTTCCCTCTGCTGGATGTCTTCCTTCATCAGAATAAAGTGTATTCTTCTTCTGTGGGCCCTTATATGTATGGTTATCAAATGTGATATCACTCAGACATGCATATAGGGCAGAACTGAGGTTTTTGTTTTGTGCTGATTTGTTTTATTTTTTAAAATGGAAATTCCTATCCAGAAAATTTTTTCCTGCTTCATGGTGAGCTTGAGAGCTGAGGTTTCCAAAACTATTATGTGGGTGCAGATAAAGTCAAGTTTCTAAATCCATTCCCAGTGAGAAAGCAATCATTTCTTTCTTTTTCTTTTTTTTAAAAATAAATTTATTGATTTTATTTATTTTTGGCTGCATTGGGTCTTCGTTGCTGCGTGCAGGCTTTCTCTAGTTGCGGCGAGCGGGGGCTACTCTTCCTTGCGGTGTGCAGGCTTCTCATTGCAGTGGCTTCTCTTGTTGTGGAGCACGGGGTGTAGGCGCATGGGCTAAGTAGTTGTGCACAGGGACTTAGTGGCTCCTCAGCATATGGGATCTTCCCGGACCAGGGCTCGAACCCCTGTCCCCTGCATTGGCAGGCGGATTCTATCTATCTATCTATTTATCTATCTATTTCTGCGTTGGGTCTTTGTTGCTGCGTGTGGGCTTTCTCTAGTTGTGGCGAGCGGGGGCTGCTCTTCATTGTGGTGCGTGAGCTTCTCATTGCGGTGGCTTCTCTTACTGCGGAGCACAGGCTCTAGGCGCACACAGGCTTCAGTAGTTGTGGCACGCAGGCTCAGTAGTTGTGGCATGTGGGCTCTAGAGAGCAAGCTCAGTAGTTGTGGCGCACGGGCTTAGTTGCTCTGCAGCAAGGGGGGTCTTCCCGGACCAAGGCCTGACCTCTTGTCCCCTGCATTGGCAGGTGGATTCTTAACCACTGCGTCACTAGGGAAGCCCCAATCATTTCTTTCTGCTCAGTACTAGTGGGTCTCTTACTGATTTCTCTGAAAGCCAAATATTGTATCTCTACTATTAAATGCTTGTATGCCCAAAGAACCCACTTCTCCCAAAGGGGATTGGGCAAGAAAAATGTGGCAGTTTTGACTTTTCTTTTAATCAGACTGGTGATATCTTCTGTAAGATGATTTCCTGGCACTATAGGTCTTGTCAGTCTTAAGTACAGTAACATGCTTGATCAAAATTGCAGCTTAACCATCAGCTACCTTCTCCTTTTCAGTTGCTATTGTAGGTAGCATTGGGGTGGTTTGGTAGTGGTTTTTAGTTGGTAAAGTATGTTAGAGGATACATCTCATGGGGGGTGGAGGTAGAGGGGTTTATTCATTCATCTAAAAGGCTTTAAGAATCACAGAGTACCAGCCAAGGAAAGCAAGCATTAGTGAGTGTTTCTCCCATCTGGTCTTTTAATCTGATTGTACACACACACCACCCCCCACCCCCGCCCCCACTGTTTCGTCTGCAGCTGATTCCGTTTTCCAGTCAGGACAGTGGTTTGAGTAAGGCTTATTCTTGTTGAGATAGACTCACTGTTGTGGGATCGGACTCCTTAAGGCCATTTATCATATAGTTCCCATCTGAGCTTTTCTTAGGGAATTGGGTGTTTAAGGTCTCTTGATCTAGTAGTGCTTCCATTTGTTTATGGCATTTTCCCAGTGCTAGCAAATAAACTTGAATAACTCACATCGTTTTTATGTTTAATCCCTTTTTCTTTTGTCTCTCCCTGGTTTTTCTGCTTTTCTTATTTTTAGGTCGACTGATGCGCTGTGTCCGCTGCCCAGTGGCATACCATGCCAATGACTTTTGCCTGGCTGCTGGGTCAAAGATCCTTGCATCCAATAGCATCATCTGCCCTAATCACTTTACCCCCAGACGTGGCTGCCGAAATCATGAGCATGTTAATGTTAGCTGGTGTTTTGTATGCTCAGAAGGTAAGACATGACTTCTTGATGTATGGATAGTCTAAAAAGAGATGAATGCGCAGTATTTTAATTGAAACAAAAGTATAGTTTTCTTCACATTGCCATTAGAAGAAATACTGGGAAGTGATGTCCTTAATTATTGATAACATAACAGGACAGTGGTTTTGTTCCCCAATAGAGAGGGTTTTATTTTTGTTATTTTGAATAATGATTTAATTTTAACAAAATGATAAACAATTGAAGCAATTTAAAGAAAAGAGAAAGGAAACAAAATTGTTCTTAGAAAATGGGGGAATGTGGTCAAATGGTACAAACTTCCAGTTATAAGATGAATAAATTTGGGGGATGTAATACACAGCATGGTGACTATAGTTAACAATACTGTATTGTATATTTGAAAGTTGCTGTGAGAGTAGATCTTCAAAGTTCTCTCTCTCTCTCTCTCTCTCACACACACACACACACACACACACACACACACACACAGCCCTTAAAATTGTAACTATGTGAGTTGTTGAATATGTTACCTAATCTTATTGTGGTGATCACTTCACAGTACATACAAATATCAAGTACATATATGTTGTACACTTTAAGTTTACACAATATTATATGTTAATTATATCTCAATAAAGCTGGGGAAAAAAGTAAAAAATAAACTGGAGGTAAAAAATAAAATAAGAAAGAAATTTCGAAAACCCTAAATAACCCCAAGTCCTACATCAGAAAAAACCATTGCTTAATATTAAGTGGTAATACTCCAGACATATGTGCATATAAGCAGATAGAAGGGGTAGATATCTGGATAGGAACAAGTCTAGAAGATGCTGTTATCAGGTAATTGTGTGTGGTTTTTCTAAAATCAATTTTATATTAGTTTAAAGGGAATAAACAAAGTGAAAGTAAAAGAATTTATGAACTTCTGTTAAATATTTCCTCACTGTAAGGGATAATAGTTCCTACAAGGTCTTCAGTGGAGGACAAATAAATTTTATGTCTTTATCTGTATCTCCCCCCTCTCCAACCCCTACTTAAAACATACTTCTCCTAATTTAGAGCAAAGTAAATATTATCCTTCTTAAACATTTTCTTTCCTTTCCATTCCTCACAGCCTGATTTTTGCTGTTTTGTTAAGTGGAGGATTTAGTACTCCACCAGTCTATTTACTGTGGTGCTTGTAGTTCTGAATTCCTTATTTAAATTTTTCTCTTGGTTGGCTGAACTTCTGAGAAACACCCACAGGTCCTACATTTCTCTGCTTGAGACTGTTCTTCATTTGCCTCTGTTCTAGAAGCACACATTGGGTTACTATAAGATTTTAGACTGCTTGTTCTTTTTCCGAAACTTTTGTGGACATTGCTCCCCTGTTTTCTAATGTTGAGGGTGACACCAGTTCTCTTATACAGTTTTTTCATTTCCTTTTCAAATTGACTAAATTTTGTTGATTAGTAATTTGGGGGAAACAATTTCCTTGACTTTTCTGTTTTTTAAGATCTACTTATTGGTGATGCAATTTCACGAAAATTTGGCTGGTTATGAACATTCCGAAGGACTAATTTTAAAAAGAGTCAACATGTGTAATTGAATTAGCATCCCTTTTGAGAAATTGGGTTATACTAAATAGTTCTAAAGCCATAAAGGAAGTTTTATGACTCCTTTATATGATTGAAAATGGTCAATCGGGACTTTTTTGTTGTTGTTGCTGTTGTTGCTCTTAAGATTTATGTAACATGACTAGAGTTTGCATCAGGACATAGTTGTAATCCTCAAACTATGGTACTAATATAGAATAAGTAAAATAGAGTATTAAGTGCAATCATGTGGGTGGGATTTTGATGTAGTTAGGGATGTTTTAGTGCACAAAGTACTGTGCTGTTTTTGGTTTTAGATATGTTAGCTTTGTGATTCTCCTGTATCATACATTCTTTTTTGCTTTTATAATACCTGTTCCTTATAAAACTGTGGTGAACACTGCTGCCTGTTTATCATTATACCACCTGTCTTTTGTTTAGAAGAAAGTTAAAGACAATTTTGATATTTAATAGCATTTAAATACAACATTCTATAATTCTGCTCTTAGAATGAAAATAGATGTCTGGGAGGCTGAAATGTAGGCTCTAAAAATTTTACATGTTTTATGAAGATGGGGAGATGAAACAGTTTCAGCATTAGACTGTTTTTCATTCCATAGTGGAATGAGATGGTTTCAGAGTAGAGGTTCCTTTGTCTTGGCAGTCCTAACTTGTGGCATAATAATGGATACTCATAATGAAAACTTAGTCCCCAAGAAAACTTAGTAGCTGCAGCAGTGACTCTCAGAATGTGATCTATCAATCTTTGGGAAGTGGAGAAGATCCAGAGACCCTTCAGGAGCCTCCATGAGATCATAACTCTTTTCATAATAATACCAAGATGTTACTTGCCTTTTTTCTTTGTTGACATTTGCACAGATGGTGCAAAGCCAATAGTGAGTAAAACTGCTAGCACCTTAGTGCAAATCAAGGTGATGGCTCTAAACTGTGCAAGTAATAGCAGTCATTGAATTCTGTGTCACCACACACTTGCAGTAAAAACATGGATGTTTCACATAACAATGTCCTCGATTTTAAAAAGTAAGTAAAATGTATTAAATCTCAACTGTCATGTGAACATTGTTTTAATATTCAGTGTGATAAAATGGGAAGTATACATAAAGCAGTTCTGTTGCATACTGGTGGTTATCTTAAGTTAAAGCACTCGTGCAATTGAGTTGCAATCTGAACTGGCTGCCTTGTTCATGGAACACCATTTTTCGGCTTAAATATTACTAAAAATGTAAATCAACTATACTTCAATAAAAATAAATTAATTTAAAAAATTACTAAAAATGTAAATCAACTATACTTCAATAAAAATAAATTAATTTAAAAAATTACTAAAAAACTATGGCTCTTCATACTTGGATATTTGTCAGACATTTCCTGAAAATGTATAAAAAGGAGCCTGTCAATTCAAGGAAAAACAACTGGCAAATTGTTGCCAATGATAAAATTTGAGTTCTTAAGTAAAAATTAGAATTTTGGAAAACTGTCATCTACCCACCCTGAGCTTAACTGCTTCCTAGTATTTACTGATGAAATCACGGGGATATTAATAAATGTGACATTTTTGTATTACATAACGAAATAGATCAACATTTGGAAGATTACCAGACTCAGCAAACCAATATTTTCCACATGAACAATGCATGATGTTAAAAACCATGCATATGTAAAAGATCCATTCAAAGTGCAAGACAGATTAAAGAATTTTAATGTAATAGTTACATTAGTAACTATTAGTAACATATCAATAGTATATTGATACAGTTTCAGATTAGACACTGCAAGTAAGGTTTACCCTGTGAGGTTTTAGTGTATAGTATCAAAGAATATGTAGTTATTGAACAGGTTATTAAAATATTCCTTTTTCCAACTGTTTATCTGTGAGAGACCAGATTTTCTTCATATACATCAACCAGACAACATTTTACAACAGATTTAAGTAAAAATATTTGCAAAAAAATATGGTCACTCTGACACTGGTCAGAATGGCCATCATCAAAAAGTCGGCAAATAACAAGTGCTGAAGAGGGTGTGGAGAAAAGGGAACCCTCCTA
The DNA here is from genome assembly GCF_028023285.1 of Balaenoptera ricei. NCBI lineage: Eukaryota > Metazoa > Chordata > Mammalia > Artiodactyla > Balaenopteridae > Balaenoptera > Balaenoptera ricei. The sequence continues at coordinate 163,021,836 of NC_082641.1, forward strand.
CACTTGGTAGGAATGTAAATTGGTGCAGCCACTATGGAGAACAGTATGGAGGTTCCTTAAAAAAACTAAAAATAAAGTTACCATATGATCCAGCAATCCCACTCCTGGGCACATGTCCAAAAAAGATGAAAATTCTAATTCAGAAAGATACATGCACCCCAGTGTTCATAGCACTATTTACAATAGCCAAGATGTGGAAGCAACTTAAGTGTCCATCAACAGATGAATGGAGAAGGAAGGGGTGTGGGTGTGTGTGTGTGTGTGTGTGTGTGTGTGTGTGTGTGTATACATACACACACACACAATGGAATATTACTCAGCCATAAAAAATAATGAATAATGCCATTTGCAGCAACATGGATAGACCTAGAGATAGATTATCATACTAAGTGAAGTCAGTCAGTCAGAGAAAGACAAATATCATATGATATCACTAATACGGGGAGTCTAAAAAAATGATACAAATGAACCTGTTTACAAAACAGAAATAGACTCACAGACATAGAAAACAATCTTATGGTTACCAAAGGGGAAAGGGAGGGAAGGGATAAACTGGGAATTTTGGATTAACAGGTACACATATATGAAATAGATAAACAACAAGTTCCTACTGTATATCACAGGGAACTATATTCAGTATTTTGTAATAACCTATAATGGAAAAGAATCTGATAAAGAATACATATGTGTGTGTGTGTGTGTATATGTATAAGTGAATCACTTTGCTGTACCCCTGAAATACTCTAAATCAACTACACTTCAATTTAAAAGAAAGAACAAAAATAAAATGTAAAACACTGAGCTTATTAAAAAACGTTCATTTTGGAAAATATAGTTATTCATAAAAATGTGATTTATGTTAACATAATAGATTTATTGTTACTTTTAAATGAATTAATCAATATTTTTAGCCCATAAAAACAAAAGTTCTCTGGGAATCTCCTTATTTTTCAAAACTATAAAGTGTTCGTGAGGCCAAAAAGCCTAAGAACTGTTGATCCCACTATTTAGGATTATCCTGCTGTTAGAAGACAAGGAAAGAGTAGAGTCTTGGGACATTTGTTTGTTCATGTAAAGGAGAAAACTGAAGGTAGTTATCAGAGTCTTACAGTAATAGTATGGTAAATCGCTAAATTGAAAATAATCGGTTCCTAGAATTCAACAATATGTTTAAACTCTATTTTCTCTTACTGTTTTCTACCAAATGTCACCTTTTCATCTTTTGGTTTCTTATGATGGTTCATGTGGTTTTCCCTCTTTCGTCTTCCTGTCTTTCTCCTATATGTTTCCTTTACTCCCACCAGACAGACCCTCCTGCCTGCCTCCCACTCATCACCCAGACTAATCCTGTCAATTTCTTTCTTCATATTCTCCCTTAGCTCATCCCATTATGTCCTTCCCTGCAAAACTGTTGTGCTTGCCACCATTGACCGTTCTTCACTGGTTATTCTTCTGTCCAGATTTCTTTTCATGCCTTCTTTGAAGGCCTAATTCAAATGCCTTATTGTACATGACATATTTCTAGTTGTCATGAATGTCAGCTTAGTAAAAGGAAGATTTTTCTACCAAGGCCATGTAGTTGGCAAATTGTTATTAATCAAATTTTGACTCAGCAGATAACTAAGCATAGAGAGGAATGTTGTAGAAGGTATCCCATTATTGAGGCAGTCACTTATGTGACTCTGTCACTCTAGGTCCCATGCGAAGATTGTTTACCTCATCCACAAAATGCACAAGAATAGCAAAATATGACTTTGAAAGCATAGAGTACAGGCTATATGTATTGAGTAAACAAGTTCTTGGAACTTGTAGCAACAGACCTTCTTCCCAAATGAAACCTCACTCTGAATCTGAGATGTACAACACAGGTAAAAGGAGAGCTTCTCTAGTTGAAGCAGGAGTTGGGTCTCAAAAGCACATGCCTGTCCCCAACAAAAAAACACCACAAAGCTTGTTTTAAGAGCCTGCTCTCGATTATTGAGAAAAAGAAAAGGCACGGTAGAAATCGTTTAAGGATGGGGTGTCAGAAAATTAAGTTTTTGGTAGGTTTTTATGAGGAAGGAGAAGCACAGTGAAACCAAGAAGATGGACATGAGTATATACCTTGCTTATGACTTTATCCCTCCCTATCTCTTCAGGGTGAAACTTGGAATTACGTGCTTGAGTCTAGCATGTTTGAAGCATGCTCATTTCTGGCATAAGATAAATAAGGCATTTATTGTATTCCTTAAATGTGAAACCTCTTTACCTGAAATTCTTTATTATCTGCAACCATGAAGATTTCAGATTCAGATATGTAAATTGAGGCACTTTGAGTAAAAATCTTTTAAGAAGTGAAAATTCATCATCACTGCAATACATGTAATTAATCTGGTATCCGAAAACTTGGATGGAGAGGGTAGATCTTATACCTAGCTGAAGTTTAGGCTACAAAGAACATTAGTACCTGTGATTTTTGTCACCAGTAAATTTTGTTGTACATATCTTGAAGTCTTGTTTCTAATCATTACTACTGCTACATCATCTTATTTGTGCATTACAAGGAAACATATATAACTCTAATCTCTCGTTCTAACATTCTGAGTATTTTAATATAATCTACGTTCTTTTGTGTATTATGTTTATGCATTTATAAATGTTATTCTGCAGAGGGCCCTTAGGTGTTGTGAGAGTGCCATACAAAAAAGATTAAAATGTAATTTAAAAAGAGGGAAGGAACTGGCCTTGTGGAGACTACTTACGTGTCAGACACTACTACGCAATTTATTTGCTTATTTAGTTCTCAAACAGGTGTGATTATTGTTCATTGCAGAAAATACCTTACCACTGAAGAAATTAAAACTCAGCAAAGAAAGTGAATTCCCCAAAGCCATATGATCTTAGAGCTCAAGTCTGACATCAGTTAAAGCTTGTGCTCTTTATACTCTGGCATTGTGTATCATTGATACTCTCTTTAGAGTGTGTTGTCTCTTAATGAAGAGGAAGAAGTGTGTGTGGGGTGTGTGTGTGTGTGTACATATATGACTTTTAGAGGTTTACTTCTGCCCTCATTGCCCTAACCTAATTTTGTCAATAAGGGTAAAATCTGACAAACCCCCAGGGGTGGGGTTCAAGTACATTGGAGAGGGAATACTCTTGTAGAAAAGTCTTTCTGAATAATTAAATTACTAAGCCCTTGGCTGGGAGATAAATAATTGGTTAGGAGCTGAGCAAGAGCTGTTTCAGCTGGATCCTTATATGCAGCCTTGTGATGCTAGTGCCAGATTTTTTGATTCCCACAGGAGGCAGCCTTCTGTGCTGTGATTCTTGCCCTGCTGCTTTTCATCGTGAATGCCTGAACATTGATATCCCTGAAGGAAACTGGTATTGCAATGACTGTAAGGCAGGCAAAAAGCCACATTACAGGGAAATTGTCTGGGTAAAAGTTGGACGATACAGGTAAGTAAGCATGAAGGAGACTGGCACTTAGTTCTTTTACCAGCCTCTGTTTCTTGTGCTTAACTTTTTTAAAAAAATGGTCTGATTAAACAAGGTTCACCCCCTCCCCCATTAATTTTCCACTATAGAAGAAAAAGACTTTACTTTATGTTTTGCAATTATAGGAATAATATATATCCTCTGTAGGAACTTTATGAATGAAAACAAACCCATAATCTCACAAACAAGGAAGATACATCACTAACATTTTGGCATATTTACTTGCAGACACACCAATACATGCACCTTCAACATAATTAATTAGCCTTATCGTTGTTTGTACCCAGTTTTGTTTCTTGCTTTTTCTTTTTTAAATTATTTTTATTGGATACGGAATGTACAAAAAATATTATAACATGCTTGATTTTAAAGAAACACTTGTGTATGTACCTCCCAGTTTAAAAAAACAGTACTTTACTGGCACCTTGTACTGCATTTTGTGCTTTTTATTTCTTTGCCTGGTTATATAGGTTTACCACATGTGTGTTTTGTTCTGTATGTTTTAGATCTTTATATAAAGGAATTGTTGCTGTATTTTCCTGCAGCTTGCTTTTTTCATTCACTGTTAGGCTCCTGAGATTTATTATGGTTAGTGCAGCGCTCTAGCTCATTTGTACTTCACTGTTCTACGGTGTTCCTTTATATAGTCATACAGTGTGGTGTAGTTATTTATCCATTCTCACATTCACATTTGGACTATGAATATTTTGTCAGTATTTCATGGTGTACCTGCATGGGAGCTTCTCTAGGCCATTCTCAGGATAGAATAGCAGGGTCAGGGTTTCCAGCTTTAATAGCTAATGCCAAATTGTCTTCCTAAAAGTCGTTGTAGTAGTTTCCTTCTCAAAGGCCAATTTGTATTTCATTGTATAGCGTCTGTCATTCCCTTACTGTTGAACATTTAAAATTTTTCCAGGTTTTCATTCTTACAGATAATACTTCAATGGACATTATAGTCATAAAGTTTTGTTCCTATCTCTAATTATTTCCTTTTATAGATTCCTTGAAGTAGAACAACAGTCTAAGGGAGTGTGTGTGAGTGTGTGTGTGTGTGTGTGTGTGTGTGTGTGTGTATTTGAGCATGTGCGTGAGGGTGGGCATCTTCAGCCTTTTGGCACATACTGCTTGTTTCTTCTCTAGTTAGATTGTAAGAATGCCCTGGGTCGGACATTAATGTGGGTTAGAGAGACATTGCTTTTCCTTATTCCTGTCCCAAAAGTAGGATTCTTTTTCGTTCCTTGCAGCCTTCTAGAGGCTTCCTTCCTTCTTTTCACCTTTCCCAGGTGGTGGCCAGCTGAGATCTGCCATCCTCGAGCTGTACCTTCCAATATTGACAAGATGAGACATGATGTGGGCGAGTTCCCTGTGCTCTTCTTTGGGTCTAATGACTATCTGTGGACTCACCAGGCCCGAGTCTTTCCCTACATGGAGGGGGATGTGAGCAGCAAGGATAAGATGGGCAAAGGAGTGGACGGTACATATAAAAAAGGTAACTTTATCTATCCTTTTTGTTTCCCAGGCCAACACAGACCTCTGTTGCCCGCGTATCTGCTCTCTGTTAGAATTGTATGTTTTAGAATTCATATATGCTCCGTTAGCAGCTATGTTCTGCCCTCTGGGGCAGTATGTGGCTGTGGCTACAGGATTTTGCAGAGAAGTTGACCCATGTAGTTCATTAGTTTTGAACCTAACCTTTACTTAACTAGAATTTCCTTAAGGGAAGTTCCTTATCTTACCAATTCTGTTTTGTCAGCGTCTCGTCAGGTAAGTACCAGAGCTTTGGAACTGTTTTGTAGAATAAACACTACAGTTTGCTAGGCAAGGGCTAGAATATCTAGCAGAGCCACATTTGTTCCAAGGAGGTGTTTGTTTAGTTTGTTGAGAAGAAATAAAATTCACCCAAAATTATAGAGCAACATAAGATGGTGAAGGCGCATAAATGTTCTAATCAAAGAGGTTTTTGTAAGCTGGCCTAGCAGTGAAGGAGAGGGGGTATTTGAGGCCAGGAGGGGTTGACAGCGTTCTCTCTGCCTATATAATGAGTAAGGGTTGCTTTGAGAATTCAATGAGCTAATACAAAAATCATCCTGAAGGGCATATAGTTGGTATCCCATCAATGATAATTAGCTTCTTCCTTTAGCTGTCCTTTGAAAGGCAATACAGGTACTTTGAAAGGCAATACAGGTATCTCTTGTTATTTGAATATATTTGGACATTGAAGTATAAGATTTTGTTTGCATGGTGAGGTGAAGAGGGGATTTTAAGCAAGTTAAACTTCCTGGTGAGGTGCAATAAAATTCTAAGCAGGTGAAACTTCCTGGATGGGGAATGAGAATGATGTCCATAAGGAATAAGTTCAACAGAGGTTTTGTTTCCCTCATGTTATTTCAGGGCTCCTCACTTACCTGTTGGCAGTGCGCTTTCTGTGCAGATATGCACTATCAGTACTAATACTACAGGAGTTGGGGTCTTGAGTCTTATAGTCTCAGATGGTCAGGGACCAAGTGACCAACATCTTTGCACAGAGCTGGCCACCGTCAAGGCTGGGGACGAAGGTAGAGTGTAGGCAATATCGCAAGTCTGAGCCTGCTGAAGCTCTGCGATTCTGCTCTTTCTGTACCTTGACCTTAGGCTGGCTGGATGCCTCTGCCTTCAAGGAACACATAGTTTTGTGGGGGAATTGGACACAGATACCGGTAGTCAAAATGCCATTCTTTGAGAGTGCTGTGACAGAAGTGTGCATGGTATGCTGTGGGAGCAGGCCAAGAGGAAGCAAAACAGTGCTGGGGATCAAAGTTTGGAAGTCATGGATGGCTCCTTTCTTAAGTGATACTTTGAAGAAGAACTATAATAACAGTTACCATTTGTTGATTGCCAGGCCCTGTTCAAAGTTTGTTTTCTGCTTTAAGTCTTTGCAGCAACCCTATAAGTTAGATGCCATTATCTTTATCTTATAGATGAGGAAATTGAGGCACATAAAAATTAAATTTGGGGAATTCCCTGGTGGTCCAGTGGTTAGGACTCCGTGCTTTCACTGCCAGGGGCCCGGGTTCAATCCCTAGTCAGGACACTAATATCCCGAAAGCTGCGTGGCATGGCCAAAAAAAAAAAGTTAAATTTGTTGCACAAGGTTCCAGTGCCAGTAAGTGATAGAGGAAGGTTTCAAACTCTAGTATAGTTGGGCTCCAGAATCCAAACTCTTAACCCCTACACTGACTGTGAGGAAGTTAACAACTTAAAATGTTGTAACAAAAAAACAGCATATGTGAAAGCACACATTGAGTCGAACATGATGAGTTAGTGACCTCCAAGTATTTGCTGTGGTTTAAGCACGGGGTTGGGGGAACACTGGACTGTTTTACTGAAGAGGTGGCTAAGTTACATGGTCAGAGCAGAGTTTTAGAAATCTCGGTCTGACTAGAATGTCAGGACCATAGAAAGTGAGAGGTTGTAGCCAGGAATGTCAGCGAGATGGCTGTTTTAGTAATTTCAGGCAGAGATAATGAGACTGTCACAGAGAATAGTGCATGGACTCGAGAGGATGATGGGTACTAGATAGACATTAAGTAAATAAACTAGGTAGGACATGCTGAATAATAGGATGAATGAAGGAGGGAACAACTCCAGGCAACATCAAGTCTGCTAGATGGTGACAAGGAAATGGAGAAAGGGGTGTGGATTAGAGGGGAGATTTTCTTTAAAGAATTGGCAGAGCTTGGGGAAAACTACAGAGAGGAAAGTGGGAAAATTTGGAATTCTTTAAAGAGTTTTTAACCTGAGTCAAGAATAATGAATTAAAATTTTGTTTTAAGTGGAGAAGAATGAGATTAAGATTTTTTTCAGACTTTTCAGGCACTACAATCTTTTAAACATATGAAAGTTCAGGACTTGAATGCAGAATAGCTGCAAAGATCTATCTTTGTATTAGGCTAATAACTGATATTTACAGAATGAGCTTTAGGAGGAGAGTAGGATAGGTGCTCCAGAGAATAGGGAAGAAGGAAAGGAAAACTTCAAATTTTAATTTCTTCCAGAGGAACACAGCATGTTACCTGGACACCTAGGAGACACATTATTTGTGGAAGCAGAAAACTCAGAACTGAGGAAAAAGGCTTAAAGGCAGTGACTTTGCTGAGCAGATGCAGTCTAGTTATTGTTAGGAGATGTTATATGTGGACTTTTTCAAATTATTTAGCTGTGTTTTTGTTTTTTGTTTTAAGTTTTCCTCTGACACTGGTAGTCTGTATAGTGCCATTTAATGATGGATTATGTTTTATTTTAATGCCATATATGAACACTCTGGGGACTATAACTTACGAGAAAATAGAAATCATATATATGTCTTAGGTTTTTGTCTAAAACATGAATTTTCTCCAACTTAAAAGGGGGAAAAAGCGAAATAAGTAACACTATCCAGAGATTAAGTGACTGTGCTGTATGTTTTCTTAGCTCTTCAGGAAGCTGCAGCAAGGTTTGAGGAGTTAAAGACCCAAAAAGAGCTAAGACAGCTACAGGAAGATCGAAAGAATGACAAGAAGCCACCGCCTTATAAGCATATAAAGGTGAGAAAAGACCTCAGGAGAGACCCTGTAATAGCTTGCCTGCTTCCCACTCTGTTCATGAGGAGATCTGGAAGCACAAGCACAGTTGCTTTTAGGTAGAGGTATGAGCTTGAAAGAAGATAAGAACAAAGTGCCAGAGCACCATTTCTAGCACATTGTGTGCACTTTATAAAATTAGTTGTGTGTTGATACAGTGTTGTTCCTGTTGCTTTCGAAAGTCTTTTCATAAAGTGGATTGGAATAGATTCTGTTCACAGTCAACACCTTGTGGTTTGAAAGGGAAAAAAGAGCCTTGATAAAAAATGATAAGTGGCCCTGAGATAGTGTGAATAATACACATGGTAAGTCTTCTTGCAATGGCTGATAGTAAAGATATTTTAGGTGGCCAGTATGACTAGGATTCCCAAGGTCACAAGAATACATGTTAAGTGTACCTGATGCTAGTGTACCTGGTAAAACAGTCATCATCATTTATCATCTGGGTCCAGTAGACCCTTTATATTTTTATATTGTTAAGTCATTTTTATAAATACTTTACAGAAGTAAAAATAAAGGAATAGTGAGGAACAAACTTATTAGGAATTTTAGTAAGTATTTACTGAAACCTCTTTTTTAAAAACCTTTTAATCAAGTTAGTTTTGGTGCTCAAATATCAGACCACATGAAAATACTATAAGCTCTACTAACAAAATGAGATCGCCCAAGTTCTTGTTGCAAGATATTTGTGATGATGTCATTCCTGGATGGGAAGACCATATGTATATATTTTTTGTCATTAGAGAAGCATTATTCGTGTATTCATTGATTTTTCTTTTTTTTTGAGTTTCTGAAGTCTGAGATTTTCACTTAGCGATCAATTTTTAGAGTCTAGTGTGTTTAAGTATGTCCCAAGTATTCCATGGGACATACTTAAACTAAAAAACGATTTGTTTTTTTATCTGAAATTCAAATTCAGTTGGGTATCCTGGATTTTTACTTGCTAAATCTAGCAACCCTACTAAAAGTAGACTGAAAGATGTTATCTCCAGTCTTTTATACTTTCTGGAAAGATGATGAAGTACTTTGGGTAATGCAGTGCAGAAACTAAACTGTGACTGTTTCACCGTTGCATCATGTTTTTATGATTCTGTCATTCCACTTATTATTTTTGTCTTTTTTAGCATAGTTGGCAATCATTGATGAGTAACAAAGAGTGATGATGAAATAGTAAAGAATTATGAGATACAGGAAAAGTAAGAACACTAAAACTCCATAATAAAGGTTAGATTTATAAAGGTCTAATGGACCTGCCTAGTAGTTGCAATATAGAATGAGTTTTTTAATAAGTAAAGTTTCTTCTTGATTTTTGAAAGACCTCTGAGAAAGTGTCATAAAATATAAAATATCAGTCCTTTCAAGTAGCTAAAACTGTTGGGAAAAAAACAAAACCAAACCTAAAATTGGGTCTAAATGGACCCCGATGGTAGAACTGAGAGTTAAATGGAGTTACTGTGCATGGAGACATAACACTGAGGTGTAGTTCATCCTCAGAAAAAGGGAAAGTAATTTCTGTTTCCACAGTCGTAGAGGTCACACATAGCAGAAGTTAGGCACTTCAGAGTAGCACGTCAACTGTATTGAACCTGTATATTGAGAAACCAACTAACTTCCCATACATGATCTAATCACAGAATTTAGACACCAACTTCTTTCCTCCACCTTTAAAACAAAAACGTATTTCCAGGAAAAAGATTTAGAATAGGGGTTGGCAAACTATGGTCCATAGGCCAAATCTGGCCTACTATGTATGGTTGGGAAAATTTGTTTTTTACAGACTATTTCCTGACACATGAAGATTTTATAAAATTCAAATATTAGTGTCCATAATTAAAGTTTTATTGACACACAGCTATGCTTGTTCATTTACATATTGTCTATTGCTGCTTTCGAGCTATAGTGGCAGAGTTGAGCAACATGCACCAGAGATCTATGGCTTGCAAAACATAAAATATTTACTGTCTGGCCCTTTACAGAAAAAGTTTGTCAATCCCTGATCTAGAGCAAGTGTAAATACTACAATTACATATCTGTGTTGTTCTTAACCACGTGTGGGGTTTTGTTTTTGCTTTATGTTGTGTTAGGCAAGAAACTTATTTGGGGTTAATAACAGGTTAGATCATATGTCAAGGAGGAATGATTGAAACATACCTTTATAGAGAGAAAAGGAGTAGGATGAAACTTTTTTTGGTTGGGGGTGTGTCAGTCAGGTAAAGATATTCACCTTGAATCAGAGGTGAATATTCAGATGCCTTATGTAGGACCTGTAGTTTCAGGTGATTGAGCTCAGCCCTTGTCTATGCCTTAGAATTTGCCTTACTCAGTAGGTTTGTGACTTCCAGTTGCATATGGTGAGGGTGTTCCTCCATTAACAAGTTTATACTGTTTATCAGTATTTTAAAGAAGCTGGGAAGAGATCTGGCAGTGAGACTTACATCATTTTAAGTTGTTCTGGAGAACGTTTGAAGGCAGTATACTTCTACAAACAGATTATTCCCCACAACAGTCTTGCAAGTAAAAGTGACTTGTCAAAATCATGCAATTCCTGAGGAGTCAAATTTTATGTATAGGATGGGTTTTTGAAGACTCGTGGTTTGACTGTTCCCACTGAAATAATATCAAGTAGGGGAGACTCATTTTTATTTTATTTTATTGAAGTATAGTTGATTTACAATGTTGTGTTAATTTCTGCTGTACAGCAAAATGAGTCAGTTATACACATATATATATTCCTTTTAATTATGGTTTATCACAGGATATTGAATACAGTTCCCTGTGCTATACAGTAGGACCTTGTTATTATCCACTCTATATATAATAGTTTGCATCTGCTAACCCCGAACTCCCACTCCCCAGCCCCCCCACCACACTCTCTCCCTCCCTCCCCCTCTCTCTGTCTCTCTCTCTCTCCCTCTCTCTCCCTCCCTCCCTCCCTCTCCCTCTCTCCCCCCCCCCTTCCCTCTCTCTCTCCCCCTCTCCCTCCCTCCCCAAGTAGGGGAGACCATTGTTATAGTGCACAAATCCATCTCTGTTGTGGAACATCTATTTTTTTTTTCTCCACATTGTTGTTAGTATTTGTGAAAATTCTAATGGCTTCAGAATCACAGAAATTGTTTGGCCTCTATGTTTTACCACACTGGATTTTCAAGGTGGTTTTCAGTACTAGCACCACTAAAAATGAATGCCTGGGTGACATTGCTGTAGTCTATTAAAAAGATTTCAAGTTATGATAGTCAATATTAAAATACATCTTCACAAATAGGACTCCAATTGCTCAGAGACCTTTTCATGTTAAATATTTACCAGTTGAGAATGGTGATTTTTTATTTTTTAATGTAGCAGCTAAAGTGGCGCCACCATGTGGCAATAGCAGAAACTCATTTTACAATTTACTTGGCTTCCCAGCCTTGAAATTATGATTTTTTTTAGAAATGAATTTTTAAAATTTGTGGTATTTACATTTTGTGTATCAAGTGAGACTTTATTTTTATGTCAAATTGCCTAAATCTTTATTTCCTCCAGTTTTTTAATTGTGGTAAAATACAGATAACATAAAATTTTTGATCTTACCATATTTAAGTATACAGTTCAGTGGTATTAAATGCGTTCATAACGTTTTGCAACCGTTGCCACCATCCATCTCTAGAACTCTTTACATTTTGTAAAACTGAAATCTATACCCCAATAAACAGTAGCTTCCCATTTTCCCCTCCTCTCAGCCCCTGGCAACTATTATTCTATTTTCTGTCTCTTTGTATCTAAGTAGAATCAGTATTTGTCTGTTTTGACTGGCTTATTTCATTTAACATAATGTCCTCCGGGTTCATCCATATTGTATATCGTGTGTCAAGATTTCCTCCCTTTTTAGGTTGAATGAGATTCCATTATTTTTGCCACATTTTGCTTATTCATTTGTCAGTGGACACTTGTGTTGTTGCCACATTTTAGCTATTGTGAATAATCCTGCTGAATCTTGATAATTCAAAATCATGTAAAATGTGGCATGTGACTTTAAAGGAAAGAAATCTGCCTTTCATAGGTCCTAAATTGTCTTGTGTTGACTTGCCTGCTATACTATAGTATGTGTTTCTTCTCCAGGTGAACCGTCCTATTGGCAGGGTACAGATCTTCACTGCAGACTTGTCTGAAATTCCCCGTTGCAACTGTAAAGCTACTGATGAGAACCCCTGTGGGATAGACTCCGAGTGCATCAACCGCATGCTGCTCTATGAGTGTCACCCCACAGTATGTCCTGCTGGAGGGCGCTGCCAAAACCAGTGCTTTACTAAGCGCCAGTATCCAGAGGTTGAAATTTTTCGCACATTACAGAGGGGCTGGGGTCTCCGGACAAAAACAGATATCAAAAAGGTGAAGAAACCTATTCTTAATTTTCAGATTTTTTTTCTTCTTTGCAGTTGCTTAATATGAGTAATTGTTCTTGATGAATATGAGAAAATTGATCATGGAGGAAAATAATATAGTGTGAGGATTAACCTTACTATTATGTCTTGCCAGTCCTTCCAGAAATTAGAGGCTTGAGAATAGATGGTCTCCTTTATTTCTAAAGTTCAAGTATTGATCATGTTCACTATGTATGAGGATGAAAAAAATGAGGGAAATTCATAGAGATACTGTGGCCTTGTCTGCTTGTTTGTGGAAATCCTGGAACCTGTAGTTAAGAGAGAGAATAGTGAGAGCATGATACAGAGGTGTTAATCACCAACTAATAAAATAAAATCTATTTTTACTGAGAGAAAAATAGGTTTGGGTTCATGGAACATGAAGGAGAAGAGGATTAGGTCTTCTCTAATGAAAATGCAGTAACATCTTTAACTTGAAACTTGGAAGGACCTGCAGGTTTCTAATAAATAGATGGTATTGTACAGTCTTTGAGTAAAATAAATTATATTTGACATTTTAATAGAATAAACCTTACTCTGGTTATACCTTTTGAAGAATTTTATTGAAGTTTGTGTCTAGGAAAGGAAGTGAATATGAGTTGGTCTATTTTAGTCATTTGCTAAGTAACTATTATATATCGTCTGTGTGTCAGGCATGTTGCTGTGTGATGCAGTGCTCAGTAAGAGAGACATGGTCCATGCTTTCATACAGTTTACATTCTAGATGCGGAGAGACATTGAAAAAGTAATCACCCAATGTGGAAACACAAAGGGTTCTGGAGGCATGTGGCAAAGGGCCTGAAACTAGCTTGTCTCTGAGAATTTTAATTTTGTTGTTGTTGTGCTGGGTCTTAGTTGCAGCAGGCAGGCTCCTTAGTTGCAGCTCAAGGGCTCCTTAGTTGTGTCACATGGGCTCCTTAGTTGTGGCATGCGAACTCTTAGTTGCGGCATGCATGTGGGAATCTAGTTCCCTGACCAGGGATCAAACCCGGGCCCCCTGCATTGGGAGTGTGGAGCCTTAACCACTGCACCACCGGGGAAGTCCCTGAGAATATTTTAAATTGAGACTTGAAAGATAAGTAATTGTTGGCTTAGGCTGGTTGAGTGTTCAGGCATTTCAGGTAGAGGGGATAGCATGAGAGAAAGCCAGTATGACTATTGTATAGTGAGTCAGGAGGACAGTGATGTGAAACGTGGAAGGGCAGTAGGCAGGGCATGCTGCAAGGAAAAAAAGGATAGTTTAGCGAAATTGACTTTTAGGTTCTTGGACAGGTAAAGGGATCGACTATCCATATCACCATTATAGTGGAGCTTTAGTTTACTTACTTTCATTTTGGTAGATCTTAAGGTGTATCCCAAGTTTTCTGCTGTTGGCTGTGGTAGGAGTGGGGAGATGGTTCATATTTTCAAATAGTTGAAGCATCATATTTATATTATGTGGTTTCTTGAATAAACCTTTGTTAAAGTGACTAGTTAAATGTGCATGAATTGCTTTGGAGAATCTGTTGTTTTCATTAATTTTTTAAAATAACGTATACCTGTGAACACAGTTATGCTTTTTGCCACTTAAGTCAAGAGCTATTTCTTGTTCCAGGGTGAATTTGTCAATGAATATGTGGGTGAGCTAATAGATGAAGAAGAGTGCAGAGCTCGAATCCGTTATGCCCAAGAACACGATATCACTAATTTCTATATGCTCACTTTAGACAAAGTAAGTAATGAAAAGTGTTATTTCCACTGTTGTAAGATTGTGAATTAGTGTTGTCCCAGCTATAGTGTTTATAGGCATGTCATACACTGTCCAAAACAGTGTCTTTCCCTCATATTCATAGGGATTGCTTGATCAGGGTCCTGGAGTTAGGTAAGGTTGCTCATTTCTAGCTGTACATCCATGGCAAAAGGCAATACAGCTGCTTTTAGCATTATTTTTCAGTGTCCAACGTAAGTTCGGGATTATGTCTTTTAGTGTTTTTCCTATAAGATTAAAACTTGAAGCCAGAGAAATAAATAATAATTCTTTTACTTTTTATTTTACAGATTTGAAACACTGATTTGTTCGTATTTAATTAGTGCATTTGGAATTTCTGATGAGTTACATTTCACTGGTGTCTAGAATTATATTTGGGATTTCTTTTTTTGTATGTGTGTTTCCAACATGTTTTATTTTATTTATTTTAAATTTATTTTTTATTTTTTAATATTTTATAGAAGTATATTTCGTTTACAATGTTGTATGTATTTCTGCTGTACAGCAAAGTGATTCAGTTATACATATGTATATTCTTTTTCATATTCTTTTGCATTATGATTTATCACCAAATATTGAATATAGTTCCCTGTGCTATACAGTAGGACCTTGTTGTTTATGGGATTTATTTCTAATTCCAGCATCCTAATGTGTTTCGTTTCTGTGTTTACTGAGATTCCTCTTTGTACCTGAGTATTACGTTCTGCTAGGTTCCTCTCCCCCACCCCCCTTTAACTTTTATAATAGACCTTTCTTGGTGTGAAACTTCGTATTTACCGAGTTGTACTTTTATGGATTGTGAGATTCTCACCTCAAGATACTCTGATCTTTGTTCAGGATGGGGTCTTGATGTCATTATTAAAATCTTAGGTGGGGGGGGGAGGGGCAAAAAAAAAATCTTAGGTGATTTCTGATGTGTAGCCAGGGTTCAGGACTACCTGATTAAGAGAATGGAACAAGCTACTACTTCTAGGACGGTGGTCCTCAAACTTTAGCATATATCATAATCACCTAGTGGGCTTAACACAGATTGCTGGGCCTCAGAGTTTCTGCTTTAGTATATCTGGAGTGCAACCCAAGAACTTGCATTTCTAACGGATTCCGAGTTGGTGATACTAGTGCTGGTCAAGGGACTACACTCTGAGACCACCCCTCTGGAAGAATCAAACTTTACAAATAGAAACTCCAGCTTATTTATTATTACTCTAATTTTAATCAATAATAGTAGAGGTCTGCTGAACAGCATCTCTTGGAATTCTAGGATCGTATTATTGATGCTGGTCCCAAAGGAAACTATGCTCGATTCATGAATCATTGCTGCCAGCCCAACTGTGAAACACAGAAGTGGTCTGTGAATGGAGATACCCGTGTTGGCCTTTTTGCCTTGAGTGACATTAAAGCAGGTAAGAATCATTTAAGGATTCTGGAGCTAGGAATGGGATTTCAGTTTTTATTATCTAAAAATCCCATATGTTCTATAATCCAAAATGAGGTTGCAAACTCCCAAGGATACATAAAAGACTTTCCAGGTGGTACTTGGCATGTACCAGGTATTTTTTTTGTTGGTGGTGGTATGGTAAAATACACGTTACATAAAATTTACCATTTTAGCCATTTTTAAGTGTACGGTTCAGTGGCATTAAGTCCATTCGCATTGTTTTGCAACGATCACCACCATCTATCTCCAGAACTTTTTTATCTTCTCCAACTGAAGATACCCATTAACCAATAACTCCCTCATTTCCCCCCTCCCCAAGCCCCGGGCAACCACCATTTTATCTTCTGTCTCTGTGATTTTTTTAGCTACTCTAGGAATCTCATGGAAGTGCAGTCATACAATATTTGTTTTGTTGTGGCTAGCTCATTTTTACTTAGCATGATGTCTTCAAGGTTTGGGCATGGATGTTTGTTTTTTTTTTGTTTGTTTGTTTTTTTCTGGCCGTGCCACACGGCTTGTGGAATCTTAGTTCCCCGACCAGGGATTGAACCAGGGGCCACCACAGTGAAAGCACCGAGTCCTAACCACTGGACCACCAGGGAATTCCCTGGATCGTTTTAAAGGAATAAATTTCCAGACCTTTTCCATAGCTTTTATATGAACTCCTTAAAAATTGGTCTGCCTTAGGACTTCCCTGGTGGCACAGTGGTTAAGAATCCGCCTGCCAATGCAGGGAACACGGGTTCGATCCCTGGTCCGGGAAGATCCCACATGCCGCGGAGCAACTAAGCCCATGTGTCACAACTACTGAACCCGCGTGCCACAACTACTGAAGCCCGCATGCCTAGAGCCTGTGCTCCGCCACAAGAGAAGCCACCGCAGTGAGAAGCCCGTGCACCGCAACGAAGAGTAGCCCCCGCTCGCCGCAACTAGAGGAAGCCCGTGCGCAGCAATGAAGACCCAACGCAGCCAAAAATAAATAAATAAAATAAATAAATTTATTTTTTTAAAAAACTGGTCTGCCTTAGAAAGTGTCAACAGTCCAGGTCTCCTTTTACAGTTGCCCTTCATCCACTTTATAAACCAAATATCCACCTCTTACCCATCTGAATTTTATGGTTTATGAGCCCAAGGCTAAGAAAAACAAAAACCCTCACCTCTTGGGTCTCAAAGAACTGGACATTTGGAGAATGCACAGCTATGTTGTGGCATGCCTGGATGCCTATTTTGTCTCTGAGAATTCAGAGTGTAGAAGTGAGGTAGTTGTAATCAGCACGATATTAAGATGTTTATTTGAATTGAAAGTAAACCTGATAGGGCTAAGAGGTTTGAAAGTAAAGTTATATGATGGATATTTTCCATCAATTAAAGGAGCTTAAAATTTAGTGTCAAGGTTTTGATGAAAAAATTGTAAGCATATCGTATATACATATACATATGACACCCTCTAAATTGCATGATTTTTAAAAATATTTAGACTTGTATAAGTTTGAATGTATAAGGACGTATAATATAATTTTTCAAAATAAGTTTTGCAGGAATACTAGCAAAGCATTTTCATATCACTCTCCTAACTCAAAATGAGATCAGACTGGCCTGGGTAGTTTGTAATTGACAGTAGCGTAGTCCAATGACTTTCAAAGCAGAAATCCCATATGAGCATTTTGCTTTGCCCAGTCAGTGTCATTTACCTCAGGAAACACTAATCAAGATAAAGTAATTAAAGAGCAATTTTGTCAGCTTTTTGTCTGTTGCCTTTTCTTTTTTCAATCTGTGGATAACACCCAACACCACCCCCCCACCCCCCCACCCCCCCCCCCCCCCCCCGCAATATATCTATTTCTCTATAATTTAAATATACTGCTGCCCAGGAGTCTTTTAGGCTCTTTAGAATTTTAAAGGCTCTGACAGTTTTCATATTTTAAAAATTGAGCCACTGGTTCCTTTTTCCTGTTTTGCATTGCTTCACATAAAGTGTTTAATGATGAAAGTAACAATGCTTGAGCATCACTGTGCACTGTACTCTGTTGGACTAAATGATAGTTATTTTTAAAATCAGTAACTTGTATCAAGTTTTTGGAATGGATGGCTTCAGAGTAAATCGGGTAGATTTCTGCTTTGTAACAGGAATTATCAAGTGAGTGCTGTAAGAGCTACCATTTATCCAATGCCAGACACTGTTCCAAGCATATTGTCTCATTTAATCCTTACAAAAGTACTGTAAAGTATTTGGTAGCATATCTATGTTACTTGGATTCTTGGATCTGATATATCTCTCATTCTTTTCTCCATTTTTCTCTCTAACCACACTGGGGGAGGGAGGGGCAGTGTTCCACTGTATTAATTACTCAAATGTTAGCCATGTGACTTCAGTTCTTATCTCTGTCCTGACTGCTTTTAGTACCACACTTCTACTTTGAAGTTTAGTCTGTGTCCGTGGGGATGGCCTCTTCTACCATGTCTAGCCACAAATTTCTCTTCTCCCATATTCATTCAGCTCAGGTAGAATGGTGTGGGAATTGACAGACCTTATTCCTGTCCTCCCAGTCGGCAAGGGTGGGATGGGGGAATTGAGACAGAATGTGCTCATTGCCATGCAGAGTGCCCATAGGAGCTTCAGCCTTGCGAATGGAATCAGAACTTTCAGCTTGCTCTCCTCCTTGCACATCCAACCTCATGGGCTCTTCACATACCTGTTACTTTCTGTCTTCAATGTGTCATACTCACTCCTTGTTTATCTCTTCTCCAGTGCCATTTGCCATCCCCCCAGATTGCAGATCATTGTATTTTAGACTGTTTTCTGGAACAGCTTTCCTGTATGCATACTGATACCTTTCTGATTATCCCCGTGTGTGGTTCAGCAAGTTATGCCAAGTGTCTTGCTATCTTGTGGTTGAGTTGCATTGTAAGCACATTAAATATATGAAAATTCAGCTATATGCTCATAAATTTTTAAATAAGATTAGTGTGAATAGAATTACCCATCATTCAGTCCAGTAAGTTCACAGTGGGGAGGGGAGATGTGACCCTGCTGTTACCTTGGTCAGTCTTGGTTCCTACAGGCTCCTCACAATGTGAGCCTCTTACCAGGCCACAAGTGATTCTAGCATTTGTACCATATGGACTCCTAAATATAAGCCAGCTGCTTTATAATTTGCTCAACCAAATTAAAAAATAATTATGTTTCCAATATTAGATGAAAAACTGTATATATTAATTAGTCTCACTGATAGAAGATTTGTCATTCTGCAAAGGGAAATCTTCCTAAGTTTTGACAATTTTGACTGAACAATTATCACTTTGTACATTAACGGTAAGCCATTACCCCCACCCAGAGATAACCTCTTTGTATGTTTGTATAAAATTCTTCTATTTGTTAGGCTTTCCCTAACACGCTTTGAGTTTGAATGTGTGATTTATTTGCTCTCAGTTTTGATGAAATGCACTTGTGACAGAAAGGGGACTTTTTATACCTTAAATTTGTACATCTCCTATTAAAGTTTACAAATTTCTGCTATGTACATTATGTCATTCTCAGTAAGTTCGTGAGATTGTTATCTGCATTTAACAAATGGACTCTTGGGCTCAAATCAGCCAGCTAGATTGTGGTGTAACTTGGGCTGTATAGCCAGGGCTTAGGTCTTGTGGTCTAGAGTTCTCTGATATTATTCTGTATTGACATGTCTGTCTCCCTTGAGTGCTGCCTGGTAAGATGTACTCACCTTGGCACAGATGACAGGTTTCCTTCATACTTGCTTTCCCAGTGCCTGGCACATCAGTGCACAATAAATTGCTGTTTGTCTGTTTTTGGTAATGAATTAATATATTTTGAATCTGAATGGTTAGAAAAAAATAAAAAACAATTTGGGATTAAGACATCTGTAGTAAAAGTTACTTTAAATATTACTTGTTGGGACTTCCCTGGCGGTCCAGTGGTTAAGACTTCGCCTTCCAGTGCAGGGGGTGCAGGTTCGATCCCTGGTCAGGGAGCTAAGATCCCACATGCCTCGCAGCCAGGAAACCAAAAAGTAAAACAGAAGCAATATTGTAACAAATTCAATAAAGACTTTAAAAATGGTCCACATCAAAAAAAATCTTTAAAAAAATTACTTGTGAAGTCATATAAGTTTTTCTGTTACTAAGTTATATTAGCTCATTAATAATGTTATAGGATTAGGATTTATTAGTATGTTAATAATATAGTGCGATTAGAGTTAAATCCTTTTAATCCTCTTTTAAAAATTAATCTGTTCTCTTGGAAGTCTGCCTTTTGTGATTAATACAGAAATAATGTAATTAAAGCCATAGATATTAATATTTTCATGGTCTTTTATTCAGGCACTGAACTTACCTTCAACTACAACCTAGAATGTCTTGGGAATGGAAAGACTGTTTGCAAATGTGGAGCTCCGAACTGCAGTGGCTTTTTGGGTGTAAGGCCAAAGGTACCTTTTAAACGTTTGCATCAGGGATAGTGGTGTGGTCCTCCCTCCCTAACCTGTGGCAGGACTGAGTCTTCATTTTAAGAAGATGTCTTTTTGAAATAATGACATTGAATAGTTGTCAGCAGGGACACTGGCAATTTAACTAAGCATTCTGCTGATCAGTTTGGTACACTAGAGAGGGTCTTTGGATATTGTTGAAGTGTTTTGAACAATCTGACTTCTAATTAGTGATACCTTTCTAGCTAAAAAAGCTGTAAAACAGGAATCTGTAAAGTAGGTTACTTCCCATGTCCTTTATTGGTCTTAGTTGATCTTACTCACATTTCCTAAGAAAGAGTCTCAGTCTCTGTCTCTGTGTCTCTTTTTGCCTTTTTAAAGATATCAAAGAATCTGATATTGAATTTAAGATTCTAAATGTAGTATAAGACTGTAGATAAACATAGGACTTTTTTTTTTTTTTAAGGACCCTTAATGTTAACCATGTACCATGTAACAGTATAAACTTTGTTGTATCTTACTTCCTGGTTTTTTTATGTGTACTTTAACTGAATTATAGTTCTATAACTGTTAAGAATTGTTTATAATTCTTAAATATTATACAACATTTTTTCCTTGCTGTTACATAATTTTCACAACCATCATTTTTAGTGACTGTTTAAATTTTTGTATAATGGATGAACCATAATAGATGAACATCTGGATGCTTCCAGATTTCTCTATTGTAAGTAACAGCATGCTGAAAATTGAAGTTTAATTTTGATGCAAAGTAGACTACACAGTGACTCCAGTTGGGTATTTCCCATTATGCTTGTTTGATTGTGAAGTCAACATTAAGAACTGAAAAATGCAAATTAGCATGGAAACCACTAGCTAAAGAGGGTAATCATTTTGAGCTATAATAAATGAAGAACACCCAGTGATTATTCTTTTATCTATTAAATAAGAAAATTTATATTGGATTTTGTATTTTTTTTAGTTAGTTGGTTAAATAGTCTTGTTCCTTAAGATGTGCAGTTGACTTAGTCCCTATAAATTAAAACAGTAACAGAGTTTAATGGTGTTAGGTGCACTAGGGATGTCAGTTTCTGTATCTTTAGGGTCTTTGTAGCATTTCACACATGAATCAGTGAAAGGGAAATTCAGGAGCAGAAGTTTAGAAATGGGAGGAGATCACTGTGGGCTGGCAATAAATTGGATTGGTCCTGGATGTTCCTAGGCCGAGATAAATAATGCGATGAAAACCATGCATTTTGGTGACCAAGTGTGGTCTGCAGGGAGCACAGAGTAGACCTGCGGGCTGCACCAGGGTCTGTCTTGGGGAGTGGTGGACATGAACCTAAACTGACTTAGGTAAAGATGCATAGCTTGTCAAGGGCAAGGGCCACAAATTAGTTTTCTGTGTCTTCCTAACACATGGCTCATACTAAGATACTAAGTGCTCAGTGAAGGTTTGTTCAATAAGTTAAGAAATGTGTGTGACACACACACCCAGAGAATTCTTCCTTAGTTTTGAAATTAGACAAATATAAGAATAAAAATAAAACTTATTGTTAAAGGATGACCTTTAATACCAGTCTTGTGTGTCAACAAAAAGCAGCACATTTCTCTCTCACTTCGCTCAAGTGGTAGGAGTAGTTGATACCAGATAAAATTCGTGCTACCATTTATTGGGTACCTATGATATGCCCAGTGCTTCTCCTGTATTTTCTCTTAACTTCACAATAGTCTATGAGGACTGTGTCTTTCCAGAGGAGAGTCTGAAGCTCAGAGAGGATAGTTAACCTGGTCAAGATCATACAACTAATGTGTCGACAATATTTGACCTCTAGAATCAACCCATTGCCACAGAGGAAAAGTCAAAGAAATTCAAGAAGAAGCAACAGGGGAAGCGCAGGACCCAGGGTGAAATCACAAAGGAGCGAGAGGATGAGTGTTTCAGCTGTGGGGATGCTGGCCAGCTCGTCTCCTGTAAGAAGCCAGGCTGCCCCAAAGTTTACCACGCAGACTGTCTCAATCTAACCAAGCGACCAGCAGGTTGGTGCCAAAATCCATTTAGAGTTCTCCTTGTTCTCTGCCAGAATTCTCAGAGCCCTTTGGTCTTCCCATGCATAGTGTTGAGAGGTGTCAAAATAAATGACAACAAAGGCTTAGAATCCTAGGTTATAGAGAAGGGAACAGAAACTCACTCGCTCTGTCAAGCATTTTATGTTATTTTATCCTCCCAGCAACCCATAAAGAAGGGTGGGAGTGAGAGGAGTTTGTCCCCAGATTAGCTTTCCTTCAATATGTGGTTGCCAGGGTAATGAAATAATAGAAACTAAGGTAGTGTAGGGGCAAGGCCATAACACTGACCTCAGTGCCAGGAAATGGATGGAAATGGGGAATTGTTTCAGAAGCAATTACTCAGGGCCGTAGCTGGCACAGGTTGTGATAGAACTGATCTTGCCTATGAGCCAGGAGTGAGCTCTAGCATAGTTTACTTGGAAAGAGCTGGGACGGAACACTGTCCATGGCAGAGATTCGGGTATCATGAAATGAGGGGAAAAGAGAGCAGCTTGGGTTGGCTTTGGGTCTTTCCTGCTGATTCTGTGTGGACAACACAGGTAAAGTTTGTGCTAGTTTCCAGACTTAACATTGAGCAAAGGTAAATCTGCTTCCATTTTTCACCTTCGTGTATCTGCTCCCTGTTCCTAGTAATAACCAAATAAGCAGTTTAATTGGCTGAGATTTTCCCCATAGAGTTGAATATTTAAAGGCTGTACAGCACAAATGGAGTTTGTAAAAATATGAAAGTAATATCTTCACATTCCATCTAAGGGGAGCTTTGGGTTTTGTTTTATTGTTGTTGTTGCTTTTCTCCTTGTTGGAAATAGTTGTAGAAATCAGGGTTTACTCCTGCTTGGGTTTTTTTTGTTGTTGTTTTTTACTCCTGCTTGGGTTTTAATTGATATTCAGTTACTACTTGATACTTGGCTGTTATTTTTACGCATTTTGCAGAAAGTAAAGCTGAGATCCCGGGGGAGGGGAGGTGGGCAAGTGGCATGAGCTCTCTGCAGAAGGCAGCAGTTTGAAATCACTCCTTTGACTTAGTTCCAGAGCCATGACCCATCTCATATGCATGTCTTGTTTTCCTAAGCCTTTGTTTCACACCTGTGTTTTCAGGGAAGTGGGAGTGTCCTTGGCATCAGTGTGACATCTGCGGAAAGGAAGCAGCCTCCTTCTGTGAGATGTGTCCCAGCTCCTTTTGTAAGCAGCATCGGGAAGGGATGCTCTTTATCTCCAAACTGGATGGGCGTCTGTCTTGTACTGAGCATGACCCCTGTGGGCCCAACCCTCTGGAACCTGGGGAGATCCGTGAGTATGTACCTCCTACAGTACCGCTGCCTCCAGGCCCAAGCACTCACCTGGCAGAGCAATCATCAGGAGTAGCTGCTCAGGGGCCCAAGATGTCGGACAAGCCATCTGCTGACACCAACCAGACGCTGTCGCTGTCCAAAAAAGCTCTGGCAGGGACTTGTCAGAGGCCACCGCTGCCTGAAAGGCCTCCTGATAGAACTGACTCCAGGCCCCAGCCTGTAGATAGGGTCAGGGACCTTGCTGGGTCAGGGACCAAATCCCAATCCTTGGTATCCAGCCAGAAGCCATTGGACAGGCCACCTGCAATGGCAGGACCAAGACCCCAACTATCTGACAGACCCTCTCCAGTGACCGGCCCAAGCTCCTCACCCTCAGTCAGGTCACAACCACTGGAAAGACCTCTGGGGACAGCTGACCCAAGGCTGGATAAATCCATAGGTGCTGCCAGCCCAAGGCCCCAGTCACTGGAGAAAACCCCTGTCCCTACTGGCCTGAGACTTCCACAGCCAGACAAACTGCTAGTCACCAGCAGTCCCAAACCCCAGACTGCAGACAGGCCCCCCGACAAATCCCATGCCTCTTTGTCCCAGAGACTCCCACCTCCTGACAAAGTACTGTCAGCTGTGGTCCAGACCCTGGTAGCTAAAGAAAAAGCACTGAGGCCTGTGGACCAGAATACTCAGTCAAAAAATAGAGCTGCTTTGGTGATGGATCTCATAGACCTAACTCCTCGCCAGAAGGAACGGGCAGCTTCTCCCCATGAGATCACACCACAGGTTGATGAGAAAATGCCAGTGTTGGAGTCGAGCTCGTGGCCTGCCAGCAAAGGTCTGGGACAGATGTCACGAGCCATTGAGAGAGGCATTGTGTCAGATCCTGTCCTTCAGCCACCGGGCAAAGCAGCGGCCCCTTCAGAGCACTCCTGGCAAGCTGTTAAATCACTCACCCAGGCCAGACTTCTTTCTCAGCCCCCTGCCAAGGCTTTTTTGTATGAGCCAGCAACTCAGGCCTCAGGAAGAGCACCTGCAGGGGCTGAGCAGACCCCAGGGCCTCCCAGCCAAGCACCAGGCCTGGTGAAGCAGGTGAAGCAGATGGCCGGAGGCCAGCAACTACCTGGACTTGCTGCCAAGAGTGGGCAGTCCTTCAGGCCTCTTGGGAAGGCCCCATCCTCCCTCTCCACTGAAGAGAAGAAGTTGGCAACCACAGAGCAGAGTCCCTGGGCCTTGGGCAAGGCCTCACCAGGGCCAGGGCTCTGGCCCATGGTGGCTGGACAGACACTGGCACAGTCTTGCTGGTCCTCTGGGAGCACACAGACATTGGCACAGACTTGCTGGTCTCTTGGAAGAGGGCAAGACCCTAAATCAGAGCAAAATACCCTTCCAGCTCTTAACCAGGCTCCTTCCAGTCACAAGTGTGCAGAGTCAGAACAGAAATAATACCGGTAAATGCCACATGACCAGACCAGCTGCCCCCAGGGTTCTTGGGGAAGGGAAAAATCTTCTTTTTCCCTCTTAAAAAACAGACCCCCAACACTTTGCCACTGTTATTCTCTCCTTATATCCCAACATTCAGAACTCTTGCGACGTTAGCCAGTGGGGGCTTGTGGTTGTGTGAACCATGTATGGAAATCCAAGTGGGCCCCAGCCAAGGAGACAGACAGACTCGGGTCTCTTTCCCCCAACCTTTACTCATGGTGAACTTGAAATAAAAAGTCCACTCTGGAGTCAAGCATGGGATTCAATTCCGCTGGTCAGGTTGAAGGTAGAGGGGCTCTCAAAGCTATTTCTCTAGCCCTACCAAGCCCCACTGAGGGTACCTGATGAACCCTTGGGAGGAACTGATACCCATTCAAATCGGTGGTGATTTCTTAAACATTCATGTGTGCTAGGCCTGGTGCTAGTCACTGGCAGGAGATACAGAGATAAGTAAGACCTGATCCCTGTGAGCCTAACATGCTTGCCTGGGTTCCCAGGTTATTTTTAAAGAACCTTTGACCAGGAAATAACAGGATGTTTCAGGGGCCCTGGGACTCCGGGCTCATTTTGTCATGTCCTTTGTGGCCCCGGAAGTGGTTGTTTTGAGTGTCTCCTGGTCAGGTGTGCCTGTGTGTATGTGCATGTGTGCACACTCATGCGGAGGTCTCCTCTATAGGCAGGTAGAGCCTGTTGGCTGGGCAGCCTCTGCTGCTGCTGTCTGGGCTCTGGAGAGTCTAAAGATCTGTCCTTGGTGGAGCAGTTGGTTGGGGGGCTGGGCTCTGTGAGGACACAGCTTTCCCTCAGTGTAAGAAAGCAATTGGCAAGCTTACCTTTCTTTTCTACAGATTTTCCTCCTTTTACATCAACCCACCCCATGCCTGTCCCCCAAACACTCAGGTGCTTTCAGATTTCAGAGTCTCGGGCAGTAGACCTAGGGAATCTCTGGCAAGCTCTGGGCTAGATCCACCACCAGCTCAGGGAGAGTGCCAGATCCTGGCAAGAAATTACTTCTCTCCTGATCCTTTGCCCTCCTACCTGAATGGAGGGAGTCTTCTTCACTAGTGGATTCTACCACCCTCTCCCTGAGAAATGCTGTGCTCTGTATTGAGAGCACCTGCCTGCTGACTTAGCTCAAAGGCAAGCCAGAACCCTTCCCCATGACTGGCAAGATGTGGCGTTTAGAGCAATGTCCAGTCCAAGAGATGACTCCTCATAACTGCTGATTATCTGTTACTGCTGCCCTGAGCTGGGGCCCAAGGGCTGGGAAATCTGTTGGTGCTACCCTGCCCTACCATTCACCCAGCTCACTGACTGCCAACAGGAAGTGCTGTTTGGCCAGTTCCTTCTCATTCACCTACCCCCTCTTTGTCCCTAGACCAAACATGTTTACCTCTCTGCTTTGCCAACTTAGCCAGCAGCTTTAGCCAACAGGCCATCTCCTGGCCCCAAGGTCTCCTGGCCATTTCTGTCTCAGTTATGGCTTTTACACCCTCAACAGGATTCTGTATTTTGTCCCAATTTCCTCCTCCTGAGTTTCTATTGAGGTTACTCCCATACTTCTAAGGAGGGAACAACTGTTGTTATAGAAGCATTTGCGCTTTATATAAAGATTTAAAAAAGAATTTGCTTTTATTTCCCAAAGTCTGTCTCTGGGGTTGAGACATTTGAACTCAGGCAGAGGCATGAGGCTGGGCAGGGCTGCCCTGAGATTAGGGGCCTATTCTTGCATCTCACTTAGACCTCGGACTCTCCTCTGTAAATTCCACCTGCCTAGTTCTATCATCCTGTCTCTCTTCCCACATCATCAGAGAGGAAAAGCTCTTTGTTTTAGAGGAAGAGAAAACAAAGCATCTTATTTTCTTTTAAAAAAATTTTAAACCATGGAAAAGATATTTTTAAAGAAATCCACCCAGAACATTAAAGTTCATTATATTAAGTATTTATCATGTGTGAGAATAATAAGTATATAACTGCAGCTAGTAGGTCCCTTTCCCTAATCTCTTAGGTTGTATGAGTAGGATTTGCTTGGTGCCAGTCCTGTGCCCTCTTTTTCTCCTGTCATCTGTAGTTGTGATCAGAAAAAGATATCCGCACTGCGCTGTCAGAATCTCTTTCCACTGTGTTGTGTGTTAAATTACCGTAGCTCTTTGTTTCATGAAATAAACTGTGAATTTTGTTGGGGGGGGGGTGTGCAGGCTATGTAAAATTTTTAAGTGGAGAAGTTTGATCCTGAAGGAGCTTCTCTGATGTAGGCTTTGGTAGGTAATTGACTTGACAGCCACTCTAGATATGTCTCACAGGACAGGAAGGAGTGAGGGAAAGGTGGGCCACTTTGTGGTTTTGTTTCAGTTTTTTCCATTCTCCTATTCACTGGAAAGCTTCCTTCCAGACCTGCGTAGGAAACAGCTTCTGAAGCTGTTTATTTATTAAATGGATGAACAGCCAGCCGGGCTTTCATGAGGGCCATTTTAAGACTCTCTTAGGTTGATTGGAAATTAGATGTTCAACTCTCAGGCCCACTGATAGCATTTGATACTAGATTGTTAACATCATGAAAGCAGTCACTATACAATTAGAAGCAGAGTCGGAAGGACTTTTGGGAAGTGAGACTCTTGCATGACCCGTTGGGGTAGGTGACCTTGCCATCCTTTGGGGATTCTCCTGGAACCTATACTGAGACCTTTTCTCCAGGGGGTGTGACTTGGCAGTTAAAAGGAAATCTTTACTCTTAGAAACTCCTGATCTTTGTGTAGGATGGTATTTTGGCATTTGGCCAAGTGCTTGTAATCAGGATCTCAATAGAGCATCTGCCTCTAAGCCAGTTCCCCAGGAAGCCTTTCTGAGGGGGAAGCCATAGCTTCCATAGGTAGTTAGAGAACTAATACCTGTCCTAGCCCTGTTAAGTCAGAAAAAATTATGGAAAGTGTTGAAATTTGAATTCAAAGCCTCATTTGCTTCTCTACTGGAGCAAACCCATTCTAATAGCAAAATAGTTGTCATTGCTACAAAAACATCCAAGTTTTTAAATGTCTGCTTCCCCCTGAAGTTACTGAGTTTGAAGTGATTTAAATCACCGTGTTGATCCTCTTCTGAACAACTACCAAATCTACATCTTTAGCATTGATGAAAATAATTATTTTATTCTTTACATCCTCCACCCCACACTACAGTCAGGGCATGAAGTGCATCAGCGATCCTTTTCCAGGCTTGGCAGCGTCTACTCACAGGAGCTGGACTCCCAGGTTGCCTTGTGAGAACAGTGGCAGGAAGGAAGTCTGGTCCTGGCAGCTTCCCCTGTGGAGAAGAATCAGGAGAGCACTAAATGTGGATGGATTTTTTTTTTTTTTTTTTTTTTTTTTTTTCCGTCAGCTCCTATAAAGCGGGTTTTCTCCTAAGGCTTTTTGGGGGGACATTGTCATCCTCTTGGGGTCTGTCAGGAGGTCAGAGTAGCCCAGTGTCCTCACTTCTCTGAGATCATGGCAGGAAAGGAGCTGCCACAAGCCCCTTTTCCTGCTGAATAATGCTTGGGCTGTTCCATGTGTTAGACATTCCAGATCATTAGAGCTGGGTAGCTGCTGCACGAGACTTTCCTTGGCTGTGGACAGTTAGCTCTCAGCTGAGCTTCCTAGAGTTAGTGCAGCAGGGCCAGAGGTTGCTGTAGTATAAATTGAAAAAAAGAATAGGTAATTGCTTTGTACACACAACAAAAAATGCAATGATGGTGCTAATTTCCTGGTATAAGTAAGCACTGCCAAGGGTTGAGGGACTGGTGACTTGAGAAACCCAGATTCCTGTTTGGGAAGAAGAGATGTTATGTAGTTTCCTTGAGGCTTTATTAGAGGAGGGGAAGGTAGAGCCTTGGTGAATCTTGCACCTGACCCTGAAATAGTCCAGTGCAGTCCAGAGGTGGAAGAGATGCTGTTTCCAGATGAGGGTGGCCATTGAGTTTCTCAGGGCTGGTGTCACCTTGTCCAGAGCCTCTGTCCACACTGCCTGAACAGGTTGGTAGAGAGCTCCAAGTGTGGGGTCTCCCTCAGCTACCTTCTGCCCCTCTCTACCTCTTCCACTCTCATGGGAGCACCTCTATTGCTTATGAAGATTAAGGGTAATATTTCTTAAGGAAGTGGAAAGAGTTTATTTTAATTAGAAATCCACAGCCTGGGGAGAAATGTTTCCTATCAACATAAGCAAAAATAGCACATGTTAAACTCATATGGTCCCTTTTCTAGAGCTACTTTCCCATGACCCTCAAAACATCAGGCTGTTGAGGGCTTCAGGTGTAACACCCTGGAAATCGAGCAAAGCTTTTTGGACAGGAGGTGAGCCTAGGGAGTTAGGAGCAGAAATGAGTGGTTCTGGTGCTTTGGACTTCCAGGGTAGGGGCAGAGAACAGGTGGTCTCTAGGTCTGAGGTGGGTGCTGCCTGTGTGTGCACGTAGGTGAGAGTGTTGAAGACGGGCGAGTGCAGCACACAGGAGCTCATGGAAGAGCAGCTAAGTCTTGGCAAAAAAACAAGCTGACAATAGAGATCTATCTTTATATTTTTAAGAAAGGGGCAGAGGGGGTGTCAGCTGAGGTCCATCACTTTTTTGCCCCCCTTCACCCCAATAGATTGTCAGTGATAAGTGGAACTCTTAGTGAAAAAGAGGGGAGCCTTGTGTTAGGAGTCCCCATAAACATGTACTGTAATTCTTTGTATATAGAAAAAAATTACTGTAAAGTAAAGTTTAACTTTACTCTTATGGCCCTTGCCCTGTGTTTTGTTTTGTTGTCCGTGGGGAGACGTAGCCTAACAGGAGGGAGGATGGGTTTGGGGTGAGAGCAGAAGCCAGCCCCTGAGGTAGTTCCCAGGGACACGGAACTGAGCCCTTCCTCCAAGCACCTCATGGGAGTGGTGTGGGTTTCCTCCCAGTAGCCACAGCTGTCGGAATGTCTTTCTGCTGCTTTTGGGAGTGGCTGGCATCAGTTTCAGTCCCTACACAGGAAGCCTCCATCACCCACGAAGGAAGGGTATTTTGAGGTTTTTAAAAAGGAAGTGGAACCAAAGCACTTTCTGAGTGTGAGTCTAGACATCTTGGCCAAGTTTTTAGTTTTTTAGAGCAGCTGCTGGGCACTGCAGAGAACTCGGCCTAGGCCTAAAATGGTAAAGTGAGGCAAAGGGGCTGAGCATCCCATAACAGAAAAGGCTGCCATATGCTTCCTTTTGGTTGAAGGGTTGGTCCTGTCTGCAGTAACATCTGATTCTTCAGAAATATCTGGATGTCCGAGGCCCAAAAATACACTTTCAGGAAACCCTGGGAATCTGCTTCCCTTCTGACTTAGTCCTGAACTTCTGCCCCAGGGAAGAGTGTGGGAAGACAAGCATTTAGTCCTACAGTTACTTTTCACTCATGATCTTCATAGTCCTGAACTGGGTAGTGGTCACTTCATTTTACAGATGAGAAACACAGGCCAAGTTTAAGTCCCTTTTCTGAGTAGCTGAGTTGGATCCCAATCTGGATCCATAAAACCTTTCTAAGTCTTGCAGAACCTATGATTTTTCTACTGTTAAGCCACATTATAGGGTGTTGCTAGGAAGCTTAGGATCTGAGCCACAGGCATGACTCGGACTTAGACATGACAGAGGTGCAGTAGAGCCAGCGAGTCTGAGGTAGAAGTGCTTGACCCTTTGATCTCTGGATACTACGTCAGTGCCTTCCTTGCTCTTCTTAGCACCAAGAAGGAAGTGTGAGCTTTGCACTGCCCCAACCCCAGCTTCTCGCCCTATCTTTGACGCCACTAAAGAATAGGAAAGGGCCCTTCTGCTTCTCCATTATCTCAGCTGCAACCCTGGGGTGAAGTCAGTTGGTTTCCAAAGAGCTAAGAGGAGCCTTGATATAGGAAGCGAGGGCAGCCAGGTGGCCCCAGAAAGTACTAGGTATCTTGACACCCAATCCACACAGCAGGGAAAGGGGTTGAGTGTGATTCACAGTGCATTGATTTTATTTACAAATCAGAAGCCACTTAAATAATCTGTAGACACAAGTGCTGTCCAGGGCAGAAGCCTGGGGTCCAAATCAGCCCTTACCCTCCTTGTGCCCATCAGTCAGCCCAAATGCTGCCTCCGTTCCATGGGCCAGCACAGGCAGGTGCCACCTCTGCTGCCATGGGGACCCGGGGTAGCTCAGACGTGTGATCACCCAAGCCCAGACAAAAGCTAGGTCCAGCCTCTCTGGGGGAATTCCTTTAATTCCCCCAGGCCAGGTGAGTGGTGACTCAGTGATGACAACAGCTGTAGAAGTAGGGGTTTGCCTTCTGGCCCAGGTCCACGCCCTTGTCCTCTGTCAGAGAGAGAGGTGGCAGCTCAGCATCATTCTATTGAGTAGACATGAAGGGGGCCAGATGCTGTGGGCCTAGAGGAAGTCTCCACAGGAGCTAGGGAAGGACACACCTGTCATCACCTGGAAGGCGGCCACACTGACGTAATCCTCTGCTACTTTCTGGAAGAGCTCATCTGGCAGGAAAAAGGGTGATAGGTGAGGATCAAATGCCAGTGGCCCTGGGATCACCCAGTAACCAGCCCTCTAGGCTTTTCTCTGTCTCCCTTGTTGCCCTTGTGTGTTCTGCCGTGAGGCCCAGGACAGCACTCACCCACACTCTGGCCTGTCTTGCTGGAAGTTTCAAAGAGCTGAGCTTTGATATCTGTAAAGAGAAGTGTCTAAAGCCTCATACCTGAGAATTAGGTGGACACAGACAAAAGGGAAGGCTACCAGTACAGGGAATCTTCTGAACCCCACAGATTCAGGGAGGCCAGAGAAAGTCTTCCCATGGGGGATCTTGCCATGGTAGCCAAGGCAGTCCCTATTTTCTGTGACCCACCCAAGTAGCCACTTCCCTCCCCCAGCCCCAGGGAGCTAAGGAGCAGCTACTGTCTGCATAGTCCTGGACGTCGTGGAAGTCCACACGTCGGCGCCGCCTGTCCTCCTCCAGCAGGTCACTCTTGGTGCCACACAAGTAGATCTTACAGCCCTGGAGCAGAAGACAAGGTGAGGGTCACCCCCCTCGGGCCACCAGATCCCCAGTCCGTCTCGTCTTTTGGTGAGGTCAGGCCACCTACCTCCTCTAGGTTGCGCAGTTCCTTCACCCAGAACTTTGCCCGTTCAAAGCTGCTGCTGTCTGTCAGGTCTTGGTGTGGGACACGCAGGAAACACAACCAAGGGTCAGAAGCTGTTCTGTAAGGCCAGCCTGGCACCCTCCCCTTCTTGTTTGAGAAACAGGCCAAAACCATCCTTACCATAGCAGACGATGGCAGCCTTGGCGCCCCGATAGTAGATTCGGCTCATGGCCTCATAGCGCTCAGAGCCTGCTGTGTCCTGAAGGGCAGGGGGAGGCTCAGCCCTGGCCTGAGTTGCTGAGCTACTCCCCCAAACTGCAAACTAATACCACGTTCTCCAGACCCCGTTTTTAAATTGTGGTCTAGAGAATAGAAATGGCCTCTATGAGGCTACAAGTCAGCCAGTAATAGGCAGGACCTACGCCTCCTCAGGAATGGGTTTTCCCAGGACTTGCCCAGAGAACTTACCCAAATACCCAGAGTCACCGTCCGGTCTCCGACGGACATCACCTTGGCCACGAAGGCGGCCCCAATGGTCTGCAGCCAAGGGGAAGCAGTCAGGGCCTCGGATGCGGGTTAGCCCCCTCCCACCCGTGCTGGGCCGCGCCGGGCGCACTCACGTTCTGATAGGGCCCCACCAGGAAGCGATCGTGCACGTATCGCTCCACCAGGCTCGTTTTGCCCACGTACTCCTTGCCCAGCATCACCACCTTGACGTCCACACGCTGCCCGCTCATGCTCCCGGGGCTGCCTCACCCGCGTCAGGGTCCTGAGCGGGGGCGGGAGGCAAACCGGATCTCCACTCCGGCAGGCAGCGCCCAAGCCTCAGTCCCCGACCCCAGGAGCTAACCTAAGGCTCCAGACGCCGCGACGAGCTTGAGCTACAGCAACGCCTCCGTCCGCCCCCGCTCTTCGGCCCCGGGTGCTGATCCTCCTTCTGAGAGCCCAGGACCCGGGGCGGCCTGGGAGCGTGCGGGGAAGCGCACTCAACGCCGGCGTCCGGCTCGCTCGCTCGTTCCGCTACTCGCTCGCCCGCCCGGCTTAGGGGCCGCTCCGGCACGGTTTCTCCACAGAGCCTGGGAGGGGTCCCTCCAACCTGGCTCCGGCCCGGAGCACCGCGACTCCCGCGGTGGGGAGGAGGTAGAGGCCGGGGAGGCGGGGCCGCCCGGTCATGTGGGCAGGCGCCGGAAGAGGTGGGCAGTGCGCGGCTGCGCCGGAAGTGGCGCGCGGCCAGGCAAATCCTCATGGCGGCGGTGGCGGCTGTTAGGGTGCGGCGCTGGAGTGACTGAGCTGCTAGCCTGGCGGCCGAGCGTCGAGCTCCAGCCCGGCCTCCGCGTGCCCCCCGGGCTTCGCACCCCTGATGTTGCGCGGGCGCTGAGCCCGCCCGGCCGGGACAATGGTGAAGTATTTCCTGGGCCAGAGCGTGCTCCGGAGTTCCTGGGACCAAGTGTTCGCTGCCTTCTGGCAGCGGTACCCGAATCCCTATAGGTACGTGGCCCTGGAAAGAGCAACCCTCCCACCTCGCTGTTTGGAGATCGGAGTGTGGGGCCCGGGAAAGACTCGACGTCGAGTGGGGGGAATCGCCGGAGCCGTGGCCACGTTTAGGACGAGAGGACCTATCGGGGAAGCGGCCAGGCTAGTACTGGAAGGAGGCTGGGTCTGGGCAATAGTTTACTTGAGGCCCTAGTAAAAGGTTCTCTCATCTCAGGGTGGTGAGACAGGAAGAGGCGGCGGCACAGGAGCTGGGGAGGGATCTTGGGGTTGGAAATCCGGGCGCTTGTCTACTTCTCTGCCGTGACGCTCTCCAGTGGTGCAATAAATCATGAGGTCCAGCCCTGCTGGAATGCCTAGGAATCCAGGTCAGCGAGGAGGCGGGAGTTGGAATTTGCCCTGGGTTAGGCTCAAGGGACTCTAGTTCAGATCTGAGCCACAACACAGATCACTCTGCAAGTTTGGGGAAAGGCATGGCCATTCAGGGCCTGGAGGCTCTCCAGATGGGAACCCCAACAGGCAGTCTCTTAGGGCCCGGCTCCTGAGGGTCACCTTCACCCTGACACCTGCAGCAAACATGTCTTGACGGAAGACATAGTGCACCGGGAGGTGACCCCTGACCAGAAGCTCCTGTCCCGGCGACTCCTGACCAAGACGAACAGGATGCCCCGCTGGGCTGAGCGACTATTTCCTGCCAATGTTGCTCACTCAGTGTACATCCTGGAGGATTCTATTGTGGACCCACAGAACCAGACCATGACCACCTTCACCTGGAACATCAACCATGCCCGGCTGATGGTGAGACCCCTCCCTCTTGGTTCCCCCAAAACTAGAGAGCTCCAGGTACATGTGGCTAGGGAGCCATGAGGGAGCTTCTATGATCCAAGCAGATCTGAGGAGTGTTGGCTCTAGAGTACAAACTCAGATGATCTCTTCAGCTGGTCATCTTCTCTGGACCTGTGTTTTGACTCATTCATACAGTGGTGGAGGGGTTACCTGTTTTACAGAGTCGTTGTAAGTACTAAATGCAGAGCACTCACACTGTGCCTGACACGTGTGTAGGTTGGGCCACAGACATGATGCTGAGGGACGGAGGGAGGCAGTGGTTTTCAAACAGGAATCTGTCAAGCCATAAAGGGTACCTTGGATGTACCTTAGAGGGGGAGGACCTGGGCCCCTTGCCCCAGTTTGATTAGAGTCTTTTATCTGTCTTATGTAATGGATTTCTGCCTGAGATTTCAGGGGAAAAGGGTTCCACATACCCTTGCTTTAAAAAAAAAAAAAAAAAAAGGCTTGAAAACCCATGGTTTGGTTTAAGGAACATCCTACAGTATCTTCCCACCTGTGAGTACCCTAAAAGCTTCCAGAGAACTGTTATCTTCTTTCTCAGTTAATCTTCACAATAACACAGGGAGGTGGGTATTACTCTCGATTGTGCAAAGAGGAAAGTGAAGTTCAGAGCGGGGAAGTCACAGAGTGAGTAGGCAGCTTAATGCTCTGTCCCAGAGTTATCAGAGGGCCTCACAGCTGACTGCCCTGAGGGCACTACAGCTGTGTTTTGTAAATTACCAAGAAAAGATCCAGCTCTAAGAAATGTCTTTCAGTCCAGCTGTGACAGGTGTCTTAAGTGTTTCTTTTGGAAGTACAGGTCCACTTTCTCCTCTCTGATAATGAGCTGTGGTGATTGCCGGATTTTTTTTTTTTTTTTTTTTTTTTTTGGATTGCCAGGAGCTCAAGGGCCAAAGTGGGTGGAAGGCAGGTTGAAAACACCACACATGTCTAGATGTAAAGGTGCAAAACATCCAGGATGGAGCTGGAAGGCCCTCTGCTGATCTCAAGAGTCCATGTGCCTTTTAGTTTGAAGGGTCAGAAGAGAGGTTTTTAGAGAGCAACATGACTTTTTTTCATCTTCTTACTCTTCCCAAAGTGCAGCTTGGGAATGCAGTAAGGGAAAGGAATCGGTTTTCATTTTATTGCTTCCCCTCGTGAAAAGAGGCAGGGAATCAAATTTATGTGCAAGCTGGCAAAGTGAAGGACTCCCACACGATTGTGGTTGGCTTGACTGCCTGCACAGGTGGTAGAGGAACGATGTGTTTACCGTGTGAACTCTGATAACAGCGGCTGGACCGAAATCCGCCGGGAAGCCTGGGTCTCCTCTAGCTTGTTCGGTGTCTCCAGAGCTGTCCAGGTGAGCAGCGTTGTTGTGGTGCTGGGGCTCTGGGGCCCAGGGCATGTAACATAGAGTCCGGGCTGGGGTTCAGTGGGCAGCTCAGAATCCTTCCCGTTCTCATCTTTTGCCAGGAATTTGGTCTCGCCCGGTTCAAAAGCAACGTGACCAAGACTATGAAGGGTTTTGAATACATCTTGGCCAAGCTGCAAGGTGAGGGCTCTGCACACAGGCAGAGGCTGAGTCAAGTCCTAACTGCCCTGCCTGGGCTGGAGCCTGGAGCTGTCACCACCCTACTCTGAGCAACTCATCTGTACCCTGGGTATTTCCTTCAGGGCCTGGCGCACAGGAGATGAATGTCCTGGGAGGTGATTTAGGTGGGTCTTGGCATTCTTTGATACCAGCCCCCACCCTTTGCTCCAGGTGAGGCCCCTCCCAAAACCCTTGTTGAAACAGCCAAGGAAGCCAAGGAGAAGGCCAAGGAAACGGCACTGGCAGCTACAGAGAAGGCCAAGGACCTTGCCAGCAAGGCAGCCACCAAGAAGCAGCAGCAACAGCAGCAGTTTGTGTAGCCAGCCCAGGCCCTGGGGCCGCAGCACAGCAGACCACTTGCTCCAGTCCCTGTGCTCTTTCCTCCTTGTACTTTATTATTAAAAGTCAGCTTCCAGCCCTGTCTACTGTCTGGGTGGTGGGCTGGGGGTGGGTGTGTTGTTTGGCCTCTCCAGCACACCAGGCCGTTACCCATGTCTGAGCTGAGCCTGCTTATTCCTGCATCAGGTGGCTGAGGATAGAGGTACAGTGACTTGCCCAGGGTCACGTCCAGGTGAAGTGGTCATAAACGCTAGACTGTAAGCTCCATGAGGGCAGGGACCTTTGTTTTATTTTCTGATGTGTCCCAAGTACCTGAAACAAAATCTTGCACATAACAGGCACTCAATAAATACTTGTTGAATTCAGTCGGCCCCAGCTCTGGCGTCAGAAAGCTTTGGTTCAAATCTTGACTCACCTGTTTCCTGGCTTTGGACCTCAGGCAGGTCACGTCACTCAGCCCCAGTCCTACTGTGACAGACAGGGACTGAGGCTTCCGAGCTGTGAGGAGTAAAGGGGCACTGCCCGGTGTGGACAGCAGTGTTTGTGGTGGTTACAGATCTCATTTCCTCTTTTCCAGTTTGTCTGTGGCTGGGAGTTCCCCCATTTTCACCAGGCAAGACCATGGACAGGAAGTTAAGAAAGAGGCTTTTAATGAAAATATAGTATGCGGAGGGCAAAGGCCAGGGGCCCTTGTTTAAGAAGGAACATGAGGACCCAAGAGGCTTCCTGCCCCTGTGGACAGCAGAGCCAAATGCTACAAAAAATGCCCGGAAGGGTGGCCTGGGCCCAAGCTGCCTGCCCTGCAGGGCTCCGGGGGGCTCAGCACCCCATCCTAGGTGGGACTGCCAGCAGCCAGCAGCAAGGTACGGGGAGCACCTGTTCCCACACGGTCCTTTTAGTCCATTCCAACAGTACTCTGAGCAGCCCTGGAGGCTTGGTGAGGGCTCCAGCCTGGCAGAGCAGAGGGTGGGCTGAGGGCAGAGGTCGCTCCAGGAGGCGAGGGTCATAGCCAGGTGCTGCCGCTGTGTGAGTAGCTGTGCTCCTGGCCCGCGCTGAAGCCCCGCAGCAGCTCAGCCTCGCCCCCGAACACCAGGCTCTCCACGTCCACCTCCAGCTCCTCTGCACAGGGAGCAGGCCAGTCAGGGGACCTGGGCCACTCAGCCCACTCGACCCCTCCGCTTAAGGGCACTTACCTTGGTCTGAGTCGGAGCGCTCAGAGGAGAGGCCCGAGGAGTCCAGGCTGTCTGCTCGCAGCCGCTCGCGCTCGCCAGCCCCGGCCAGCCCCCGGAGCTGCTCCAGCTGCTGCTGCAGGCTCTGCTGCTTGCTGCGCAGCTTCTCCTTGAGCCGCCGGGCCCGCTGCTCCTGCTCCTCCAGCTTCTGCAGATCCGAGGGAGCGAGGGGCTGGGGTCAGCTACCTGGGGTCTCGGGCCTCACCCCAACACCACTCAACGGCGGACCGTGGCCACGTGGTGACTGCTTGCTCCAGACAGGGGCTCACTAGATCTGGGCCCCAGAGGGTTGCTCCCACATCCTGCAGGAAACTAGGCCCTCCTGCCCTTCTGTCCCATGTAAATGGCCCAGGAGTTCTGTCCAGATGGGTGGGGGAGGGAGGACACCACAATCTCAAAGGCCCTCGGGGCCCAGTCAAGTGATGTGAAGGAGTGGAGTGTCTGGTGTCAGGCAACAGGGACTGCAGGGGACTGGGGCACACCAGTGAGTGCATACTAAGGCTCGAGGCAGTGGCCCAGGCCAATTACTGCCACATGGAAACAGGCCCAATGTTGCCAGATCTCCCAGTTTTTTAAAGAGAAGCAGGGAAATCACATCTTTTCATGTCAAATGTCCTTTTAAGTGCTGCCAACTAATTTAAATTTTTAGAAAACTACAGACCAAACAAAGGCTACCAGTTTGTAACTCCTCAAGACCCTCCCAGGAGTCCTAAGTCTTCAGCATTAGTCCCCTCCTGCTGCCCCCACGCAAGCTCTGCCAGCCCTGAGTTCCAGGGACTGGAGGACCAAGGGTTCTCCCATCAGGGTCCTCAATGGACGGAAGCCTGCATTCAGTCAGCAAGAAGGGGAGAATTGGGTGAGGGGGCATTTGGACTGGGAGTAGATGAATGAATAAGAGCTGCCCAGGCAAAGATAGGGGAGGAAGAAGCATCCAGGCAGAGGGAAAATGGGAAAAGCATGGAGAGTTCAGCTTTTTTGGTGAGGAATGGGGAAAGATGAGACCAGTGGCAAGGCCTGTGTTGTGAAGGGCCTTGAGTTTCACAGGAAGTAAGAAACTGAAACTGTCCTGTCAGGAGCCATGGAAGGTTTTCAGCAGGAGGCAGACCTGGACAGATCTATGTGGTGCAAAGAACATTCTAGGGCAAGGTGGGGAGGACAGCCAGGTGGAGGCAAAACAGGAAGCAGGGAGTCCAGGAGAGGGGTGATGGGGCTTCAAGGAAGGAGCAATCCCTAGGTCCTGCCCACGGGCCAGCCAGCACCCAAGGTCACACATCATCCCTCTGAGAACCAAGTCAGCAACTCCATGTGAGAAACTGGAGCCGGCTATCTGGCCAGGGTGTTATTCAGCCACAGTGAGGAGAACGCAGGCACCTATGGGACAGTGCTGACAGTTTCCACACCACGATTTATTTGCTGCATGTCACCTCCATCTGTCTCTGCCACTGCCCCCTGTGCCCACAACAGGGCCTGGCAGAGCAGGTGCTCACTTGTTGAAGAAAAGAATGCAAGTCAGGAGACCTAGGCTTCGGTTCTGAATCTGCCTCTCATCAGCCGGCTCTGCCTCCATTTCTTCCTCTGTCAAAAGGGCCAGGAGAGCAGGAAGAGGCCTCTATTGTTTCCAAGTCCCTTCTAATCCCCACTCTGTGGAGCTGCCTTGTGCTTGAGTCAGCACACCCCACTCCCATCCACCAGGGGGCGCTGAGCTCAGCCCGGGCATCAGCAAGAGCCCTGGGAGGGTGGCTCACTGGTGTCCTCTTGGTACTTTCCCCCTCCTGGCCTCTGGAGCTGCCTCCCAAAGCAGCGTCAGGACACCCCCTCCCCCGCACCCCCCCCCACCCGCCGAGAACAGGAGGCCTTCAAGGATGGGGGAGAGGAAGAGCAAGAAACAGCGCTCTCCAGTCCCAGGGACCCTTACACATGACCCCTCACAGAATGCCCCCCATACAGAGGAGGAAATGAAGTCCAGAGAGACTACATAACTCGCTCAGGGTCTCACAGTTGGGATCCAAGTAATAATTGCTGTAATAACAAGTGAACTTTTATTGGAAGAACTTGCTTAAAGCCTCAGAACAATCCTGAGTTATTTTCTGCTTTTCTTCCTACTTAACGAATTTGGCAACTAAAAGCACAGAGAACTGTCCAATGTCAGGCAGTTGGGCTATCACTTCAGACCTCTCTCCCCAGTTCCACCCAGCCCCTCCCTACTACCCCTCTCCAAGCATCCTGGCAAGCTGGCCCTGGGGCGCCAGAGTAGCTTCTTACCTGGATGTGCATCCTGGCCCTGCGCAGAAGGCTCAGTGTGGTGTATCGGGCACAGTCAGCCCCCAGGGGCATCTGCTGC
This sequence comes from Balaenoptera ricei, assembly GCF_028023285.1. Lineage (NCBI taxonomy): Eukaryota > Metazoa > Chordata > Mammalia > Artiodactyla > Balaenopteridae > Balaenoptera > Balaenoptera ricei. The sequence continues at coordinate 163,061,684 of NC_082641.1, forward strand.
TTCAGCTGCTCCAGGCACCGCTTCAGCTGGGCCCTCCTGTCGGGGAAGGGGTCTAGAGGGCAGTGCCAGCCCAGGCTTGCTGGCCAGATGAGGGACGGCAGGGGAGGGAAGGCCAGAGGGAGGCAGTTCCTGGGGCCTGGTGCTATCAGGGCAGGGTTGGGACTCACCTGCGCTTCTCCAGCTCGTTGTGCACAGACCTGCCAATGCCAGGGAGGATTGGGTGAGGGGGCGTCAGCTACTGCCCACACCTTCAGTCCCAGGGCTCCCAGGGCCTCAAAATCCACTACAGATGTGTGTCCCAAACTAGCCCACTGTGGGGACCTTGTGCTGGCCTCAGGCACCTGAGTCCCAGGCAGAGGCAGAGACAGTAAGGAGGCCTGCCCAGGTGACTGTGGGGTCCAAAGGAGGCCCCCTAGCAGCAATCAAGAAGAGCTTCCTGAACAGGTGACATTTGAGCTGAGCCCAGCAACACAAGTTACCCAAAATGGGTAGTGGGGGGAGAGGCATTCAAACTGGGGGGAACAGTGTGCAAAGGGTTGAGAGGAGGAGAGAAAAGGAGAAAGCCTGTGGGGGAAAGCGAGTGGTTTGATATGTGCAGTATTAGGAGTGAGTGGAAGCAGGACCCAGAACTATTCACCATTCCAAACACATCAGGAGTGCTCGAGAAATAGTCCTTGAACGAAGATTGTGTGTTTGGGGGATGGGGAAACGGCAGGACATGTCTGAATGCCTTCAGAGCAGGGTACCTGGCCCAGAAGATGCGAGCAATAAGGAGGAAGTTGGCAGTGGAGGGGCCCGATGAAGGACGGCGCCCATCCCCCCCATTCCCCGCTGCCCCAGGCCCTCCTCACCGCCCACTGTCCAGCGCGCCAGGAGCTTGGGGAGACCGCTTCCTCCTCCTGTGGACTGGGCCCGGACTTCGGTGTGGGCACAGGGACGCATAGCCATGCTCTGCCTCTGCGAGAGACAGCCCCTGCTCGCGTCAGGCTGGGGCTAGTTCCAGCGGGGGCCCCTGGGACGGCACGGTCAGGGAGGGGCTTTTGGCTACAGGGCCATTTCCCCAACCCCTCCAGCCCCACTGCCCGCGGACCCCTAAATTGAGGGCGGGGGTGCCCCAGGACTACTGCCCTAAGGCCATGCATCTTTCAAGTTGGGAGCCAAGTCCAGCCCAGGCCAGTGTCAGCGAGGTCGCCGCCTGGAGTCCGACCAAGGGTTCTTCCTCACCTCTCTCGCGGCGCTCCAGGAACTCCGCCGCCTGCAGCAAGACCTGGATGTTGCTGGCCACGGGTTCCATGTCGGCGACAGCTGGCTGCGGGCGGGCCTAGGGTGCTGGCCGGAGCAGCGGCTGCACCACTTTTGTTACAATGTAACTGACACGGTGCAACAAACACAGACGCCCGGCCCGCCCCCGGAACGCCCCGCCCCGGGACAGCCCAGCTCTTGGCCCCGCCCCTGGAACGCGCCTGGGAACCGCAGCCCACCCTCCGCGAGCCCGCCCGCCCTCTAGGACTCCCGTAGGGCTTCTACGGGCGCCGGCTCCAGGACCAGCCCTTGGGCGAACTCCCGGGCTGGGGGTGGGGGTGGGGTTGTGCTGCGTCTTGCCGCTTCGCTCAGCGACCCAGCGCCCGTTACTTGGCTTTTCTGGGCCTCAGTCTCCAGCCCCGTACTGGTGGCGAGAGGCCCGCACACTGAGTGGTGCTCTGGGGGCCGGTGGTCCCGGGGAGGCCCCTGGCTCCGCCGCTGCACGTGGGTGCCACGGAGGCGGGGCCGGCGGGCACCCTAGCCCATTTGCTCTTTGCCTCTTGAGGCTCGCGGACGTCACCTTGGGGGGCGGGGCAGGAGGGCCTCTCAGGCACTATTGGCTGCGTGCGGCTCCGCCCTCTCCCGCTGCTGGTCAACACATTCGGGCGGGAAAAGGAGCAGGTTTCAAATTTGAAAACCCTGGCGATGGGGGCGGGGTTGAGCGGGGAACGGGGCCCAGTGCGCAAGCGCCGGGGGAGGGGGCGCGGACCTGACTCCTGCGCTCCAGGGTCTGTGCCCTTGCCTGCTTGCCATCTGCCCCCGTAGCCCCCGCTGGGCTCCTCCTCCTCCTCATCTGCAGGGAAGCTATTGTTGCTACGAAAACGTCAGAAGGGTAGCAACTTGAGAACTGGCTTGCTTCAGAGTCCTGGGTTCTGGAGCCAACAGAGTTGAGTTCCTCTCCTGTCACCGCTACTTCTCAGCTGTGTGACTCGGGAAGTGCCCTCCCTCCTGTAAGCTCGGGAAGCCCTGAGACAGCGTCGTTGAAAGATCAGAGCCCACGCCTATGCCGTGCATTTCCAAGGCCTGTTGCAACCTCACGCAGGCTTCTTCCTCCCACAGAGCCCCTGGTTGCCTTACTCAGAGTCCATGAGCCCTTCTTTTTTTTTTTCAATATTTATTTGTTTATTTAGCTGCGCCGGGTCTTAGTTGCAGCGTGCGGGATCTCGCTCCCTGACCAGGGATGGAACCCGGGCCCCTTGCACTGGGAGCGTGGAGTCTTAACCAATGGACCACCAGGGAAGTCCCCATGAACCCTTCTTTAACGTGACTTTCTAGCCTCCCGAAGAAGATGATGCGGTGATTTCTAGGGGCAGCACCAGTAGGTGTAGCCACACCTTTGGGGACAGTGACAGTCTAAGGGTGGAGACCGGAAGATGAAAGCAGCTGTTACAGGGTGGAGCATTACTGCCAGGCTGGGGCTGAATCTGTGACCTGGAAATGGAGAGGAGGGAGAAGGAGAAACTAGATTCTCTATAAAGAGACAGTCCTGGGTAAACACATGGCACATGGCAGTCAGTCCTCAGTTCCTTGGAAAAAAACCTTTGAGTTTCTCTAAGAGTCAATTCCAGAGGAATCACTGACATGCTCAGCCAGAACTGCTGCCTGGGACTATCCACCCCTTCACCCACCCGTTCACTCATGAAATATTTGTTGAGCACTTGCTGGACCTTAGGCACTGTGCTGGGAGCTGGAGAATACAAGCATGGGCAAAACCAGACAGGGTTCTTGCCTCTGCAGAGCTCTCAGGTGAGGGGCAGAGAGACCGACATAGTAATCACACAGTAGAGATACACTCTGACACGTCCTCACAGGAAAAGACACAATGTAAGGGCACGTCCTAAGGAGCATTTGACCTAATCAGGGAGGTCAAAGAAGGTTTTTCTGGAGAAGTGGATGAGTAGGTTTTATCTATGTATAGGAGGAATGTAGAATTCCAGACACACTAACAGCAGGTGCAAAGTCCCTGAGGCTGAAAGGAATGTATGCAGATGGAAAGAAAGCCAATGTGGCCAGCATAGAGAGATCAAAGAGCATGGAGCAGGCTGACACTGGAGAGGCTGGCAGGGCCCAGAACAGGCTGAAGTGTTCCCCAAACCCCCACCTGCAATTAGGTATGTCTGAAGAAAGGAGTCACAAGACTTGTGAATGAATTTCCAATTTTATTTCACTAAAGTCAGCACCCACACAGTGTAGGCACAAACCCACTAGTCAGATATCTGGGACCCAGGTGGCCCAGCCTTGGAGCAGGGGTAGGATTGGGGCAGGGTTGTGGGGGAGTGTCTGAAGGAGGAGAGTTCCCAGCAGAGGGAGGGAGCTCTTAAAGAGTTAGGGCTGTTCCAGCTGGAGGCTGTGGAAGTGAGGCAGGGGCTGCAAGGGGGGCTGGAGTAACCACATTGAGGAGTTTGGACTTCATGCTAGGAGGGTAGGATTTGAGCTAGGGAACAACATGGCCTCAGGCCTCCCATGAATTGGGCCAGGGCCACTGACCAGAGGAGCATGAAGCAATCCTTCCCAGGGAGCAGGCAGGTGGGGAGGATGGGGCTCCTGCCCCAAGCCCTTGGATGCCCTTCTGGGCCCCTCTGAGAAAATGCTAGTGCTAGTGCCATCTGCACAGGGCTGGGCAGAGGCCTCCAGGGCTCTTGCCCCCTCAGCAGTGACTGGTCTTAGAACCTCTTCCCCAGACCCCCAGGTCCTGCATGGTCCAGCCTGCACACTGCAGCCTGTAGCCTCCCTGCTGGCTCCCCACCCCTTGGCCCTGCCTGCCTACAGTAACTGTGGCTATGCTGCCTGCACTTCTGTGCAGGTGTTGTCAGAAACCAGTATCCTCTGGGCTCCAAGGGACAGTGCCTGCCTCTGTGCCCTGAGTGGGAGAGGAGAAAGAGACCCCTACCCTCCTGCCTTGCCCCAGGAGGACTCCTTGAAGAGGGCAGGTTGCAGGGCCTTGGTGCCAGGCTCACCATCCTCTCCCACCCTAAGGACAGGATGCCTGAGGAGATGGCTCCTGCTGTTCCCCTAGAACCCTTTCACTTCGTTCTCCGAAGCTGAGAGTAACAGCGGGAGGGGAGGTGGGGGTTGGGGCAGTATTGGAGCTAGGGCCTGGCTCAGACCCCGGACCCTGCCCAGCCCCCTCCCTATGCTCCCTGCCCCAGCCTCTCCCACTTCACTCATCCTCCCCTTTTCCCAGAGAGTAGCATTGTACTCCTGCTGAAAGGCCCACCAGGAATCCCTCGGCCCTCAGGACAAAGTTCAAGCTGGGCTGGGCCCCTCCTCCTGCCATGTCAGGCCACACACCCTGCCCTTGCCCATTTCCCTGCCTCCGCCAGCTTGGCTTAAATGTCACTTCCTCCAGGAAGTTTTCAGGTCTCCAGTTTTCAGAGCACCCGTCTGAAAGCAGCAGTGGCCCTGTGTCCCTCAGGGTCAGCCTCCTCTGTCTGACTATAACCACGGTGATAGAGGAAGCCAGTGTTAAGAAAGGGGCTTGGCCAAGCTATAGTGGGGGAGCAGGGGGCGGTGGGCCTTGGTGGGCCTGGGTCTCTATGTGCACAAGAGGCTGGTGGTGTAGCAGTCAACAGGCCCCCAACTTGGAGGCCACAGTTGGAATGCCACCCTCCCAGGCATGTTGTCAGGGGCTGCACAACACAGTGATTGACAGAGTCAGGGAGGCTAGCTGCTCCCTCTTTAAGTGCAGCGGAATAGGCCATGAGGCCAGGCCTGGCTAGACTACAGTCCCAGTTACCCTGGATGGGGTCACCGGGAAAAGGCCTCTGTAGGACCTGTAGTATGTCCACTACTTTATTCCTGATATAGGTAGTTTCTCTCTCTCCCCGCGGCCCATCTTTCTGAGAGTCTGTCAATTTTGTTAATTTGTTTAAAGAATCAACTTTGGATTTCTTTTGCTCCTTTGTTTCTAGTTCCTTAAGATGGAAATGTACATAATTCACTTTATTCCTTTCTTCTTTTCTGCACATTGCTTTCACTGCATCCCCAAAACTTTGATGTGTTATAGTTTTGTTTTATTTTGTTTTTCATTCACATAGAGATATTTTCAGAATTTTTCTTTGACCTGAGACCTGTGGGTAATCTGAAGTGTTTTCCATAATGTCCAAATATTTGGAAATTTTCTAGATGTCTTTTTGTTATTGGTTTGTAATTTAATTCTATGGTGGTTAGAGAATATACTCTTATGATTTTGATCATTTGAAATTTATCAAGGCTTGTATGGTCCAGTATATGATCTATCTTGATGAAGGTTCATAGGCATGTAAAAATAACGTGCATCCTCCGGTTGTAATGTGTAGTGTTCTCAAAGTGTCAAATTAAGTTGGTTGGACTTCCCTGGTGGCGCAGTGGTTAAGAATCCACCTGCCAATGCAGGGGACACGGGTCCGATTCCTGGTCTGGAAAGATCCCACACGCCGCGGAGCAACTAAACCCATGCACCACAACTACTGAAGCCTGCGTGCCCTAAAGCCTGTGCCCCACAACTACTGAGCCCGTGTGCTGCAACTACTGAAGCCCGTGCGCCCTAGAGCCCATGCTCCGCAACAAAAGAAGCCACCGCAATGAGAAGCCCGCGCACAGCAATGAAGAGTAGCCCCCGCTCACCACAACTAGAGAAAGCCCACGTGCAGCAACAAAGACCCAACACAACCAAAAAATTAAATTTAATTAAAAAAAAATTAAGTTGGTTCATTGTGTTGCAAAAAAGAAAAAAAGTTTATATCCTTACTGATTTTGTTTTGTCTACTAGTTCTATCAAGTACTGAGAGATAAGTTTTAAAAATCTCCAAATTTAATTGTCGAATTGTCTATTTATCTCTCTAGTTCTGTCACATTTTACTTTATATGTTGTGAAACTCTAGGGGCATATGCATTTATGATTGTTATATCTTCTTGTTGACCTAATTATTTTTGTATTCTGAAAAATCCCTCTTTATCTTTGGCAATCTTCCTTTCTTTAATACTATTTTGATATTAATATAGTCACAACAGCTTTTGATTAGTGTTCTCATAGTGTGTTTTTTCCCCATCTTTTTACCCTTAACCTAACAGTGTCAGTATTTAATATGTTTATCTTGCAAATAGCATATGATTGGGGAGTTCCCCCCCGTGGTCTGATAATCTCTGCCTTTGAATTGTGTTTAATAAAATTATTTTGACATAGTTGATTTTAAGGTCTATCATTTTGATTTTTATTTTGTATTTGTCCCATCTGTCCTTTTCCCCTTTTCCCTCCCTTTCTGATTGCTTTTGGATTATTTGAGTCTTTATCAGACTTCCATTGTATATCTACGATTGACTTCTTATCATTACCTCTTTCAAGTGGTCTTTCAAGTGTTCACTTTAAGAACTATAATAATATATATCTTGGGACTTCCCTGGTGGTCCAGTGGGTAAGAGTCCGTGCTCCCAATGCAGGCGACCCAGGTTCGATCCCTGGTCAGGAAACTAGATCCCACATGCCTGCCGCAACTCAAGATCCTGCACGCCACAGCGAAGATCCCGAGTGCTGCAACTAAGACATGGCACAGCCAAAATAAATTAATTAAAAAAAAAAAGAACTATAATAATATATGTCTTTAAATTATCACAGTCTACCTTTAATTAATATTATACAATTTTAAACATAATGTAAGAAACATAACCATTATGCTCCCTTTTACTCTCTACCATCATTTTTACTACTGTTGTTATATATTTTATTTCTATATGTATTAAAATTCCTAAAACATTGCTATAATCCTGCTTTAAACAGTCAATTGACTTTTTAAAAAGTAAGAATAAGCAATCTTTTATATTTCAACACACTTTACCATTTCCAGCATTCTTCATTCTGTCCTGTAGAGCTGAGTTTAACCTGGTACTGTTTTCCTTCAACCAAAGGAACTGCCTTTGGCGTTTCTTATAGTGTGGGACTTTTAACAACACATTCTACCAGCTTTTGTTGAAAAGCATTGAAAATGTATGATTTCATCTTCATTTTGGAAGCATATTTACACTACATATAAGATTCTAGGTTGACTGCCTTTCAGCACTTTAGTTATGTCACTCATTTGCCTTCTGACTAGTATTTCTTTTCCAAGTCAGCTGGAGTTCTTATCACTCTCCCACCACATATGTAATGTGTCTTTTTCCTCTATTTCTTTTTTTTTTTTGCAGATTCAAAGAGTATATTTTTATTTTACCATGTAAATAATTTTGGAAATATGACAGTACATTCAATATAAGCAATTTTAATACTGCCATCTTATATGTGAGAGAGGCAGTAGAGAAGAGTATCAAGGATATTTTTACTACAGAGAAATAGTTTACCACAGTCCTCAAGAAGGTACATGGGGAGTCACCATGAGGAAAGAAGTTGGAAAAAAACATCATTCCTGCAGCTCTGAGAATCCTTGGGTGGGACCTGTGGAGGCAGGAGGTGGCTGTGGAGATGGACAGCAGACTGCAGAGGTGCACCATGGCCTGTTGCTGCCATCTTTCTTTGGTCTTATATCCACATTGCCACCATGATTCTCTCATACTATGATATTTGAGAACATCCCAAGATAAGAAGTGATAACCATTTAATATGTTCTTAAATGCTTTAGCTTCTTTCAGCTTCTCTAAGAGTTTCTGCTTGGTGCTTCTATTAGCTCCAGAGTTGAATGCCACTCCGAACTCACTGTCACATCCTCATCAGCATACTAAGGCCTCTTGTGGGTCATGTGCTGTCAGGGACCAGCGAGTCTGTAAAGATCTATTCTGTTTTAATATTTTCTCTTTATCTTTGATTTTCAGCTGTTGGATATGATACACCTGCATGTGGTTTTCTTTGTGTTTGTCTTGCTTGGTGTGTTTTGAGCTTCTGGAAAGTTTTTCAATCTTTATTTCTTCAAATATTTTTTCCTCCCCTATTCTGTCTCTCATCTCTTTGACCCCAATTTCATGTATGTTTCCCAGTTTCATAGTATATCAAGGGTAATTGATGCTGTTAATGTTTTTATGTGTTTTTTTTACTCTCTGCTTCAATGTGTGTAAGTTCTATTTACTTGTCTTCAAGTTTGCTTATTCTTTCTTCTATAACATCCAATTTGGTATTTAGCCCATCCACTGTAGTTTTTATTTCAGCTATCATATTTTTCAGATCTAGAATTTCCACTTAGTCATTTTTTGAAAGTTTTCTATCCATATCTCAGAATATCTCATTATTCCACGTGTTAATTTCCTAGGGCTTCCATAACAAAGTATTATAACTGAATGGCTTACAAAAACAGCAATTTGTTCTCTCACAGTTCTGGAGAAGTCCAAACTCCAGGTGTCAGCAGGGTTGGTTCCCTCCTGAGGGAGCATCTGTCTCAGGCCTCTCTCCTCACCTCTGGGGCTGCCAGCAATCCTTGGTTTTCCTCGGCTTGCAGATGCATCACTTCAGTCTCTGCCTCCATCTTCACAAGGCATTCTCCCCTGTGTCTCTCTGTGTCCAAACTTCCCTCTTCTTTTTTTTTTTTTAAATATTTATTTATTTATTTAGGCTGCGCTGGGTCTTAGTTGTGGCACATGGGATCTTTAGTTGCGGCATGCGGGTTTCTTAGTTGCAGCAATGTTGACTTCTTAGTTGCGGCATGCAAACTCTTAGTTGCGGCATGCATGCAGGATCTAGTTCCCCGATCAGGGATCAAACTCAGGCCCCCTGCACTGGGAGCATGAACTCTTACCCACTGGACCACCAGGGAAGTCCCAAACTTCCCTCTTCTTATAAGGACACCAGTCACTGGATTAGGGCCCAAGCTGACCTTATTTTATAACCATATCTGTAAGGACCCTATTTCCAAATTAGGTCACATTCAAAGGCTCTGGGTGAACATGAATTTTTTTTTTTTTTTTTAAGAAATTCACGTTCTTTTATTTATTTATTTATTTATTTATGACTGTGTTGAGTCTTCGTTTCTGTGCGAGGGCTTTCTCTAGTTGCGGCAACTGGGGACTACTCTTCATCGCGGTGCGCGGGCCTCTCACCATCGCAGCCTCTCTTGTTGCGGAGCACAGGCTCCAGACGCGCAGGCTCAGTAATTGTGGCTCACGGGCCCAGTTGCTCCGTGGCATGTGGGATCTTCCCAGACCAGGGCTCGAACCCGTGTCCCCTGCATTGGCAGGCAGATTCTCAACCACTGCGCCACCAGGGAAGCCCTGAACATGAATTTTTGAGGGACACTATTCAACTCATTATTCCCCCTTCTCTATCCCAATTTTTGTTATTTTCCCATTAAGTATTTTATACATTTATAATAGTTGTTGTATGTCCTTGTCTGCTAATTCCAATAACTTGGCGTTTTTCTATGTGGAGGGGACTTCTTCTATTGACTCTGATTTCTATTTAAAATTAAAGTACATTTTCTTGCTTCTTCTCATGTCTTATAATTTTTTTACTGATTCTAGAATATAAAAGTGAGGGAAAATATAATGGAGTATAACCATATTGAGGTATATATTGTTTTGCTTTGTTTTGGTTATTTTCTTAAGAGTGCAAGTCCTTACCTATCTGGCAGTCAGAGGGAGAGGCCCATCATTCAGATTCCTCTTGAGCTGAGCTTTGTGAGAAGTTTAGCAAACTGTACAGTTAGAAGGAACACACTCCACACGAGACCACCATCACTTCTGACCCTAACTGCGAGTTCGGGGGTTTCTCAAAACCACTGTTGGGGATGGCAGTTTGCTGGGACTCACAGAACCCACTCAAAGCTATTATACTCACTATATGCACTGTATTATACAGTTTCTTACAGGGAAGGGATACAGATTAAGATTAGCCAAGGGAAGAAGCTCATGAGTCTGGGGAAGTATGAAATGTGGGACTTGGGACTTCCCTAGTGGTGCAGTGGTTAAGAATCCGCCTGCCAATGCAGGGGACACGGGTTCGAGCCCTGGTCCAGGAAGATCCACATGCTGTGGAGCAACTAAGCCCGTGCTCCACAACTACTGAACCTGCGCTCTAGAGCCCGCAAGCCACAACTACTGAGCCCACGTGCCACAACTACTGAAGCCCGCGCGCCTAGAGCCCGTGCTCCACAAGAGAAGCCACCGCAATGAGAAACCTGTGCACCACAATGAAGAGTAGCCCCCGCCGGCCATAACTAGAGAGAGCCCGTGTGCAGCAACGAAGACCCAATGCAACCAAAAATAAATAAATAAAAATTAAATTAAATTTAAAAAAAAGAAATGTGGGACTTCTGCTCCTTCTTTCTGTGTAGTCAGGACATATTACTTTCCCAGTATCAACATGTGACAATATACACAGACTACTGTGAACTAGGGAGGCTCTTCTGAGCCTCAGTATTCAGTTTTAGGGGCTCCATTACTTAGGCACGATTGATTGATTGGTTAATCTCAGTCTCCAGATCAACTGATACTATGTAACCCTAAATCACGTGTGTGGTCTTTCTGGTGTGAACTGTCCCCACCCTAAGGTGTCATCAGCACCCACCCTAAATTATACCTTATTCTCTGGCTAGCCCAAGGCCCCCAGAGAATAAGGCATAATTTAGGGGAAACAAAGATATCACCCAGAACCTGAGGGCAAAATCCAGACCTCTTCTGGGGCAAAGTTAAATTCTTTAGGACACAGGCCACCCCTTGCTTTTGGCCAAGACTCTTACAGCAAAATGATCCTATTGCCTAAGACTTGGGGGGCCAGTGTTGGGATAGGGATAGACTTAAAGAAACAACTATCTGTCCTATGAAGCCAGTACATACATTTTCATGTTTTTGTACTAATTCAATTATTCATTTTCCCCTTTGTATTTTATGATAAACTTGTGCAGAACTATTTAGCATAGCAATTAGCTGATGATTAGGTAAATACAGTTCTTCCTCAGGACAGTCATTTTCCACCTGTTTTACTTCCTTAGGGGGTTTTAACTCAATTATTTCCCAATACATTTGACTATGAATATCAGTATTATAACAAGGCCAGTGTTATACCCTATCCTCATTGTGGCAGCAGACGTGACCTGAAAAGCTCTGGCACATGACCAGAGTCCCACCTGGCCGTTAACAATTATTCCAGTGATGGAAATGTCTCCCAGAGTGATGGATGTCATTCAGGTTTGCAGACTTCCACTCAATTCTTTTAGGCTCCAAAAGCAGGAGTGGTCTCAGCAACATGTCATCATCCTTTCAAGCATCTGGTGTAATTGAGCTAAGAGACAATAACGTCTCACTCTGAGCCTCTCCCGAGGCACCAATGTAATGTTGGATTTCTCTCATTGCAAAAACCATTAAACTTTATGCTCAGCTACCATTCCTCCTCCTCCTCTCCATTCATACCCTAACTTTCCCACTTTGGGAGGGGGCGTTAGGGGTGGCCTATGTGCTGGTCCAGATTGCCAGCAGCAATACAAGTCTATGGGACTTCCCTGGTGGCACAGTGGTTGGGAGTCCGCCTGCCAATGCAGGGGACAAGGGTTCGAGCCCTGGTCCGTGAGGACCCCACATGCTGTGGAGCAACTAAGCCTGTGTGCCACAACTACTGAGCCTGTGCTCTGGAGCCCGTGAGCTACAACTGCTGAGCCCGCATGCCACAATTACTGAGCCTGCGTGCTGCAACTACTGGGGCCCGCGCACCTGGAGCCTGTGCTCTGCAGCAAGGGAGGCCATTGCAACGAGAAGCCCGCGCACCGCAATGAAGAGTGGCCCCCGCTCGCTGCAACTGGAGAAAGCCCGCACACAGCAGCAAAGACCCAATGCAGCCAAAAATAAATAAATTAATTAATTAAAAAAAAAGACAAGCTTAGTCTAGCACTTGCCCTCCCACAGGCCACTCTCACTCCTGTGGGGTAGGGTTAAAAGGGTACAGAACTGGTGGGCAGTCCCAATTACTAAGCAATATAGCTGCATTCACTGTCAGCGCCAATTTTGTCAGCTGGGGTGAAGGCACAACACACACCATCAGATCCTTAGGAATCTGATATAAAGGTTTAAAGGTATAGTGACAGTTTCTTAGGGATCATATCTGCTTCCAGCACCTGCAGTTGCAGCCCTTGCCCCGGGACCACTGCATCAGGTAGGACAAAAGAGGTTGAGGTGATGTGAGGAAAAAAGAAAAAAAGTATAGTTATACCAGCATCCTTCCCACCTCCTCTTCCCCAAGTACCACTCCCCCAGAAGCAGAGGCTCTATCTGGTGGGGACTATCCCTTGGCCCCCCCATGTTGAGTGTGAGTGCACACTCATAATGGTGTATAAACCAGCTCTTCATGCCTTTATTTCTTCGTGTTTTACACACACACACAGAAAAGTTTCACATTGCTAATTAGAGAAATGAAAATCAAAACCACAGTGAGGTATCACCTCACACCAGTCAGAATGTCCATCTCAGAAAGTCTACAAATAATAAATGCTGGAGAGGGTGTGGAAAAAAGGGAACCCTCCTACACTGTTAGTGGGAATGTAAATGGGACTGCCACTATGGAGAACAGTATGGAGGTTCCTTAAAAACTAAAAATAGAGTTATCATATGATCCAGCAATCCCACTCCTGGGCATACACCCGGAGAAAACTCTAATTCGAAAAGATACACACACCCCAATGTTCATAGTAGCATTATGTACAATAGCCAAGACATGGAAGCAACCTAACTGCCCATTGACAGATGAATGGATAAAGAAGATGTGGTACATATATACAGTGGAATATTACTCAGCCATAAAAAAGAATGAAATATTGCCATTTGCAGCAACATGGATAGACCTAGAGATTATCATACTAAGTGAAGTAAACCAGAGAAAGACAAATACCGTATGATATCACTTACATGTGGAATCTAAAACAGTGACACAAATGAACGTATTTATGAAACAGAAACAGACTCACAGACATAGAAAACAAGTTTATGGTTACCAAAGAAGAAAGGGGGTGGGGAGGGATAAATTAAGAGTTTGGGATTAACAGATACACACTACTTTACATAAAATAGGTAAACAACAAGGTCCTACTGTATAGCACAGGGAATTGTATTCAGTATCTTATAATAACCTCTAATGGAAAATAATCTGAAAAGGAATATATATACATATTCCTTTTCAGATTATTTTAGTTTTATATATATATATATATATATATATATATATATATATATATATATATATATATAACTGAATCACTTTTCTGTGCACCTGAAACTAACACAACATTGTAAATCAACTATACTTCAATTTAAAAAACAGTTTGAATTGTCTGTTCATTTCTCCATCAAACTTACTCTGAGGATGACATCCCTGTCCACCCACTTCATGGACCCAGGTGGCCACCTCAAGTGAGCACCCCAGGAAACCTACTTGTTAATTCAAATCATCTTCCAAACCTGGAAGGGGTTCTTCTGTTGGGCATCACACGTCCTATTTTAATGTACCCCTCAAATTCCCATAGTGGTTTCCACAGGGCTGTGCCCCATATGGTCATCCTGTTAATAGGCCAGTTTTCCATTGTCCTCTGCCTGACCATACGGCCAGGCCATTGGCCCCTGTCTGTGAGTTGGTAAAAACCCAAATATAGGGGCTTTTTACTATTGTCCAATTCTTCCATCACTGCTAGGAAAAAAGCAATCTGGCTCCCTGAGTTGATTTGCTTTGATTTTCTTCTATCAAAGTGGTGGCCTTCCAAACAGGAAGCTGTCCACTCACCGTGGAACTGCCATCCACAAACCAAGCAGCTCTTTGGTGGTCAGGGGAGGGCTGTTCATAAGGCACTGCCCAAGTATCCTGTGGCCATAGGATCCAGCAGCCCTTCAGGTGGTTCCAGAGTCAGCACTGGAGGAAAAGAGTGAGTACCCCCTTGCCTTCTCTGGTAGCACGTTCCTGTACCATTTCTATTGTATGATGGGACACTCCTGGGCATTGCCCTCCCCATTAGAGCATTTCTCCAACATCAACCAAGGAATTGTGGGTATTTCAGGTTTCAAGGTTATTTTATGTCCCTCAGTCATAGGGGAAATCTCAGAGTCCAAAAGCAAGCTAGTTAGTACTGATTTTCTCTCAAATGCAAATATTCTGGTCCCAATTCCCAGAAGTGGCCACTAGGTGGCACTCACAGGCTTTTGCTGTAAACTACAGTCTGCACTCCACACTGGGCTTTGGTACAGCAAATTAACAAACCTGTTGGGCTCAGGCAATCTCACTGGTTCCCACTTAGCGTGTCCAATCAATACTGGAGGAAGGGTAGATTTCCACGCCTTCTGATTTACAACACTGGTAGCGGAAGCTTTCCCCAGTCAGACACAATATCCATCCCCATAATACATCCAGGTAAAGAAGACGCAACCACTTCACATAGTCTGTTCACACCTTCAATTTTCATCCAAACTTTCACCTTTATCCCATCAACCACTGCATTCCTATATCCTCCCAATCTAGCTATAGCACTGTTAGGACTTCACATACAGATTTTGGAATACAGTGCATGGGGGGTCCCATAACAAGGAGTCCCAGAAAAGTCTCTTCAGCATCCTCTGACCATTTTACTCATTCAAGTTCATATGGCTTTGGGCCTCCAGCAGGGGACAGTCCTTATCTTGATTATATTGCCGGGCCATTGCCCCAGGTAATTGGAGGTCTCTAGCCATCTTTGCCTTCCAGCTTTTAAAATTCCTCCATACAAGGGTAAATAAAGCAGACTTATTTACGGCCCTTCATTATTGGGGCTCGTGCTCGCTTTAGCAGCACATATACTAAAATTGGAACGATACAGAGAAGATTAACATGGCCCCTGCACAAGGATGACATGCAAATTCGTGAAGCATTCCATATTTAAATAAATAAATGAATATATATATATATATATATATATATATATATATATATATATATCAGGGCTCTCATCAGTCCACAAAACTTCCAAGAGTGCTGGATTATGACCTTTGTTTTGACCCCATAAAGGTCTGCCTTATTCATCCCATTTCTAAATAATAATTGACAGATTTCCATGCCGCTAGGATGCGTCCCATGACCCTCCCTTTGTTTTTCCCCAGTCCCTCGTGACTCATTCCAACCATCTTCACTGTTTGTTGTTTCAGTATCATTTTTCCCTTCGATAGTGGCCCTAAGACTACTGTCTATAGCTCAGACCAGCTGTAATCCAAGCTTGGCCCAGTCTCAGGATCTGCCTCAACACTCTCTTTTGCTATTTTAGCAAATTACAGATAACAATAACCAAGGCAGAGTGTATTTCGCTTATTTCTTGTTACTTTGCATTTCCCTATGCATCCAGTGAACCAACTCCTTGGGAGTGGATTCTATCATTTCTAACTTCCATTATTGACTTTTGCCTCCAGTAACTGATCATGGCATAGCTGCAGTTCTGTACCATGGTGAACACATGGCCCTCCAGGAATGAAAGCTTCATCATACCCCACCCTCTCTCCCAATTTCTAGAGATAGTGAGCGACTCATCTGTGAGCACGCCTTTCATACTCAAACCAACCAATCTGGAGCCCACACCACCCCCCTTACACTCTGGGTCACCCTCCCCCTTCCCTGATCACCCCCCGCTTCCCTGATCACCCCAGAGCCAGTTAACAGACAGTGCTGGACAGCCCACTGAAATTATTCAAATTAGCCAATTCTAAGCCTACTTACCCCACCTCACCCATTCCCTCCTGCAGAAACAGCAATACAGGCTTTTGCCCATTATTTCCCCCTCTCCCTCCCTCTGCCTCCTGACCAAGGAGGGAATGCTTCCCAATCCATTTTAGGAGACTGAAACCACCTGAAGTTTAACCCCGTGTGGCCCTTCATGGCCTGGCGTGCCTCCAGTTTCTAGGGACTCTGAGTATAAACTTCTTCCTTCATGACGGTCATTTCCGGTCCGTGTGTCTTACAGTACTTGATTAAAACAAATCCCAGGAACTCTAACAATTGGAGCAGGATAGTTACAAACTGCTCTTGGCTTACTAACTGGATCCAACAGGCAGCAGCAGTTGCCAGGAAGGCACTGCTGGTTGTTGGTGTGCCTGCCTCTTGTTGGCTGTGGCATCATGTTGGTTTTTGTGGGGTGCTGCTAAGGAATCCCAACCTAAATTGTGGATCACGAAAAGCTGAGCTCTCCCTGAGCTGCTGCATAGGCTACAGTGTCAAGTGTCTGAGACTGAGTGCCGAGGGGCATCTTTCTTCATGTAGGCAAAGCACCCAGGGTCCAGGACAGAGTGCCTGGAGGTGTACAGGTAACTAGCTACATTAGTTTCTCAAAAAGGTCCCTACAGAGGACAAGGAGTGACTGCCCTCCTGCTGTCATGAGATGTCTGATCCACTGACCAGGCAGCACTGACCATCGGTGGGGCTGACTGTGTCATTTATAGGAAGTGCCTAGTGTCTGGGATGTTATATGCTCCTGGGGCACTTGATAAACCACCACCCCCTTTCCCTTTGAGCTTTGCTGAGTCAAAATTCTGGCCTGTTCTGTGGAGTAGTAGGAGAGTACCCCACTGCCTGCTCTCTCGTGTGTCACGGGCCATTCGTGGAGTCAGAGAGTATCCTCCTCAAGGGACCGTGGCACCCTACAAACGTCATTGTTCAGGTGGCAAACCTTTTTGCCATTGTCTGCTTGTTACTGTCACCATTCGTCCCCTGACTCAGTGGGATGTCAGGGGCCATCCCTGGAGACCAGTGGCTCAACGTTTAATGAAACAGGAACATCTGGGTCCGGGTCTCCCCAAGCCCTTGAGAATGGAGTCCAATTAATGTTCACAGGCAGCAAGACTGGCCTGAGAAAGGTGTGATTATCAGGAATCCAGATCTCTCAGAAATGAGGGTTTGGGTTACATCACCAGATAAGCCACCAAGACCTGTTAAGGTGATAGCTGAGGATGAGGAAAGTTTACAGTGGATACTGGAAGAAGGTGAGGATGGAAACTAGCTGCAGCCCTGAGACCAACTGCAGGCAATGGTGAGTGTAGTTTGTTTCACTAACCTTCCTTTTCTAAGTTATCCTCCTGCAAGACAAGAGGCCAACAGGACCCATGGAGGAGGTCCTTCCTGAGCCTGGAGATCTGTATGGTGCAACAGGTGGACTGTCGTGGCTGTGAGTGTATGCTGGTTGGAGGGTGTGAAAATGGTCCCTGCCTCTCCCGCTCCGGACCCACTGCCAAGCTTTCACTAGAGCCGCACGTCCCCGAGCCAACGCCTGACCACAAGGCTTTGGGTAGAAAGGCAGGCCCATTCAGGCAAGATGTGGGAGTCTCCCTTTTGGCTTAAGAACTCCTCTGATGCTTGACTGAACCTTTCTTGGAACCGTGCTGCAGTCTGAGACCTTCCCACCCGGTTCTTCATTCTTCCCTCTCTCTGCGCACCGGTGTCTGTCCTGCATCTTGGTCTGAAGGCTCTCCCCACCTTCTCCTGCTCCCTGCACTAAAAAATCTCCAGCTCATCTGAGCCAGTCTTGGCATGTGCTTCTCATGTGGTGACCCAAACAAATGCAGATGTGTTCCCTCCTTCTGATGCAGGATACTGGGGACTGCCATTGTACTGTGATCTCCACCTGGTTTCTGTGGTCACCTCACAACTTATTCCACACTCAGACAGTGTAAAGGGGCATAATTTTTTAATGTATTTTTTAAAGTCTTTATTGAATTTGTTACAATATTGCTTCTGTTTTATGTTTTGGTTTTTTGGCCATGAGGCATGCGGGATCTTAGTTCCCCGACCAGGGATCGAACCCACACCCCCTGCATTGGAAGGCAAAGTCTTAACCACTGGACTACCAGGGAAGTCCCTAAGTGGGCATTATTTGTTGGACTCTCCAACCTCAACAATATTTAAGGAAGTTTAAAATTTTTAATACTTTTTGCTATAAAGTTCTTGTGCATTTTTTGGTTAGATGTTATGATTTTTTGCTGCTGTTATTATTGTATTATCTTTTCTAGTTGATTATTGCTAGTGTTGAGAAATGCTTTTGGCATTTAGAAATTTATCTTGTAACTGGCAACTCTCTTATGAATTCCATGACTGTATTTTATGTTTTCTATATTGTCGACCATATCATTTGCAAATAGGATATGTAAATAATGACAGTTTTATTTTTCCGTTTCCATACTTTTTTACTACTAATTTCCTTCTCTTGTCTTCTTATGTTGACCAGAACTTCCACTACCATGTTGATCAGTCTTGGTATTGCTGGCATCCTTTTTTATTTCCAGCCTACTAAGAATGACTCTGGGTTTGTTAAACATGATGTTTGCTATAGGTTTTTAAATAGCCTTTGCAACGTTAAGGAAATTCCTCTCCATTTCTTCTTTTTGCTTGTTTTTTAAAAATAAAAACTTTTTTTCTGCAATCAAAGAAGAAAAAGTACATTTTCTCCTTTAGGTCACTGATTTAGTGAATTACATGGATACACGTCTGCTCAAGATACACTGTTGTTATGAATACACTACATGATTTAGATAATGTGTCAGAGACAGCTAGCTCGTCCTTTAAATTTATTTTCTCTTTCTTCTGTAGGAATATGACCCCCCAAATTTTGGGGGCATGCATGAATTCCCCTAAGGAAAACTATTTCCCACTTTCCCTCACAGCTAGATATGGCCATGTGACTAAGTTCCAGCCAATTGAATGTGAGTGGAGATGAGGTAGGCAACTTCTAGATCAGGCCTTTCTAAAAGGAAAGTGTGATTTCTGTTGCTCCTTCACCTCCTTCTGTTGGCTGGAGTGTGGATGTAGTGGACAATGGGGATACCCTAGGGACCCTAGAGCCAAAAGGTAGGAGCCTGGAACCAGGCCAGTCCTAGACTATTATGTGAGAGAGATATACATTTCTATCTTGTTTACAGCATTGGGTGGAAGGGGAGGAGAGTCTGTTTCAGCATCCAAACTTGTATCCCAAATAAAACAGCCAAAACGGTTCTCTAATATTTTGCTTGGGGTTTTTTCATCTATATTCACAAGTTGTACGGACTTAATAACTTTTACACACTCCTTACCTGGGTTAAACTTCAGGTTGTCTCAGTCTCCTAAAATGGATTGGGAAGCATTCCCTCCTCGGGCAGGGTGCTGTGGGGTGGGTGCTCAATACGCACCCCACCTCCCTCTCAGGGCGCCTTGCTGCACCGCCCAGGCTAGAAACGCAGACCTTCTTGCAGCCAGAGTTCTGTCTGTGACACAGGTTTGCAGTGAGATATGTCCAACAGGACCACAGGAGTGGAGGCCCTGCTTCCGCTGCTCTGGGTGGTAAGCACTCAAATGCCCGATAACGAGTTTGGCGGGTGTGAAGTAGCTGTGGGACATCAAATTTCTGTAGGTGCAGATCTGGCAGCCTCATGGCACTGGAGCAGATGACTGCAGCAAAAGTGCCTTAGTATTTGCCCTTTTCTGGATTACCTGGGTTTACTCTCTTGACCTTTTTTGAGTTGTTTCTTTTTTAATTTTATTTGAACACAGTTCATTTCTCTTTCTCATTTTCTTGTAATTTCATTTAAAACAAAATTTCCCTCTAGATTCTGCTTTAGCTGTGTCCCACAGCTTTCCTCTATTAGTGTAGGGCTTTCATTATGATTCTTCTCTACTCGAAGTGTTATTTAATGGTTTGTTTCTAGTTTTCAGATACAAAGAATATTTAAAGCTACCTTTTTGTTGTTTTCCATGTATATTCTCCCTATTTCTTCATTTCTCTTTAAGAATGTCCATCTCTTTATCTTCTCCCAAGGTCTTCTAGGATGCTTCTGATAAAAGAAATGTTCACATATTAAGGTATGGGGAAGTCATTCTGGCTTATACATGACTTAACTTGAATTTTATGCTAACTAGAACAGCCTGTCGGTGGCCTATCAAACATACTTATAAATCTGCTTTAATTATTAAAGAAAAGGGTGCATTGACCAGAAGTAAAGACTGTCCATGTTAAAAATAAAGATTAAATGCCTCCCTTCCTGGGACGCCAATGCTGGTACTCCTTCAATGATAAGACCACTTCCCAGGTGCCAAAGTCATACTGACTCAATGTATACATGCTGATCTGATTTTTTTTTAAAGCTTCAAGGAGTGTATCCCTGATTTTTTGATGTTCTTTGTTCTGACAAGACATAAAACTGTGCTAAAAACCATGGTTCTCCAGAGCCGTTCCTCAGATTAATCTGTGAGGCTGTCTTCCGGGCTATAGTCCTCAGTTTGGCTCAAATAAAACTCTTTTCTATTCCTATTATAGATTGTTTATTGA
The DNA here is from genome assembly GCF_028023285.1 of Balaenoptera ricei. Taxonomy (NCBI): domain Eukaryota; kingdom Metazoa; phylum Chordata; class Mammalia; order Artiodactyla; family Balaenopteridae; genus Balaenoptera; species Balaenoptera ricei. Next base: position 163,082,161 of record NC_082641.1, read on the forward strand.
TTATTTTTGTCCACAGCTCTTTGATTTTATCTTTCGACTTGCTAATTTGTTGAATCCACATTGTTATTCAACCCATCTACTGAGTTCCTTATGTCAACAATGACAAGTTTCAGGCCCTGTATCTCCAGTTGGTTCTTTCTAACTGCTTGTTCTTTCTTCATATGTCTGGGATCCTCCCTGGTTTGAGGAAATCCTTTTTACTCTGGCAGTCCTACGTGGTCGGCTTCACTAGCACAAGTTGTTCCGATTTCCTCTTTGCAGTTCCCCGCGTCTCAGGTCCCTGAGAACCCACCCCCACCCCCGGCCCAGGGTCATGGCAGATCCCACCTGCCTGGGAAAGGGGGCCCACGTGAGCCTACTGTCAGCTTTGCCCTGATGGTGACCCTGCTGTGGAGGAGACCACACCTCAGGACCGAGGGTCTGTCGGGAACATTCCAATCATTCCCCATTTTCTCACCCGCCCTTCCCTTACCAGAATTCATCTTCTCTGAGACCTACTACGTGACTCACTCCTAGCTTCCTCCCTGCTCTCACTGCTGTGATTGACCTATTGTGTCTGCAAGCCCTGAGATCACTCAAGGTCAAGGAACTGAAAATTCAAATGCCTAACTTTAAAAATTCATTTTTCCTATTGGAATTTCCCTCAGTGTTTTCTCTCTTGAAAAAAATTTAAACCTATAGAAGAGTTGAAAGAATAACATAATAAACGTCCATATACTCTTTTTTTTTTGGCCATGTCACGCAGCTTGCGGGGATCTTAGTTCCCCGACCAGGGATTGAACCCCAGACCCTCAGCAGTGCAAGTGTCAAGTCCTAACCATTGGACCGCCAGGGAATTCCAGCACCCATATGCTCTTGATTCAGATTCATTGATTATTAAACTTATGCAGGTGGTTATCTGGGGAGAGTGGCGCTCCTGGAGAGGACACGGATACTGCTCGTCCTTCCCCTGCACCTTGCCCTAAGGATCTCTTCCCTCTGGCTGTTCCTGAGTTATATCCTTTTATAATAAACCAGTGATCTAGTAAGTAAAAAAATAAAATAAAATAAACAAAAAAATAAATAAACTTATGTGACATGATCCCCTCACCCCTGCTTATACAAAAGATAGCTTACTATACACTTTCTTTTGAACCTTGCTTTAGTTGGATAAATAAATACTAGAAATCACCCCATATCAACTTATAGAGATCTTCCTCACTTACACACACACACATATATATACTACATATTATATATATAATCTTCTGTTCCATGAGTTCAATTAATCTACACTTACTAATATAACTGATACTTTGGCGTCAACTCTCTTATACCATGTCATATTCACTCTATATTGTCTTATTTTTATATCATTTCATTCTCCATATGATTGATTGGTTTGCTTTTGTTTTTGTATTTCTTTTGGAAGTGAGGGGGTTTGTATTTCGGTTCTAGTGGTTATTTTTCAGTTAATTACTTCTACGAGGCCCTCAGGCCCTTGTCCTTATTTGGGTTTCTGCTATTTCATTGGCCAGCTCTGAATGCCATCTTTGGACGCCCACCTGTTCTGTCTGTGAGAATCAGTGAGCTCACTGTGCTTTCCCCTTGCTCTTCCCATCCCCTACTGTTCAGTTACTGTCATACAAGGTTTACACACATTTTCTCCACGCTTCATCCCTTTTTTGTTTTACAGTTTGACCCACAAATAACATATTCCAGGCATCAAGAGTTCTTTTGCCAGTTTCTCAAATCATCTCTTTGTTGAATAAAGCTCATCCTCAAGAAGGACCTGTGAATACAGTATTCCCTGTTTCTGTATTTTTAAAGCTTTTTTTTTCCTCTAGGATCTTAATATTTAAAGGATAACCTGGCTGCATATAAAGTCATTGGTTTACACTCTCGTACACTGAATTTCTTAAAAATGTTGCTCCCATTTGTCTTGCTTTGTATGATATTCCCAAGAAGTCTTTGTCTAACCCCAAAATCACAAAGATTTTCTTCTAGACATTTTATAGTTTTAGGTTGATAATCCATATACAAAATTATGTTTATATGTGGATCATCAGTCTAAATGTAAAGCTGTGTGGATGTCCAGTTGTTCCAGCACCATTTGTGAAAAGACTATCCATTCTCCGTTAAATTACTCTTGTACCTTTGTCAAAAATCAATTGGTCACATATGTGTGGATCTATTTCTAGATTCTATTGTCTTCCACTATATGTCCGTCCTTTAGCCAATACCACAGTGTCTACTATGGCTACTACTATAGCTTTAGAATAAGTCTTGAAATCAGGGGCAATGAGTGCTCCAACTTTGTTCTTAGTTTTCAAAATTGTTTGGGCTGTTCTAGGTCTTTACTGTTCCATTTCAATTTTAGAAGCAGCTTTTCAATTTCTACAAATAAAATTGCTGAATTTTTTGGTGAGATTGTATGCATCTATAGATCAATTTACAAAGAATTGAAATCTTAACAATATTGAGTTTTCTCATTCATGAATACTATATATCTCTTCATATATTGAGCAGTCCCACAGATATTTTGTAGTTTTCAGCATACAATTCTTACATATATTTTGATAGATTTTTTCCGAAGTATCCTACAATTTTCAGCACTATTATAAATAGTACTGGTTTTTATTTTAAAATTCAATTTCCAAATGTTTGTTGCTAGTGTGTATAAATACAACTGATTTTTTTTGTATATTGACCATGTAACCTGTAACTTTGCTAAACTCACATTGATTTTAGTAATTTTTTGTAGAGTCCTTAGAGTTTTCTAGGTAGGACTACAATCATGTAGTCTGTGTTTTGTATCTTACTTTATAATCTATGTCAGTGGTCCCCAACCTTTTTGGCACCAGGGACCAGTTTCGCGGAAGACAATTTTTCCATGGATGTGGTGGGCGGGCAGGGGGGAAAGGTGGGGATGGTTTGGTTCAGGTGGTAATGCGAGTGATGGTTCAGGCAGTAATGCGAGCGATAGGGAGCGGCAGATGAAGCTTCACTCGCTGGCCAGCTGCTCACCTCCTGCTGTGCAGCCTGGTTCCTAACCTGCGGACCGGTAGCGGTCCGCGGCCTGGGGGTTGGGGACCCCTGATCTATATGACTTTATTTTTTCTTGCCTTATTACATTAGCTAGTACTCCCAGTACAGTGCTGAATAAAAGTCATGAGACTGGACATCCTTGCTTTGTCCCTGAACTTAGTAGAGAAGCATCCAGTCTTTCACCATTAAGTATGATGTAGCTGTAGAAATTTCATAGATTCCTTTATCAGGTTGAAGAAGATATCTTGTTTCTAGTTTGCTTAGTTTTTTAATCACAAATCGTAATGAATTTTGTCAAATGCATTTTCTGCAGCTTTTGACATCATATGATTTTTATTCTTTGGTCTGTTGATATAGCAAGTTACAGTAACTGATTTTATAATGTTGAACCAACCTTGCATTTTTGGGATAACTGCCTCCTTCCTTTGGTCATAATGTATTATCCTTTTTATACATTGCTGCATTTGTTATTTAGAAGCTTCCATGTTTATTCAGAAGTTTTTTTAAATTTCCAAATATTGGGGAATTTTCCAGATATTTTTCTGTGAATTATTTCTAATTCAGTTCCTTTGTGGCCATAGACCATATTTTCATTATTTAAATTCTTTGTTTCACGGCCCAGCAGTCTATCTTGGTAAATGTTCCACATGTACCTGTTTTCAGAATATGTATTCTGCTGTTTTCAGGAAAGTGTTCTATAAATGTTAGGCCAAGTTGATAGTTTTGTTCAGGTCTTCTTTATTATTACTTTGGGTTTTTTCTGTTTAATTTATAAGAGTGTCTTCAAGTATAATTGTGAATTTCTGTATTTCTCCTTTGAATTCTATCAGTTTTGCATCATGTGTTTTGAAGGTTCATATACACATAGGATTGTTATGACTTCTTGATAAATTGATCATCTTGGGCTTCCCTGGTGGCACAGTGGTTAAGAATCCACCTGCCAATGCAGGGGACACGGGTTCGAGCCCTGGTCCAGGAAGATCCCACATGCCACGGGGCAACTAAGCCCGTGCGCCACAACTACTGAGCCTGTGCTCTAGAGCCTGCGAGCCACAACTACTGAGCCCACGTGCCACAACTACTGAAGCCCACATGCCTAGAGCCCCTCCTCCACAACAAGAGAAGCCACCAGAATGAGAAGCCCATGCACTGCAACTAAGAGAAGCCTCCCGCTCACCACAACTAGAGAAAGCCCACGAGCAGCAACAAAGACTCAACGCAGCCAAAAATAAATAAATAAATAAATAAATTTATTTAAAAAAAAAATTGATCATCTTATCACTGACCCTAATTATCCCCAGTAATAATCCTTATAATGACATTACTTGGTCTAATATTTATATATCCAATCCAATTTTTTTTTAACTGGAATATGGTTGATTTACAATGTTGTGTTAGTTTCAGGTGTACAGCAAAGTGAATCAGTTATACATATACATATATCCACTCTTTTTTAGATTCTTTCCCCGTATATGTCATTACAGAGTATTGAGTACAGTTCCCTGGGCTATACAGTAGGTCATTATTAGTTATCTATTTTATATATAGTAGTGTGTATATGTCAATCCCAATCTCCCAATTTTTCCTCCCCCACCTTTCCCCTCAGGTAACCAAAAGTTTGTTTTCTACATCTGTGACTCTATTTTTCTTTTATAAATAAGTTCATTTGTACCATATTTTTAGATTCCACATATAAGCCCAATATTTCTTTGATTAATGTTTCCATCCTCTTACTTTTTTTTTTTAAATTAATTAATTATTTATTTATTTATTTATGGCTGTGTTGGGTCTTCGTTTCTGTGCGAGGGCTTTCTCTAATTGCGGCAAGCGGGGGCCACTCTTCATCGCGGTGCGCGGGCCTCTCACTATCGTGGCCTCTCTTGTTGCGGAGCACAGGCTCCAGATGCGCAGGTTCAGTAATTGTGGCTCACGGGCCCAGTTGCTCCACAGCATGTGGGATCTTCCCAGACCAGGGCTCGAACCCGTGTCCCCTGCATTGGCAGGCAGGCTCTCAACCACTGCGCCACCAGGGAAGCCCCATCCTCTTACTTTTAACCTACCTGTGTCTACATATTTAAAGTGTATTTCTTGGGAACTTCCTGGCGGTCCAATGGTTAGGACTCAGTGCTTTCACTGCCAGGGTGAGGGTCTGATCCCTGGTAGGGGAACTAAGATCCTGCAAGCCACATGGTGCGGCCAAGAAAAAGAAAAAAAAAGTGTATTTCTTGTAGAAAGCAAATAGTTGGGTTTGCTTTTTTATCTAATCTAATAATTGGATATGTTTTGGGACTAGTAATTGTGTTGTTTAGACCATTTACATTTAATGTAATTAACAATATTGCTGGATTCAAAGCTACATCATGAAAGTTGTTTTCTATTTGTTCCATCTGTACTTTTTGAATTAACTTCTGAGTTTTTTAAATGACTGTATTTAGTTTCATTATTGGCTTATTATTATACTTAAAAAAAATATTGGTTGCCCTAGGGTTTACAATATATATATTTTGACCTATCACAGTCTACCTTCAGATAATATTGTGTCACTTCACATACAGTGTAAGAAACTTACAAGAGTATATTTCCAGTTCCTTCCTTCCATCCTTTGTGCTATGGTTTTCATACATTTTACTTTTACATATGGTATCAACTCCAGAATATAGTGTTACTCTTTTTGCTTTGGATAGTTATTTACTTTCTAACATGATTAAAATGAGAAATATATATATATATATTTTTTACCTTTATTTATTTTTACCATTCTGTTACTCTTCATTTCTTTGCGTTGACCAAAGTTTCTTTCAGTTATCATAATCATACTCCTTCTGCCTGAAGGACTTCCTTTAATACTTCTTGTAATGGGGATGTGCTAGCAATGAATTCTCAGCTGTTGATTGTCAGACAAATTCTTTACTTTCACTTTTGTAAGATATTTATACTGGGTATGGCATTTAGGGTTGACATCTTTTTATCTTTCAGTACTTCAAACGTGTTGTCCATTTATTCTGGCCTACATAGTTTCTGATGAGAAGTATGCTATAATTCTTATCTTTGTTCCTCTGTATGTAATATGTCTCTCCCCAACCCACTGCTTTCCAGATTTTCTCCATCTTTGGTTTTCAGCAGATTTAATACGTTGTTTCTCTGTATTTGTTTTTTATTCTGAAGGAGAGAAGCCTTAGCCTGCTTGGGGTTCTCTGAATTTTGTGGATATGTGGCTTGATGTCCCTCATCAGTTTTGGAAAATTCTCAGTCATTACCTCTTCAAATATTTCTTCTGCCACTTTTCTCTCTTCTCCTTCTGGAACTCCAGTCACACAATGTTAGATCACTTGATATTGTCTCATACTCATGATTACTCTGTTCTGTTGTGATTTTTTTTCCTACCTTTTTTCTCTTTGAATTTCTGTTTGGATGCTTTTTATTGACCGATTTTCAAGTTCACTGAGTCAATCTGACTAGTGAATCCACTGAAGGAATTCTTCATCTCTGCTTTCATGGTTTTTACTTCTAGTATTTCCATTTGACTTATCCTTTTGGTTCTGTCTCTTCTGAAGTTCCCCGTCTGTCCTTGCATGTTGTATACCTTTTCCACTATATCTTTAACATACTAACCATAGATAGAGTCCCTGTCATCTATCTCTACGTCTGGTCTGTTCACAGCTTTATCTCTTAACAATGGATTGTTTTATTCTCACTTTTTTTGTTTACTAATAATTTTCTCATTGAATAATAAGACATCAAGGGTAAAACAGAAGAGACTGCAGTAGTTTTTATACCTGGAAATGGCCACACCTCTTCTTCAGTCAGGCTATTAATATGGTGACTAAGTCCAGCTAAGCAGGAGTTGGGCTGGGATTGCATTTTACAGTTGCTCTTTTTACCTTAAGTGTACCACAGGTTTCAAATTCTTCTAGCAGAGGGCTGCTGGTGCCTAATGCTTAGGATAATGGTTGAAATGCCAGAGAGGTTTTTCTTAGTATTCCTTATTCCCCGTGAGCTTTCATCTTTTCCTACCCACGTGTGCCACAGAGATGGTCTCTCTTTATCCTCTTGCCCCTTCCTCAGTGATAGGCTGCTATTTCTCTGACTGGATGCTATGCTTGTGGTGGGGCAGGGAGCTCTTCTGTTGTCCTGGTCCACATGCAGACTTAGGCAGGTCCTATCTGCTTGGGCCTTGGGGATGTAGCTTCTTTTTTTTTTAAGTTTTTCTTTTTTTTTTTTGGCCGCATTGGGTCTTCATTGCTGTGTGCGGGCTTTCTCTAGTTGTGGTGAGTGGGGGCTACTCTTTGTTGCGGTGCATGGGCTTCTCATTGCGGTGGCTTCTCTTGTTGCAGAGCACGGGCTCTAGGTGTGCGGGCTTCAGTAGTTGTGGCACTCAGGCTCAGTAGTTGTGGTGCACGGGCTTAGTTGCTCTGCTGCATGTGGGATCTTCCTGGACCAGGGATCGAACCCGTGTCCCCTGCATTGGCAGGCGGATTCTTAACCACTGCACCACCAGGGAAGCCCGAGGATGCACCTTCTAAGCATCCCTGGCCCTTCTCCATGTGGCACTCAGAATCTGCTTAATATTGTGGTTGTTCTTTGGAGGATTTTTCCCACCCCTCCCCCAGTGATAGTAGACCTCTGCTATCTCTTGGGATTATAAGCCCAAGAGAGTTGCTTGCCTGTGTCAGTCAGCGTCTGGCCAGAAGACCAAAACCAAACGGAAATGTGAACAGAGAAAGCTTAATATAAAGAATTATTAACTATTTACAGGGAATTAACTACTAATAGAAAATAAAAGAGAATTCTAAAGAATACCCTAGGCTGAGGGAGAATACCTATGGATGGAACAAACTTAGTTGGGGGGATCCTTTATCCAAGGCTGGGATTTAGACTGTAACTGGCTACAAAATTTTCTGGAAGGCGAGCACCACTGAATGTCTTGCACACAAACTGCTGCACTGTTGGAGCAGAAGAAAAAAGACACACCTTGACCATGAAGAGAAGCCCCTTCCTCCCATAGTATCTGTCCAGCTCCTTCTACTGACAAAGCTTATTATCATGGCAGAGGACAAAGAAAAATGTTTGCAGGGTCCAGCTCCAATATTCCAAGCAAGGCAATGAAGGCTGGATTTGGAGCTAAGATGCAATAAATTGATAACTGACACGGTCTACTTCCTGGCTACTCAGCTTCCACAGGCAGCCTTCTATATAGATTAAACTTCTGTATGACAACAAATCAACTCTGCATTCCACCAACATACAGCTGTCCTTTCTACAAGGGAAGAAGTTATTATCACTCTTTCCTCAGCACAAGAACAAGCACTGTCCCAACAATCACCGTATCCATTACTGGCTATAGTAATTACTCCTCAAACTCAGGTCACAGCCCCACTGAATATTCTGTTACCTAAAGAGTAAATTGTAAACTTAATCTCCAACCATTTGGACATAATAATTGGAATAAAGAAAAACAAGAGGGACTTCCCTGGTGGCACAGAAGTTAAGAATCCGCCTGCCGGGGCTTCCCTGGTGGCGCAGTGGTTGAGAGTCTGCCTGCCAATGCAGGGGACACGGGTTCGAGCCCTGGTCTGGGAAGATCCCACATGCCGCGGAGCAACTGGGCCCGTGAGCCACAATTACTGAGCCTGCGCGTCCGGAGCTTGTGCTCCGCAACAAGAGAGGCCACGATAGTGAGAGGCCCGCGCACCGCGATGAAGAGTGGCCCCCGCTCGCCGCAACTAGAGAAAGCCCTCGCACAGAAACGAAGACCCAACACAGCCATAAATAAAATAAATAAATAAAATTTTTAAAAAAAGAAAAAAGAAAATGCTCCCTATTTCACTTACAAAATTAATTTTGAATTAGTCAAAATCCCTATTTATAAAAAAAAAAAAAAAAAATCCACCTGCCAATGCAGGGGGCACGGGTTCAAGCCCTGGTCTGGGAAGATCCCACATGCTGCAGAGCAGCTAAGCCCGTGCGCCACAACTACTGAGCCTGTGCTCTGGAGCCCGCGAGCCACAACTACTGAGCCCATGTGCCACAACTACTGAAGCTCACGTGCCTAGAGCCCGTGCTCTGCAACAAGGGAAGCCACTGCAATGAGAAGCCTGCACACCGCAACGAAGAGTAGCCCTGCTCGCCACAACTAGAGACAACCCACACGCAACAATGAAGACCCAACACAGCCAAAAATAAATAAATAAATTTGTTTAAAAAAAAAAAAGAATTGAAGAAATATCAATTGATTTTTTTTAAATTTATTTATTTTACTTTATTTTTTGGCTGCGTTGGGTGTTCATTGCTGCACACAGGCTTTCTCTAGTTGCGGCACGTGGGCTTCTCACTGCGGTGGCTTCTCTTGTTGCAGAGCACGGGCTCTAGGCATGCGGGCTCAGTAGTTGTGGCACACGGGCTTAGTTGCTCCGCTGCATGTGGGATCTTCCCGGGCCAGGGCTCGAACCCGTGTCCCCTGCATTGGCAGGCGATTCTTAACCACTGCACCACCAGGGAAGCCCCTCAGTTGATTTTTGATCAGGGTGCCAAGACAATTCAATGGGAAAAGAACAGTCTTTCAACAAATGGTCCCGGGATAACTGGATACCCAAGTGGAAAACAATGGAGTTGAGCCTCTTCCTTACACCATGCACAAAAATGAACTCAGAATGGATCATGGGCCTAGATGAAAAAGCTAATACTATAAAATTCTTAGAATGAAGTTAGGTTAGGCAAAGCCTCTTTAGATATGACACCAAAAGCACAAAAGAAAAAACAAATAAATTGAACTTCATAAAAATTTAAAACTTTGAGTACATCTAGTACTGAGATCTTGGTTTCAAATACCATTCTCCAGTAAAAGGAACCAGGGCTCCTTGGAGAAATGGCTGATTCTAGTACTACCAGGTAGGAATTATACAAGATGAGACTAAAACATCTTATAGTGCCAGAAAGTAAAGAAGTGATACACACACACACACACACACACACATACACAGAGTGATGGGAATAATGTCAAAGGAACCCAGGACCAACTCAAAGCAGAGCTGGAACAATCTGAGCAACAAAATAAATAAAGTCGTATTGGCGTATAAAAATAAATATTGATGAGTCTATACTGATATAAATTAATGATTGAATAAATAAATAAATGAGAAGAAGAGACAAGTCACCCATGCAGAAGCATTCTAAATAATTTATGTAGCTATTCTGCCCTCAAGGAGTTGGCATAACTCCATAGTCCTTAAATGTTGGCTGCACATAGTGATTTTTTTCCAAAGAGGACAGTATGGAAAGGGGGTGGGGGAGAGAGCTTTACCTGACAAACACTACCTCAGCCCAGTGGTCAAGTTCAACATCAACAGTGATAAATCATGTTGAGAGTATGTACCCTTAATGTGATGTAACGAAAATGGCACTTTGCCTCTGTGGTTTTCCTCCAGAAAAACACTTAACTCCAGTCTAATTAAGAGAAATACATCAGATAAACCCAACCTAAGGGAAATTCTAAAAAATACCTGAGCAGTATTCCTCAAAACTGTCAAGATCATCAAGAACAAGGAAAGTCTGAGAAATCGTCACAGCCCACAGGAGCCTAAGGAGACACGATCACTAAATGTAACGTGGTGCCCTGGATGGGATCCTGGCAAGGAAGCAGGACATTAGGTAAAAACTAAAGAAATCTGAATAAAGCATCAATATTGGTTCCTGAATTGTAACAAATGTACCATACCAATGTAAGATGTTAATAACACGGGAAACTGGGTGTAGCGTATATGGGAATTCTTTGTACTATCTTTGCAACTTTTCTGTAAAACTGTTCTGAAATTAAAATTTTATTTTTAAAAAATGTAACACTTTTGTTCTTCAAAGGACATCATAAATAAAGTGAAAGGAAACTGAGAAGATTCAGTATTTTTCCTAGGAGAGAAAGGCCCAGAGAAGCAGGCAGGGCCAACGATGTTGAGTATTTTTCATGTACTTACTGGCCATCTGTATGTCTTCTTTTGTTAAGCATATGTTCAAATCTTTTGCACTTGTATTATTGGATCAATTGTCTTATTACTGCCTTTTGTGTGGAATTTTATCGGCTTAAAACAACACAAATTTATTATCTTATAGTTCTGTAGACCAGAAATCTCACTAGGCTAAAATCAAGGGAACAGCAGGGCTGGGCTCCCTCTAGAGACTCTAGAGGGTCATTCATTTCCTTGCCTTTTCTACCTTCTAAAGCCACCTGCGTTCCCTGGCTTGTAACCCATTCCTCCATCTTCAAAGCCAAAAATGTAACATCTTCAAATCTGTCTCCCTCTGACTCTCACCCTCCTGCTTCCATCTTCTAGGGTCACTGTGATTACATTGGGCCCAGCCAGGTAACCTGGGACAGTCTTTCCATCCCAAGATCCTTTACTTAATCACAACTGCAAAGTTCCTTTGCCATCTAAAGTAACATAGTCACAGGTTTTGGGGGATTAGGATGTGGACATCTTTGGGGAAGCCATTATTTAGCCTACAACACCCACAATCTACTTATTAAGTATAAAAACTAGCAATAGAACAATGCATGTAGATTCACCCCACTTATATAAAAAACCCACTATTATTATTGAGTGTTAAGAGCTCTTTATATGCTCTAGATCAAGTTCTTTGACAGGTATCTGTGAACACCATCTCCCAATCTGTGGCTGGTCTTTACATGTTGCTAAGACACACAACAGCAGAGACTGATCTCAAAAACATTATTCTGAGTGAAAATGGCCTTACACAAAAAATTATACTGTATGATTCCATTGAGAAGAAGTTCTAAAGGAGACAAGACTATACTATGGTGGAAAAAAATCCAAACAGTAGGAAAGGCCCTGATATCTGTGCAGTTTAGACCCAGGGGAGCCTCTGCTCAGGGCAGCTACCCTGTGTTCTTGGCTCTGCCCTCCCTGCAGTTGTTGAATATAAATACTCAGCAGTCGAGGCGAGACCTTTACCCAGGTCTCAGCTTATGGACCATGGTAATAAGAATGATGGTCCCCAGAGATGTCCACATCCTAATCCCTGGCATCACACACGTGAATATGTTAATGTTACATCGCAAAAGGGGAATTAGGATGGCTAATCACCTGACCTTAAAATAAGGTGATTATCCTGGATTATCCATGTTGGCCCAATGTAATGACATGGGCTCTCAAAAGCAGCAGCAGAAGTCGGAGAGATGTGATGATGGAAGAGATTCAAAGTGTAAGAGGGAGTTGTCCACTATTGCGGGCTTTGAAGATGGAGAAAGCAGGTCATGACCCAAGGAATGCAGGTGGCCTCTGGAAGCGGGACATGGCCCTAAGCTGACAGCCAGCTAGGAAGCAGGGACTCAGCCCTATGTCCGCAAGGAAGTGAATCCTGGCAACAACCTGGATGAGCACACCATTCTCCCCTAGAGCCTCCAGAAAGGATTGTGGCCCTGGTGACACCTTGATTTCAGTCGGTTGAGGTTCACCTTGGGCTTCTGACCAACACAACTGCAAGAAATAAACTTATGTTGTTTAAGCCACCGCGTTTGCAGACATTTGTTACAGCAGCAACAGAAAACAAGTACATGAAAAAAAGAAAAGAAAAGAAAACTAGTACATGGACCAAGCTATGTCCTCACAAATCTATTAATTCTGTTTCTCCAGGTATATCATAGACTATTTCTAAGCTCATCTTATGACATACATACACCTTAATAAACCCTAAAGCCAAATATATCCTGTGTGCATTTTTCTTAACCTAACACATTTCTCTTCTCAAATGTTCTGTCCCCAGGATATGATGCTGCCCCTAAGATCTAGCCCCACCCCGAGCCCCAAACCTGAGTCCTGTGTCATTTTGCTCTCATCTGGGCCACGTGCTCCTTAGGCCTCTGCCTCTCTGTGGGCCTCTCTCCTCCCACCACTATTCTCCTGGGTTGGAAGAAACAACTAGAGGAATTTAAAAAGTGGTTCCCTGAGGCTGGAGCATGGGGACCATTGGACTGATGTTTTTCATGCCAGAGAGAACAGCTTCTCTTAAGACTTTCTCCTGAACAAAGCACAAAGGCAAGGCTTACAAAAGCCAAAAGATCAAAAACCAAAATCCACACACAAAATTGAATGGTCCATTAGTGAAGCCCGCGGGTGGTCCATTCAGAACTGGTTGTGTGCAGCAGTGCACAGCTTGGGCTGGTTACTGATCTGTGAACTTGTGGTTTTCCAAAGGACTGTGTTGGTTGATCCAGTCTATTACACTTTGTTTTTTCTGAGAGCTGGGCTGTCTGTTCTCTGCTGATGCTGACAAAGAAGTGCAGAGCAGGAAACCAAGCAAAGATGGAGTCCAACACTTACTGCGGTCAGGGCTTTCCTCAGTTTCCCCTTTTGGTCATATTCTGCATTTGGCAGGGATGGGAACAAGTATAAGGTGTCAGGGTTTAGGCTGGACTAGATGGGCTTCTAGGCCAGGTCCTCCCCACCCTTGAAAGCGGTGGCTGCAGCCAGAGCTTGTGTGCAAGTGGGTTATTTTGAGAAACAATCCAATGAAACAGAAATGGAGGCCAAGGAAATGAGAGTGAGAGGCAGGGAAGTCAACAAATACAAGGGGGTGTCATGGACTTGGTCACCTCTGTAGGCCACTGAGGTTCAAAATAGCCAAGAGGATGGAGGAGGTGCCCTAGGGCATCCAGTACGAACAGTTGCTTGGTTTCCGTCTGTCCTAGGACTGTGTGCCTGTCAAGGTAGAGGCTCGGACTGAACAGAATTTGCTCAAGGAGATACTATGATCCAAAAGCACATGCAAGTACCTTGGACAATTACAGCTCCACCATCAACAACACTGCTCCTTGGAAAAGCCAACCTGTTCATCCTGAGACCATGTCAGGGAACCAAGAATTCCACCAGTGAGGTAAGAACCTTCACCATGTTTTTCAATGTGTATAATTACCTTGCTGTGCAGTACTATTTGGCATGTTTTCCCTACAGAGGTGGAACAAGAGTTGTTCTTTAATACTTAGAGCCTCTTTAGGCAGTTGACAAAACTTGACCTTGGCACTGAGGCTGGGGCTTGGTAAAGCCCCCATGGTCATAGTTTTCACAACTTCCGTCAAGCAAGAAGTATTATCTAAGATCCTCATCAGTTCCTCGTCTTTCTTGAGATCCCAAGTTCGCCAACGTGCCTGTCTTGCCAGGAAGTGACCTCCTTACTGCCCATAGGCTGGGAATTCATGGACCATCAAACCAGCAGCAGGCCTGCTTCCTGAAACACTTTACAGGTACCTTTTCCATGTGTGCTCCCAGGGAGGGCAGCCAGCCCTGAGTGAGTGGAACAAAGCTTGGGCGCGGCATGGTCACAAGTCCAGTCTATCCAGCAATACCCTGCAGGAAGGAGGGCCGAATGACTGGGCCTATGCCAACGGTTACAGCACCATGCGAAGTCAGGTCACCTGTTTGGAGGTTCCTCAAAAAGTTAAACACAGAATTACTATATGACCCAGCAATTCTACCCTTAGGTTTATCCCCAAAAGATGTGAAAGTAAGGACTCAGACACTTGTCCACCCACATTCACAGCAGCCTTATTCACCATAGCCAAAAGGTGGAAGCAACCCAAGTGTCTAACAGCAGATGAATAGATAAACAAAATGTGGTCTATCCATATAATGGAATATTATTTGGTCATCATATTCTGATACTTGTTAACCTTGATGACATTGAAGCCCTAATCCTAACCTTGAAAACATGTGAAATGAAATAAGCCAGACCCGAAAGGATAAATATTACATGATTCCACTAAATGTGGAATCTAGAATAGGCAAATTAAGAGAAAGTAAGTAGAACAGAGGTTCCCAGGGGCTGGGGCAGCGGGGAAAGAGGAGTTACTGTTTAATGGGTACAGAGTTTCAGTCTGGGATGTAGAAAAAATTCTAGAGATGGATGGTGGTGACGGTTGCACAAAACTGTGAATGCAAGACTTAATGCCATTGAGCTGTATGCTGAAAAATGGTTAAAATGGTCAATTTAATGTTCATATACATTTTATTAAACATTTTTTTTTAAGTAAAGTGACTTAGCGCAGGCAGTTTGTTTAACATTTGACCACAAACCTGGGTGGTTTTGTAGATAAAGGCAAGTCAATATGTCCTATTTTCAAAGAATCAATATCTTATTAAGCTCTCCCCTGATTATTAGCCTGTAATCTACATGATCTCCCAATGGATATTTTTCCTTAGTACTGATTGTTTTCATTCAGTTGGAACAATATAATCATTCAAAGACTGCTTCATTCTAGTTTGTATAAGGACAGCTTGGTAAACTAAAGACTAGAGACAGACAAGAAGAAAGTCAAGCGCTTCCTCCTATGCCTCTCAGAAAAAAAGAACATTAAAAAAATACCACCCTTTGTTATAAAGCAGAAACTAACACACCATTGTAAAGCAATTATACTCCAATAAAGATGTTAAAAAAAAATACCACCTATGGTTATGCATGAATAAAAAGTTATCAAAAATACCAACAGTACTCTAAAACAAACAACCTCAATTGGTTTTTCTCATTGTTCATCACACAAACCACAAAAAGGAAAAATATAGAGTATCTGAGCAATAGAATAAGGTTGATCTAACACAGACAGATCAAGCTCCACCTCTGAAGACCAACATTACAATCACAATGCAAGAGCTTATCTACATTTTACATCACAAAGAAAAGCTCAGCTGATTGCCAGAAGAATAATACAGACCAGATTCCGGCAGAAGGCACATGTGTCTAATTCTCCCCTCTCCAAAAATCCCATTAAAGTAATTAGAAAACACACACACACCCACACACACACACACACACACACACACCCCGCATAATTTTGAAAGAAATTTCGGGAAGTTGAGTACAGACTAACAGAAAAACTAAAGCAGAAAAAACCAAAACCCCAAAGCCCACAGGATAAGACTGTTCAGAAGTAGATAGCACTCAAGGAAAGAGAACTAAAATAAGACACTGGTTTCCATCTGTGTGGTCTGGGGAGGTGGGTGTGTAATTTGCTCTACAAATAGTGAGCAGATCCTGGAGCAGACCAGAGTAAGTTGGGCCGCAAACATTCAGGGGAGTAGAGGGGAGAGCACTGAAAAACTTCAGGGAAATGGAAAAGGCATGGAAAACAGAAGCAGAAATGCCGGCAGGATTCTGCCCCTGCACACCTGGAAGGGCTTGTGGGAGAGCCAGGTGAGCTGTCTCCCCGCCACCCTGCACGCCGCCCTGCACACAAGATGAGGGGTATCACAGCTGAGTAAAATGCGCGAGCCCTTAGGTGAGACTCAGAGCATACAAGAGATAACGGCAGAATCGTAAACATTTTTCATGAAAATGCGGCGATTCCTTTTCTACTTTCAAATACGGCTTGATCCCACTGTATAGCACAAGAGACTATATTTAATATCCTATGATAAACCATAATGGAAAAGAATATTCTAAAAAAGAATGCATATAGGGATTGACATGTATACACTGATGTGTATAAAATGGATGACTAATAAGAAAATAAACATTAAAAAAATGCATATATATGTATAACTGAATCACTTAGTTGTACAGCAGAAATTAACACATTGTAAATCAACTATACTTCAATATAAATAAATAAATAAACAACAAATAGGGCTTGAACCTTTCTGAGTTAAGAATTAGCTCCCAGACACATTTTTGGGTAAATGTACATCACTTCATAGTTAACTGGGACTCTTCAGAATCATCCTTTAGGGAAAGCAGTCTTTTCATTAAATAATTGAAGTTTCTCACGCATCCGTTAGAAACTGAGTCAGGCTGCTGGTGACAGAGGCCAACCTGTGGCTTAATCACATAGGGCTTTTAATTATTTTTAATTGAAGTATGGTTGACTTACAAAATTATATTAGTTTCAGGTGTACAACAGTGATTCGATATTTTTATAGATGATTGCACACCATACAAAGTTATTATAACATAGTGATTATATCCCCTGTGCTGTACATTACATCCTTGTATCTTATTTATTTTATACATAGTAGTTTGTACCTCTTAATCCCCTTCACCGATTTTGCCCCTCACCTTCCCCTCCCCTTCGGTAACCACTGGTTTGTTCTCTGTATCTGTGAGTCTGTTTCTGTTTTTGTTTGTTTGTTTGTTTTTCTTTTTGTTTTTTTGAGCCGCCACATGGCATGCGGGATCTTAGATCCCTGACCAGGAACTGGAACCTGCATCCCCCTGCAGTTGAAGTGCGGAGTCTTCACCACTGGACCACCAGGGAAGTCCCAGTCTGTTTCTGTTTTGTTATATATTGTTTTTCTCTCAGGTAGAGGAAGTGTTCAGCATCAGGTGTGCGGAGCTGGCAGGACGGCTGCAGCCAGCAGCTCCTTCTGCCTTTCTGCTAGGCCACCCCTAGCATGGGATGTCATTCTGAAGTTCACCTCATGGTCTTAGATGGCCACTGCACTTCCAAACATTAGGTGGGCACCCCAAGAAGGAGCAGGGGCAGGGGCAGAAGGGTGATCTTCCAGCTGAGCCAGCCCCTTCAGAGAACATTCTAGAAGCACCACCTGATGACTCCCACTAACTTCTAAGCACCATCAGCAAGAGAGATGGAAAAGGTCACCCCAGATTAAATCTAGGTTTTGACAGGAGGGAAGAAGGAGATAGTACATATCCAGGAGACAGTTAGCAGTCCCCTAACTGGAATGTATGAAGCCTTTCTTTCTTTTTCTTTTTAGATAGAAAATCTTTTATTGTTTGAGGGTGATATGATTAGAAAGTAAAAAAGCTACTGGATTCCAATTAATTCAAAACAAAAATTGCCTATTTTTAAAAGAGAGATCAGAAAATATAACAGAAAAGATTTAATAAATAAACTAGATTGAGTTCAACATACAGTAAGATAATTAGAATAAAAGTCATGAGAGGGTTTCCCTGGTGGCGCAGTGGTTGGGAATCCGCCTGCCAATACAGGGCACACGGGTTCGAGCCCTGGTCCGGGAAGATCCCACATGCCGCGGAGCAGCTAAGCCCGTGCGCCACAACTGCTGAGCCTGCGCTCTAGAGCCCGTGAGCCACGGCTACCGAAGCCCGCGTGCCACAGCTACTGAGGCCCGCGCACCTAGAGCCTGTGCTCTGCAACGGGACAGGCCACCGCAATGAGAAGCCTGGGCACCGCAACGAAGAGTGGCCCCCGCTCGCCGCGACTAGAGAAAGCCCGCATGCAGCGGCGGAGACCCAACGCAGCCAAAAAAAAAAAAAAAAAAAAAGTCATGAGAAATAGAAATTTTTAAACAGAAAACTACCAACTTTTCTGAGGGACACAAAATTAATTTGCACAACTGGAGAGTCTATGTTACAAAATAGAAAGAATTAGCACGAGAATAATTTTTAATAATGGCAACAGTTACTGGGGGCTCGGTCTGCAGCAGACAGACATTACTCCGTGTAATGGGTTCATGCGTGCATTACTCTCAGCAGTCCTGAGGCAGATGGTAATATGACCCCCTATTTAAGATTACACTGAGACACACAGGATTTGAACTTGCTCCTTTCCTACATCTGGAAAAGGATGAAGGAAGGATTCAAGCACAGCCAGATGTCTATAACCACTGCATTTGTCACTATTTCAATCTAAAATTTCATGTAATTCCCCCCAGCTTTGCTGAGGTACAATTGACATAACATTGTATAGGTCAAAGTACTTTCTTTATGGTGTGTTTGGGAAGGAGGGGCCTGGAGCTGTTGGGTGCATGTAACAGCCTGAGGTAGATTGATTAGAGTTCTGTCTGTGGTTATTCTAGAGTTGGGAGTAGAAAGAGAACCCAAGGTCACACCAGGAGTCAGAGTTTAGATTCTAGCAAAACTAGGAAACTGTGCCTGGGAAGAGAGAGAACGAGGCCCTGGAGAAGTGGCTGCAACTCAGGAGGGCAAAGAACCAAGACCTGGGCATCGGGCAGCCACCCTGGGCCGGAGGGGGAATGACTGGGAAAGGAGGCGGAGACGACGTGAAGGAGCTTTAGGAAGAACTGAGGATTTGTACATGGGAAATATTCCAAGTTAAAAATGAGGCAAGTATCAACTCAAGAAAAAATTCAAAGCTGCACAATCGGGGTGCTGTATCTGGGGCGCTCTACATGGCTTGAGAGTAGAATACATTTGCATCATAATTATCATGTATTTAGCTAAAAATAGGGACATAATCACACTTGGAGGTTGGAGAGAAGGCGGATGTAAAAGAGCTAAACCTCAAGTATCATACAAGGAAGTGAATATATAATGCTGAACACTTACAAATTAAGACAAAACAGGCATATCATTTAGAAATACAAAAGTAACTGCCAGGAGAAAGAGCTAAGAGTTGGAAAATCACTGCCCCTGGAGAGCAGAACTGGGGATCACGAGAGAGTGGTCATTTTTGTTGTTGCTACTATGGCCTTTGGTATATTTGATTTTTATTTTATTATTTATTTATTTATTTTTGGCTGCATTGGGTCTTCGTTGCTGCACGCGGGCTTTCTCTAGTTGCGGCCAGCAGGGGCTACTCTTCGTTGCGGTGCGCGGTATATTTGATTTTTAAATAACTGCATGTATTATTTCTGTTTTTAAACACAGAACAGAGTTGATTCTACCTATAAATTATTTCAATTAACCCACATGATTGTTTTTAGCACAGTCTTTTCTTTCCTTGGTGAAAACTTCAGTTCCTGATATGATAAGTTTCTACTTTGAGAGGGTCTCATCCTTTTTCAGAGTCATAAACATTTCTGGGGCATGACTCTCTCGCATCAGGGGGATGATACCCTCTTACTTAAATGGCGAGCTCGCTTATTTAAGGGAACTTGTATTGCTGTGCACACTCTGGGTGATATTAAATTTGTTTCCAAATCATGCGCAGGGATGAACAGAAACATAAGCAATTCAAGTAATGATGTTAAGAATTAGACTGCATCCTAAAAACGTTTATTTTTGCATTCCAGGTTGAAATTTCTCTAAGTAGATTTTAGAGAGAGTCTCCTTATCAAAATCCTGAATCAGATCGCTCAAGGCTGCGGAGCTGGCTTAAAGTGTAGCTCCAACCCACAACTCTGGGGCTTCAAAAACCAGCCCAGGAAAATTTGGGGGCTCTCCCTCGAATGAAGTTCCCTTCAAGGGAGGCTGTGCTCTCGGAAACTGAGAGAACTCTGACACTGGGTCTCTGAGATAGAAAATATGAGATTAAAATTCCAACTGGATTCCGTCCTCAGTTTGCAAATTTTCTTACTAAGTGATTCCATATTTGACTCTGGAGTGTTAGCAGGAATAAGCCACCAGGGGGCGCTTTCTGGGGCTTATCGCAACCCTGTTCCCTGCACCCACCCTTAAGTGGAGATTGGCTAAGGAGATGGATGGGCTCTAGAGTTTCAATATTGTGCTTGTCTGCTTTCTGGGGGAGAGTAGGGAATACCATTACCAAATAGATTTTGTGTCCA
Organism: Balaenoptera ricei; assembly: GCF_028023285.1. Classification (NCBI taxonomy): domain Eukaryota; kingdom Metazoa; phylum Chordata; class Mammalia; order Artiodactyla; family Balaenopteridae; genus Balaenoptera; species Balaenoptera ricei. Next base: position 163,102,635 of record NC_082641.1, read on the forward strand.
AGATGATGAATATTGAAATTTCCCCAGTTTCATTCCAGACCAGATAAAGCATTACTTTTATTGGATTGTTTTACTATTATCATAGGTTTTCAGAATGCTTTGTGATGGGTTTGTGTAAGCCACCAGAGAATGCTAACACAGACAGCATGACTCAACCTGTGGTGTGCACAGGCCTCCCCTCAAGTGCTTATTAAAAATGCAGATTCCCAGGCTCCACCCCCCCCAACAGTTTGGGTCAGTAGGCCTGGTGCCTCTGAGACCCCCACTCTGAGAGCCATAGTCTACCTTATGCTGATCACTTGGATTTTTGTACCCAACCTTCCCAAGACTGGAAAGGGGAACGTTCACGGTCCTCAAAGCCCTGGGCTTCGGCACCCAATGCTCTGAAGAACTTCTCTGGTTACTAGTTGCACAGCATGCTTGTGGTATGTTAAAGTAGGTGGGATAGGTCAGCAGCCACTTATCCTGATAATGCATCCCTGTGGCCCTGTATGTGCAGGGACTGCCCTTCCCTGCCAGAAGTGGGAGGCCAGAAGTGGTGGTGCCATGTCTCCAAGGGTCAGTACAACATTAGTCCAAACATCGCCAATCTGAACGGCAGAGTCAACATAAGGCATTGGCAAAAGGCTCACACCTGCTGTGGGAAATGTCTGTTTCCCAACAATCAGATGACCGAGAGCACAAGACCACAGGATGATTAAGGCCAAGGCCACTTCAACACTTTTTCCCCTGGACTGGAGCTTAGAAGGAGAGAATCAGGAGATGGTGAGGAGGGGTGGGGGTGTGTGTATGCTCCAATTATCTACTGCTGCATAAAAGCCCACCCAAAGCTTGGTGGTGTAAAACAGCAATCCCCCCCCTTTTTTTTTTTAACAATTTGTTTATTCATTCACCTATTGATGGGCATTTGGAATGTTTCTTTTTTTTTTTTTTGGCTGTGTCGCATGGCACACGGGATCTTAGTTTCCTGACCAGGGATCGGACCTGTGCCCCATGCAGTGAAAGCGCGGAGCCCTAACCACTGGACCACCAGGGAATTCCCAGCAATTCTTTTTTATGCTCATGGATTCTGTGGGTCAGGGATAAGAAAAGAGCACGGGTTGTTCCTCATCCGCTCCACAACGTCTGGGGCTTCTGCTGGGATGACCTGAACAGCTGATGTGGGAGCCCAGATGGCTTCTTCCCTCACACATCTGGGCTCAGATGGCTAAGGAACGGGACCAGCTGGGACTGTCACCTGGAGGCCTGCCCAGGGCTCCCTGGTCTGGGGCTTCAGGAGGTAGGCCTGCTTCCAAGGTGGCTCCAAGGGCCAGTGTCCCAGGTAACCAGGTGAAGCTGCCTGGCCTTTATGGCCCGGCATTGGAAGTCACAGCGTGTCACCTCTGCCATACTCCACTAATGGAAGCAATCACAAACCCACCAGACTCAAGGAGGCGGAAGGAGGACATGGAACCTACCTCTTGAGGGGAGAAACATCAAAGAACTTGGGGCAGTGTTGTAAAACCAACATAGTAGGTCATCAGAAGAGTAAATAATAAACGATAATAACAGAAGAAAATTTCCCAGAGCTGAAAAAAGACACAAGTTTCAAATCGAAAGAGGATTCCCCAGCGCCAAGGAGGAGAAAAAAAAAGACTCAAATCTGGACACATCCTGGCAATGTTTCAAATCACCGAAGATAACTACTCCTAAAAACTTCCAGAAAGAAGAACCTACTCAAGAGGAACAAGAATCAGAAGATCACATCAGACTTCTACTTGGCAACACTAAACACAAGTATAAGATCAAAATAAACCTATTTTCAGACAGAGGAGAGTTCAGAATGATAACCTCCCCTGAACCGTCTCTAAGAGAGTTTCTAAAGGGCATGTGCCACAAAACAAAACCCAAAAACGCAAAAGGAGGACCTGGGACACAAGAATTGGAGAGCAAAGAGACAAGGAAGGCAAGTCAGTGCATATTTTTAAAGTAGCAGTTTAAAACCAAAATCCCAAATAATTTCTATTGGTTTCCTGTTCCGCCTCTCCCAGGATGGCGGTGAGGGCAAGATTATTACCACGGGATCCCTAGAGGACTCCGGTTCAGGTAAAGCTGAGACTGGGAGGGTCTGCCCCAAGCCACCCAGTTTATTATGAATCACCATCTCCCCTGCAAGGCTTCAGGCAAGGCAGTGTAGGGTTTGCCCCTTTCCCTCCTAAGCTTCCCTCTCCATGAGATCCACTCCCTCCCACATTCTCAACGACCGGTGAAATTTCTCCTAAATTTACCAGCTTAGCCGTTTAATGTCTTTCCTCCTTCTACATATTAGATTCTCCCGCTGATTACACTTGCATGAGTTAGAATTAGGTTCAACCATGAATAAAAGGAAACAACACATGCATGGAAGTTGATTTCTCTCCCTGTGAACGCCCGCTTCAGCAGTGGCAGGTCCAGGGACCCTGGCGTGCCACCCTCCAGGCAGCCTCGCGCCCAGCAGCCTGCTGCCTGCGGGTTATTCATCATCGCCTCTAAGCCACAAGCCCACTTTTCTATACTGTTGTGTGATTCTGGGTATGGAACTCTGTAAATTACGTTTCACAAGCTCCTTAGCCTGCCAGCCTCCTGCTGGGTTCTGCTGTTGGAAAGTACTAGATGCAGATTGGAAGAAGAAGGCAGAAGGGGCTGATTTCCTTTTCTCCAAGGCCAGCAGCAGTAGCCAGCTGGCTCCAGCCTCTTCAGCGGCACAGACCTTGCCCTGTCCATCAGTGTCTGTACTGCACTTCCTCCCCGACAGGGCTGTGCCTCCTTTGGAGTCCAAGTATCTGCTAGTTCCCACCTTCTCAGAGGCCTGAGCACCAACCATAGGGCACTCCAAGCTCTTGATGCCTCTTTGAGGATACAAAGATCCTCCACTGACTAGTAAAGAAACCCAAATTAAAACGTTTGCACCCTGTAAAGCAATTATACTCCAATAAAGATGTTTAAAAACAAAAACAAAAAAACTTTTGCACCCAGCAGACTATCAAAAATTAAGCACTCTGATGACATCAAATGCTAAAGAGTGGCAAGTGGCTGGCAGCCAAGATGGGTGCAGAATGGATGCAACCCCCTTTGGAGAGCACCCTGACCTGTAGTAAAACTGAAACGCACATGGGTTACAACAGTAGCTCGTGCACACTTGTGCGTGAAGACTGCTCACAAATGTTTAGAGCAGCGCTCTAAGGGCAAAACCTGGAAACTGCCTAAATGTCCAAAAGTGCAGAATGGAGAACTAGAGTCTGCTCAGGCCACATCTTGAGCTACATGAGGTCCAAAGGCTCACAAACAATGCTGAATTTTAAACATTGAGGAAGGGAATTCCCTGGCGGTCCAGTGGTTAGGACCCTGCGCTTTCACTGTTGAGGGCGAGGGTTCAAACCCTGGTCGGGGAACTAAGATCCCACAAGCCGTGCTGTGCGGCCAAAACTAAATAAATAAATAAACGTTGAGGAATACATCTGTGTGACATTTATAGTTTTAAAAAATGAAAAACAATACTATGTACTTAGGGATACATACTTCCATGGTAAAAATTTTCAGAAGCACATAAAAAGTCAGAACCAGGGGCAGTCACCTCTGGGGGGAAGGACACAGGTTTAAGGCAGGGGACAAAGAGGTATGCAAGCATGTCGGCAATGTTTTGTCCCATACTGCACAGCAGCTCCAGGGATATAAATTAATATGTAACTTTCAGATGATCAAATACCTCAATTTTTAAACACACTTGGCAAAAATGTAGGTTACAGCATCATGATCCCACGTGTGTGAAAAGACAGATTAAGAACACACATCTAACCATCTAATCTTCTGAGGAAGCACCTCTGGGTGTGAACTTTGAAAGGGATGCAAACAAGACCCTGAGAGCCAAGCACAGACCAGCACCATCACTTTAAGCTCTGCCTTCAAATCAGTACCTTAACACCTGCTGGTTCTCAAGCCTGGATACTCATGAGAACCCTCGGGCGGGAGTGGGGGTGCTTTTAAAACTGTAAAACTGCCTTTGCCCGGGCCACCAACTTCTTAAACCAGAGCTGGAGAATGAGGCAGGCTCGCTTTCATTCTGCAGGTGACTTTAACACGCAGTCAAGGGTGAGAACCATATAGTGCCAGATGCCAACTTGCCTATTTCAGAAATTCAGGGGAGATCAAGTATGGCGAGTATGGTCCTGATGACATGGCTGCTGAGGCCACGGAGGGTTCCAAGCTCCAGGTCTCGGCCACGTGTGTCAGTGTGGACACGGCACTCCCGTCCAGGAGGGAGATGCTCAGTGAGGCGGAGCCACCCTCCCTAGCGGATTCTCCGCCTCCACGTGGGTAAATGGCATGGAGTGAAGTGAGTTAATCCACAACAACTGCTTAGAACCACACTTGGCACATAGTAAGCACTCCACGTTAGCTACTTTTCAAGTAAATAAACTGTTTTGAGGAAAGTGCTCAATAAAATATTTTAATGAGGATCATGTTTACTCTTATGGCTTCATGAGCAAGCTCCCAGACCCACGTGAGGGAAAGGAAAGGCAGCTCAGACCTCCTGGTCAAGCGTGTGAACAATCTCTCAACACCTAACCTGTGTATGCGCAGGAAACATCGAGAGGGACAGGAGACAGTTAAGAGATCAAAGAAGAGCTCTGGGAGTGAGCCTGAAAGACGGAGGAGAAAATAAGTTCTCACGCTTCACCTCATCTACTTCTACATTATCTATTTCACAACGAAAATCTAACTGATAATGTCAATTACAAAAAGCCTGGCCGCAACAGGGAGCAAGGGTTTGCACTCGCTTTAAGATGGAGGCTCGGGCTTCCCTGGTGGCGCAGTGGTTGAGAGTCTGCCTGCCAGTGCAGGGGACACGCGTTCCAGCCCTGGTCTGGGAAGATCCCACGTGCCGCGGAGCAACTGGGCCCGTGAGCCACAATTACTGAGCCTGCGCGTCTGGAGCCTGTGCTCCGCAAACAAGAGAGGCCGCGACAGTGAGAGGCCCGCGCACCGCAACGAAGAGTGGCCCCCGCTTGCCGCAACTAGAGAAAGCCCTCACACAGAAACGAAGACCCAACACAGCCAAAAATTAATTAATTAATTTAAAAAAAAAAAAAAAAAAGATGGAGGGTCAGTTACTTCTGTGTCCTGACGCTGTGTCGATGCAGAGCCCGTGTGGTTCTTCAGCCAAGACGCTTAAGAAAACCCAGACCCAAGACCAGCCGATGGAGGAGGAGGTTGAGACGTTTGCCTTTCAGGCGGAAATTGCCCAATTGATGTTACTGAGCATCAATACTTTCTACTCGAATAGAGAGCTCTTTCTGAGAGAGCTTATTTCAAATTCATCAGATGCTCTGGACAAAATCATGATATGAAAGCTTGACAGATCCCCAGTAAACTAGACTCTGGGAAACAGCTGCACATTAATCTCATTCCAGACAAGTAAGATCGAACCCTCACTATTGTGGGTACCAAAATAGGGATGACCAAGGATGATTTGATCAATACCCTTGGTGCTATCACCAAGTCTGGGACCAAAGCATTCATGGAGGCCTTGCAGGCTGGTGCAGATCTCTCTGTGACTGACCAGTTTGGTGTCAAGTTTTATTCTGCCTATTTGGTTGCTGAAAGTGGTCGTTATCTCCAAACACACTGAGCAGTATGCCTAGAGCCTTCTGTAGAAGGATCATCCGGTTAGGACTGACACAGGCAAACCTATGGGTTGTAGAAGAAAGGTTATTCTGTATCTGAAACAAGACCAAACTGAGTCCTTGGAGGAAAGAAGAATAAAGGAGATCGTGAAGAAACACTCTCAGGGACTTCCCTGGTGGTCCAGTGGTTAAGACTCCACACATCCACTGTAGGGTGCGCAGGTTCGATCCCTGGTCAGGGAACTAAGATCCTACATGCCTACATGCCTTGGGGCACAGCCAAAAAAAAAAGAAACTCTCAATTTATTGGCCATCCCATGACTCTTTTTGTGGAGAAGGAACATGATCAAGAAGTTAGTGATGGCTGAAATGTTGTTTAACTGTGAGTGGGAAGACGCTGGACTGGATGGAGGCCCTGTCCCATGGCGGGCAGGGGGTCAGGGGAAGACCAGACGCAGCAGCCAGCTGCACTGGGGGGAGAGCCTCAGAGGCTGCCACACATGGCACTTTCCACTGTGGGCTTTCCTCACTCCCTGAACCGCCTTTGACCCTTCAGGGCACCAGTGGGAACACCACTGCTGACCCCAACCTGCCCTCCTGCCCCCACAATCCCTTCCAGATCATCCAGAGCCCCTAGAGTTCCCTTGGGTGGAGGTCACACCCACCACATGGGAACCACATCTTCACCTCACTGGATCCTTTCACACAGAGGCCCAGGGAACGTGGAGATGGCGCAGGCCCCGCCCCCATGACGCCACCAGCTGTGTGACACTGGGCACATTTTGCTTGACCTGCAAGAGCTGTGATTCCCTACCTGGGAAATGGGGACCACAGCACCTGCCTCCTGGGGCTGTGCCGCAGGCCTGAGGGGACGAGGCTAGGAGCTATAAAGCGTGGCCAGCTGGAAGTCATTTGAAGAAAAGAAAAGCAAGTCTCTTAGGACAGCCACACAGCTGAGGTTGGTTATTTCACTTTATTTAGCAAACCGTCACACTCTGGGCCCCACCAAACGGCTCCTCCAGCCTCCCCCGAGGGTCTGCCTTGGAAAGAAGCTCAGAGGGCGAACAGGAAGGCCCAAGCCCCCCAGCTGGCCTCCTCTTCTGTCACACACACCACACAGCACAGAACAAGATCACTGGTCATGTCCTCAGGTGCCCACCCCAGTGTGGTCTGGGGGCCTCCAGTGTTCAACAGCCACCTGCGGGCGTCTCGGCCCAGCACCAGGCACAGACCCCCTGCTCCTGAGAGGCTAGCATAGGGCAAGGGCCTCTGCCCCCAGCTGTGGGGATGTCAAACCCTTTTTCCCCAGCCCTGAAGCCTGTCCCCACTGGGCAAGAAGCAAAATGTACGAAAATACTTCTTTAATTATTTCTTTGAAATGGTTAAGAAATAAGATCATCTTATTTTTCTTTTATAATCCTAGTTAAAAAAAAAAGTTCACATTAGCGCCAGGGCCCTTCCCCAAGCCGAGCACCCGTTGCTCAGTAGAAACGCTTGTTCCGCTCCTGCCGCTTCTGAAACACCACGGCCCCCACCACGGCACACACGATGATGCCCAGGAGGGCGCAGAGCAGCAGCAGGAACACCCGCCACCCCGTCAGGGGCCCGCTGCGGAAGTTCCCCGTCGGGTCGTCCACGTTGTCTGAGGGAGGAGAGAGGGGGGAATGAGAGGTCGGACGGGCTCCCAGGAGACGGGGGAGCAGGGCGACAGACCGTTTAGGTCCCCACACCCACCCTAGAGGCGTCAGCTGTGGCCTGCTCACACCGCACCAGTGAGGGGCAGGGGCATGCACAGAGATTGTCCAACCTCACTGGGACCAAGGTTCCCAGGGATCAAGGCTCCCAAGGATCCAGGGTGAGGTGCTTTCTGCTACAAGAAACTGGTGAACACTGGACTCCTCGGGTCTCCTTGACAGCCTGAGGCAGGCCCAGGACCTGCTTTCACAAGCCCACCCCCAGCCCAATGCAGTGGTCTGAGGTCCCCATCTGAAGAAACACAGCCCTGGCCACAGGCTGCCCTCATTTACATCTGGATGCGTTCGGTCGTTGTCTCCTAGGGGGTCTCCCAGGGCCCCGACCCCCAACCCCCATCCTTCTGCTTTGACCCTCTACCCCAATGGGTCCACCCGTCTGAAAACGAGTTAACCCCTGCTTGGCCAACTGCATGGGGTTGCTGGGTGGGCTGGAGCAGATGATGTGTCCGAAAACCCTTGGCAGCAGAAAGCCTTCAACCAAAGGTCACAAAACTGGTCTATGGCAGGATTTGTTTGGCCCCCAAAACATTTAAAAGCAACTTGAATCTTAAAAAAGTGAGATGTCACATAAAATGTTGGGTTCCACTGGTGCTCTATCACCTGCTGGGCCCACATGCACAACTCTGGGGCTCCTGGGATAGATTTTGCCACACACACACACACACACACACACACAGGGGCCTCACTTCCCCCACGAGAACCCTTGCTCTGTGAGGACGAAGCGGTGGCTGACTAGTACTCTGGGAAGAACTCAGGCTTGGGGTTTTGCCAAAACTCAAGTTCACATCTTGCCTTTTTACCTCTTTCTAGCTGAGGAAGCCTTAGGATCACCTCTCCCAGCAGTCACAGGACCTACTTCCAGGCCGTTCACTGAGGCTGCGCACTGAGGTATCAGAGTGCCCAATGCACCACACACACCAACAAACAGCCCCTTTGGCTTCACTGGCCGTTATCCCAGCACTGAGTGCAGGAGGATGCAGACACCAGGTGCTCACACACCTGCTAATGAGCACTATTTGCTGATCCAAGGGCCTGGCTGGACCAGGGAAGGGCAGATGGACCCCGGGCACTTGCCCGAGCCGGCCCAGGCCCCACTGGGAGGGGCTGCAAGTGCATACCTTTGGGCGACTTGAGCAAGTTGACGCTGGGCTCGATCTTGGTCCAGTCAATGTTCTCCTCGTCAGGCGTGTGCTCCACCATCAGCTGGAACAGCTTCATGGAGATGATGTCATGATTGTCTGAAGGATGAGAGTTAGCTTCTAAGGGGCCTGGAGCCGCTTCGGCGCACATGGCCCAACGGCCGCCCCCCCCACCACATAAAGTAGCCAGGTTCCCTGGGGAGAGCCCAGCAGCCCCCAGCAGGCAGCATTCCAGGGGCTGGAACACCTCCAGAACTCAGCAACAAGAAACCTGGAAGGAGGCAGAGCGGACAGGAAAAAGTAGGAGTTTTACAATCAAAATCATTGGGTCTAATCCTGGCTCTGCTGTCCTCTTTGAGGCTCAGTTTCCTCATTTGTAAATGCAGGTGGTAATCTCCATCTTGCATGATTATCAAGGCATATAAATGAGAAAGTACAGACAAGGCACAGGCGTATTGCTTGCAGATAGTATGTCTTTGAAAACAGAACCAGATAAGGACCCACACATTGTTCTATGACTGGTTGAGAAGCCTGATCCTCCCAAGGGCAGGCAGCCCCCCAACGTTCCTGTCACAGAGACCCAAATACAGGATGCAGACGAACGACTTGGCAGCCAGCTGAAAGCTCAGCCAGACACACAGTCAAGCAACTGTACCTGAGGAGGCTTGAGAAAGGCCTGGGTCCAACTAGTATGGGCAGGAGAGAACCTCTAAATGACACTGACAATAACTGACCACCCCATTTTTGAGATGGGGAGGGTGAGGCTCAGAACCAAGACAAGGGTCCCGGTCAGCCTGACTCCAGCTATCAGCTCAGCTAACTGACTAGAATCTGAGGAAAGGTCCAGAAAAGGGAGAGCCTAAAGAGCAAGGACCCCCACGGCTGGATTGGGCAGAGCCCAGCCATACCTGACACCAGTACGTGCAGCCCCTGGAAGCCCAGGGACAAGCACAGACTCTGGAGTCAGGCAGCAGGTCCCATCTGAGCTCTGCCGTTCCCTGGGTGCATGAACTTGACAAGATCCCTTCAACTCCCAAATGCCCGATGGTCCCAGTTGTATAAAAGGGGAAAGAGACCGCTACTTATCTAAGAACACACCACGTGCCTTCACGCATGTGATGCCTGATGGGAGGCTGGTGTGCACAACCCTCCAACTAACGGTCAGACACTACTGTGTGCATGGCTCCCTCCATTGCCCTTCCCGGGGCCTCTCTAAACAGCCTTAGAGAATATCCACCTGCCACAGATCTGGCTCTGTTCCCAGAACCTTCTCAGGACACCTGCTGAAACACTGTCAGATGGAACAAGACGGGCCATGAGCTGGTAATTACTGAAGCTGGTTAACAGCAACAAGGGGCTTATTAGAACACCTCCCCTCTTATGGGTATACAATCGGAATTTCCACATTAAAAACTTTAAAACAAACCCCCCCCCCCAAATAGACACTGGGACAGGGTGGACCCAGACATTTGCATGGTGAGGGGCAGGCTCCTGAACGGTGCTGGCTCACAGGCCCTGGAAACATCTATCCTGACAATAAACAAGCCTCTGACTGGTTCTCCACATTGCTTCCTAGCTCTGGTAGGCAGGAGCCAGCCCCAGGCTTGGTGCCTCCCAAGGGCCCTGAGAAGGGACTAAGGACCAAGGCCAAAGGCCAACATCAAGTGCCACCCAGGCCTGGTGGCTCCAAGAGGCCTGTGCAGGCAGGCAGCAACCCAATGCTTATAGCACTCACCGTAGGCCAAACGAGACAGAGCCCTGACTCTGTGAAGCTTACAATTCAGTGAGGGGGACACAGATAATGAAATAAATTACATGGCAAATTCCAGGATGGTTAAGTGCTATGAAGAAAAACAAAGCTAGGAAAGGTGATGGGAAGTGTGCAGGGGACTGGGATGTGTGTATGCGACTTTAAATGAGGGAATCAGGGACAGTCCCACTGAGGAAGTGACATCTGGGCGAGACCTGGAGAAGCCAAGGGAGAGATGCAAGCACAAAGGCCCAAGGCAGGAGGGCAGGCGTGGGTCTGAAGAGCGGCTAGGGGCAGTGTCACCAGGGAGCAGGGAGGATGAGCCAGAGGGAAGGGGGTGGGAAGGCGGCACACAGGCCTGGCAGATCACCGCTGGAAGGGAGGTGGGAGGAGCAGCTCTGCTGCTGTGCTGGGAGAAACTGTTGGGGCTGGCGTGGGAGGAGGGACCCTCGGGAGGCTCCTGTGGTTGTCCGAGAGAGGGAGGATGGTGGCCCGGACCTGCCGGCAGTAAAGGAAGGGAAAAAAGTGGTCTGAGGCAGGGAGAAGACAAAGCCAGCAGGACCAGCCAATGGATGGGAGGCGGCGTGTGAGAGAAAAAGCAGAGACCAGAATGATACCAAGGTGTTTTGACCTGAGCAACTACAAGGACAGAGGTTCGTTTCTATCTCTGGCTGTGGGTGTGTGAAGGCTGAGAGGCCTGCTTGGCACCAGGCGGAGATGCTGAGCAGGACGCTGGTGACACAGGTCTGGAGATAGAAAGCTGGGGGTCCACTGCATCCAGATTCAAAGCCCCCCAGCCCCTAGAGGACAGAGAGAGATGGCGGCTGAGGGACTGCTCATGGATATGGGAAGAGGAGGAAGAAAACCAGGCAAGCGTGGAATCAAATGAAGGAAGATCAAGGAGGAAAGGGACTGGCTGTGTCACAAGCTCCCAAAAGACCAGGGAAGGTCAGACTGAGACTTGACGCCTCGCTCAGCCCACACACTCACCAGACAGGTCGCCGGTGCCGGCCGAGGCTCCGAAGTAGTAGCCAGTGGGCAGGCGCACGCCCGTGATGTCAATGCAGTTCTTCCACTCGTTCTTGTCCTCCAGGTCAGTCATCACCTGCAGCCGACCAGCAGGTCAAGGGTAGCCTGGGGCCAGCCTGCCCACCTTCCCGAGCCCCCCCAGAGCCACCCCTCCCGCCCACTCACCGTCAGGCGACCCCGGGAGTAGCGCACGGCCAGGAAGGTGTCGTGATCGCGGTTGCGGAAGTCAGCCGTGCAGCCTGCCAGCTCGGTCCAGCGGCCATCCTTGCTGTGGTCGTAGGACAGGGAGCCATTGTTCACCATCACGGAGATGTACGGGAACACACGCTGAAACAAGACGCAGGTTACTCTGAGGCCAGCCCAGCCCGTGGGAGGCCTCAGGGCACCCACCACCCTGATCCCTGGAGGCTCCTCTCATGCAGGGACCAGGGAGAAGTCCCGTCCTGCTCTGCAGGAGAGCAGGGGCCTACCTCTGTGGTCTCATCATTGGGATACGTGTCCAGGAAGATGGCTAAGCCATGGAAATTGTCTTTGCTTCCAAACACAGGCCCTGGAATTAGAAGGAGATGCTCCTGTAACGGGAGAAACTGGAGTTGTCCCATGGATACCTGAAGGACAAAGTAATGCCAGCATGGGTGGGTTAATCTGTGGTCATTCTCCCAGGAAAGAGAAGGGATCTCTAAGTGGGGGTCGGGTGGGGGACTGGAGGGTGGTCTCAGGGGTGTGGCAGAGAGGACTCAAGTTTGAAGCCTGAACTGTGAAGGAACAGCACCTGCCTATGTGCTCTGAGGTGTCAGGTGACAAGGGGATACCCAACCTGTGATAACCAGGTGGCCATTGCAGTAAGAACCATCCCTTAACCCTTCTGTCCAAGGCCAGACAGCAAACATTTTAGGCTTTGTGGGCCACAGATGGTCACTATCACACAGTCTTCCCTGTTTTATCCTTTTTAAAATGGTAGAGGGACTTCCCTGGTGGTCCAGTGGGTAAGACTCCGTGCTCCCAATGCAGGGGGCCCAGGTTCGATCCCTGGTTGGGGAACTAGAACCAGCATGCATGCCACAACTAAGAAGCCCACATGCTGCAACTAAAGATCCCACGTGCTGCAACTAAGACCCGGCGCAGCCTAAATAAATAAAATAAAATAAAACGGTAGAATGGTAAAAGCATTCTTAGCTGGTGTAGAACACCAGGCCACAATGGGGCACAGAGTTGGGCCACAGGGTCATCTTCTAAAAGGACGCTCCCTCCAGTTGCCCCCAGGTCCCAGGTTTCCTCAAAGAGGAGCAGCAGCACCCTAACAAGGGGGTGCAGAGTGGAGGATCCTTGGCCACAGACGCACAGGTCCCACCTGTGCGAGTGCCACCCTACCTGGCACCAGGCGGTCCCGGGTATACCACAAGGCAATGCCGTCACCATGGAGATTCTTCTTCCCTGCGCCATGGACTTTGAAGTGAACGTGCATCTCCCAGTCCTTGAGGAAGCAAGGCTAGAGGGAGAGCAGAGGGCTGCTCAGAGCTCCCCAGGCTTGTCTGCCAGATGGAGGTGACCCGGCACAGACCCTGCACCGAGATGACACTCAGAACAGGGCCAGGCAGCAGGGTCACGAGTGTCACTGACCAACTGACCCCCCAGCGTTCTCAGCAGGGAGGGAGGGGCTGCTGGGCCTCCCAGGTCGGGAGTGGGAGGCCACAGAGTATCCCAAGGCTGCTGAGGCAGCTTTTTAACAGAACGAGGGAGATCCATAAGCACTTACAGTTCAAGATCAAGATATTAAAGATACTAAGAGAGGAAAGATAAGTTGCAAAACAGTATCAGCACTATGTGCTCATTTTTGAAAAAGAAAGAAGTTAGGATATGTGTAGAGAAAGAAGGAAATGAAAGAAATATGAACCAACATTAATGAAAGCTAACTCTGGGAGGGGAACGTCTACTTTCTATGTCTGAATCTTCTGTATTGAACATATTACTTCTGTAATTAGAAAAAACTCAAATGAAAAATAAAAACCCTATGTCCCATTGTGGGTGATCTGGCTTGTGCACCACTGATTTACCAGATTCACTGTTCTGGGCCTGGGCACCAGGAGCCCAGGTGAGGAGACCCGGCCCCTGAGAACACAGGGTTAGCAGGCACCTGCACTACAGCCTGACACAGTGTGAAGTCAGCCCTTCAAGTTCTTGACAGTTCATTGGCTCTGGGAGACCCTGCAGATTCTGGAGGGGGCAACTGTGAGGTGATAAGAACCAGGTCTCAAGGACATATGGGCACGGAATCTAAGTCCAAGACCTGATGAGCGGATGGAAGGCCTGGTGAACCAGTCTTGCTTTGGACTGAGATGACAAAAACTGCAACTGAAAAGTAAGAATGAATGAGAAAGGCTTCCCAGGGATTGTAGCTCAGCTATGAGTCCTCACAATCCCTGAAATTAGACTAAACAGACTCACCCAAGCCTCACATTTCAGCAAAAAAATCTTGCAAACACAGGGGTGTCCCTGGTGGCGCAGTGGTTAAGAATCCGCCTGCCAATGCAGGGGACACGGGTTTGAGCCCTGGTCCGGGAAGATCCCACATGTCACGGAGCAACTAAGCCTGTGCGCCACAACTACTGAGCCTGTGCTCTAGAGCCCACAGCCACAACCACTAAGCCTCTGAGCCACAACTACTGAAGCCCACGCGCCTAGAGCCCGTGCTCCGCAACAAGAGAAGCCACCGCAATGAGAAGCCTGCTCACTGCAACAAAGAGTAGCCCCCGCTCGCCGTAACTAAAGAAAGCCCGCACACAGCAACAAAGTCCCAATGCAACCAAAAATAAAAATAAATAAATAAATAAATAAATTCATTAAAAAAAAGAAAAAAGCTATCTTTCATTCTTCAGGGAGAAGAAAAGTGATCCGGATCCAGATGTAAAGTCAGAGATTCACGAAGGAATGAAGAACAATGACTAAAGTAGATATGAGACTAAAAATCTAAATAAATATTTGACTGCATAAAACAATAATGCTTTGCGTGATTTAAAACAGAAAGATTAATAACAACGGGGTAAAAAGAGTTAAAGTGTTCTAAAAGCCTTGCGTCGTCCTGGAAGGAGTTAGAAGTACGTGTTATCATTAGACTTTGGTAAAACATGTGTGCTTTAAACTCCAGAGAAACAATTAAAATACTGGGAAATAAGCACAGAACTTTCAAGCTAAAAGAAGAGTAAAAGTGGAATAAAAATTAGCCAACCCCAAAGAAGCCGAGACCCGAGAGAAGAATGAACAGAGGTCAGTACAAACAGAAAGTAAACAGTAAGATGGCAGATTAAACCCAAATAAACGTATCAGTAATTTTACTAAATGTAGATAGACTAAATGCTGGTAAGGGTACACATGATCTCCCTGTATTATTTTCTTTTCTTCTTCTTTTTTTTTTAAATGAAGTACAGTTCACATACAATATTAGTTTCAGGTGCACCACATAGGGATTGATATTTACATACATTACGAATTGATCACCACAATAAGTCTAGTAACTATCTGTCACCATAGAAAGTTATTGTAATATTATTGACCACATTCCCTATGCTGTACTTTACATCCCCATGACTTATTTATTTTATAACTGGAAGTCTGTACCTCTTAATCTCTGTATTTTTTCTTACAACTGCATGTGAATCTACAACTGTCTCAAAATAAAAGGTTTAATTTTAAAAATAAATAACAGATCAAAGACTTAAACTTAAGAGCTAAAACTACAAAACTCTTTAGAAAAAAAAACGGAAAATCTTCACAACACCGGATTTAGCAATAATTTCCTAGATATTACACCAAAGCACAGACAACAAAAAAATCAAATTGGACTTCATCAAAATTAAAACCTTTTACACATCAAAGAACATGAAGAGAATGAAAAGACAACCCACAGACTGAGAGAAAATATTTCCAAATCATATATTGATAATGTCCAGAAGATACAGAAAACTCCTAAAACTGAACAAAAAACCCAATTCAAAAATGGGCAAACGACTTGGATACACATTTTTTCATAGAAGAATATATACAAATGGCTAATCACATGAAAAGACGCTCAACATCATTAGTCATTAGAGAAATGCAAATCAAAACCACAAGATACCACTCCACACCCATTTGGATGGCTATCATCAAAAAAATGGAAAATAAGTATTGCAAAGATGCGGAGAAATTGGAACCCTGATGCATTGCTGGTGAGAATGTAAAATGGTGTGGTTGCTATGGAAAACAGTTTGGTGGTCCTCAAAAAGTTAAACAAAGAGTTACCATATGACCCAGCAATTCCACTTCCTAGGTATTTACCAAAAAAAAGTGAAAACAGGCACTACAACAGCCACCTATGTCCACCCATGTACGTAGCAGCGCTGTTCACAATAGCCAAAAGGTGGAAACCACCCAGTGTCCACCAACAGATGAATGGATAAACAAAATGTGGTGTGTGCGCACGCACGTGCACACACACACACACACACACAGAGGAATGTTATTTGGCCATAAAAAGGAATGAAGTACTAAAACATGCTACAACATGGATGAACCTTGCAGATATTATGCTAAGTGAAATAAGCCAGATATAGACAAATATTCTATGATTCCATTTATATGAGGTACCTAGAAAAGTCAAATTCAGAAAGAGAAAGCAGAATAGTGGTTACCAGGGGCTGTGGGGAGGCAGGGAGCGGGGAGTTAGTGTTTAATGAGTACAGTTTCAGCTTGGGAGGATGAAAAAGTTCTGGAGATAGATGGTGGTGATGGTTGCACAACAAGGTGAATGTACTTAATGCCACTAAACTGTACACTTGAAAGTGGTTAAGGGACTTCCCTGGTGGCGCTGTGGTTAAGAATCCGCCTACCATTGCAGGGAACACGGGTTCAAGCCCTGGTCCGGGAAGATCCCACATGCTGTGGATCAACGAAGCCCGTGCACCACAACTACTGAGCCTGCGCTCTAGAGCCCATGAGCCACAACTACTGAGGCTGCGTGCCACAAATACTGAAGCCCGTGAGCTATAACTACTGAAGCCTGAGCGCTACAACTACTGAAGCCCGCATGCCTAGAGCCTGCGCACCGCAAAAAGAGAAGCCACGGCAGTGAGAAGCCTGCGCACCACAATGAAGAGTAGCCCCCACTCGCCGCAACTAGAGAAAGCCCGTGCGCAGCAACAAAGGCCCAATGCAGCCAAAAATAAATAAATAAATTTATTTTTTTTAATTATAAAAAGAAAAGTGGTTAAGATAGTAAATTTTATGTCATGTATATTTTACCACAATAAAAAATTTTTTGAGAAATTTTATTTTTTCATGCAGATACATATTTACAGTAATCAAAGTATTTACATTTTTTACAGTATTTACATTTTTTTAAATATTGAAGATTGATTTACAATGTTAATTTCTGCTGTACAGCAAAGTGACTCAGTTATACAGATACATATACTCTTTTTCATATTATTTTCCATTATGGATTATCATAGGATATTGAATATAGTTCCCTGTGCTGTACAGTAGGACCTTGTCGTTTATCCATCCTATATATAATAGTTTGCATCTGCTAATTCCAAACTCCCAATCCTTCCCTCCCCCACCCCCTTCCCCCTTGGCAATCACAAGTCTGTTCTCTGTATCGGTGAGCCTGTTTCTGTTTCATAGATATGTTCATTTGTGTCATATTTTAGATTCTACATATAACTGATATATTTGTTTTTCTCTGTCTGACTTACTTCACTTAGTATGATCATCTCTAGGTCCATCCATGTTGCTGCAAATGGCATTACTTCATTCTTTTTTGTAGCTGAGTAATATTCCACTGTATATCCACATCCTTATCCATTCATCTATCGATGGACATTTAGGTTGTTTCCATGTCTTGGCTATTGTAAATAGTACTGCAATGAACACTGGAGTGCATGTATCTTTTCAAATTAGAGTTCTGTCTGGATATATGCCCAGGAGTGGGATTGCCGGATCATATGGAAAATCTGTTTTTAGTTTTTTGAGGAATCTCTATACTGGCTGCACCAATTTACATTCCCACCAACAGTGTAAGAGGGTTCCCTTTTCTCCACACCCTCTCCAGCATTTATTATTTGTAGACTTTTTAATGATGGCCATTCTGACCGGTGTGAGGTGGTACCTCATTGCAGTTTTGATTTGCATTTCTCTAATAATCAGAGACGATGAGTATCTTTTCATGTGCCTACTGGCCATCTGTATGTCTTCTTTGGAGAAATGTCTATTTAGGTTTTCTGCTCATTTTTTGATTGGATTGGTTTTTTTTTTGGTAATTGAATTGTATAAGCTGTTTGTATATTTTGGAAATTAAGCCCTTGTCGGTCGCATCATTTGCAAATACTTTCTCCCAGTCCATAGGTTTCTTTTCATTTTGTTTATGGTTTCCTTTGCTGTGCAAAAGCTTATAAGTTTGATCAGGTCCCATTTGTTTATTTTTGCTTTTATTTCTATTGCCTTGGGAGACTGACCTAAGGAAATATTGGTAGGATTTATATCAGAGAATGTTTTGCCTATGTTCTCTTCTAGGAGTTTTATGGTGTCATGTCTTATATTTAAGTCTTTAAGCCATTTTGAGTTTATTTTTGTACATGGTGTGAGGGTGTGCTCTAACTTCATTGATTTACATGCAGCTGTCCAACTTTCCCAACACCACTTGCTGAAGAGACTGTCTTTTCCGCATTGTATATTCTTGCGTCCTTCGTGGTGACCATCACATTTTAAAAAACTGTCCCAATGCCATTGAGTATTGTACTGAAGACAATGGCTTCAAAAATTAAAGTATTTAAAAGTAAAAAACAATAAAAGGTTAAATGGTAAATTTTATGTTATTGTATTTTACCACAATAAAAATAAACGAATAACCGCCCAAAAGCCTAATTTTATGCTGTTTACAGGAGACAACTCTAAAACATAAAGAAGTGGGAAAACGAAAAGGATAGAAAAAGATATTGCATGCAAAAACTAAGCAAAAGCAATCTCGTGCAGCTATGCCAATAACAAAGTTTAGAAGGGGACTCTTCTTAAGAACAAAGGACTCCATTTTTCAGGAAAATTTTGGTCTCAAAATATATAAAGCAGGGGCTTCCCTGGTGGTGCAGTGGTTAAGAATCCACCTGCCAATGCAGGGGACACGGGTTCAAGCCCTGGTCCGGGAAGATCCCACATGCCGCGGAGCATCTAAGCCCGTGTGCCACAACTACTGAGCCTGCGCTCTAGAGCCCCCGAGCCACAACTACTGAGCTTGCATGCCACAACTACTGAAGCCCGTGCGCCTAGAGCCCGTGCTCTGCAACAAGAAAAGCCACTGCAATGAGAAGTCCCTGTACCGCAACGAAGAGTAGCCCCCGCTCACCGCAACTAGAGAAAGCCCGTGCGCAGCAACAAAGACCCAACGCAGTCAAAAATAAATAAATAAAATAAATAAATTTTAAAAAATAATAATAATATATAAAGCAGAAACTGACAGACTACAAAGATAAAGACAAATCCATACACAGGCATTTTAATACACCTCTCCTAATAACTGATAAAAACAAGCAAAAATGTCAGAAAGATATAGAGATTTGAACCCAATCAGCAAACATGACCTAAGGACCTAAATGGCACACTTCATTCAAGCAGTAAAGAATCCACATCCTTCACAAGCACACACGGAATGTTTCCCCAAAATCCTGATCATTCGAAGGACCGTTTGCAAGTCTCAACAGACCTCCAAGGATTGAAATCATAGAACCTGTTCCCTGACCATGATGAAATTAAACTAGATATCAATAACTTAAAAAATAAAGATAACTAGGGGGCTTCCCTGGTGGCGCAGTGGCTGAGAATCTGCCTGCCAATGCAGGGGACACGGGTTCGAGCCCTGGTCTGGGAAGATCCCACATGCCACGGAGCGACTGGGCCCGTGAGCCACAACTACTGAGCCTGCGCGTCTGGAGCCTGTGCTCCACAACAAGAGAGGCCGCGACAGTGAGAGGCCCGCGCACCGCGATGAAGAGTGGTCCCCACTTGCCGCAACTAGAGAAAGCCCTTGCACAGAAATGAAGACCCAACACAGCCATAAATAAATAAATAAATAAATAAAAATTTAAAAAAAAAATAAAATAAAATAAAGATAACTAGAAAAGCCCTCATGTATTTGAAAAAACTTAAAAACATATCTCACATACACAAAAGTCAGCCCAGAAACCAAGATTTCAAATGGGCTCTTCGGTGCCCAGGAGTTTTCTATGCCTGGGAACAATGCACTGAGATAAGACCCCAGCTGGTGGGAGGTGTGCCTCTGAGAAGGGCAATGATGCACTGGAAGGTGGGAAAGGAAAACCTCCCCTCCTGTCCCTGGCATGTTTGCAGGGAGATCAGTTTCAGGTAAGAGTACCCATGGAAGCTGAGGACCTAGAAACCAATACCTCCAAGACTATCCCAGCCTTAGAAAGTCTCCGTGTACTGCAGGTAAGACTGCAGGATCATCAGACAGAATACTGTGATACAGACAATATAAAGAAGGATTTTAAGCAGATGAGGTACGGGCTAGAACTGATGTAGAAGCTGATTTTGAGGGCAGAACATGACACGGCCATGGTCCTCCATCCTGGCTGCACAGTTGAGCCACATGGGGAGCTCAGAAATCTTAATGCCCTGGCCCTCCTCCAGGCCAACTAAATCAGAATCAATCATTGGCGGTCACAGACCATTTTACAGTTAGGTAGTTTCTGTGTCTTGGCTTGCAACAAAGTGAAAGGCAGACCTAATCCTTTTTTTTTTTTAATTGGAGTATAGTTGCTTTACAATGTTGTGTTAGTTTCTGCTGTATAGCAAAGTGAATCAGCTTTATGTATATATATATCCACTCTTTTTTTGGATTTCCTTCCCACTTAGGTCACCACAGACCACTGAGTAGAGCTCCCTGTGCTATACAGTAGTTCTCATTAGTTATCTATTTTATATTGTCTATAGTAGTGCATATATGTCAACCCCAATCTCCTGTAAGTTTGTTCTCTACATCTGTGACTCTATTTCTGCTTTGCAAATAAGTTCATCTGTACCATTTTTCTAGATTCCACATATAAACGATATTATACGATATTTGTTTTTCTCTTTCTGACCTACTTCACTCTGTATGACAGTCTCTAGGTCTATCCACATCAAGGCAGAGCTAATCTACAGTCAGCTGATACATTGTTAAAATTTTTGATGAAAAATCACTACATGATTTAGGGTTTATAAACCAAAGAAATTCAAAACATTGAGTGACCCTGCTATAACAAAACTCCCTGCATCTCCATCTACTATTTAAGCAAACACAAGTTCTCAGCATTCACACAGATAAAAACAAAAAACAGAAGTCATGCTAAAGCTTCTCATTCTGACAATGACATCCACCAAATGGGGGTGGGGAGATGACAGTTGGATGAGATGCATTTCAATAAATGTTTACTTTGTGTAATAATTATTCAAAAATTGTGTAATGTGTAAGGCATTTCTTTTGATCAACTGTATACCAATGATAATTATAATAATCCCAAAGAAAATATTAAAACTTAATTTCAAGGTCCCAACAAGGTTAAAAGCTTAAATTATTACACTTATTTTATTTGCAGAGGAACATGATAGTCTAATCAGTAAAATTTTCAAGCATTAAATATACTGCATTAAGATAAAATTCTAGGGGGCTTCCTTGGTGGCACAGTGGTTGAGAGTCTGCCTGCCAATACAGGGATTCAAGCCCTGGTCTGGGAAGATCCCACATGCCGCGGAGCAACTAGGCCCGTGAGCCACAATTACTGAGCCTGCACGTCTGGAGCCTGTGCTCCGCAACCAGAGAGGCCGTGATAGTCAAAGGCCCGTGCACCATGATGAAGAATGGCCCCCACTTGCCGCAACTGGAGAAAGCACTCGCACGGAAACAAAGACCCAACACAGCCATAAATAGAAAGAAAGAAAGAAAGGAAGGAAGGAAGGAAGGAAGGAAGGAAGGAAGGAAGGAAGAAAGAGAGAGAGAGAGAGAGAGAAAGAAAGAAAGAAAGAAAGAAAGAAAGAAAGAAAGAAAGAAAGAAAGAAAGAAAAAGAAAGAACCTACTCTGCAGGGTTGTTTTAAAAAAAAAATAGATAAAATTCTGTGTGGGAAATGAAATGAAAATACAAGTTCAATTTTTTAAAATGATGTACAATTTGGGCTTATTCATAGTCTTTAAAAGAGTGGATCTCAAAAGGGAACCCTCCTGCACTGTTGGTGGGAATGTAAATTGATACAGCCACTATGGAGAACAGTATGGAGCTTCCTTAAAAAACTAAAAATAGAACTACCATTATGACCCAGCAATCCCACTACTGGACATATACCCTGAGAAAACCATAATTCAAAAAGAGTCATGTACCACAATGTTCACCGCAGCACTATTTACAATAGCCAGGACACGGAAGCAACCTAAGTGTCCATCGACAGATGAATGGATAAAGATGTGGCACATATATACAATGGAATATTATTCAGCCATAAAAAGGAACGAAATTGAGTTATTTGTAATGAGGTGGATGGACCTAGAGTCTGTCATACAGAGTGAAGTAAGTCAGAAAGAGAAAAACAAATACCGTATGCTAACACACATATATGGAATCTAAAAAAACAGTACTGATGAACCTAGTGGCAAGGCAGGAATAAAGACACAGACGTAGAGAATGGACTTGAGGACACAGGGCGGGAAGGGGAAGCTGGGAGGAAGTGAGAGAGTAGCACTGACATATATACACTACCAAATGTAAAATGGATGGCTAGTGGAAAGCTGCTGAACAGCACAGGGAGACCAGCTCGGTGCTGTGTGACAACCTAGAGGGGTGGGTTAGGGAGGGTGGGAGGGAGGCTCAAGAGGGAGGGGATATGGGGATATATGTATACATACAGCTGATTCACTTTCTTATACAGCAGCAACTAACAACACTGTAAAGCAATTATACTCCAATAAAGATACAAAAAATAAATAAATAAATAAATAAATAAAAGAGTGGATCTCAAATTGCAATATTTAGCTTCCACTGAATAGGAGGTGGGGGAAGAAAGACAGCACAATTATATTCCAGACTGAAAAATCTGATGAAGGCAAGTGCAGAATTCTCTCAGCCTGTGACACTGCCAACCACCAACTACCTCCAACCATAATTAAGTTACTTGTGACTGAACCAATTTCTAGCAGTTCCAGCACTATTTGTACCTCACTTTAAAAAAAAAAATTTTTTTTAATGTTATGCTGAACTCACTTCCTTGAAAAATATAAGGCTACATTGTAATTCTTAAAAGTTATCAGAAAACATGGGGACGTCCCTGGCGGTCCAGTGGCTGCGACATCACGCTTCCACTGCAGAGGGCCCGGGTTCGATCCCTGGTTGGGGAACTAACATCCTGCATGCTGCACAGTGAGGCCAAAAAAAAAAGTTATCTAAAAACACATGGGACCTAATTAAACTTAAAAGCTTTTGCACAGCAAAGGAAACCATAAACAAAACAAAAAGACAATCCACAGAATGGGAGAAAACATTTGCAAACAAAGCAACCGACAAGGGATTAATCTCCAAAGTATACACACAGATCAGGCAGCTCAATATCAAAAACAAACAACACAATCAAAAAATGGGCAGAAGATCTAAATAGACAATTCTCCAAAGAAGACAGACAGATGGCCAAGAAGCACATGAAAAGCTGCTCAACATCGCTGATCGTTAGAGAAGTGCACATCAACACTACAATGAGGGGTGGCTGGGCAGGCAGGCAGGCAGGCGGCTAGGTGGGTGGCAGCGGCCTCTGGGCAGTAGAGGGGGCTCTGGGGTGGCACCACAGGCAAGGGTAGAGGGGCAAGTTGGCCGCCACCGCTGCTGGCAGGGGGGCAGGGGGGCGGGGGGGAGGAGAGCCACTTCCAGGTAGGGAGCGGGTGGGAGAAGGAAAGGCGGGAAGCCGCTCGGCTGAGGCACTCTTTAAATTTTTTTGGGTGCTGCAGAGGCAACTCCTGCTGATGTTCCTGATCCCCAGGGTGACAACGGCTGCTGCCTAACCTGGAAAGAGGAATGCCAGCTCCTGAGCAGGCCTCATTGGTGGAGGAGAGGCAACCACAGACCCATCAGGAAGCTGCCTCCACTGGCCCAGGCGTGGAACCTGAGACCACAGCCACCACTATTCTAGCTTCCATGAAGGAGCAGATAACCCTGCATGTTGAAGAAAGTTGGAAACCTATCATGATTTTTGCTGTGTAATTCCTTGATGGCCTCAGATGACTTCAAAACTTTACCTTTTGGCAAAGAATAGTATTCTGAATGGATGTTTTGTGGGAGAAAGCAAAAGGGGTTCTGGTTTCTTGAGAAAGAAGGAACCTACTTCTGCTCATGGGCTACCTCTTTCGTGAAGCCATGTTCACCCCAGCCTGAAGTCAACAAGTCAACTCTCTCTTGATCTTCTTTAGCACTTTATACCACTGTTCTCTTATCATATGCTCCTTTGAATGATATAATAAAAAGCTACCTAAGGATAAAAAAAAAAAAAACTACAATGAGGTATCACCTCACACCAGTCAGAATGGCCATCATCAGAAAGTCTACAGGGACTTCCCTGGTGGCGCAGTGGTTAAGACTCTGTGCTCCCAATGCAGGGGGCCCGGATTCAATCACTGGTCAGGGGAACTAGATCCCACATGCATGCCGCAACTAAGAGTTCTCATGCCACAACTAAAAGACCCAGCGCAACCAAATAAATAACTATTAAAAAAAAAAGTCTATAAACAATAATTGCTGGAGAGGGTGTGGAGAAAAGGGAACTCTCCTACACTGTTGGTGGGAATGTAAACTGGTACAACCACTATGGAGAATAGTATGGAGGTCCCTTAAAAAACTAAAAATAGAACTACCATATGATCCAGCAATCCCACTACTGGGCATATACCCAGACAAAACTCTAATTTGAAAAGATACAAGCACCCCAATGTTCACTGAAGCACTGTTTAAAATAGCGAAGACATGGAAGCAATCTAGATGTCCACTGACATGGATAAAGAAAATGTGGTACATATATACAATGGAATATTACTCAGCCATAAAAAAGAATGAAATAATGCCATTTGCAGCAACATGGATAGACCTAGAGATTATCATACTAAGTGAAGTAAGTCAGACAGAGAAAGACAAACAACATATGATATCACTTCAATGTGAAATGTAAAAAAAAAAAAAAAAAGATACAAATGAACTTATTTACGAAACAGAAACAGACTCATAGACTTTGAAAACAAACTTATGGTTACCAAAGGGGAAACGTGGGGGAGGGATAAATTAGGAGTTTGGGATTAACAAATACACACTACTGTATAGAAAATAAACAACAAGGACCTACTGTATAGCACAGGGGACTCTACTCAATATTCTGTAATAACCCATATGGGAAAAGAATCTGAAAAAAGAATGGATATATGTATATGTATAAATGAATCACTTTGCTGTACACCTAAAACACAACATTGTAAATCAACTATAATATAAAATAAAATTTTTAAAAAAATTTATATGACAGAATAATGTGACAGAATGTGACTCCGGGGGAAATAAAGTAGTTAATGAAGTACTCTCTGAGTGGGTGGCACTCGAGCTGAGACTTAACAGATGAGAAGAAACCAAGCAAGCATGAAGAGCCTGGAGACAGTGTCCCAGACAGAGGGAACGAGTGCAAAGGTCCTGAGGCAAGAAGGCAGCCAGAGAGGCTGGAACAAAATTAACAGAGCGAATGACTGGAAATGCCAGGCACTAGGGGCCGGACTGCGCAGACATAATGCATGTTTATCCCTTCACAAGAGACCCCAGGCTCTGAGGATCAGAGTGAAAGCTGAACAAAGTATCCCCAGATGCCCCTAGCTGGAAGGAGAGGTGGAGCTGAGGTAACAGGCAGATGAGGCAACAGAAGGACAGTGTGGGCTCTCAGAACTAAATGGGGACGTCATCCAGAAGGGACCAAAGAGCAGGGTGACAAAGAAAACTAGGACACTAGCCAACAGCTTAGGCCATGGGAACAGTAGGGATCAGGCAGGCTGAGGAAGGAGTACATTCTGCCCCCAATTATTCCCCTTTCACCTCTTTCCTGACCTTCCTTGGTGTGGAGTCTGTGCAGCAGCTGATCTTGGCCACTGCTTATATATGACACACCAGTGTCACCTGAGGCTCCCTAACCTCTGCAGCAAAGGTCACAGAAACTAAACTGCCCATGAGTCCACTGATGACTAGACCCTCAGTCAAGCACTGAGGAAGGGGACTGAGTCTGCAAGTATTTCTAAGGGGTTCCTCCACTGTCCAGGCTGGGTCAAGTGTAGCAAATGAATTGCTGGGCTTGGAGATGAGACAGATCAGAGTTTAAACGTTGTTTATGCCATTCGCTGTCTGTTAGCTCTGCAAAAACTCAGGATAGCCATCTACATCAGTCTGTTTGAGAATTAAGTGCAATAAGGCACGTTAAAGTCAGTGCCTAACACACAAAAAATACCCAATGAAGACCCCACTCGTTCCATTTATCCCACTAATGAGAGGGTTCAGTTCAGGCAGACGACAGCCCCACTACTTACTGGCTATGTGATTTTGGGGAAGGCACTTTAAACTCTGAGTCTTAGCTTCTTAGTCAGTGAAACAGAGATAACATCAGTTACTTCACATGGCTTTTGAAGGAATGAAGTAAGAAGAGTGTACGAAATGTCAAGCACAGCTCCTGACGACACATGGTTACTTCAATTGTCATTACCTGTTATCACTGGCGGGTGTGACCAAGATGGGGAAGGGGGCGGAGGAGGGAAGGGCGGCCTTCAAACTAAGCTCAGGCTTAGGCTGCTGACTGCAGTGGCTTACTTAATGCTCTGCCTAGCCTCTTGGGAACCACTCACCAGGTGGTTCCAGATAGAGCCCTCTTTGCTGCGCTCGTCAGGGGTCAGACGCACGTACTGGCTCGTGAGCATTGTGCTGCCTTGGAAGTCCCAAAGGAGCGTGGAGCTGGAACCGACCCCTGTGGGCAGAGACACGGGCAGACAGGTGCGTAAAAGACCAGGACAGGACTCGCTTTGCCAGAGGCAGGGAACCCACAGAACTGCTCTGACCAGAAGAAAGGGCACCCCTTCCCCAACCCCATCCAGCCTCGCCCTCACCCTGAACTCATTCCCGCCCCAGGCCTCACCGTGGTAGGGCTTGATAAGCGAATGCTCCCGTTTGAGGTGTTCACTGTTGCCGTCAGTTATGTCGGCAGCCACCGGCCCCAGAAACAGGAGAAAAAGTAGAAGTGTAGCGGGGCCAGGGCCGGGGCCGGGAAGCCCAGGCCTCCCCGGGCATCGCCGGCCCCAGCCCCAGCGCCAAACCCAGCCTGCCGCCGCCGCCGCCGCCGCCGTCGCCGTCGCCATTCTCCGTTCCTCTCGACCACTTCCGTCTTAGGACTTCCGCCTTCCGGGTGTTCCATCTAATAGCCTCCGGCCGGAAGCCCTCCAACCCTAGTGTCACCTGGGAACTGCCAGCAAAAGCAAAGCCTCGCTGCCGTGGAGACGGCCGGCTGTATTTGCTGAGCAGCCTCCCATCCTGGTCGAGTGCCTCGGCGGCTGCGAGGCACCTGTCAGCCAGCCTCAGCAATGGGTTCTTATGAGCGACAAGAGCAGCAACCAATCATGGAACAGCACGTTCGGCTTGTGGGCCAACGGGGAGCAGAGGGATGATTTGTGTCGGAGAGCAGCGCGAGGGTCGTCTGTGAAGTGGGGCATGCTGGAACTTGTAGTTTTCATGGGACGCTCGCGCGGGCTGGGAAGACGAAGCCCAGAACGCTCTTGGCCTCTGGCCACTGGTGGCGTCCCTGGAGTAACATTTCCCAGTCCAAGGAGAAGGGAGTTCTAAATTGAAGGCGGGGACCAGAATTCCAACTCCCGCGCCGCCTAGAACTCACTAGGGCGAGACTTTTTAGCCGTTTTTGGCTCCACGCCTTTGGAAACAGAATTCCCTTACTTGATGGGAAGGCCAGGCCAGGACTCGCTTTGCCAGAGGCAGGAACTTCCCTTCCCAGTTCCTCAGGCCCAGTTGGGTTTCAGCAGGAGGAGCAGACTCGAATCCTGTCCCAGTGATAGCCGGGGCCCATTCGTATCCAAACGATTGTAGTGCCTGCCTGGCGCAGCAGGAAGCGTCCAGGAAAGGTCCGGGAAAGCTGGCCGTGGAGCAAAGGTGGAAAACTGGTGGCCCACAGCCAAATAGAGCTCTTGCTGATGCTATTTCAATAAATGACTTAACTACCAATATTTTAAATCAGGAGACAAATTCACATTAAAAATCCAAATTTCCAGCTTCTCAGGAAAAATTGGAAGACCCAACCACACTAGGCTCATGGGGCTGCCCTGCTAAAAATGCCTTACTTTTCTAAGCTAGTCTCCACTCTGGCCACTAATTTACAGCACCTGCCTGGCCCTTCTAGACACTTGAATTAATGACCCCTGTTATAGATCACAGGGTGGGATAGTTGGTTTCCTGCTCCTTTAAGAAGTTGTCCTGGTGAATGAATGAACTTCTTCAGGATTAAGTGCTGAGACATCTTTTTAAAATTAGCGATATATATATGTATATTTCAGAGATTTATCTATATCTGTGCAAACAAGGACATGTGCATTCCACTAGACCTCCATGAGGGCTCAGATTTTTATCAGCTATAGTCACTACTTAATCCCCAGCATCTAGAAAAGTGCTTGGCACATAAAAGTTGATTAATAAGTAATTGGTGAAAGAATGAATGTTTGGTCTAGAGGTCATATTAGGGGGGAGACCTTGTAAACTTTAAAACCCCCTACGAGGCTAGGCCCAGATCCATGGCACAGCAGCCAGGCAGGTGGTCTCCACTCACAGCACACACCCTGCCACCCCCCATCACAGATATATTGACACCATCATGCACCTTATTAAGACCACCATTGGCAATGCTCCAGGCCCAAATGCAACTCCCAATACACACACCAAGTCTGACTTTATTGAATCCCTCTGTCTGGGTGGCCTGGAGCAAGGTGTCTGGAAAGAAGTGAATTAGGACTGGGTGAAGAGGTATATTAACTAGGATAATGCTAACTGCTATAACAAATAGACCCTAATGTGTAAAACAGCTAGAAGAAGTTGATTTCTCTCTCCCTTAACAGTCCAAAGCTGGTGTTCCTGGTTGATGGGTGGCTTGCCTTCTTACACTAATGTGGAGACCTAGGCTCCTTCCTTTTTGTGGCTCCACAAGCCCTTAGGGCTTCATCATCTTCTGTATCCAGTCAGCTAAAGGGGAAGGAGAGAATGTGGAGGACACATAGGGCTGAAAAGCCTTGGCACACACCACTCCACTCACATTCAGTTGGCGGGAACTAGTTAGCACATGGCCACACCTGACTGTGAGAGAGCCTGGGAAATTAAAGTTTAGCTGTGTGCCCAGGAGGACTAGGACATGAATTTGTGGTGAAGAATCACTCAGTTTCCACCTCCGAAGGTTTCGGGTCATGGCCCTAGAAGGGGGCAGTGGAGTAGAGGGTAGAATATGGAAGAGGGGTGTCACCTTATCCTTGTAGAAAGAGGGGTCCAAACTGGAGTGGTGGGTGACTTGAGGGCTCTAAGTAAGCCCATACTTGTGTAAAATACAAGTCCCGGGGCTTCCCTGGTGGTGCAGTGGTTGAGAATCTGCCTGCTAATGCAGGGGACACGGGTTCGAGCCCTGGTCTGGGAAGATCCCACATGCCGCGGAGCAACTAGGCCCGTGAGCCACAACTACTGAGCCTGAGCGTCTGGAGCCTGTGCTCCACAACAAGAGAGGCCAGGACAGTGAGAGGCCCGCGCACCGCGATGAAGAGTGGACCCCGCTCGCCACAACTAGAGAAAGCCCTCGCACAGAAACGAAGACCCAACACAGCCAAATATAAATTAATTAATTAATTAATTAAAAAAAAAAATACAAGTCCCATAGTGGGTACATGCACATGTAAGAAAGAGGCCAACTGAGGACTCTGAAGAGCCTGAGTTCATCGGGGACTGGGCCAGGCTGAGGAAGCAGGGTGTCCCTCTTCAGTCGACGGTACTACACCAAGGTGGGACTTTTATGTGAATGACTATAAACGCACACGTGTCTTTGGGCACAGATGCGCCTGATCTGTTCCCTGCCCAGGGGGGCGAGCGTGTGCATACTTGGTTGCACGTGTCACTGGGGTGTCTGAGTTCATATGTGCCTGTGTTCATATGTGACAGGCAGGTGTGCCTGTCACATGCACATGTCTGAAGGGCTGTGCATACATATGACCGAACGCTCAGGTGTTCCTGACGAGGGAGAACCTGTGTGTTTCTAACCTGTACACCTGAAGGGTCTGTGTGTGCATGACCATGCATGCAATGTATCTGTTTGTCCACACCCAGGAACAGGCCTGCAAAGGACAGCCTGGAGATGTCTCAGGACAGAGGTAGTAACCGCACGTGCACAACTGCCAGGGGGAGGGGTGCTGAGTGTGCACATGCCCAGCACACAGCAGGTGTGGGATAGGTATGTGCTGAGTAAAGTACACAAGTGGACACTCAGATCACAGTACACATGTCCCTGTGTCTATGGTAGCCCCTGCAGGGTGTATGAAGTTGCCTAGGTGTGTGAATGTGTACTTCTGTGTGCCCAGATGTGCTCTTGGAACTCCCCAGGCTGGGCCAGACCAGGCTGGGCTCCTTGTTGGGCACACGGAGGCCTCTGCTGTGTGTTGGTGCCTGCATGGGGCACTGCTAAGGGTGCATTGGCGGCATGTGTATGTGCGTGTGAATGTGTGTGTGCGCGTGCGCACGCGTGCATGTGTGTGTGTAGGAAGAAGCATTCGCTCTCTTAGACCTTGCTTCTTTCTGTGGTTCGGTTTCTATAGAGACACTTCCTGTGGAAGAGAAAAGAGGTAGTGAGCTGGTGTTTCAGGATGTGAGGGCCCACAGGAGCGGAGCTGGGCTCTCTCTCTGCTGCCTGCCCTTCGTCGTGCAAGCTCTGGCCAGAGCTGCCCACAGTCCCCATGGTGGGCGCCCCCCGCAGCGGGGACCCGTGAACAGCAGCGGCATGCCAGGGAAGCCCAAGCACCTGGGCGTCCCCAACGGACGCATGGTGAGTGCGGGCTCCAGGCCAGGCCCACAGGGAGGGGGTGGGCACACCCAGGGTGGAGCCCAACAGGCACACCCGGCAGGGCTGGGCTAGAGCCTGCATGCTGCCAGCGGACGGGAGAAGTTGGGGAGAGGCAGCAGCAGGTGGTAGAACCTGGTACCCTCATCCCAGGACCTTCCAGATGGTTCTGATGGGGACCTGGGGCCACCCCAGGGATGAGGCCAGAGGAGAGCAGGCATAGGCTTCTGGCCCAGTCCCCACTGCTCTCTTACCTACTACTTTGGCACCATCTGGGGCTGCCTGCATCCTAGGGTAGCAGGGAGTCCCCGCATGCCCTTTGCCCCCTGTATACCCCTACGGGGACCCAAGCCCCCATACCTCACTTAGCCTCAGCCCCCTCCCCCACCCAGTGTCCTGATGGCCAAGGTCAGGTAAGGGGCAGCCCTTAATGGGTCATTGCCCTCCACCTAGACCTACTCCAGAGGCTTCCTGCCAGAACTAGCAGTCCTTGGGCAGCCTGGGATGGGTCAGCAGGGTCAGGCCCAGTTGGCACAGCTTCTGTCTGTTCTATTCCTGGACTACTAGGACGGGTGGGGGGACCTGAGCACTAGGGTGCCCCTGGCTGCTGCTAAGTCCTCTCCCTGGCTGCTTGGCATCCAGGTGAGAGCTGCCCTGGAAGAGACCCGCTTCAGCAGATGGAACTGGCTGTGTCGGGCTTCTCTTCTCTCCCTAGGACACCAGCCCCCTAGGCAGAGTCCCAGCCCCTCCTATAAACTCCGGAAAGTCCAGTGTCCTAGTCGCCTACCCAGCCCCAGCCTAGTACTGTGGGACAAAGCCAATGGGTCCAGAGAGACCTGGGTTCTAATCTCAGCTCTGTTGTCCCTTACTAGAGGGTCCTCTCTGACCCTCAGTTTCTTCATCTATAAAAGGAGGAGTTTGAAATGGATTTCAAAGGCTTGCTGAGACGATTAAGTGGAATAATGAATATGAGCCCCCTGACCCACCGTGGGGGTTCCATAAATGTCAGCCCAATGCCCCCCTTCATTCTCAGCCCCTTTTCAAGGATCCCCTGCCTCACCAAGAAGCTGAGCCACTCCCCACCCCTACTCCTCCTCCTAATTCCCAAGACCTGTCTCCATACCTCTTCCTCCAGCATCTCTTTATTGGGCAGGAGAGAGGCAAATCCCTCCAAGCTGGCCGTGTCTCCCACCTCACTATCTCTACCATCAAACTAACTTTGGAAGTTCGAGCATCCATGGGCCTCGCACTCCCTGGAGGCATGATGCTTGGCTCACCCCTCCCAGGGCATCCAGGCCAAGGAGGAACACGCCCACTCCCACCCCAGAGGGCAACTGGGTTGCTGCTTCTGGGCAGTGCCCAGAGCTGCAGGGCAGCTGAGGGGGCCCAGAGACAGACCCAGCCTCTGCCCATCCCACATCAACCTATAACTTCTCTACTCAAGAGTCATTCAGAGCAGGGAAGACCCCCAAGCTCTACCCCCAGCCCTGCAAGCCCACGGACACCCTGGCTTTTCTCAGCGACTTTCACACACAGGTTTATCTTTGCCCTTTCCGGGCCCATTCTGAACTCTGTGCCACCTCTTGGAATCCCGAGGGTCACAGGTTGGCCACTTGCTGGCCATCGGGCAGCCTTCCGAGGCCACGCTCAGCTGAGAGGAGGGACAGACCGGCATCAGATGTGCATAGATGTAGGCCAGCTGTCAGCCTCCTTCCATGAGTTACCTCCTGAGGGAGGTTCAAAGGAGTACATGACATGCTGAGGGCAGCTGGCAAGAGAGGGACCCGCATTTGAACCAGGCCAATCTGACTCGATGCCAGGTCTCCTCCACCTCCCAGAACTGCCTGGCTCCGTCCTCCCCCGCCTCCTCCTGCCACCAACCCCACCCACCACCACCGTCATTCCCTGCTGAGGCGACTTCATTTGTCAGCCTCGTCTTTCTGTCACTCAGCTTGTCAGGGGGTTGCAATGAAACCTGTCACTTACAGATGGCTCCCAGCCTCCCTCCCAGAGATGCCTTCACACAGTCCCAACTGCCACTTCATTTGTTCACTCATGCATTCATTCAACAATCCCTCCTTAGGGCCTGCTCAGTGCTGGCCCTGTCCCAGGCATCAAGACCAAGGCCCATCGCCCTAGGCCCTGCCCTCAAACAGCTCCTGGTCTGGCAAGGCACAAAAGGCACGAGCGCAAATACCAGAATAAAATTAAGGTTTGGGTAAAAGCGGTAGGTCAGGAATAGAGAAAGCTTGAGGAGGACCTGGGAGAGAGAACAAACTTCTCCACTCACTTCGTACATTGTTGGTGTGGAAGATGTCCTGCAAGGATGTGCCAGCTGGAGGAGGGAACAACATGGGGAAAGGCCTACACACAGGGAAACAGGATGTGTGTACAGGGACAAGGCCCAAGGGCTGGCGAGCCTAAAGCCTGGAGAGGAGCAGTTATTGCATCCTGTCACTCTCAGGTGCCCAGTTAGTCTTCCTGCACAGGAAGACCTGCAAGGCAGAGCCCACCGTACCTTGGCCTACATTCCTGGAGTCCAGCTCAGGGCCATAGGTCAGCTCCACAAAGCTGACTCAGGCTGAAGAGCCAGGCAGCCAGGGTTCTCAGTGGGTCTACCCAGAGAGGATCTCTGGGCCTCAGTCACCCCAAGCCAGGATGAAATAAGATGATGATATAGAGGGCCGAGCCCAGAAGATGCTCAGTAAATCAGCCCTCCCTTCGAAGTCACCCCTCCAGGGGACAGAATTCATCCAGGAGCCCCTGGGCCCTTTACCCCAATCAACCTTGACCATCTATGCCCCGAGAGCTGAGGCCCTGGGCCTCCCAGCTCCCCGGTACGTCTCCTGTTGACCCAGGAAGGCAGCTCAGTGGAGGGGAGACCTTAGGTTTCCAGAGTCAGGCACACTTGGGCCCTAATTTCAGTTCAGGCACTTCCCAGCTGTGTGATTTCTTTGGGCCAAGGTTTCCATATCTGTAAAATGGGCGTAATAATACCTGCCTCACAGGATAAGGATGTGAGGATGGAGGGAGGATGTGTGACACAGATGTGTGCCATCCATGTTCTCTCTCTGCCGGAGAGCTCAGGAAAAGTCGGGTCACCCTCACCTTTGTATTCTCAGATACCAGCGGCTCCCCCAGGGCCCATTTCCAAGGAAAAATGTTTGGCAAACTGAGGCCAGACCGTGGGTTGGGGTTGCCGCTTGGCCACCACACCCTTCCTCATCCTTTCTTCCCCTTTTCTCCCATTCACTCACCACTTCTCCTCAGGCAGGCCAGGGTGGGGCAAGGCCAGCCCTGCTCAGCACAACTTCCCCAGACCCAGGAGCCTGGGCAGATCAGAGCCCCAGCCAGCGGCAGCAGCAGCGTGCCATTCTCCCTGCTGCACGCCTGCCACATTCACAAATGGGGCCTCGCTGACTCATCCTTCCTGGCAGCTCCAGGAGGTTGGGAATGCTGAGCCCTGTGCTACCCAGGGGGTAACTGAGGCCCAGAGAAGGGAAGTTACTTGCCTCAGAAGGGTCACTCTGGAATTGGACCCCATCCCTGCTCCCTGCCACCTCTGGATCTCCATCCTGTCTCAGACCCAGCTATATGGGTTATTAATATGTAGTGGGGCAAGAGGGGCCCAGGAAGAACTGCATGGGGCGTTCGGAGTCAGAGCATCCCTGGCAAAGGGGGTGCCAGCGCCTCCTGTGAGGGCAGCGGAGGGCAACTTGGGCCCTTGTGGCTGCTTGGGAGCACCTGGGCAAAGAGGGTGCTCCTTGAGGAGGGAGTTCAGGCTGATTCCCTCCTACGATATAGGCCTGCCCTCCAGGAGCTACAGGCTGCTAGGGGAGAGGCCCAGACACAGGTGGGCAGCAGTGTGGTGGGCAGGGGGATTCGGGGCAACTGGTGTTTAGGGAAGACCGATGTCAACAGGCAGAGACTGGAGAGCCATAGGGTGGGGGGAGAAACAGTAAAGCAGGAAGCAGGAATGTGAAGAGGTGTGGGGAAAATAGAAGTTTGATGAAGTGCAGGGTGGAGGTGAGGGGGAGGGCAATGGGGGAGGCTGAAGGGGTTCATTAGTCAGGCTCAGGCAGAGCTTCAGCAGTAACCCAGCAACTGCTCTGCCTCCCAGAGTGAGGAGTGGGGCCAGAAGAGGGCCTGGGAGCCAGCCCCACATAAAGACACAATCCATTCAACGTGATGTAAAGAACAAAACAAAATAGGAGTGAAGCCAAGCCCAGGCCCCTCTGCCTTCCCTGGGGTCCTGGGCTGCCCACAAGCATCCCGTGCCCCACCCCCCCACACACGGAAAAGTGCAGTGGAGAGCCCTGAGCAAGGGAGAGGCTGAGTCCTGGGTTGGAGGGCGGGCCAGAGAGAGGCCTGTGTGTGCTGGTTGCGGGAGGAGGGAGGGCCAGGTGGCCACCGTGGAGTGGGAGGGGAAAGTCAGGATGGTTCCCGGAAACCTGGACAGAGGGAGGTAACCAAGGCTGGGAACAGCCACAGAGCAGCCTGGGGAGGAAGAACGTGGGACAGGCAGGTGCAGGCATGAGGGCAGCTGACAGGAAAGGGAAAGAATAGTTGGAAGGGACCTTGGGCTTCAACTTGTCCCCTTCACACACCCCAGGAGTTGAGACTTTGTCCTGCAGCCCCGGGAGAGAATTCCCATGAAGCTGTCAGATGGGCGAGTGCAAAGGCAGCAGGGCAAAGGCTGGGGCAGCCAGGGGAGGGCGTGCAGGGTGGTTCCATGTCCAGCCTCCCTCTGCACAAGCTTTCCCTCCTCCTCCGTAACGTCTTATCCCCGTGCTCCAGCTTGGAGACAGGCTCAGGGAGGGGCCCAAGGTTGTAAAACTAGAAAAGGACAGGGCTAGGCTTTGAATCTTTGTCTGACAGACCCGATCCCTGTGTTCTTCCCTCTACCGCAGGGCTTGGCAAAATTGAAAGCTGAAGCAGGGCCAGACACCAATACTAATGCAACAACAATAATAGTAATGTTCCTCGAATATTTACCACATGCCAGATAGTGTTCTGAGTTCTCTTTCTATGTATATTTAACTTATTTAATCACAGCAAGCCTTTGAAGTCCTGACCATTATTTGCCCCATCTGTATAGAGGGAGAAACTAAGGCACAGGGAGGTAAAGTACTCTGCCCAAGGTCACACAGCACAAATGTGAACTCAGGTAGTCTGGGGCCTGCCTCCATAAATAACATAAATGCATCAAACTGGCCCCAGAGACCTCTGAGGAGAGTGCGAACCCCTTCTAGGGAAAGTGGTTGCTGCTCAGGGCCAGCCAAGGTTGCCATTCTGGGAAGAAGCTCAAGGTAGCTGGGGCAGAAAGCTGGGGTTTCATGTAAAACTCCTGACTTTCAAATATGGGAAACCCCTTTAAAGTTAAAAAAAACAAAAACATTCTGATATTAATAATGTCCTACTTATTTGCAGGCCAGCTCTGGCCCACAGATGTGTGACCCGGGTGCTCCCAGGTTGGGGAACAGAGAGGGAGATTCCAGCCAGGAGGGCAGGGAGAGTCTTCCTGGGGAGGAGATGTTTGCAGACTTGTTTCCAGTAGGGATGGGACGAAGGGACAGGTGGCGGAAGCTCCTGTGACAGGACCTAGTGAAAATGCAGGAGGTGAGAGGGAGGAAGGAACTGGGGATCAGTCAAGCCCTGGTGTTAGGAGCCCAGGTGATGGGAGGAAAACCAGATTCAGGGAAGCTGGTTCCGTGCCCTGCTTTGGTGGTGGCAGAGGTGGCTTCCATTTGGGACTGGCTGAGTTGGAAGGGCTTGTGGGGCATTTGGGTGGAGATGTCAGCAGGAAGTTGGCTATGTGTGTTTGAAGCTGGGGAGATGTGGGAGGGAGAAAGGGCCCAGAACAGAGTCAGAGAGGGGTAGAGGCCACCTTGCATGTATAGATGATGAGGAAGCTGGAGGATTTGCTAGGAAGGTAGGAAGACCGAGGGAAACCACTGCAAGATTCATTTTGAAAGGAGGGTTTTTCTGTTTCACTAATGGTTGGGATTCCCAGAGAAGTCAGAGTTGTGCATGTGGGGGAAGGGGGGATGTGCAGAGGAAGGGATTGGCCTCTACAGCTACTCACAGGGTAGTCCATAACCAGCAGCATCAGTGCTTGGGATCTTGTCAGAAATGGAGAGTCTTAGGCTCTCCTGAACCTGAATCTCTGGAGGTTCCCCCCGCCATCATTCTAATGCACACTAAAGTTTGAGAACCACTGCTCTCTACTATAAAATAGCATCCTGTGCCCTGCCCATGGTGGGGTGTTTCCAAGAGGAGGCAGTTGCAATAAGGAGATCATCAGTTACAGAGACACCTCTCCTTCCTCAAAGACAACAGCAAACATTGATATAACACCTGCCACATGCTGGCCACTATTCTAGATGCTGGAAATATATTAAACTGATTTGATCCTCACAGCAGGCCCAGGAAGTAAGTTAATTATTATTATCATCATCCCTCACTTACAGATGGAGACAAACAAGTTACTTGCCCAAAGTCATACAACTAGTAAGTGGCAGAGACAAGATTAAAAGTTTGTGTTCCTACCCACTATGCTCTACACCCAGGCTCACCCAGTGGGTGCTGGGGGTCAACAGGGGTGACTGGGGTGTACCTGGTATAAGTCCCAGTGCACATAGTGGTTGGCACATGATGGAAGGGGAGCCAGGGGCAGCCTGAGCAAAACCCTGAGCAAGCAGTGACCTGGCTGAGAATGCCCAGTGTGGCCCTCCAGGCAGAGAAGAACACAGCTCCAATCCTGGGGGCTGGGCCTAGAACTATCCCTTGAGAATCCACCCTGGGCTCTACTCTGACTTTCTACCTCGGGTTTCTTGTAGGTTCTGGCTGTCTCAGATGGAGGTAAGTGACAGAGTATGTGGAGGAAGCCTGGCTGGGGTGGGGGGGGGGGGGGCTGAGGGGGGTGTATGTGGAAACAGCGTGGGGATACCCCTGCCATTTGCTGTCTTTCCAGGAAAAGTACCTGAGATGGGATTGGGCCAGGGGCTGGGGAAGGCTGCAAGGCTCAGCTGCACTTGTCCATCCCCCTGCAGAGCTGAGCAGCACGACGGGACCCCAGGGCCAGGGCGAGGGCCGAGGCAGCTCCCTCAGCATCCACAGCCTTCCCAGTGGCCCCAGCAGCCCCTTCCCCACCGAGGAGCAGCCTGTGGCCAGCTGGGGCCTGTCCTTCGAGCGGCTGCTGCAGGACCCGCTGGGCCTCGCTTACTTCACTGTAAGCCCTGGGGTGGGATAGGGAGGGCGGATGGCAGTGGCCACCAAGGGGGGAAGGGTGGAGGGCATGGGAGAGGGCATGGATGGAGTTTCAGGCTGGCCAGAGTGGGACTCCTCTGTCAGCTGCCTCATCTGGCCTTGCTCTGGCACTCTCTTACTCTTCTCCCAGCTGGGAAGTTTCCTTCTCTCTGCCTCTTATTTTCTCTCTGTGCCTCCGGATCTCATCCCATCTGTCTGTCTGACCCTATCTGTCTGGCTTGGCCTCTTGGCCCTCTCTCTATACCAATCTCTTGGACCACATCCCCTGACTGGGTCTCTGTGTCTCACCTCTGTGTCTGTGCCTCCTTCTCCCCACCCCTAGGAGTTCCTGAAGAAGGAGTTCAGTGCTGAGAACGTGACTTTCTGGAAGGCCTGCGAGCGCTTCCAGCAGATCCCGGCCAGCGACACCCAGCAGGTGGGGAGAAGGGGGAACTGAGGCGGCGAGATGAGACCAGGGCCTGAGCCATGCCCCTGACCTTCTCCTGTCCGTCCTGCCCCAGTTAGCTCAGGAGGCCCGGAACATCTACCAGGAGTTCCTGTCCAGCCAGGCACTGAGCCCTGTGAACATCGACAGGCAGGCCTGGCTTGGCGAGGAGGTGCTGGCGGAGCCCCGACCGGACATGTTCCGGGCACAGCAGCTTCAGGTGAGCGGTCCCGGAGGCGCGGCCTGGGATAAGGGGCGGCGCCTTGGAAGGGAGCTCGGTGGAGCAGAGGCAGGGCCAGATCCAACGGCGGAGCCTGAGCGGCAGAGATGGTGGGGATGGGGTGGGGAAGAGAGCAAATCTGGATGCTGGGACCCAGCTAAACGTTGGGCAGGGCGCGGATCAGAGGTAAGAAAAGAGGTGACAGTGAAGGAGGGGCTAGGGGCGGGACCTGGAGCAAGGAAGGGCTAGGGGCTCGCTCCCTAGGTTGGGGACGCCGCCAAGCCCCAGGGCCGAGTCTGGGACTCTGGCGGCTCGCAGAGCGCCCTCTCCAGCTCACCGCCCCGGGAACCGGCTCCGCAGATCTTCAACTTGATGAAGTTCGACAGCTATGCACGCTTCGTCAAATCCCCGCTGTACCGCGAGTGCCTCCTTGCGGAGGCCGAGGGTCGCCCCCTGCGGGAACCTAGCTCCTCGCGCCTTGGCAGCCCTGACGCCACGAGAAAGGTGCGGACGACTGCCTGTGGGGGCAGGCGGCTGGGTGCAGATCTGCGAGGGTGTGCCCACGGTCTGCCTGCGGGTGCGGCCCGGCCCAGTGCCAGTGGCTTCCCTGTATCTTGCAGAAGCCGAAGCTGAAGCCCGGAAAGTCGCTGCCGCTGGGCGTGGAGGAGTTGGGGCAGCTGCCGCCTGCTGAGGGCCCTGGGGGCCGCCCGCTCCGCATGTCCTTCCGCAGGGGTGAGGGCAGGAGCGGGCCGCAGAGATGAGCGGGGTCGGGAGTCTGGGCAAGCCTGGAGAACACCCCCTTCCTCCTACTGGTCCCGCAGTCTCTAAGACTGTGAAAATCGAAATGCAGGTCCGTGTGACCCCCATGTTCCCCTGGTGGTTCGGTTCCCACGCTAGACCCCAGAAGTTTGGGAAGCCCCTCTCAGCAGCGAAGCTTCCGGGAACCCAAACCACGTTAGACCCCTGCAAAAGGGCTCCAACAGGGTCCGCCTGGCTGGGAGAGGCCTCTGGCAGAGGGGTTGGGGGAGGGGCTGTCCTGCTCATTCTCCCTCTCCCCTAGAACTAGGGGGCGGTGCGTCAAACTCAGCCTTGCGCCGAGAGTCCCAGGGGTCCCTCAACTCCTCCGCCAGTCTGGACCTCGGCTTTCTTGCCTTTGTCAGCAGCAAATCTGAGGTGAGCCCACTGCTGGGGGAGATGAGGTGTGGGCTCGGGCCACTACTCCGGCCCCTTTGTGGGCCACCGTCATTCCAAGTCACCGGCCCCACTTCATCCTCCACTTGATCCAAATGGCCAACCACTCAGCCTCCTCACTTTCTTCCTGTCCTCACCACATTGGGCCCCATGCATGTTATGGGTGTACATCCTCTTCAGCCGATGTGTGTGCACGTGTGGGTGCCCAGGTGTGTACAGCACGTGTGTAGCAGTCAGTGGGTGGACCTGTCTCTGGGTGCCCATACGCTTGGGTGAGCATACATGTATTCCTGTAGGAGGATGTATCCTGCCTGCCTACAAGTGTGCCCTTGGGCATGTGTATGCCTGTGTGTGCCCCAGTGAGCTTACGTGTCTGTGTACCTGTCTGTGTGTCCTTGCATGTGTACACATCACCTCCCTTGACACCTGCTCTGAATCAGAGCCATCGGAAGAGCCTTGGGAGCTCAGAAGGTGACAGTGAAAGCCGACCAGGGAAGTATTGCTGCGTGTACCTGCCTGATGGCACAGCCTCCTTGGCCCTGGCCCGACCTGGCCTCACCATCCGTGACATGCTGGCAGGCATCTGTGAGAAACGAGGCCTCTCTCTACCTGACATCAAGGTCTACCTGGTGGGCAACGAGCAGGTGCGAACCTGGCCTGTTCCCCAACTCTAACTCCCTTCCTGATCCTGAACCCACCCCCATTCCTGTCTCTGCTCAGCCATGACCCCAACACCAATTCCACTTCTAATTCCAACCCCATCCCTTATCCCCACCCCCTTCCTAACTCCAGCCCCCACCACAGCCCCCCTGCCCCATGCCCAACTCCAAATCAACCCAGTACCACCTCCTCACTCAAACTCAGATATCCACTCTCATCCCATGAAAATCCTGTCCCCACCCCATTCCCATCCTGGTTTCCAGCTTCATCCATCATCCTCACTGTGATAGTCTCTGGGAGGAAGAGTAGGGGAAAACCACTGCTGGAGCTGAGTTTTTCCCTGTCACTCCCAGAGTTCAGACTGCCCATCCCTGAAATGGCCATTTGGGGATCCCTTACTTCCTCTGCCACCAGGGGCACACAACTGCACCCAACCTATGAAAAACTTTCCTTTAGGTACAAACTAACATAGCTTTAAAGAGGAGGCTAGGGCAAAATTCACTTAAACTAAACCATCCAATAAGGGGGAATCTAAAGGAAGGATGCTGTATCCCAGGGAGACCCGTCAGGATTTCATTCACCCGATAAACAGTCCTAAGCCCCTGCCAGGGCGGGGCAGAGGGAGCCAGGCTGAGTTCTGTCCTCCAGGTCCAAAGGCTGGAGGTGAGCCAGGCAGGATGTGATCAGGAGGAGGAGTTGAAGCTCCAGAGAGTTTCTGGGTCAAGGAAGGCATTTCTGGTTGGTCCCAGGAGGCTTCATGGAAGAGGTGGCCGTTGATGAGGATGAGGACAAGTTTGCCTGGCAGAGCTGTGGGGGGAGGACATTCCAGGCACAGGTGGGTAAGAAGTGCAGGGCAGGTTCAGGGGCCTGGAGTATGGGAGTATAAGGGCCACAGTAAGAGAAGCTCTGCCCACTTTCTTGGGCCACCCAGGCAGCCTCTGCAGCCCTGATGGGTTTTCATGTCTGCTAAATATAACTTCACCACCCACACTCCACCTGTCCCTGCAGCACAGCACAGGCCTATTGCCTGGGAGGGCTGCCTCCCAGCCCTGGGCTTGTGCAGGCAGCAGGGCCTCCAGGGGTGGTAATTACTACAGCTACTTTTATGTACCTACTGTGTGCCAGGCGCTGTGCCAGATACTTCGCATCCTTCTGGCCTCACAGCTGTGTTGCGGGGAAGAGCCCTTTTTGCAGTGAGGAGACAAGAAGTGTCCTTAGTAGGTGGGAATGGAGAGAAGTGGACAAGTGTAAAAAAAAGGGACAAGGCCTGGGTGGCTGACCAAGGGTAGGTGGTGAGGGAGGAAATGCGTCCAGCTGGTCCAGTTGGTTTTCCCATGCCTGAGGGACAAGGGGCAGCTGTCCAGGAGGCAGATCCTGACCTGGCTCAGGAAGAGGTGGCCCCATGATCCAGGACTTAAGCCTGCCCCTTAACCAAGCAGCCCCATTACCATTTCGTGCCCACCCCACCTCCATGTTTCTTATAACTCTGTTCCTTTTCCAAGTCTGTCCAGCATTCTTGCCACTAGGCTCTGATCCAGCCTGGTTTCGTACTCTGTCGGCATCTCTATGGCTCACCCGACCACCGGCCCCTCCCTCTGGCCCTTAGGGAGCCTCAGTGGCGGCCCTGGGAGGAAGTGATGATTGTTCCCTCAGACCCTGGGGATGGGGGAGGAGGGAAGGAGAAGGAATTTTGAGACCCTGCCTGGCTCCTGCAGAAGGCCCTGGTCCTGGATCAGGACTGCACCGTGCTGGCGGACCAGGAAGTGCGGCTGGAGAACAGAATCACTTTCGAGTAAGTGTCTGTCGCTCCAGTCTAGGGTCCGGGGGTCCCAGCACTCGCTTGGGTCCCAGTTCTGGCTGCTGTTCTCTCCAAGTCCTGCCCCTGGTGCTAACCCCGCCCCTTAGGCTAAGGCCCCACCCCCAAGAGGTCCCACCTCCCCAGTTCAGGCTCCACCCTCTCTCCGGCCAGTCCCAGGTGGGTTGGGGGAGAGGCGCGGCGGGCTCTCCGACCTTCCACAGCGCCAGGGTCCCGCGCAGGCTCGAGTTGGCGGCGCTGGAGCGCGTGGTGCGGATCTCCGCCAAGCCCACCAAGCGGCTGCAGGAGGCGCTGCAGCCCATCCTGGCGAAGCACGGCCTGAGCCCGCAACAGGTGGCGCTGCGTCGGGTGAGCCGTGTGGCCGAGGGGCAGGGGCGGAGCGGGGCGGGCTGCCTGTCCCGCGGGCTGCTGACCTGTCCCCTCAGCCAGGCGAGAAGCAGCCGCTAGATCTGAGGAAGCTAGTGAGTTCGGTGGCGGCCGAGAGATTGGTTTTGGACACTCTCCCAGGTAAGGGACGTTGGCCCAGGGGCTTGTAAGGGACAGCTCTGGCCCAAGAGGAAGGGGGTCCAGGCGAGAGGCAGACAGGAACGGCGGCCCTCTCTGCCGCAGGTGTGAAGATCCCTGAAGCTGGAGACGTATCCCCCTGCTGCAGCCAGGTGAGCGAGGGACTGGGCGCCCTCTTTTGCCCGCCAGCCTCCCCTCCCGGTTGTGGCTCTAACCCCACATTCTCGCAGGGTGGCCAGCCTACAATCCAGGACAAGGCCGCCCACCTCCCTCCACTGTCCCTGAACTCACTGGCCCAGGCACCCAGTAGTATCACTGGGAAGCGGCAGACCTGTGATATTGAAGGTACATTGGGGATGATGGCAGCTAGGGACCAGAAGGGTTGGG
This sequence comes from Balaenoptera ricei, assembly GCF_028023285.1. Lineage (NCBI taxonomy): Eukaryota > Metazoa > Chordata > Mammalia > Artiodactyla > Balaenopteridae > Balaenoptera > Balaenoptera ricei. The sequence continues at coordinate 163,145,579 of NC_082641.1, forward strand.
GACCGTTGAGGGTGGGTGGCCTTAGAGAGCCTTGAGCTGAGGCAGGGGCCTGGATGTCACTGGGGCTGGAACAGGGTCCACTGGGGTTGAGGGACCAGAAAGGCTGGGACAGGGGGTGGGATGGGGGCATTGGTGCTGGGGTCAGGGAGGCTGTGGCCATAGTAAGGGCAGCAGGACTGTGGTGGGCTAGCATAGGTGGGTCTGCACCCATGGGCCCCTTGACTCTGCGGCCATCCCCAGGCCTGGTGGAGCTGCTGAACCGGGTGCAGAGCAGTGGAGCCCACGACCAGAGGGGCCTTCTGCGCAAAGAGGACCTGGTGCTTCCAGAATTTCTGCAGCTGCCTGCCCAGGGACCCAACTCCCAGGAGGCCCCACCACAGACTGAATCAGCGGCCCAGCCCAAGGGGAGCCTCTCAGACTCCACTGCGCACTCGGCCCTCTGACAGCTGCCCAACCGTCCAGGCCGGCTGCGTGGCACCTGGCGGGCCAAGCATGCCATGGGCCCGCTCTGCATGCCCTGTCTGTGCCATGAGTGTCCCTGGCCCCTTCCTGCCACGGGCAGGCCCGCAGGAAGAGCTGGGAGGGGATGGAGAGGGGACTCAGAGGAGTGACACTCCACAGCTGCCACCACTTGGTCCCTTACAGGCTTGCTCGTCCATCCCTTGCTGCCAGGCCACCAGGGGGAAGTGGGCCTAGCCCCCAGTGCAGGTGTGCCCAACACGGAGGGGCGGCGTTGGCAGTGCCAGCCTCCCCACCATGTGCCAGGCCTCAGCAGGGAGTAGGAAGAGGGGCCGGCTCTTCCTCGGGGAGCTGGTATGAGTAAGGCCTGGGGGTGCAGGCAGGCAGGCAGCCCCTCCCGCTACCCACAGAGACGCTACTGGACTTTTGGATTTTGCAGTTGGCTTGGGGCAGCTGGGTTTGTCCTGGATGTATGATATTGTTATTATAATAATTATTATTATTCTGCCATGGGGCGTGTTCCTTGTGTGCCAGTCTACCCTGTGTGCCGCCCCCACCCCCAAACTGCGTTGCCTCTGTCACCAGGGTCATGCCAGGAAGCCCTTGGGGACCTCAGGATGTACCCCCTGACTTCCTGTTGTCAGAACCTCTCTTCCTGACTGCACAGAGTATGGGGTGTGAGTGTGAGAGAGAGACAGAGACAGCCAGAGAGAATGAGGGAGGGAAGGAGGAACCAGGGGAGGGAGGGAGGAAGGGGAGGGAGGGGTGGACCCCTCTGGGGAGCTGTGCCTCTGCTGGTGTCATTGTGCTGTTCCTCAGTCTCTGAATCTGAGTACAGTGTCTGGTCACTGTCCTGTTTCTACTGGGGACTGAAAGTGTCTCTGTAGACATGGCGGTGGGCTCTTTTGGATTCACCGAAGGCCTCGAGGAGGACACTGGTTTTTGTGGTGGGGGCAGGTTCTGCCCCCTGCCTGCTTTGGCTGGGTGGTCTTCTCTGTCCCCCGGCAGCCAGAGAAGCCCACAGCCCACACAGGGAGGAGGAGCAGGGAGAACCCCAGAAGGAGAGCCCCAGCCTGGGGGCAGAGAAGCTAGACTCAGTCCCGGTGCTGCTGTGACAGACGAAACAAGGGGACGCAGGAGCCTTGAGAAGGCACTGGGGGAGTGAGGGGCCCTCTTGACCACCTCCAGCAGACTGAGCTCTCTTCCCCACTCCAGCTCTTTGTACTTGCTGTCCCCTCTGCCAGGGGCTCCCCATACCTGCCCCCTATCTTGTAACTGGCTCCTCACCCGTGAAGTTCCTGGGAGAGATCAGTGCGGTTTGCTGGCCTTTCTCTAGAAGTGGAGCGCAAGCCTTCCTCAGGGGGCCTTCATGGCTTGTAAACAAGAAAAATTTATTTCTCACAGTTCTAGAGGTCAGAAGTATAAGATCAGGTGCAAATATGGTGGGGTTCTAGTGAGGACCTTCTTCCAGGTTGTAGACAGCCAACTTCTGTGTCCTCATATGGTGGAAGGGGTCAGGGAGCTCTCTGGTGTCTCTTTGTAAGGGCACTAATCTCACTACATCCTCATGACCTAATCACCTCCCAAAGGCCCACCTCCACATACCATCACCTTGGGCATTGAGATTTCAACATATGAATTCAAGGGGACACAGATATTTAGACCATAGCACAAGGTGACCAGGAAAGCTCTACTGAGGTGTGTAAGCTGAGACCTTCAATGAAGCGGGACTTTGGTGTTTGTAAGTCTTAGAAATCCCACTCAGAGTCACAAGCACACACACACTGAAAGAATGCATTGGCTTGTCTAATGAAGAAGTCTAGGAGTGGCTGGGTAAATTTAGGAGTTTAGATCATTTTAGTCAGGAATCTCCGTCCATCTCAGTCCTGCTTTCTTGTGTTGGCTTCATTTGCACGCGTGTTCTCTCCCTGCATGTCCTTTCTGCAAATCCCCAAAGGACGGTAGAAAATGACCAGGATTGGGATTCTGACTGGGGCCAGAGGATCATTCCTGAAGCACACTGAGTAGCCAAGCCTGGCTCATGAGATGACCTTAACAGCCAGAGGGCTGGGCCAAGCCAGCCAAACAAAATGGGCTGAGGGGGCAGAGGGCTGAAGGCCAGGTAGAAGAGCCTCCATAGAGGTCAGCCCCTACGGGAGGAGGAATTCACATCTCCCGAGGTCCCCAAGTTAAGCATGCTCCATCCTTTATCTCATTTTGTCCTCACAACAAAACAGCCTGGTGGGGATGAAATCAAGGCTGCAGGGGGGCAAGTGACTAGTCCAGGATCATGCAGGGGATTGCTGCTGGGGTGTCACCAGCACTCAGGCTGTCTGACTCAGGGACACACACCAAGCAGGGCCTGGATGCTGTAGGAACCCCCACTGGGGAGCCAGGGCCCTCTCAGAGGAGGGCACGTTGATGTGGCTACCCTGGGGGGGGGGGGCGGAGTTTGGGAATTTCTACTAAAAATTAAAAACACACAGCGTGTGACTCCAGCAGTGCCACTAGAGAATCACTCACTTCTGGGCACGTGGAGGCCCATTGTTGCAGGGTTGTCTATTGCCTGAAAACTGTCAAAAGTGTATAGGGGTGGGGGGGGGTAGGGTAACACAACACATGCTCTGCGATACCACACAGCAGATAAAGAATTGGGTACAGCATGTCCTGCCATGGAAGGTTCTCCAAGACAGTTTGGTAAAAGAATGCAGAGCGATGAACATGGCATGATACCTTTATATAAACCACAAACACACAGGCACTTATAAGTGTACAGAAAAGAGAGAGAATGTTCTAGAAGGATACATACCAAACTGACAGGGAGATGGGAAACAGACCAGGAAGGGGTAGTGGTCAAAGGAGACTTTCACCTTTGCTTTAATTTCTTTTTAAAGGATGCAATTAAAAATAATTATAATAACACAAAGAACTCCGCAAAGCCACTTCTTTGTCACTGCTGGCCTGCCATCCCTTTCTCCATAAGTGGTACCCAGATCTTCCATTAGGGGCTTCAGCCCACTGCCCCCTCAGCCCATTTTGACTGGCTGGGTGTGTCCCTCTGCCACAATCCCCTTGTGATCTCCTCCCCATCATGCCCCCTGAAGCAGCCCTGAGCCCTCACTGTCCCACCCTGCCCAGGCCCCAGCTGCAAGGAAGGGGGTCAGGGGCACCAGATGGTTAACCCCTGGGGCCATGTTTCAAAGTCACTGCACAGAGGTGGACTCCTGGGTGGTGGGGAAAGGTAGCAGAGCTGCTTCCCCTCATCCCACCAGGTGGGAAGCCCGGAGAGGAGTCGGCCTGTTCACCCAGCACCCAGTGTGAAGGAAGGGAGAGAACACACATCTGCTGACCACTCTGCAGCCTCCAACACCCCCATCCTACAGAGTTCACAGGCTGGCAGAGGAGGCGTGACTTCCTCAAGGACACCCGTGGGGCCCAACCCCATGTGGCTCCAAGCCTCTAAGAGACAATCTGTCTCTTGTCCCCCCACCCACCTTAATAGCCTTGGGGTACGGGATGGGCACAGGGTGAGAACAGGGCACACAGTGACCTTGGCTCTGGGCCAGCGTGGGAGCGGGTAGAGGCATTGGCTGCTCACCTGGAGCCGGGCTGCAAGCACTGTTCTCTGGGGACAGCCACCCCACCCCCAAGGGCGAGCACAGAGTGCACCCGGTAGGGGGCCTGGTCTGGTGATCAGGTGACTCAGACTTATGGGGGATTAGAGGCTGGAATTCAGCTTCCACAGGGAAATGAAGGCCCAGATGGGGAGGAACACACATGGTTGGTTACAGTGAGTCAAATGCAGCCAGAGCTGGGCACAGGCCCGTACCACTGTACAACCACAGGGGGCGCCATTCATGTCCACCATGGTCCTGGGGGTGTCCAAGAAGAGCTAGGGACATGAACATGTGTATGTGTCCTGTGACTCCTGCAGGGAGGGACTGAGTGAGTGGTGCTCTGTGACCATCTCAGCTCCTGTCTCCAGAGAACTGGCTTGGGGGTAGAGCGGAGGCAGAAAGCCAAGGAGGTGAATGAACATCCTACCTGCAGGCCAGCCCAGAGTGCCAGCTGCCAGGACGAAGTGGCCAGCTAAGATTGGTGGACCGGGGTGACCCTACAAGCCAAGGAGGCCCCCATCTTCCTGCCCCATTGCCAGGAAGCACTGAAGGAACCCAGAACCCAGACCCAAAACCTGAAGCTTGGAGTGTGGAACTGGAGCTTGGAATCTGGAGCACAAAGCCTGGATCTGGGGCCTGAAGCACAGACCCAGAACCTGGAGGCAAGAGCCGGAAGCCCAACCTGGTGTCTGGAATCTGAAATTGAAGATTAGGGCTCAGAACCCGGAGCCCAGCGCCAAGAACCAGAGCCCCGAGCTTGACATCTGATGTCTAAAACTGGAGCCCGAGACTGCAACTCAGATACTGGAGCCCACTTGAGGCCAGAACCAGAGTGGGGACCCCAGAAATTGGAGACAAGCTCCAGGCCCAGAGCATGAAGGCCAGGACCTGAAGTCTGAAGCCAACCTCCGAGCTTCAGGTCTGGAACCCAGAAGCCAGAGCCTGGGACCACCAACTGGGAGTTCACAGCCTCCCGTTCAGGCCTGGTCCCTGAGGCCAGCAGGAAGGGCATAGGACTGGGGCCATGTAAGGAAGGGAACTGCGGGGGAAGAGGTGATTTCTGAGAAAAGCCCAAAGCAGCCTCAGCTCTTTTGGCCACAGACTTTGGCCTTGTCAGTCAATGAGTGACCGGCGCTTGGGCCACCAGGATTAATCATTACATGGGGCACTTATCCCCCAAACAAGGACAGGGCATCCTCAGATCAGCCGCCCCTGCCCTGGAACCAGAGGATCTAATGTAGCCTTGGGCTCCCCCTCTGGAAAGTGGGCCTCAGATGGGACAACGTCTCAGGGCCCTGGCTGATCTGTGCCGGGCAGCTCAGATCAAAACCCAGGCTCTCTAAGAGAGGGCAGTCAAGAGGGCCAGGGGAGGGACTGCTCTGTTCCCGGAGGGAGGTGACAGGGGACCCCTACCGTGTCACTGAGCCTGCTGGTGAGAGTGGCTGCTCTGACCGCAGATACAGAGAGCACGCGCCCGTGTGTGCTATATGCACACTCATGCTGTGCAGTTGTGCTGGCTGCACGCCGGGCAGGAATGCTGCTGCCCGTATTCCCGGCGTGCAGCCCTGTGCCGCCTCCGTGGGGCTTATATGTTGGTTGAATATTAAATAAACATATTGATGAGAAGAGGCACAAGTTTCTCAAACTGTGCTGATGGGAAACCCTGTTGTCATTAACCAGATCCCCTCAAAAAATCCAGGTCATGAACAGATGGTCTGGGATGTCAATTTTTCCTCCTTTGGTTGTCGTCAAACTTTATGGTCCTGCAGAAAACTTACATGCAGCAAATTGTGTGTGTTTAAGGAGCAAATGGATCTTAACAGAGAATTGCAGAAAGGGAGAATAACTGGAGCTGGTTGCGCCAGCTTCCACAGATTGCTCCCTTTCTGGACCACACACTTGCTCTTGGGACCATTCTCTACTCCGTTCAGCAATCGTGCCGCTCCTGGAGAAATCCTTGTCGTTGGTGTGACGAAATTCAGTGTCTGTCAGCCTGTCCCATGCACGTTAGCCATGCTGTCTCTGCTCCCACCTCCTTTTCCTTCCCTTCCCCCAGCACTGCCCCGACTAGGCTCTCAAGGGTCACTAAATCCACTCTGTTCTCACGTTTCCTGACAGCGGCATTTGATTTTGCTGACTAGGGTATCTCTTTCAAAACGTGGGCAAACCAGGGGTGGGGATGGTGGTGTGCTGAATTGGGCGATTGGGATTGATATGTATACACTAATGTGTATAAAATTGATGACTAATAAGAACCTGCAGTATAAAAAAACAAACAAACAAAACAAAAAACAAAACAAAAAAAAACCGTGGGCAACCCTGGCTTCTGGGGCATCTGCTTTTCTGCTCTTCCTCCCTATCCCTGCCGAGCTTCTTCCTGTGTCCTCCCTCAAATGTGAGTGCTCCTCTGGGCTTGGCTGGGTCTCTCCTCACTGTGCACACTCTCCCTGGGGGCACCTTCACCTGAGGTCACGCAGGCAGGAAGCCAAGTCACACTGCACCCTGACGCTGTGACAGGATGCTGGTCTTTGGACTAGCAGGGGTAGGATTTAAAAGGAAGAGGGGTGACATGGTGAGATTTGCATTTTGGTAGGCTGGCTGGCTGCTTTTTTGGAGACTAGATTGAGGGGAGCAATCAGACAGAAAGGCTACTACAATAACCCAGCTGAGAGATGGTGGCCAGGACCAGGGAGGTGGCAAAAGGATTAGGGAGCTCCCAGAAAAGGAAAATTGGGAGAATTGGGGGATGAATTTGAGACCAGGAGGTAGAGGAGAAGCGTGTGTCAAAGATGCCTCCTCCATGTCTGGCTCCGTGTCTGGACCACATGCTGCTCACTGAGGTTGGAACACGCAAGAGGCCCCATTTGGGGAAAGGAGAACATTGCGTGCTTCAGACCCGCAGCTCCAACTGCTCGTGCCAGAGACACCTCAGACACAGTGGTACAGTTCAGTACAGACGGATCTTTGCATCTTCCCTCCAAAACTACTCCTCCTCCTGGGTGCCTTTCTCAGTGTGAGACACCACCAAGCACCCAGGCTCCGGGCCCAGAGGTCTGGGGGAGGCCGTGGCCAGAGTGCAGGTGAGCAGACAGGGCAGGACTCACCATTCAGGGGACACACAGAGTCTGTCACAGACAGAGAGGAGGCAGGCCATGCGCAGGAGTGGGCTGAGATGAGCAGAGGGGCTGAAATGCTTGGGGGCTGGGGGGTGGCCACCTTCTCCACTGCTCTCAAGAGTCCCAAGGCAGCTCTGGTCAGCTCCCAAGTTTCCATGCTTTTGCTAGGGCTGTGGCAGCCCCACTCCCCACAAAATATTTTTGCAAGTGGTGGAGATCCACAGCATTATGTAATTGTTTCTCTTGCGATGCATTTGATTAATAACTGCCTCCCCCGCTAAACCCTGAGCTCCACGAGGGCAGGGAAGGTAGGCTTCAAAACTGTCAAAGATCCAAACCTTATTAAAAAGGAGACACACCCCCAGCTCATAAGGAGTGCCTTGGATACCGCTGCTCCTGCCCGGGGTCTGACTGGAGCAGGCAGGGGAGAGGACCACGCCTGTGGGCGGGGGTGCACGTACCCAGACAGTCTCTGAGTCCATCAGCTCAAGGATGAATCCAACACAAGAACTCAGTAATAATTGCATTTCCCTGGAGCAGCAACACCCCTCCCACCCGTGCATGAACGCCAGTCTTACCCAAATCACTCCCTCCATGTAGGAGAGGTTCTAGGACACCCAAGGGTTCACCATGTAAATTAGGGTTCATGACAGAACGTGATGCAACCATTAAAAACAACATCTGTGCTGAGTGTAAAGACACAGGAAAAGGCTTATGTTATAATGTTAGATGAAAAAAAGCAAGATGCAGTCTTCCAGAGACAATAAAATCCAAAGTAGATAGAAAAGGCACAGGGAAAAGGACAAAAGGCAGTGTTTTAAACATCATGGTGATGTTTCTGAGAAGCAGGATTATCTTTATTTTCCTTTTTGCTATGAATGGAGACCTTTCTAGCAAGCAATGGGTGGCTGATTTCCTGCCTTAGTTCCCCAGAATCTTCCAGAACAAGCCATAAGACTATATGGCTTATTGTCCAAACCAGGGCATTTTGCAGAGTGAAAGGGGACTCTGGGCCAACAGTCATAAACCCGGACTTGGCCAGGCAAACCAGGACTTACGGTCACTCTCCTCAAAACCAATCCCAGCCGCACCTCCGCCCCCCCAACCCCTCTCTTCCCTGTGGGTTCTGTGGCCTAAACTACCACAGCCACAGTGTGGTGGCGCTGGGATCCAAACCCAGGCTGGCCTGTTCTCTGCTCTTAGCCACTTCGACAGAGAGTCTGTTGTGAACTCTATGCAGTAGATAACTCCACAATGTGCTGCAAATTAAGCACTAATGTTAAAGGGGGAAGTGTGCAGAAATGTCCATCCTCCCTGATGGAAAAGGCTGGGACTGTGTCGCCCTAAGATGTGTAAGATGTTGAGTGAGATTTGTAGCTCAGGGGACCCTGAGCAAACAGAGTAGCTGGTGAGCCAAGAGTTGTTGACCTGAAACAGGGCTGAGAATCTAGAGGAGATGGGGCCATTTCTTTGGCGGGGACACTTCAGCCATCCTGGAGACAGTGAAAAGGGCATGAGAACGTGAAGAGAACAAACATGCTGAGGGACTTTGTTCTAGGCACTGAGATGGGTCATTTATCTCATTGAATCCTACAACTCACTGAAAAATTCATGCTCATTGCCATTTTATAAGGGAAGGGCCTAGGGCTCAGGGAGGTGAGTACTTAGAATCCCAGGCCGACTCAGGGACTGGACCATTTCTTGGATCAGGAGAGAAGCTGGCCTTGCAATCTTGGCTCGGCATGGAATAGGAACTCAACTACTGTGCTTAGAAATGGATGGACAGACACAAGGCTGGCTGGCTGGCTGGCTGGCTGGCTGGCTAGGTGGATGGATGGATGGTTGGATGAATGGGCCGATGGATGTTAGGTCACTCAGACAGTTGCCCAAGCTAGATCTTGAATGGAACTCACCACTCCTGGATCTGAGAAAATCTTAATCCCTTAGAAGGGAAGCTCCCTTCTCATCTCTCTGTGAATATGGGCCACAACTCAGGCTCCAAGGTCCTGTAAAGAGAAACAAGCTTCTCAAAGACTCCCTAAGACCCCTGTCTGGGTTTCAGGGACTCTACAGCAGACCTCATGTCATCATCAGCTTCCTGATCCAGAAGCCCAACTGTGATATATTTCTTCTCTCTCCCACCCTCCCAACACCAATTGTCCTGCCCAAGTATCCCTGGGATGCATCTTCTCTCCATCCCTCTTCTTCCCACTTAGATTCAGACCTCATCCTCTCTCACCTGGACCATCTCATCACCCTTTTAACCGGTCTCTCTGCTTCCAGACTCACTCCCTTTGACACATCCCAACCCCCCACACCTGGGACCATTCTAAAATGCGGACCAGGCCCTGCCCCATCTGGCCAGGGGCAGATTCTCTCAGGCTCACATCCTGGATCTGTGGTCTTGGACCGTCCACAATTCAGCGCTACATAGCCTCTCTGGGTTTGTCTTCTGTTGCTTCCTCCATCACACACTCCCTCTCCAAATGCCCCTCAAGACACACAGAGAGACCCATAGACACCCAGATGCAAGGCAAGGCTGAAGGGTGTTTGTGTTACTCCTTGCAGAGTACTGTCAGGCCAAGAATGAGGGAAAGGGGCCAGAGCCATGGAATCTCTGGGGACCCTGGGAACGAGGTGCCTGAGTGGCATCAGGGTCTCTGCCTGGGGGCATGGGATGCATCTGTGCCCTCCTTGCTGTGTCTGAGTCATGGTTCTGGCTGAGTATCTGTGTGGGGGAGGGGAGAGCCTGTCCACAGACTCCCCCTGCAGAGCTGACGATTAGCAATTAACCGGGAGGAATCTCGGGGGTGAGGTTAATTGGGGAACAGAGGGAGGGCAACTAGGGTTCTAGGGACTTTGCCCCTGACCCGAAGGTATAAAGAAGAGGATCCCAGCTTCTCCTCAGGCCCCTAGGGCTTCCCTGAGCATCTGAGCAGGAGCTGAAACACAGAACACCAAGGTGAGTCCAGGGTCCCCACACCCCCACCCCATCCCCAACTCTTAGGCTCCTCACCTCTGTCCTTACTGTGCCTCTGTTTCCTGTCCCCCATAACATCTCAGTCCCAGCCCAGCCTGGCTCACTGCCCCAGAGTAAAACGGACTCATGCTCTTCCAGGGCTTGGAATTCAACTCTGCATGCCCCCCAACCCCACAGCCAGGGCCTTTGGAATAAGGTTGGGGGTGAAGGGTGGGGTGCTGAAGCAGACTGGGTCACTCCCACCCCGACAGCCGGGAACTCCTGCGGCAATTCAGGGGCGGCTAAAGCAAGTCAAGGGCTTCCCAGACTTGGGGACAGGATGGGGACCCTCCTTAACTAAACAAGTCCTGGTCTGAGCCTCATTCATGGCAGAAAGGCCCATCAGTGCTTGTTTATTGCTGGGGGGTGGGGGTGGATGGAGAAAGAAGTTCACTTGTGAGGATGAACCCCTGTGCCCCAGGGGCACTCTGGTGGCATCTGCATCTGTCATTAGAACACTTGTTCCCATTGCCATGTTCCATCTATTTGAGGGATTATTTCATTGACATCTGATTCTCCACTAGACTTTGAGCTTCCTGGGGGCAGGAGCTGCATCTGTATTTAGCCAGCTGTACCCCAGCATCGAGCTCAGTGCCTTCGATAGAGTAGATGCTCAGTAAATACTTGCTGAATGAAGGAATGAATGAATCCCCAAATCTGTGCTGAGCACCTGAGTGTGCACGTCTGGGTGTGGGGGGACGGTGGAGGGTGTGCTTCGCTGGATGTATGTTTGGGATCACACACCATGGGTGTTTGTGCACGTGAGCGTATGGGTGTGTGAGTGTGTGTGAGTTTCCAGGACACGGCAGTTCTCACTCAGTGTTGCTGTGCCCCTGATGTGCAGGGCCCACAGTGTGCACCCAGGATGATGTCCTACGGAGAGAGGTTGGAGGGCCGGGCTGTCTCCCCACTCCCAGTGTGTGGGGGGCACATGATGCGTGGGGCGGCCTTTGCCTACGTGCCCAGCCCACAGGGTGAGTGCTGCTCCCACCCCTGGACCCTGCTTGCCCTCAGTTGCCTACGTCCCGTCCCGGTGGGGAGGCCTCCACCCCTCTGCCCACCCCTCCCAACCTCCCCGGGACGTGGGGCCTCAGGGAACTCCTGACCAGCCTCGCTCCCCAGTCCTGCACAGGATTCCAGGTACCTCAGCCTATGCCTTCCCCAGCCTGGGCCCCGTGGCCCTCGCCGAGCAAGGCTGCCCCTATGGGGAGGTTCTGGAGCACCATGACCCGCTGCCTGCCAAGCTGGCCCAGGAGGATGAGCAGAAGCCAGGTGGGCCTGGGTCGGGGTGGCAGGGGTGTCGGCAGTCACTGGCAGAGCCCTCCAGCCACTGTGCTCATGACTGGCCCGTCTCCAGAGCCTGGGTTGGCCCAGAAGCTGCGCCGGGCTGGCTTGACCCTCCTCAAGGTACCACTGATGCTCGCCTTCCTCTACCTCTTCGTCTGCTCCCTGGACGTGCTCAGCTCAGCCTTCCAGCTGGCCGGAGGTAGGGGAACAGAACCAGAGGAATTATAGAAACAGAACCTGCAGGAGATATATAGAGATCTATGATTTATTGCAAGGAATTGGCTTACTTGATTGTGAAGCACGCTGGGCCTCTTGGGCAGAAGCCAATACTGCAGTGCACAGGTGGAATTTCTCCTTCCCCAGGGAAGCCTCAGGGGAGAGGTAGGGTGGAGGGGAGGGGACCAGGGAAGGGTTTTGAAGCGTCTAGGACAACGCTGGCTCATGCTCCCTAGGGAAGGTGGCTGGCGACATCTTCAAGGACAATGCCATCCTGTCCAACCCGGTGGCGGCGCTGGTGGTGGGGATCCTTGTGACCGTGCTGGTGCAGAGCTCCAGCACCTCCACATCCATCGTGGTCAGCATGGTCTCCTCCGGCTGTGAGTTGGCCCACGAGGGCCAGGGAAGGAGTGGGGGGCTGGGATTCTGGACCCGTGGCTGGGGTGGGAAGAGCAGGAGTGGGGGCAGGGGCCGCGGGCAATGGGCAGCTCTGGTGTCTCCCACTCTGTTCTCCAAAGCATGGCCTGGAGTCTCAGCCAGGAGGGGCGCCCCAGGAGCTGGGAAGGGTGGCAACTAGGGAGTACACCCTCAAGAAGGCTCACCTCCATGTCGCCACACAGTCACTCATTCCATCAATCAGGGGAACAGAACCAGAGGAATTAGAGAAACAGAACCTGCATGAGATATATAGAGATCTATGATTTATTGCAAGGAATTGGCTTATGTGATTGTGAGGCAGGCTGGGCCTCTTGGGCAGAAGCCAATACTGCAGTGCACAGGTGGAATTTCTTGTTCCCCAGGGAAGCCTCAGTTTTGCTCTTAGGGCCTTTAATCTCATGAGATGAGGCCCATCCAGATTATTGAGGTTAATCTTTTCTCAAGGTCAATTGATGGTTGAGGCAAATCCATCCGCAATACACCTTCACAGCAACATCTAGATTAGTGTTGGACTGAATAACTGGGTATTAGCCAAGCTGACACATGAAAGTGATGTCACACTCATGTACACATGTGCACACACAAGCACAGAGACACATTTGAATTTAGGACCCGTGCCCTCATGGACATGCACCCACACACTTGTTCACGTATACACAGGTGCGGTACACATATGTGAACATCAGTTCACATGTATGCACACATGTAAACACACAGCATGTGCCCCCATGTACCTGTGACGCTGAGGCTGAGCAGAGTCAGCAGCATGGCAGGAATGCCTGCTGGGCGCTGGGATGAGGGCAATGGGTCTGACAGGAGAGGTTGTGGGGCCGGAGCTGGGTGGCCCTGATCCAGTTAGTTAAGAGGCGCCCTCTTCTACCAGTGCTGGAGGTAAGCTCTGCCATCCCCATCATCATGGGCTCCAACATCGGCACCTCCGTCACCAACACCATCGTGGCCCTGATGCAGGCGGGGGACAGGACTGACTTCCGGCGGTGAGGGGGTGGAGCAGTGAGGGGCCTGTCCTTGTCGGGGGAGGGTGGTCCCAGACGCCAGGAGCCCCCAATCTGAGTGCATCCTGGCTCCGGCCTGCCCTGCAACGTGGCCTCCCTGCCCAGGGCCTTCGCGGGGGCCACAGTGCACGACTGCTTTAACTGGCTGTCAGTTCTGGTCCTGCTGCCCCTGGAGGCTGCCACCGGGTACCTGCACCACATCACTCGACTTGTGGTGGCCTCCTTCAACATCCGTGGCGGCCGCGATGCCCCTGACCTGCTCAAGATCATCACGGAGCCCTTCACTAAGCTCATCATTCAGGTGGAGGCAGGGCTGTCGTGGGGCGGGGGCTGGGGGACTGTAGGACCCCACCCTCACTCCCCCCTCCCACACCTTGCCCACAGCTGGACAAGTCCGTGATTACCAGCATTGCCACGGGGGATGAGTCCCTGAGAAATCACAGTCTCATCCGGATCTGGTGCCACCCAAACCCCATGGAGGTGAGTCCCAGGTCTGGCTTCAGTGAGAAGACTCCCTCTTCAGACAGCTGACTGCCAGTGTCATTGTCTGTTCAAAAGCTCTATGTAGACCTAGGGGATCATTTACCCTGGGAGGACAAATATGGGGCACTTTTGCAGTGATACTGTGCCTATGGCAGAAGTTGCTACACCCTCCCAGCCTCACACCAGCTTCAGGCAGCCATTGCCAATCAATTAGAGTTAGCATGTCATCGATCTAGCCCAGAGATTGGTTCTCAAAGTGTGGACCGGTGACACACATACCACCTGGAAACCCATTAGAGATGCAAACTATCCGGCCCTTTCCTAGACCCACTAAATCAGAAAAAAAACAGGTAGAGCCCAGCAGCCTACATTTCAACAAGCCCTCTAGGGCTGTTCCACGCTCAAGTTGAAGAACCACTGATATGGCTCAACCCTGTGGTTTCATAGGTAGAGAAATTGGCTCCAAGGGGCTAAGAAACTCTCCAGAGCTTGTCCTACCGCTTCAGGGCCCCAAGCTCAGGTCTTGCAATCTAGGGCTCTCTCTTCCCCCCGGGTGCCAGGGGGATTAATGTCTCACTTCTGCCGTGTTTGGGGGCCCAGGTAATGTGCGGAGGTGGGCGGGGAGAGAGTGCTATAAGGATGCCTGGGAAAAATAGGACCAACAGGAAACTGGCCCAGGAGCAGGACAAGAGGGCCATGGAGACCTCACTGGAGACACAACAGCCACTTGTACTGATATTGGGCTCCTTCCCCTGGAGACTCCCACAGGCCGGTGTCCCCTTGTCCTGCTGCACTCTTCCTGCTGCTTTCTGGCTTCTAATGCCTGGAATGAGGCTCTGTTTGGATCAGTTGGACACTCATGGACCAGCCATTACACCAGGCTAACATGGAAGCTAGCAATTAGCACACTTTCTCACTCAGCCATAAAAAGGAAAATGCTTCATCAAAACCATAATCCACAGTATTTGCTCCCCCTTGATTATAACATACAAGAAGTAACACCATTTAGAACGAAAGACAAGGAAACCAGAAGCCCAGCACACCCTCTTCACTTGCTACTTGATGTTCCCAGACTTTATCCCAGTGTGAACAGAGAACATTCTTTCAACTGGCCCTGTGAGGTTCCTTTGCATCTGAGTGGCACACAGCTCCAGCTCAGTCCTTCTGAGTGTTCAAGGCAGTTTGACATCAAAAAGCCCATGCAGACAGCTTTCACGCTGGCTTTGTGACCCCTCTAACACATCTCCCCTTCTCATGAGCACTCTGGGCCCTCTCCAAGCCCTCTGAATGGCCAAAATCCCCTCCGCTTCACAGCAAAACCTGAAAGAGACCAAAGTCACACACTTTGAACTTCACAAAAAGCAAGCTGTGGAAGGGAGCTCCTCAGCCGTGGTGATCCTCGAGTCCTCTGAAATCCCTGCTGCCTGCCTGCAGCTGCATTCACCTGGTCTCCCCTTGAAGGATGCACCAGCAAATGTAACTCTCACCCAATGGAATCCTCAGTGACGCTGGTCCTGAGGCCCAGGGATTGGAAGCAACCCACCCAAGTTCACTGGGCCGGGGCTGTCCTCACTGGTGCCTCCACTGCTCCTGCTACTGCTTGCCTGAGCACTGTTTTCTCGTCCCAGCTCTCCCGGGAAACCTTCCCTTGAGAGCAGGGTCCAGACTGGATTTCCTTGGCTTGGAGAGTAGCTGGGGGTGGGATGTGAGCTCCCTGTTCTGGCCCTCTCTCTGGGACAGTCCCCTTTGGAAAGTGGCTCACTCAGCCACGTGCACTGGCCGCTCCTCCTGCACTGAAGGCTCACGTTTTTCCTCTGGCCACCGAGTCTCCTGTGGCCCCTTCCAACCTGTTCTCATTGCTTCCAGCTTTCACCAAGCTAGGCCCAACCTCGCCTAAGCCAGCCTCCAGGGCACCTATGTGATGACAGTCTGGGGTTTTCCAGATGGTGAAAGAAAAACCAGAGGCAATGTTTGTTAGCATCCCAACAATTCTTGATGTTCCAGGGTCCTGACACTGTCCTGGGAATTACCTTCTTGTGTGGTCACAGTGTGGATTGTCAACCCTACATACCTGGTTTAAACCAGCTTCTTTTGAGGACTTGGGAGGCAGGGATTGTCACAACCCCATTTTAAACAGGTTCAGACAGGCTTGTCCAAGTCTATGTGATTGAGGTAGGACAAAAATCCTGGTGGAATCTGGAGCCCACACTCTTGACTCTCCATTTCGCTGTCTCTTCCAGATGTATATCCCGCCATATGTGTCCATTTCCCACTCTGCCTATCAGGCGTGAATGCCACCAGGTGACCACAGCCACTTGGAGACCCTCCAGGGGTGGTAGGTGCAGCTGTAAAAATGAATTCTCCTCTTTGCCACCAGATGGCGCTGCTAGCAGAGCACTCACGCTCTGCTTCCAGAAAAGCAAAGACCCTAAAACACCTCTTCTCCTGGAGGGGAGACTACTGCACACGCCCACATCCTGCACGGTTTTCCCCAGGGGAAGGATTCTTGGAGCCCACATTCCTCTGTGAGCTTAATCATATCCTTCAGTTCCCAGAGGTGTCTCCTTAATTTGGGTTGTCTCTGCAAGCACATCAATCCCAAGCTCTCTCCTCCCAGATCCCTCACAACTAGCGCCTGGGGAGAAGTGGGCAGCATTATGGACCTCATGCTTCAGACAGGGAAACTGAGGCTTAGAGAGGTTACGTGTTTTGTCCAGTGTCACACAGCAGGGAGTGCTCAGCTGGGGTTGAGCCCAGGGCTAAGGCAACCCCTCCACATGCCCCTCCCACTCCTCCACCCCCACCTACCCAAGGCCCAGGAGGGATGGGCATATCCTGGGGCTATGCCCCAGACCCTGGGCCTGGCAGCTCTTTACCTAGGCTGGAGCTCCCACCTTCCCCTCTGCTGGACAGGGAAGCCCCAGGGCCTGCTCCTTCCCCTCCCATCTCTGCCCACCCAGCCCGGCAATGCAGTTGACCCTCTCTCTGCCACTCTTGCTGCCTCCACACTCCTCTCTTGCACTTTAGGGTCTCTGGACCGGCCCTTTGAGCTCAGCCAGGGCCACATAACCCCAGGCAGGAAGGTCAAGTTTCCAAAACTCAGAAGTCCTAGCCCCCAGCCTTGCCCTGCCCCGACATTGTCAGCACTGAGTGGGACCCCAGTGGAGCTCCTCTCCTCCTCCTCCAGCCTCCCCAGGTCCCAGAGACCCCTCCCCCAAGAGACCCCTAGGCCCAGCGCAGTGCAGGATGGTCCACCAATTTCCTTCCCAGCAGGGCCAGGATCTTCAGGCATGTCTGCAGGAGCCATTGATCCTGACCTAGGAAGTCAACCCATACCCACACACCATGTGATACTAGATAGGCCCAGGGAGGGAGGGGGTCTAATCCTTATTTGGAGGCACAATTTATCGAAGGCCTGTCATGATCTAAGCCCTGTTGTGAGCGCTTCACACATATTTCCTCCTGTAACCTTTGCAACAGCTCTTTTCTTATCCTGCTTTAGAGAAAACAGGCTCAGTGAGGCGGCATGACTTGCACAAGGTAGCTGAGATAAAAGTAGGATTTGAACTCAGATCTGCCAGACAGCAAACACCCAGCTATCTCCCAGTTACCACTACTTTCCCAGCCGGCTTTTCCAATCAAGCCCATCAGAGACTATTTTCTCCTGGTTTCTCGGCCTGCAATTCTGGCCCAGGCTTGAGGGTGCCCCAGGGCCCTGGTATGGCCAACTGGGTACGCAGATGAGCACGCTGCCCCCCTCGAGGGAGTACATGTCACCAAAATAAACCCCGATTTAAAGTCAGGTGCCATAAATAGTTCTTATCTCTAACACACATTTTTTAAATGACACAGATTAGAATAAAACATAAAGGAGCTGTAAATCCAAGTGCCAGTACCACACCTGAGCCCTTACCCTCAGCACCCAGGAAGGTCAGAGGGGTGTGGGCTGTGGACTCCCCAGGGGATCCCACAGGGAATGGGACCAGGGTCCATATCAGCTCCCAGAGGAGGAAGATGGTGGTGACAGGGAGAAGCTGTGGCTCTTTCATTTTGCCTGGGGCCCAAGGAGTAAGGGCCCCTTTCGGCGGCTCAAGTCCTCCTTTGTAACATGGCTTCTTCCTAGCCAAGCCTGGCCCACTTTCTACTTTCACTGATGGGACCCTGGGGGAAAGGTAAGGAGCCCAGGTTGCATTTTTAAAAAGAACTCCTTAGGGAATTCCCTGGCAGTCCAGTGGTTAGGACTCCACGCTTTCACTGCTGAGGACCTGGGTTCGATCCCTGGTCGGGGAACTGAGATCCCACAAGCTGTGCCAAGGAAAAAAAAAAAAACTCCTTAACCCAAGAAGGCTACAGATGAGTGGTTCCAGACTGGCCAGACTGGCCTTCACAGAATTGTAAAGTATGTCTTTAAGTGGTTGCCAGCATTTACAGATTGGGAGATTTTATCTAAACCTTCAGAGTTGTGGTTTCTCTTGTAGAATCAGGCCCTTTGGCTAAGCTGGGCTGCATCTCTGGACAGTGACAGTGGCCTGGAGCTGAGTAGCTGCTGCCCATTTAGGCCCAGGACACTCCCCACCACCTCCACGCACAGCCCGAACCCCTCACTTAGGCTACCTGCCTGGCCCTGGGCCCTCTGAGTTAAGGGGCCTCTCCAGGAACCCCCTCCTCTTCACCGATAGTAGGTGGGGGAGGGAAGAGATGTTGGTCTTGGGCCCTCTGCCTCACCCCCTCCAGATAAGGAATTGAGCAAGAGGAAAACAGAACGTGGGCTAGGTGCCTGAGGGGAGAGGACAGGGCAAGGATGCTGCAGAAGAGGAGGCCCTGAGACAGGGATTGATAATAAAAGATGGCGAAGGGAGAGTTTTCAGAAGAAGTGGGCCATGGTCAGCAGCCTCCAATGCCAAGGAGAGGTAGAAGAAAACATGGACAAGACACCATCAGATCAGGAGGCCCCTGCAGGCCCCAGTGAGAGCCAGATCAGTGGGTTGATGGGGCTGAATATTCTGAGGGCCGCCTACAGCCAGATTCTCCTGTGGCAGATATTTTCAACTCCATTTCATCATTGGAGGAAACAGACTCCGAGAGGGCAAGCAAAGCATCCAAGGGCATGTAGTCAAGAGGACCATCTGTATCCCCTCCATCCCCCATCTCTCCCTAACCCCCACCTTAGCCCCCATCCCAGGCTGCATTTTCCTGAATTCTCTAAGTCACTCTCCTCTTAATCTAGGTTCCCTCCCGCAGGCCCAGGGCAGAGGCCAACACCAGCCGGATGCTCGGAAATGCCACTATGGAGAAATGTGAGTACCTGCAGCGTGGGAGATGTCTGGCACGGCAGGGCAGAGTCTGGCAGAGGCAGGGCCATCTCCCACCTGGCCACTGCTGCTTCCAGCCCCAGGACTGCCCAGCTCCTGGGCTTGGGTCTGGCCCTACTCTAGAGGTTGAAGAGACATGAGGCAGGGCCTTTGGCTCTGAGCCCAAGAGTGTGGCAAAGGTTGGGGGCTAGGAGCTGGATTGAGTGGGTCAGCTCTCAGAAGCTTGATACCACTACCACCATCCTCCCGCAGGCGGCCACATTTTCGTGGACACAGGACTGCCTGACCTGGCTGTGGGGCTCATCCTGCTGGCTGGCTCCCTGGTGCTCCTGTGCACCTGCCTCATCCTCCTCGTCAAGATGCTCAACTCTCTGCTCAAGGGCCAGGTGGCCAAGGTCATTCAGAAGGTTATCAACACTGGTGAGCCTCGAGCAGTGGGTGGGCAGGCCCCAGGATGGGCCCTTCTGGATCTTGCTGAGTCCTGCCACTGCCTTGGTGTGTGATCTGGGTAAAGCCCTACCATCTCTGAGCCTCAGTTTCCCCATGTGAACAAAGAAGAGACTGGACGAGGTGATTTTTGAGGCCCCTGAGGTGCTGACAGCTGGGGATCTGTGGCTGCTTCCAGCTGTGGTTCCATTCTAGCAGGTGGCTCCAAAGAGATTCTCAGAGGCCATTGTTTGATTCAATTAATAGTCATTGAGCCCCTACTGTGTGCCAAGCACGGCGTGGTGCCAGGGATACAGAGGTGAGCCACACAGAGATGGCTCCTGCCCTCAGGGGGCTCACGGCCCACAGGGGGAGACAAGCAATAAAAAAGTGATCGAGGGGGGATAAATTCAGATAGAGCGGTAACTGCCAAGGAGAAAGCAAAAAACAGCAAATAGAATATGGAAGAGGCTGCTTTTGATGGGTGGTCAGTGGCTTCTGTGCAGAGGTGACATTTGAGCAGGGACCTAAATGTGGAGCAGTCAGATGTGGCTGAAGAGCTTTTCGGGTGGAGGGAACCTACCTGAAAGTGCAAAGGCTCCGAGGCAGGACTCAGCTGGGCAGGACTGTGGCACAAAAAGGTGGCCAGCAGTGTGGTGGGAGCTCAGTGAGTGAGGTGGAGAGAGATAGGGAGAGGTCAGCGAGGTAACAGGGACAGAGCAGGTCCCAGGCTGCGCTCAGAGCCTAGACTTTATCCAGGGTAATGGGGGCACTTGGGGGTTTGGGCAGGGCAGTGATACCACCTGACTTTCATTTAAGCCTCATTTTGAGCTTTCAGGACACTGCCTGGCACTGGCAAAGGCAGCATGACAAACGCTGGAATAAGGGGCATCCATGGATCTACGGGAGCTCAGAGGAGGGAGATGCAAAGTCTGCCCAGGGGCTGGGGTCAGGGAGGGCTTTCCAGTGGCAGTGATATCCACGCTGTCCCGAGGATGAATATTTAGGAGTGAGGAGGATGTCCCAGGCAGAGGGAACAAGGGAGCAAAAGGATGATAGAAGCAGGCTGAGAAGGGCCTTTAATCCAAGATCAAAGAGGACCAGGAAAAGCCACCGCAGTTGAGCAGGGGACTGACAAGGTCCCACTTGGAAGCTGACATCGATTCCTCCTCCCCAAGGAAAGTCCCCGCCCCCTCCCAATGCCCTCCCACTGACCCTACTGGGACCGTTTGCTCGCAGACTTTCCCACCCCCTTCACCTGGGCCACAGGCTACTTTGCCATGGTGGTGGGCGCTGGCATGACCTTCGTTGTCCAGAGCAGTTCTGTGTTCACCTCGGCCATCACCCCACTCATCGGTGAGTCCCCACACCGAGTCAGGGTCAGGTGGGGCAGGGCTGACAGGAAAAGGGCTGAAGGAAGGAGCTGGGGAGACCATGTCCTCTCCTCTATCCCCAGGCCTGGGTGTGATCAGCCTTGAGCGCGCCTACCCACTCACACTGGGCGCCAACATCGGCACCACCACCACGGCCATCCTGGCTGCACTGGCCAGCCCCCGGGAGAAGCTGTCCAGTGCTTTCCAGGTGCGCTTGGGAGAGTAACCCTGTCAGAGGCAGGACAGGGCTAGGACTGGTGCCTGGAGCCTGACCCAACGTAGGACAACACGTACAAATTAGTTTTTGACTGCCTACTAGGGGCCACCCACTATGCCAGACTCTATGGAAACCATACGGACAAAGTATACCTGGTGCTGCCCTCAAGACCTTAGTGTCTAACAGGGGAGAGACATTACTGAGAGCCATGCCAATCGAACAAGAGTAAGAGGGATTTGTACTCTGAGGAAGGGGTGCTGGCTCAGTTTGGGGGATCAAGGACTTGGGGGGCAGACAGCAAAGGGGTTGCTGTTCTAGGAGCAAAGGAGTAACTGATAAGCCAGGATGTTGCCCACTCAGAAGGCCAGAGCTTCTGAGCCAGAAACTGGTGTGAATCTTTTAGCTACTGGATCTGGGCAGGATCTGCTGGGGAATTCCTGAGAGGGAGATCAGTGGGGGAAATGTGGAGAGTTCAGGGCAGCAGTTATTTACCTGCTGGTCCAGAAGTGTTTCAGTATTTTACTGGGGGAATGTCAGCCCTAAGTGCTGACTTTCCTGCTGCCCAGACCCTGTAGGGCCACTGTTATCTATCTTGACTCAGGAGCTGGCGCCCCTGCCCACCTCCACCCCTCCACCCTCTCCCCTGCAGATTGCCCTCTGCCACTTCTTCTTCAACATCTCAGGCATCCTGCTGTGGTACCCAGTGCCCTGCACGCGCCTGCCCATCTGCATGGCCAAGGCGCTGGGCAAACGCACCGCCAAGTACCGCTGGTTCGCCGTCCTCTACCTCCTACTGTGCTTCCTACTGCTGCCGTCGCTGGTGTTTGGCATCTCCATGGCAGGCTGGCAGGCCATGGTAGGTGTGGGCACACCCTTTGGGGCCCTGCTGGCCTTCGTGGTACTTGTCAGCATGCTGCAGAGTCGCAGCCCCAGGCGCCTGCCCAAGTGGCTGCAGACATGGGATTTCCTGCCCCGCTGGATGCACTCCCTGCAGCCCCTGGACCACCTCATCACCCGCGCTACCTTGTGCTGTGCCAGGCCCGAGCCCCGCTCACCCCCGCTGCCCGCCAGGGTCTTCCTGGAGGAGTTGCCCCCTGCCACACCCTCCCCCCGCCTTGCGATGCCCCGTCACCACAATGCCACCCATCTCTAGGCTCCAGCCCAGACTGCTGCCTGGAGTCAGGAAATGCCTGTGCCTGGTGCCCGGGGTAGAAGGGCAGAGGGGTGTGTCTGTGTGCTCTGGGCATGCGCCTGTCCTTGCGCAGGTCCTCAGAGGTCTGGGCTTGTGAGAGACCTGCTCTGTCCCTGTCACTCATTAAGAGACAGTGTTATGTGCACACGTGGGCATGTTGGGGTGAGTCTGTGTGACAACCTGCATATGCGTACTGATGCACCTGAGGGTGGGGTGGGGGGGTGCGTGCCAACTGCAGGTTACTTGGGTATGATTTTGAGTCCTTTGCACATGTGTTTGGAGACCTGCACTGTGTCCTTGTGCACACACAACTCTGACTGGGCTCGGTGGGAGTAAGGGTGAGTCTGAGTTCATGACCTACAGCTGTTTGCTCGCGCATAGATGTGGGAGCCTGAGTCGCTGGCTGAATTCTCGCCCCCTCCCTGCCACCTTCCTTCCTCCATGATACCATTCTCCTCATCCTCACCCAGGTTTTCTGTATCATTGTTACAACCCTCTTCCCCAACACTGCTTGATTAAAAAAAAAAAAAAGAAATGAAACTCTCATTGTGCACTTGGAAGTCTGCTTGCTCTCTGTCTAGGGGGGAGGAGAGACCATGGTTTGGGGTTCAGCAGCACTATCTCCCCTCCCAAAGAGAGCCTGTTGTGCCCTGGAGGAGCCAGCCTACAAGCTCTCCCCAACAATCCTCCTGGCCCTGCCTAATGAGTCCAATCCACAATTCAAACTTCCTGGAGCCCCGGCTAGGGCCACCTTAAGGCAAGTGTAAGGAGGACTCTTTGCTAACCCCACCAGGCTGACCTCCTCTGGTCTCTATCTGCCTCTGCTCACCCACCTCATTGCCTCCCTCCCTCCCTCTCTCTGGGATAAAATCAGTTCTCCAGAAAACAAGTGATAGGTGGGGGCCTGTCAGGGCCACTGGGGGAAGGAGAGTCAGGGTGGAGATGGGCAAGGGAGGTCATGCCCTGGACCCCAGTGCACAGGGCGCAGAAACTAGCCACTCTCCCTCTCACCTTTATCCTCTACTTTTGGGCAATAAACCAGCCTTCATTTAAACCCACCCAAATTTTTCAATTCCTCCTCCTCCATAGGTCCCCCTGAGCTGAGGCTTGCAGAGGGAGGGTCAAGGGGTGGGGGGTGCCAAAGTTCCTCCCTCTAGTCCAGGGACATATCCAGGGCCTTTGGACCCCAAGGAGGCAGGAACGCTGTAGGGCCCCAGACCTAGTTGTGACGGTCTGCAACATGTGCCTCCCCACCCCCACCTCCGTCCCCTTTGAAGTATGTGCAGGGAGATGCAAGGGCCTGCAAGCCCTAGAGCTGCTCTCCAGGCTACCGGCCCCACCATCACCCACTCACAACCCTCACTAGTGCTTCCTCTTGTCATGTGGAGGGGGTGAGAAGTACCCTGGCCTCCAGCTTAGGGAGTGTTGTGGGAGGGTGGGGAGGGGACTTCCTTTACCGTATGTCCCACACAGATCTGTAGAAAGTTTTGTGGGAAAGGATGCTCAGGCCTGAGTTAGAGGGTTTGAGAACTCCCTCCTAGGGTTGGCCGTCCTTAGGACCCTGGGAAGGCACCAAGGCCCTTGGACTCTGGCCTAGGGAGTTAGGCCACAGGCAGGGCACCCATGGGAGGGCCTGGTGTAGGGCTCAGGAGGCTGGGAAGCCTCTGGACTCATAATACCAACCTCACCAGATACATTTTCTGCAAGGATCTTCTAGTAAAGTACTTTCCGCATCTGCAACCCTCCCCATCCCCCTCACGACCGGAGGGTGAGTCTGCCACGCCCAGGTCAGACTTTATTTTGCAGCTGTCTGGCTGTCCTGCTAGGTGCCCTGCGAGCGCAGCCCGTGGATCAGCTCGTGCATCTTCTTGTTGAGAATGCCCCCATGCACGCCCCGCCGGCCCATGAGCACGAGGAGCACACGCGGCGTGTGGCCCACGCAGATGGCGCGCCCGTCCAGCCCCTTAGTGCGCGCGTCCAGCACTCCGTCTCCCTTGGCCAGCAGGTGGTCTCGGATGACGCAGCAGCGGCGGCCCGCCACGCTCAGGCCCGCCTGCAGGAAGGTGCGCCGGTCCGGCCCCGTGAGTACACCCACCTCCTGCGGTGAGATGGCCGCCAGCAGGCCACCGGGCCGCGATGCCCACACGCAGCGATTGTCCGAGTGGCCCACGATGGCCACGTCGTCGATGCGCTGGTCCCGCAGCACCGCACTGATGTAGCCTTTCCACTCGCCCATTCCGGCTCAGAGTGAGCCCCTCGCCTCTCACTTTCGAGGGTTGTCCTGCTGCGCCGCGCACCTGGAACGCCCGGGGCACTATGACTATTCGGGGGGCGGGGTTGTGACGTTGAGGTGGCTGCTAGGTCACAGAGCGGCTATCTATGCTGGAGAATGGGGTGCGGGTGGGGCGGCGTTCGTATCTAAGGCCTGATGAAGTTCTAAAGTTAGCCTGAAGGAGGGAATCGCACGAGTCAAAATAACTCGCAAAATAAACAAACAAGCGAACACTTAAATGGCCCATCAAGCACAGCACACATGAGTTTAAGAACAAAAAGAAAGGTGCCATGTCTAAACTGCCTGACCTCTCAGCCTGATAACCATGCAACTCCCAGAATGTGGTTCTCAAACATTAGGAGTATCAGAATCTCCTGGAAAGCTGATAAACAGATTGCTGGGCCCCAAGTCAGAGTTTTCTCATTCTGCAGTGTGGGATGCAGGCAGAGAACACGCATTTCTAACAAGTTCCCTGGCGGTGCTGCTGCTGGTCCAGGAACCACACTTTGAGACCCACTGCCCTAGTGACAGTTGGGGCAGGGGTGAGGGTCTTCCACGCCATCAACCTTAAGGGTCCACACCACTGATTTAATGTTAAGTACTTCTAACCATGGTTCTCAACCTCCGCTGCAGATAGAATCACCTGGGGAGGTTTTAAAACAAACGGCTAGGCCATTTTAGAAATGGCGGCTCTGCTGGGAGGCATGTTCTCCGGGAAGCCACCCGGACCCCCGCCACCCACGCCGGGGCTCTCGGGCTAGGCTTCGCTTCTTCAGGCCATACCAGGCGTTCCGAGAACTTCTAACAGTACCTTGGTGGACGAGTTGGAGTCATTGTTCGAGGCTTGTTTTGCTTCTCTGGTGAGTCAGGATTATGTCAATGGTACAGATCAGGAAGAAATTCGAACTGGTGTTGATCAGTGTATCCAGAAATTTCTAGATATTGTGAGACAGACAGAATGTTTTTTCCTACAAAAAAGATTGCAGTTATCTGTCCAGAAACCAGAGCAAGTTATCAAAGAGGATGTCTCGGAACTGAGGAACGAATTACAGCGGAAGGATGCTCTGGTCCAGAAGCACTTAACAAAACTGAGACATTGGCAGCAGGTGCTGGAGGACATCAACATGCAGCACAAAAAGCCAGCCGACATCCCTCAGGGTTCCCTGGCCTACCTCAAGCAGGCATCTGCAAATATCCCTTCACCGATGAAGCAAACCTGAGGAAAAGCCACCTGAACATGAGCTGGTGGCTGAGTCAGCCCAGACACAGTTTTGTCAAACATCACTTCTTGTAGACATGACATTTTGGGAGAACTCTTTGCCAGAGAATATGATTTTAGTTTTGTGCTCTCATCTAAAATTTTCCCCCTATTTTTATAAGTGTTATTTCTGGAGTACTTTATAAAATGCTTATTGCTTTGGTAAACCAAGTATATCGTCTTTAGCAAAGTTTAAGACTGTTAGCGTGATGCCATTTACAGATTCCTTTTTATGTTTTTGGTTTTTGCTGCTTGTTATTATTTTTATTTTTGAATGAGTGTTAATCTCTCTGTTTCCAGTTTTAGATTATTTTGTATGATCTGAGGGGAAAAGCTTGTATGATCTGATCTGCATATCAAAGGATGAGGATTTCGGTTGTAGGCCTTTTATGATAATTTACCCATCAGTGGCAGTATATAAAAATATGTAAATGTGCTGTTTTTCAAGACTTTGAACTACCTCAAGAAGAAGAGTATATAAAAATAAAAATATATAAAAATATGTAAATAAATAAAAATATGTAAATTTTATATATAAAAATATGTATATAAAAATATGTAAATGTGCTGTTTTTCAAGACTTTGAACTACCTCAAGAAGAAGAGTCTAATGCAACAATGTAACACTTCCAGAACCTCAGAAAGAGGATATTTTGTAAATAGGTTGGAAGAGGATTATAATATCGTAGGTTAGTGTAGTAACTGTTATTGAACTGCAGTAACCTAGTGCTATAGGAATCCAGTAGTATCCTTAAGTTAATGTTGACTTTTATTTGGGGTAAGTTTATATTTTGTGTAGTGTTTATTTACTTTTGGGGGGGTGGTAGGAGCAGTGATATGCTAGTGATATTCATTTCTGCAATAATCAGTTTAAGTAACAGAGTGGACCCTGCTCTCAATAGGGGCATAAGTGAAGTATGAGGGTTAAAGTTTGCTGTGATCATCTCTGAGTTTTGAGTTTTGTTTGTTTGTTCTGCTGTTTGGAGCAGATTTTTCCATTAATGAATTTCTTGCTAATGGGTAGTGTTGATTCCAAGGGACTGGGGCCTTGAGGTGGGAGGTTGGCTGCAGGGTGCATGGGAGACTCGGTGTTTGGGAAGATCTTTTACCCTCTGTCAGTCACACAGGCCACCTCAGATTCTCTGTTGAACCATTGTTGAGAAATACAAACCAGCACTGTGTCTGGTCTGCTGTTGAGAAATACAGACCGGCATTGTGCCTGGTCTCCTTGGATGAGGCTTTCCTTTCTCTGTTGTTCACATTCCCTCATTAGATTACACCCCTTCTCCCTCACCCAGTGCTGCACTGTCTCTTGAACAGGCAGTAATTCTATGACTTGGTGTCTTGCCTTGCTTTTTCTCCAGCCTTGAAGGCCCTGCCCCACCAACCTTGACATCCACTCAAGTTCCCCTCTGGCCTGGACGCCACCTGGTCTCTGCAGCCTCCAAAAGCCCTCTCGTCATATCCACAGTACACAGGACTTCTTGTCTCTTCTGCCAGCCTTGCTTGGTTCTCCCTCTGGAGTTAGTGATCTGTCTCCTTGTTCCTCATGAGAAGTAGGCATTATTCCCCTCTGAATATACAGGGACCATTTATTATCTTTTATACATAATAACTTAGTACTTATTTTTGTTTGTGTATGTGTGTGTATGGTACACAGCTGGAGGCCAACGAATTCCCTCATTCGGAGTATATAGTTAAACAAAGCTTTTAAAAGTTGTTTTTAATCACATTATCTGATTTCAAGGTTGTTAACCTGGTCATCTCATGCCAATTAGAGGGTCTGATTGGCAGCTTTAGATTTCTTGATTAAAAACCTAACTAAATTGATTACATTTTAGGCATTCTTTCAGTAATGGAGAGGTTCTTAGCGAAAAGTTCAGGAACTATTCTATTTGGTGCTTAGTAAAAATATTTTGAATTAATGTGTGTACCAGTTATTGTCATTTCTTTATTAACTTCAAAAGTTTTCTGCCAAATAAACATTTCACTTTTTTCTGTTTGTAACAAAACAAAACAAAACAAAACAAATGGCTACCCACCCACCCCCCTTCCCTAGAAATATTGATTTAATTGACCTGAGGTGGATGTTGGGCATAGGTTCAAAAAGCTCCCCGTGGTGATTCTGATGTACAGTCAAGGTTGAGAATTCCTGTTCTATAAACTTAAAATATTAGTTTCATACTTGTGGAGTCACCTTGCACAGGTTTGGTACACAGTGTGGCTTAGTAAATGTCAGCTGGACATGAATCTAAACCTTGCATCAGATCTCAATAGATTCTGTTCTCTGAAGGGGTGTGGAGAAGTTGAGCACCGGTATACTATCTTGGCATTTCCCGACGGGACCCCTGAAGAGCTGTGCCTTTCAAGCATCTTCAAAAGTACTTTACTGAGTTCTATGCCATGCCTGGCGCCGGGCTGGCAGCGCTGGTGGGAATGGAACACATTCCTTGCTATCCATGATCATGCCTCAGCCATGCTTCCATTCCAGAACTGCCCAGGAGGGAAAGACGAGTCCCGGGGCGGTCAGGAAGCGGTGTGCTCCCGGATCCAGGCTAGGTAGTTGGCCACGTCGGTGTATACACCCGGCTTGTGGCGGTCGCCACAACCTGAACCCCAGCTGACGATGCCCCGCAGGATGAGCTGGAGCTCTGCGGTCTCATCCTCACACACCAGAGGGCCCCTGGAGTCACCCTGGGTCGGGGACACGCGGCTCAGCGCCCTTGGCTTGGGGTCTGCACTTGACCGGGTTGGAGGAGGGCGCCAAGCGGGTCCAAGGGCTCACCTGGCACGCGTCAGTGCCACCCTCGAGGAAGCCAGCGCAGAGCATGCCGGGGGGTGAAGGCGGCTCCGTGCACATCGGGGGCGGAGCAGCGCTCCGGACGGATGAGTGGCACCTGAGTGCCGCTTCTTCCTTCTACTGCAGGAAGCTGGAATATTCCCCCGACCCTGCGAATCGAGAGCGCCTTCCTCACACCCCTCCCGACTCCTCTCCGCCCAGGCCATGGACCTGGCTGCGCCAGGCTCTTTCAAACCCGCTCATCTCCTGCCTCCCTCGCAGCAAGCCCGAGAGGGAGTGAGTTGCCTTTAACACTATTTCATAGACGAGAAAACTGAGGCCAGAGAGGAGCGGTGATGTGAATGAACCAGGAGGAAGCAGGACTGCTTCGGAACCCCACCCCCACTTCCCATCCAGTGTCTCAAGACCTTGGTCCCCATCCAGCCCACCTGCTGCTCCAGCGCGGGCCAGCGTCCTAGTAGCCCTTGCAGCCCTGTGCCCAGAGGGAATCAAGAGAAAGTGCGATTCTCCCGGTACGCCTCAGATTTGGGGACGCCCCCCAACAGTGAATACCAAGCTCTTGGAGAAGCAGACTGAAGAGACAAGGACCCTGCGCGTCCTCACAACCCACCAGGTCGGCCCCACCTGTCCCTGACGGTACCAAACCTGCGGGCCTCTCTTGCCTACCCCGGTGGCCAGAGGTCTCCCTCCCGCCCCCAGCCGTTCTGCTTATCTTCTAACTGGTGACCCCAGCCGGCCACTTCGCAGAGCGCAGGTTCGGATTCGGCCGGGCGGGCGGCGCTATTCGGCAGGCACACTGGCTGAACGAAAGACAACGGGTGCGCGCAGCAGCCTTCAGCGCTCTCCTGCAGGCGCACCAGAGCTAACCCAAGCGGGGAGGAGCATGAGACCGGGACGCTAGGACTTCGAGCCCTGCCCACCCTTTCCCCTGATCCCCGCGGGGGCGCCCGCACGCACCCAGGTCGTGCTGGTAGGTGATACGCGAGAAGGCCTCGTGCAGGGGGTAGGCGCGCACGACCAGCGGCGGTCCTGGCCGAGCACCACTGTCAGCTCCTCCGGCGCAGGTCTGGGGGCAGGGTCGGGAAAAGGAAGCGCGCTCAGAGCCGGCCACAGGCATCCTGCGGGAGCCCCCTCTTTCCGAGCCCCTTCTTGGGTTTCAGCTTCCTCCTGGGGAGTTCTGAAAGGGAGAAGGGGGAAAGGTGGGCGGAGACGCGGAGAGGTAGGGCACGTGTTCGGGTGTCGCGCGGAAGCTGGGCACAGAGGAGAGAGGAGCTAGGGATCCCGGGCCGGGAGCTGAGCGCTCAGGCACTCGCCGGTTCTGCAGGCAGTGAGCCGCGGTCAGCACCCAACAGGGGGCGATGAGGCTGCCGCTGCAGAAATTCTGGCCCTGCTACAGCGCGGCGATGTAGGGATGCGCCCCGGGGAGCGCCACCAGTTCCCCGACGACGCGGCTCAGCGAGGACAGCCGTTTGTGGAGCCGCTGTCCACAGCCCGCCGGGCCCGCGCTGGGCAGGGGAGTCCGCTGCTCGGGCAGCGAGCACTAGCCTGTGGGAGAAGCCCAGGCTGAGGGCCGGGAGACCCACGATCAGTTGGAATGTAGCTCGTCCCGTGATTTCTCTGCTCGGATTCTTAACCTTTCCCAACTACCTGAGGTCAGGGGTCGAAGCGGGGTCTGGGTCATGGGCTGAGGTTTCTGCAAAGCCGAAAGCGAGGGCAAAGGGAAGTACTGGTGCCCCGATGAGATCCGGATCGGAGGAGGGATTTGGGGCGCCGCCGGGGCTGGGGCCTGGCATCGTGCCAGGCGGCAATAATTCCAGCTCAGTCGGTCGCCTCTCCAAACAAAGCACCACGGGCGGGTGTCGTTGTCCTGGTTCTTGTAACCACGGGGTGGGGTTGGTTGAGAAGCCCTAGAGGGCCCTGGGGCGGAAAGAGACGCCCAGCCCTGCCCCACCCGCGCACCGGCAGAAGGCGTGGTCGCCCAGTCTCCGATTCAGCGCTTGCTCTGCGGTCACATTCCAGTAGGTGGCCTCGGAGGCCCACGGCTGACAGGGTGCACCCGAGAGCTTAGTCCGGGCCACGCCGCGGTAGCTGAGCCCGCGGTCGCGGTCGTCGTAGCAGTTCGCCTTGAAGTCTGGGGAGAGAGAAGGCTCCCTACAGCTAGGAGACAGAATGGTCTCCTGTCGCCCTCTCACCCACTTCTCCACTCTCCCTCCTCCCTCTCTGCAAGCCCTTCCCACGTGGGGGCGGGGCTTCTTCTTCCCAGACACCCTAACTCACCCACTTCGCACAAGCGTCCAGCGTAGCCCGTGGGGCAACGGCACAGGCGGTGGCCCTCTGCCTGTAGGCAGCTGCCCCCACTGAGACATGGGTTGGTACGGCAGACTGGGAGAAGGAGCATGCTGAGCCCCCCCTAGGCTCAAAGACCCCCGCCCCCCACCCCCCACCCAGAGAGCTCCCTCTTACGCTGGCACACCACCTGGCCTCCTGCCAGCCTTTCTTTCCCACCTTCTGCCCTCCTCCCTGGCCAGCTCCCCACCCATCTACTCACCCTGGCTGGCCAGTGGCTTGCACTGGGCATTCGGACCCTTGCACTGGCACTTGGCTACACCTGCCAGCTCAAGCCTATGCCATATTTCATTCTTCTGGAAGAACCAAAGAAGCTGGGGCTCAAAGCACTTCTCTGGGGACAAAGGGGTAGGGTAGTCTCAGGAGAGTGTGGGACCATGCCAAGTCTCTGGGAATCCACAGGACCTCTTCAGTAGGCCTGCGGCTGCCCCCGTTCCCCAGCAGCCCCTCCCCTGGCCTCAGCATCTCCTTACCTCTCTGGCAGTGCTTCCCAGTGAAGTGATCTGAACAGATGCAGTGTGGGCCGTTTGGCATGTTCACACAGGTCCCTCCTTTCTGGCAGGGGTTGTGTTTGCTGCAGTGATCTGAGAGATGAACACAGGGGGAGAAAGAGTGGGGAGCCTGAATCAAACAGATGGGGCCAAGTCCCTACCCAAACCTGCTTGTCTTTTGACCTTGGCCCTCCAAATTTCCAAGCCTTAGTTTACCCACCGGAAAAATGGGGCTACCCCCTCTTAGAACTTCTCCCTCTGGGAAGGAAGGAGATAGGTGGGCCCAGAGTCCCATATGTTTTAGATCTGATGATACCCAGGAGAGTAGCTAGGGTCGGGGAGAGGGCCCTGGGCCACCCCAAAGGTTGTGTGGCACCTTTCACTTTCTTTGGCTCCAGGCAGTATGCCCACATCGCTGATCCTTCTCAAAGTTGGGGGCAGTAGCACACCTGTAGACAGAGATAAGGCTTAAGACATGGAAGTGACCCAAGTGCCCATCAACGGATGATTGGTTTAAGAAGATGTGGTATATACACAATGGAATATTACTCAGCCATTAAAAAGGAATGAAATATTGCCATTTGCAGTAACATGGGTGGACCTAGGGAATACCATACTAAGTGAAGTAAGTCAGATGGAGAAAGACAAATAATATGTGATAGCATTTATATGTGGAATCTAAACAGTAACACAAATGAATCTATATACAAAACAGAAACAGACTTACAGACATAGAAAACAAACTTACAGTTACCAAAGGGGAAAGCGGGGGTGGGGGGGATAAATTAGGAATATGAGATTAACAGATACACACTACTATACATAAAATAGATAAGCAACAAGGATTTACTGTATAATACAGGGAACTATATTCAATATCTTGTAATAACTTATAATGGAAAATAATCTGAAAAAATATATATATATAACTGAATCATTTTGCTGTACACCTGAAACCAACACAATATTGTAAATCAACTATACTTCAATAAATAAAAAAAGAAAGAAAGAAAGAGATAAAGCTTCCTAGCTCTGCCCAAGGGGCTGGGCTGCCCTTTCCTATCACAGCCCCTTCTCTCCAAGCAGGGTTCCTTGGACAGAAGGATGGGCAGAGTCCACCTCCCCCAGACCCCTGCTCCAACCCTTCCGGGGTAGTCTTACCAGGGTCGGGGCCGGGCCAGCCTCTGTGGATACATTTGTGATACAGCTGCCGGTGGTACTGGAAGGGGAAGTGGCAGGGCTCCCTGGTGACAGTGAGAACTGCAGGGGTAACACACTCCTTAATGACTTTCCCCGTGCCCCATTGCCCAGGTACCACCCCTCAGAGTCTGGTTGGAAAAAGGATAGACCTTTGAAAAGATCATTGTGCCTTCAAGACCACATCCTGCTTAAGAGTTGGGTTTCTGGAGTCATTTGGTGGACTCCTGACTCCACCAACTACTAACTGCGTGACTTTAGACAAGTCTGCAGCCTCCAGGCCTAGAAGAGTGCTTGCCACAAAGTAGGCACTTAATAAATACTTGTTGAATGTTGAAGTCACTTGACCACTCTGAGCCTTAGTTTTCTCATCTGTTAAAAATGGCAAAAATCATACATAGTACAGATGAAGGGTTTCAGTTTTGCAAGATGCAAAGAATTCTGGAGACAGATGGTGGTAATGATTGCACAACAATATGAGTGTACTTAATATCACTGAACTGTACACTTAAAAACGGTTGAGACGGGGATTCCCTGGTGGCGCAGTGGATAAGAATCCGCCTGCCAATGCAGGGGACACGGGTTCAAGCCCTGGTCCGGAAAGATCCCACATGCCACAGAGCAGCTAAGCCCGTGCGCCACAACTACTGAGCCAGCGTGCTGCAGCTACTGAAGCCTGCATGTCTACACACCTAGAGCCTGTGCTCCGCAACAAGAGAAGCCGCCGCAATGGGAAGCCTGTGCACCGCAACGAAGAGTAGCCCCCACTCGTGGCAACTAGAGATAAACCCTGCACGCAGCAACAAAGACCCAACTCAGACAAAAATAAATAAATAAATACATTTATTTTTTAAAAATCCAGCATGTCAGTATGGTCCTATTTTTGTACAAACATATTTACATATGCATAAAAAAT
This sequence comes from Balaenoptera ricei, assembly GCF_028023285.1. NCBI lineage: Eukaryota > Metazoa > Chordata > Mammalia > Artiodactyla > Balaenopteridae > Balaenoptera > Balaenoptera ricei. The sequence goes on from NC_082641.1 coordinate 163,179,026, forward strand.
AAATCTAGAATGAAATCTCCAAAATTTGTAACAGTGGTTTTTGGAAGATAGTGGATTATGGGTGACTTTTCCTTCTTTTCTATTTCCGTAATTTATAAAGTTTTTACAAAAAAAAAAATTGCTATTGTAATTTTTAAAAATAGTACAATTGAGCCTCATTCAGATTCTGTATTTGCTTATCTGCACTTCTTGCTAAAATTTATCTGTAACCTCAAACCAATACTCAAGGTGCTTTCACTGTCATTTGTGGACATGCACAGAGTGGTGAAAAATTTGAGTCACCCCAAGTGCACATTCCCAGCTGAGGTCAAACAAGGTGATGCTCTGCTTCTTGTTTCAACTCCTACTGTAAACCAGTGTCTTTTTTTTTTTTAATTTTTAAATTTTATTTATTTTTTTATACAGCAAGTTCTCATAAGATATCCATTTTATACATATTAGTGTATATATGTCAATCCCAATCTCCCAATTCATCACACCACCCCACCCCTGCCACTTTCCCCCCTTGTTTTCCATATGTTTGTTCTCTACATCTGTGTCTCAATTTCTGCCCTGCAAACTGGTTGATTTGTACCATTTTTCTAGGTTCCACATATATGCGTTAATATACGACATTTGTTTTTCTCTTTCTGACTTACTTCACTCTGTATGACACACTCTAGATCCATCCACGTCTCTACAAATGACCCAATTTCGTTCCCTTTTATGGCTGAGTAATATCATTGTTTATATGTACCACGTCTTCTTTATCCATTCGTCTCTCGATGGGCATTTACGTTGCTTCCATGTCCTGGCTATTGTAAATAGTGCTGCAATGAACATTGGGGTGCATATGTCTTTTTGAATTATGGTTTTCTCTGGGTATGTGCCCAGTAGTGGGATTTCTGGGTCATATGGTAATTCTATTTTTAGTTTGTTAAGGAACCAACATACTGTTCTCCGTAGTGGTTGTATCAATTTACATTCCACCAACAGTGCAAGAGGGTTCCCTTTTCGCCACACCCTCTCCAGCATTTGTTGTTTGTAGATTTTCTGATGATGCCCATTCTAACTGGTGTGAGGTGATACCTCATTGTAGTTTTGATTTGCATTTCTCTAATAATTAGTGATGTTGAGCAGCTTTTCATGTGCTTCTTGGCCATCTGTATGTCTTCTTTGGAGAGATGTCTATTTAGGTCTTCTGCCCATTTTTCGATTTGGTTGTTTGTTTTTTTAATATTGAGCTCCATGAGCTGTTTATATATTTTGGAGATTAATCCTTTGTCCATTGATTCGTTTGCAAATATTTTCTCTCATTCTGAGGATTGTCTTTTCATCTTGTTTGTAGTTTCCTTTGCTGTGCAAAAGCTGTGAAGTTTCATTAGGTCCCATTTGTTTATTTTTGTTTTTATTTCCATTACTCTAGGAGGTGGATCAAAAAAGGTCTTGCTGTGATTTATGTCAAAGAGTGTTCTTCCTATGTTTTTCTCTAAGAGTTTTATAGTGTCCGGTCTCACATTTAGGTCGCTAATCCATTCTGAGTTTATTTTTGTGATGGTGTTAGGGAGTGTTCTAATTTCATTCTTTTACATGTAGCTGTCCAGTTTTCCCAGCACTACTTATTGAAGAGACTGTCTTTTCTCCATTGTATATCCTTGCCTCCTCTGTCAAATATACAGTGACCACATGTGCGTGGGTTTATCTCTGGGCTTTCTATCCTGTTCCATTGATCTAAATTTCTGTTTTTGTGCCAGTACCATATTGTCTTGATTACTGTAGCTTTGTATAGTCTGAAGTCAGGGAGGCTGATTCCTCCAGCTTCGTTTTTTTCCCTCAAGATTGCTTTGGCTATTTGGGGTCTTTTGTGTCTCCATACAAATTTTAAGATTTTTTGTTCTAGTTCTGTAAAAAATGCCAGTGGTAATTTGATAGGGATTGCATCGAATCTGTAGATTGCTTTGGGTAGTATAGTCATTTTCACAATACTGATTCTTCCAATCCAAGAACACGGTATATCTCTCCATCTGTTGGTATCATCTTTAATTTCTTTCATCAGTGTCTTATAGTTTTCTGCATACAGGTCTTTTGTCTCCCTAGGTAGGTTTATTCCTAGGTATTTTATTCTTTTTGTTGCAATGGTAAATGGGAGTGTTTCCTTAATTTCTCTTTCAGATTTTTCATCATTAGTGTATAGGAATGCAAGAGATTTCTGTGCATTAATTTTGTATCCTGCAACTTTACCAAATTCATTGATTAGCTCTAGTAGTTTTCTGGTGGCATCTTTAGGACTCTCTATGTATAGTATCATGTCATCTGCAAACAGTGACAGTTTTACTTCTTCTTTTCCAATTTGCATTCCTTTTATTTCTTTTTCTTCTCTGACTGCCGTGGCTAGGACTTCCAAAACTATGTTGAATAATAGTGGTGAGAGTGGACATCCTTGCCCTTGCTTGTTCCTGATCTTAGAGGAAATGCTTTCAGTTTTTCACCATTGAGAATGATGTTTGCTGTGGGTTTGTCATATATGACCTTTATTATGTTGAGGTAGGTTCCCTCTATGCCCACTTTCTGGAGAGTTTTTATCATAAATGGGTGTTGAATTTTGTCAAAAGCTTTTTCTGCATCTATTGAGATGATCATATGGTTTTTCTTCTTCAATTTGTTAATATGGTGTATCACATTGATTGATTTGCGTATATTGAAGAATCCTTGCATCCCTGGGATAAATCCCACTTGATCATGGTGTATGATCCTTTTAATGTGTTGTTGGGTTATGTTTGCTAGTATTTTGTTGAGGATTTTTGCATCTATATTCATCGGTGATATTGGTCTGTAGTTTTCTTTTTTTGTAGTGTCTTTGTCTGGTTTTGGTATCAGGGTGATGGTGGCCTCATAGAATGAGTTTGGGAGTGTTCCTTCCTCTGCAATTGTTTGGAAGAGTTTGAGAAGGATGGGTGTTAGCTCTTCTCTAAGTGTTTGATAGAATTCACCTGTGAAGCCATCTGGTCCTGGACTTTTGTTTGCTGGAAGATTTTTAATCACAGTTTCAATTTCATTATTTGTGATTGGTCTGTCCATATTTTCTATTTCTTCCTGGTTCAGTCTTGGAAGGCTATACCTTTCTAAGAATTTGTCCATTTCTTCCAGGTTGTCCATTTTATTGGCATAGAGTTGCTTGTAGTAGTTTCTTAGGATGCTTTGTATTTCTGCAGTGTCTGTTGTAACTTCTCCTTTTCATTTCTAATTTTATTGATTTGAGTCCTCTGCCTCTTTTTCTTGATGAGTCTGGCTAATGGTTTATCGATTTTGTTTATCTTCGCAAAGAACCAGCTTTTAGTTTTATTGATCTTTGCTATTGTTTTCTTTGTTTCTATTTCATTTATTTCTGCTCTGATCTTTATGATTTCTTTCCTTCTACTAACTTTGGGTTTTGTTTGTTCTTCTTTCTCTAGTTCCTTTAGGTGTAAGGTTAGATTGTTTATTTGAGATGTTTGTTGTTTCTTGAGGTAGGATTGTATCGCTATAGACTTCCCTCTTAGAACTGCTTTTGCTGCATCCCGTAGGTTTTGGATCATCGTGTTTTCATTGTCATTTGTCTCTAGGTACTTTTTGATTTCCTCTTTGATTTCTTCAGTGATCTCTTGGTTATTTAGTAACGTATTGTTTAGCCTCCATGTGTTTGTGTTTTTTACATTTCTTTCCTTGTAATTGATTTCTAATCTCATAGCGTTGTGGTCAGAAAAGGTGCTTGATATGATTTCAGTTTTCTTAAATTTACTGAGGCTTGATTTGTGACCCAAGATGTGATCTATCCTGGAGAATGTTCCGTACGCACTTGAGAAGAAAGTGTAATCTGCTGTTTTTGGATGGAATGTCCTATAAATATCAATTAAATCTATCTGGTCTACTGTGTCATTTAAAGCTTGTGTTTCCTTATTAATTTTCTGTTTGGATGATCTGTCCATTGGTGTAAGTGAGGTGTTAAAGTCCCCCACTATTGTTGTGTTACTGTCGATTTCCTCTTTTATAGCTGTTAGCAGTTGCCTTGTGTATTGATGTGCTCCTATGTTGGGTGCATATATATTTATAATTGTTGTATCTTCTTCTTGGATTGATCCCTTGATCATTACGTAGTGTCCTTCCTTGTCTCTTGTAACATTCTTCATTTTAAAGTCTATATTATCTGATATGAGTATAGCTACTCCAGCTTTCTTTTGATTTCCATTTGCATGGAATATCTTTTTCCATCCCCTCACTTTCAGTCTGTATGTGTCCCTAGGTCTGAAGTGGGTCTCTTGTAGACAGCATATATATATGGGTCTTGTTTTTGTATCCATTCAGTGAGCCTGTGTCTTTTGGTTGGAGCATTTAATCCATTCACGTTTAAGGTAGTTATCGATATGTATGTTCCTATTACCTCTTTCTTAATTGTTTGGGGTTTGTTTTCGTAGGTCCTTTTCTTCTCTTGTGTTTTCCACTTAGAGAAGCTCCTTTAGCATTTGTTGTAGAGCTAGTTTGGTGGTGCTGAATTCTCTTAGCTTTTGCTTGTCTGTAAAGCTTTTGATTTCTCCATCGAATCTGAATGAGATCCTTGCCAGGTAGAGTAATCATGGTTGTAGGTTCTTCCCTTTCATCACTTTAAATATGTCATGCCACTCCCTTCTGGCTTGTAGAGTTTCTGCTGAGAAATCAGCTGTTAACCTTATGGGAGCTCCCTTGTATGTTATTTGTCATTTTTCCCTTGCTGCTTTCAATAATTTTTCTTTGTCTTTAATTTTTGCCAATTTGATTACTATGTGTCTCAGCGTGTTTCTCCTTGGGATTATCCTGTATGGGACTCTCTGCACTTCCTGCACTTGGGTGGCTATTTCCTTTCCCATGTTAGGGAAGTTTTTGACTATAATCTCTTCAAATATTTTCTTGGGTACTTTCTCTCTCTCTTCTCCTTCTGGAACCCCTATAATGAGAATGTTGTTGCGTGTAATGTTGTCCCAGAGGTCTCTTAGGCTGTCTTCATTTCTTTTCATTCTTTTTTCTTTATTCTGTTCCACAGCAGTGAATTCCACCATTCTGTCTTCCAGGTCACTTATTCGTTCTTCTGCCTCAGTTATTCTGGTATTGATTCCTTCTAGTGTAGTTTTCATTTCAGTTATTGTATTGTTAATCTCTGTTTGTTTGTTCTTTAATTCTTCTAGGTCTTTGTTAAACATTTCTTGCATCTTCTTGATCTTTGCCTCCATTCTTTTTCCGAGGTCCTGGATCATCTTCACTATCATTATTCTGAATTCTTTTCTTGGAAGGTTGCCTATCTCCACTTCATTTAGTTGTTTTTCTGGGGTTTTATCTTGTTCCTTCATCTGGTACATAGCCCTCTGCTTTTTCATCTTATCTTTCTGTGAATGTGTTTTTTGTTTCACAGGCTGCAGGATTGTAGTTCTTCTTGCTTCTCAACAAGTGTCCTTTTCATGCTCTATTTAGTGCCATGTTTTTCAAATTTTGTGCTTTTGATACATGATTTTGCTGTTGAAAATGGCCCCCAAATAGAGTGCTGAAGTGCTGTCCAGTGTTCCAAAGTGCAAGAGGGCTGTGATGTACATTATGGAGAACACTTGTGGGTTAGATAAGCTTCATCCAGGCATGAGTTATAGTGCCTCTGGCCATGAATTTAATATCAATGAATCAATAATATATATTAAGTAAGGTGTCTTTAAACAGAATCACACATAAAATAAGGTTATATGTTGATGAAAATGTTGTGACCAGAGCTCACAGGAACCTAACCCTATATTTCCTCTAGGAGCAATGGTTCCGTTTTTGCTAATTCAGTGTTCATGGTGACTTTATAGAACATGACTACCACGAATAATGAGAATTGACTCTATCTATTTCAGAGGAGTGTTGCAAAACTTAAATGAGATCGTGTCTATAAAACACTTACACAGAGTCTGGCACATAGTACATTAGCTGCTATTTTGTATTAGAGGCCCAGTGACACTTGTGCTGAGGGCCAAATCAGGGACAGGACATTAAAGGAAGAGCGAGGGGTCTGAGACGGACCTTTAAGATGCAAATGGAATGGACACAGAAGAGTAGGACCCTAAGTAGGTGATTAGGCAAGGGCAGGGCAGCTAGGTTGGGTCAGGCTAGAAGGAGGAGAGCAGTTTGGCTAGGTGTGGAGTGCTGAGGAGAGGAGGTGAGGTACTCAGGATTGCCTCAGTGCCATGCTAAGGGGCTGGGCCTGATCCCATCAGGGCAGGCTTGCCAGGGCAGGCTCAATCTAGTTTACAATTCTAGGTAAATATTTAGTGCCTGGAAGAATAAAGGCAATGGGGAACTATGGCAGGGGGGAGATGGCAGATATCCACCATCTAAAAGGGAGCTTGATAATAAAAGCGAATATATTTTAAGCATTTACCATGCACCAAACTGTGGGCTGAGTGCCTCACCGGGATTAATGACTCATTTCTCCTTCTCCACAGCCCTAAGAGTTTTACCATTACCAGTCTCATTTTACAGGTGGGGATTTAAGCTTGGAGAAGTCAAGTCATTGGTCCAGAGCCATCCAGCACATAAGGGATGAAGCTGGGATTCAGAGGCATTTGGGCTCCAGAGCCCTGCTCTTGATACTTCCTTGTCTGTCAAGGGCCCTGGCCTCTGTGTGGCATGACTGATGCCTGCGAGATGTATCGAAGAGAGGAAAGGAAGGGGGAGGCTGGGGAAACCGAGGAAGACTGGCAGGTACTGGACCAGACACTCAGATACAGCCCCAGCCTTGCCCTCAAGGAGCACTCAGTTCACTATCACTCTGGATCCCCAGCACCCATGTGCACAAGACCTGGCATATAGTAGGCACTCAGGTCTGAATGCCAGCCAGACAACTCCGGGGATGAGAGTGAAGAGCGCCCAGGATCCTTCCCCTCACCCCAAGGGCCAGAGACTAACAATCTGCACACTCCCTGCCATACTCATCCCTGTTCAAGGGTCTCTCAGGAGGCGGACCCAGGCTACTTACCCACTGTGTGCTCACTCTCTATGAACTTATGCTGCTTGGGGGCTTTCCAAGGTGGAGTCTATGACAGAGAGAAGAAAGCCAGGAATTTTCCCAGAAAGTCGTTGCCTGCCCCGATCCCATGCTAGTCCCCAGCTTCCTTTCACAGTCCAGAAATGCAGAGATTTCCTCAGAAGGCCTGGACCCCTCCTTCCTCCTCCCATTGTCTCCTCAAGGTCCCCCTCCCCCAGTAATGCAGGCCATGTCCTCATATCCACCAGCACTGTCTGTCTCTCTCTCCTCTACTTTGGCCTTATAGGCTTGCCTAGTCTTTCCAAACAGGCCTTCCAATCACCTAGACTAAAAGGTCATGGGCAGAGGCCAAGGCTGTGATAGGGCCATCCCAGGGCCATCCCAGTACAACCCTCCTGGTTCCCACAGCCCTCACCAAAACCGCTGACTCCATGCTCACCAGCAGGACCCCCAGGAGCAGCAGAGCCCTCATGGCGTCTGTCTGTTGGTCCAATCACTTGCCCAGGAGTCCAGATCAATAGAACTGGTCAAAGGTCCCTAAGGCCTGGGAAGCAGAGATTGGTCGAGCTGCCCTCCTGGGCTGTTTATGGAAGGCCAAGCAGAGAGTTTCCTTGATGGGCCCCCAAGGATGGGAAAGTTGGGAGCTGGTGGGTGGGAGTAGCATAATAAGGAGTGGGGCTCCTCCTCTCTTTCCCAGATAATGGAACTGGAAGCAGGAAGAGGGACCATCTTTGTTTCGGGTCCTATTGGGGATGAGGAGTTTAAGGAGATTCAAGAGAAGCTCCCTACTTTAGGAATCTTAGAGTCCATGGAGAAGTATATTCATTTTCTATTGCTGCCTAAAATTAACCACAAACTTTGCAGCTTAAAATAATACCCATTAATTAGTTCGTAAATCTGTGGGTCAAAAGTCCAGCACTGCGTGACTCAGTTTTCTGCTCTAGGTCTCACAAAACTGAGATCAAGGCTAAGTTTTCTGGAGGCTCTGGGGAAAAATTCCCTTCCAAGTTCATTCAGGTCATTGGCAGAATTCAGTTTCTTGTGTTTGTAGGACTGAGGTCCCTTTTTCTTTGCAAGCCAGGGGTTGCCCCCAGCTGCTAGAAGCTACCTGCATTTCTTGCCAAAGAGCCCCTTCGATCTTCCAAGCCAACAACAGAGAATCTCCCCCACGTTGACTCTCTTACCCTTTGAATTTCTTTTTCCAGGAAGAACCCTGTCACTTTTAAGGGCTCATCTGATTAGGTGAGGCCCACTAAGGAGAATCTCCCTGTCTTAAGGTCAGCTGATTTGGGACCTTACTTACATTTGCCGCATTCTTCTACAGAAGCATCTAGATTAGTGTTTGATTAAATGACTGGGAGAAGGTATGTTTACACCAGGGAACTTGGGGGCCATCTTAGAGTTCTACCTACAAAGAAAGTAAATTATCCCATGGAAAAAATACTAAAAATACTAAACCAAGGGGTGCTAAAATATGCAACTGGAGCACAAAGGAGGGAGATAGGTTGGGCATGTATTATTTTTCCTGCCCAACAACCATCCACCTTGGTTCAGTAAGGACACCCTGCTTATTCCTTTGGGAACCACTCCTCCTTCATCCGCTCCATGAGTCTCTAGTGCTGCCCACTCTATCCTCAGTTCTAGGGCTGGGGGTGTGGCCTAGGTCTGGCCAATCAGAGCATGGTATCTCTAGACCACAGCGATTGGTTCAGGGATAAGCTATACACAAGTTTGGCCAATCAGAGTCAGCCTTGGGACTTTCACCAGAACTTTTATGATAAAGGTGCTTTCTTCCCCCTGGGGTCCCTAAGAATGCAAGCCTGGAGATGTTGATGGCCATCTCTGTCACTGCCTGGGGAAGGCCTGCCTGAGAATGAAGCATACACACAGGAATAGCCGAGCAAACAGGGAAGGAAGGATGGAGGAATGCTGTAGGAGGCAACCTCCTAGATGGTCCCCATTGATCCTCACCTCCTGGGATTCATGACCTTGAATAGTCTCTTCTAAAACTGATTCAGAGCTGTTCTGTGTGTCCAATAGAATATGGAAGAAATGATTGTGTTTGACTTCCAAGCCCAGATCAAAAAAGGCATTGCAATTTTTGCCTTGGTCTCATGGATCACTCACTCCGGGGGAGGCCAGCTGCCATGCTGTGAGGACACTTAAGCAGCCCTGCAGAGAGGCCCATGAGGGAAGAAAGTAAAGCCTCCTGCCAACAGCCAGCACCGACTGGACAGCCATGTGAATGAACCACTTTTGATATGGATACTGCAGCCCCGACCATCTGGCCTGCAACCTCATTAGAGACCTCAAGCCAGACCATCCTGCTAAGCTGCTCCTGAATTCTTGAAACTCTGAATTTGAGAAAATCCTAATTGATTTTTGTTGTTTTAAGCCATAAATTTTAGGATGATTTGTTACCCAGCATTTAATAACTAATACAGATAAATTGATTACTGATTATTTTATTTGAGAACCTGGATCCTAAAACTAGAGATACTCTCAAGAATTCTCAGTTACATGCACCAATTAAAACCAATTTGAATGGACTTCCATCGCTTTCAAAGAAGTCCTGACTGATACAAAGTAATTTGTGGGAAATGAAGGGAAGACAGAATGCAGCAATTCCTTAATTCTGCTGGAAGAGAGGCAGGCCATGGAAGACTTCCTGGAACAGAAACACAACAACAGGACGGCAGGAGTAGAGGCACCACTTCAACAATTGTTTTCAAAAGTTGATGTGACAGTTATTGGGACTTCTCCGCGGCATGTGGGATCTTCCCAGACCAGGGCTTGAACCCACGTCCCCTGCATTGGTAGGCAGAGTCTCAACCACTGCACCACCAGGGAAGCCCCTTTCATCAGTTCTTGATTGCAGTTCTTGAATACAGTCCATGGCCTAGAGCTGGTCCTATGTTGCCTCCTTCTTCCTGATGAGAAGCCAGCTCTCCCTCCAAATGGAAGGGGCCTTTTAACTTATTTTATTTATATTTATTTTGGGCCGTGTTGGGTCTTCATTGCTGCACGTGGGCTTTCTCTAGTTGTGGTGAGCGGGGGCTACTCTTTGTTGCGGTGCCCGGGCTTCTCATTGTGGTGGCTTCACTTGTTGTGGAGCACGGGCTCTAGGCGCATGGGCTTCAGTAGTTGTGGCTCGCGGGCTCTAGAGCACAGGTTCAGTAGTTGCGGCGCATGGGCTTATTTGCTCCACAGCATGTGGGATCTTCCTGGACAAGGGCTTGAACCCATGTCCCCCTGCACTGGCAGGCGGATTCTTAACCACTGCGCCACCAGGGAAGCCTGGAAGGGGCCTTTAAAACAGGTCTTCACAACGAATAGGGCTTTGCAGGTGGGAAAGGGAGAGAACAGCTTCCAGGCAGTGTGAGTACTACAACTTCACAGAAACCTGAATGTAGCATGTCAAATGAAGAATGTGATGAGCACAGGGTGCTTTGTAGGGAATGTGAGATGAGGCATCCAGTCTGTTGGGACTGGAGATGGACATTCATGGGTATTTGGATGTTCAACATCTATTCCCCCTTCCTCTTCCTCTAGTCTCCCAGTTTCTATTTGGGGTCACCCCTCCCCCATTGTGTGGGGGAAGGGTAATTTCTAGTGATCACCTCCCACTCTGGAAGCCTAATGGACCAGATCACCCTCTCCCTACATTAACATAGTCAGAGGGGCCTAAACGTGGCCAATGGGCACTCTCTCCCAGGACTCTGAATCCTGAACAGGCCACCCAAGGATCGTGAAAAGAGCTGGGGTTGGAAGTCTGCCATTGCACCAACTGTGCCCCGACCAGATTGTCCCTGCTACATGGCATAAGTCAGGATGCCTTCCAAAAGCTAAGCTTAAGTAGCAAGGAAATTCAAATGCATCATTTCGTATCATAAGAGATCTAGAGTGGAGGGGCTCCAGGAACAGTGCTTTCAGTGGTTTAACAATGTCATCAAGAACCCATGTTCTTTCTTCTTTTTGTTTACTATGGTCCTCAGTGTGTATACCTTCAGGCTGATTCCCTCATGGTCACAAGATGGCTGCCACAGCTCCAAGAATCACGTCTAAACTCCAATGAAGAGGAACCTTCCCTTCCAGTAGATCTTTCTTAGAAATGAGGAAACCTTCCTCCCAAAAAAATCCCAAGCAGACCTCCCCTCATGGCTCAATGGCCACAACTGGGTTACCTGACACTCCTAAACCAATCTCTGGCAAGGGTAAGGGGATCTCCTGTCTTAGGCCAATCAACCCTGGAGCCAAGTCAGGCTGTGAGGTAAAGTGGCCACAGGAACAGAATTGGGACTCTGCAAAAGAGGAAGGGGAGTGGTATTGGATATTAGTTAGACAACCAAAGTGTCTGCTGTAATTCCTGCTTCCAGATCCTCTAGTGGCCCTTAATGCCTTCTTATTTCCAAGCCTATTCCTTCTAGTTGATGCTATGAACCGCTGAGGGCATTCCCATAAAGTAAATTCCCTTTTGTTTAAGTAGCTAGAGCCACGTTCTCTTGCTTGCAGCCAAGGCCTTTCACTCTCCCTTATCCCTCAAGTCTAACCAGCCTCCAAGTTCTGTTCATTACACCGCCCACATATTTCTCAAATCCCTCCACTTCTCTCCATTCCTACTTCCTTTCTTTGACTTCTGTAAAATTAAAGGTATATACAGTGGCGGAACATAATTTGAGAACCTCTGGTGGACATCTGTCTTTTCCCTTCTTTAGCATTCATTCTCCCTTTATCTAGTAAGAGTCCTCAATGTTCCTTTGGGGAGGGGCCCATTCCCCCTTCCATCAAGTGGATATAAGAAAGCTTACCCCATCCCTCAGCTGAGGGTGGAGTGGGCATGTGATCCAGACCTGGTCAATTAGAACACTGCCTCTTTAGGAAAACTCAGGGTGCTAGATCCCTTATTCAAAGAGGAACATTTCTCATATTTGTTCATTCTAGTTTATTTTCATTTAAAATCTTTTAGGTTAAGTTTAAGCTCTTTAAGAGTTAGTTTTGGAAATTGAAACACATTACTAATACTGTAGGAATTGGTGAGGCCTTGACTTAAAACTTTCTTTGTACTGTGATTTCCTTTTGGGTGTATTTTGCTAAATGAAACTTGTTAAATTTTTTGTTAACTAAATTTTTTCTTAAAATAAAGAGACTTTTTCACAATGAAGAAAAAAAACCCTGCCTCTTTCTGTTCTCAGTGATTGGTTCAAAATGAACACCTGACCCAAATCAAACCAATGAGAGGCAACCCCGGGATTTTTGCTGGAATCAAGATAGAGGCTTTCTCTTTCTATAAAAGTTGCCATGTTGGTAGGAAGTGAGGTTGAAGCTGCTGGCAGCCGTCTTTAAAAGCCGAGTCAGAATATGGGAAAGACAAATTTTGAGTGACACCATTTGAGACCTGGGATGCAATGACACTTGAAATCAGAACCACCACCTACACTTTTCAGTTACTTAAACCAACAAATTCCGGTTTTTTACTTAAGCCGGTTTTAGTTGCAACCAAAAGTCCTAACTGATGCAAGCAAGAATTCATACATTGTTACCATGAAGTTCCTAAAACAAAACAAAACCGCTAGTGATCAGCACTGTAAGTCAGTAGCTTAAAGAATAGGAAAACAGCTTTTTCGCAACGGGTTTGTCGCCAGGACACAGGTGTCGTGAAAACCACCGCTAAACCTAAGCAAAAATGGGAAAGGAGAAGACTCACATCAACATCGTTGTCATCGGACACGTAGATTCGGGGAAGTCCACCACTACTGGCCATCTGATCTACAAATGTAGTGGGATCGACAAGAGAACCATTGAAAAGTTCGAGAAGGAGGCTGCCGAGATGGGGAAGGGCTCCTTCAAGTATGCCTGGGTCTTCTACAAACTGAAAGCTGAACGGGAGCGTGGTATCACCATTGATATCTCCCTATGGAAATTCGAGACCAGCAAGTACTATGTGACCATCATTGATGCCCCAGGACACAGAGACTTCATCAAAAACATGATTACAGGAACATCCCAGGCTGACTGTGCTGTCCTGATTGTTGCTGCTGGTGTTGGTGAATTTGAAGCAGGTATTTCCAAGAATGGGCAGACCCGTGAGCATGCCCTTCTGGCCTACACTCTGGGTGTGAAACAGCTAATTGTTGGAGTTAACAAAATGGATTCCACCGAGCCACCCTGCAGCCAGAAGAGATACGAGGAAATTGTAAAGGAAGTCAGCACCTACATTAAGAAAATTGGCTACGACCCCGACACAGTAGCATTTGTGCCAATTTCTGGCTGGAATGGTGACAACATGCTGGAGCCAAGTGCTAACATGCCATGGTTCAAGGGATGGAAAGTCACCCGTAAAGATGGCAATGCCAGTGGGACCACACTGCTTGAAGCTCTGGATTGCATCCTGCCACCAACTCGCCCAACTGACAAGCCCTTGCGTTTGCCCCTCCAGGACGTCTACAAAATTGGTGGTATCGGCACTGTCCCTGTGGGTCGAGTGGAGACTGGTGTTCTCAAACCTGGCATGGTGGTCACCTTTGCTCCAGTCAACATGACAACTGAAGTGAAATCTGTTGAAATGCACCATGAAGCTTTGAGTGAAGCCCTTCCTGGGGACAACGTGGGCTTCAAAGTCAAGAACGTGTCTGTCAAAGATGTTCGTCGTGGCAATGTGGCTGGTGACAGCAAGAATGACCCGCCAATGGAAGCAGCTGGCTTCACAGCTCAGGTGATTATCTTGAACCATCCAGGCCAAATCAGTGCCGGCTATACATCTGTGCTGGATTGTCACACAGCTCACATTGACTGCAAGTTTGCTGAGCTGAAGGAGAAGATAGATCGTCATTCTGGGAAAAAGCTGGAAGATGGCCCCAAATTCTTGAAATCTGGTGATGCTGCCATCGTTGATATGGTTCCTGGCAAACCCATGTGTGTTGAGAGCTTCTCTGACTACCCTCCTCTGGGCCGCTTTGCTGTTCGTGACATGAGACAGACGGTTGCTGTGGGTGTCATCAAAGCAGTAGACAAGAAGGCAGCTGGCGCTGGCAAGGTCACCAAGTCCGCCCAGAAAGCTCAGAGGGCTAAATGAATATTATCCCCAGTACCTGCCACCCCAGTCTTAATCAGTGGTGGAAGAACGGTCTCAGAACTGTTTGTCTCAATTGGCCATTTAAGTTTAATAGCAAAAGACTGGTTAATGATAACAATGCATCGTAAAACCTTCAGAAGGAAAGGAGAATGTGTTTGTGGACCATTTGTTTTGTGTGTGGCAGTTTTAAGTTATTAGTTTTTAAAATCAGTACTTTTTAATGGAAACAACTTGACCAAAAATCTGTCACAGAATTTGAGACCCATTAAAAAAGTTTAATGAGGAAAAAAAAAAGAATAGGAAAACAATGACCTTAGAAGCAGGGACTGGAGGGAAAAAAACAGCAACGAACTTCAATCAGGAAACCTTCAGTCTATAGGAGTTTACAAAGAAACTTTCCCATGTGGACACCCCCCGCCTCAGCAATTTCTACACGCGTGCCCAGTTCCCCCTGAACATCTGGGTCCCTTCCATCAACTGCTTTGTATCAGAGCAGAAAGGCACCATCTCCTCACCCTGGTTTCTGTCTTTCCATACCTGGGGTGTCAGTCTATGGGATGAGAAGGGAGAAACCATCAAGTTCCTGCTCACAGGTGCCTGGATCCACAGACACACACAGACCCCACTCCTCTGTAGCAGAGACTTGGGGGCGTACATTTCAAGAGGTGGCAGAACTGCCTATTCAAAGACAAGTTTAGGGGGTCAGAAGGTACCCAGCCCATCATCCTTCATTCCTCCTCACTCGGTGGCACCATTTTTATCCCAGTCTTTCAGGCCACCATAATGGAACATTTGTACAAATGGAAGCCACTCCTTCCTCCAGACCAGCGCTGCCTGTCAGAACTTCTGCAATGATGGAAATATTCTCTACCTGTGTTCTCCAATACAGTAGCCATTAGTCACATGTGGCTATTGAGCACTTGAAAAGTGGCTAGTATGACGGAGGAACTGAATTTTCATTTTATTTAATTTTAATTTAAATTTAAATAGCCACACGTGGCCAGTGGCTACCATACTGGACAGTGCAGCTCCACAGTGTGACAAGAGGGAGAGGTGTATGAAATACTGTTGGAGAGCTACACAGGCCCAGATCAAGTTGGGCCCTGGTAGGCCAAGGGGAAGAGTTTGGGTTTTATTTTTAAGTGTAATGGGAGGTGTCTTAGTTATCTACTGCAGCTAATAAGAGATGACAAATTGCTCCCAAATTTAGCGGCTTAAACTACAAACATTTACAGGCATACCTCACTTTATTGCACTTTGAAGAGAGTGCGACTGGGGTAGGGTCCACTTCCAAGTTCATTCACAAGGCTGTTGGCCTCAAGTCCTTCTTGACTGTTGGCCAGAGACCTCAGTTCTGGCCATGTAGGCCTCTCCATAGAGCAGCTTCCTTGAGTGTGAGCCAGCAAGGGGGTGAGAAGGCACCTAAAACAGAAGCCACAGCCTTTTAGTAACTTGATCTTGGAAGTGACATTTCAACACTTTGGCTGCATTCTTTTCACTAGGAGTGAGTCATTAGGTCCAGTCCATGCTTGAGAAAAGGGGATCGCATCAGGGGGTGAATATCAGGAGGGGGGATCACTGGGGTCATCTTAGAGGCTGCCCACCCCAGGAAGCCACCAGGGGGTCCTGAGCAGGAGAGTGACAGGACCAGGTTGATTGTTTCTAAAATAAGCAATAGAGTCACATGATACAAGATTAAAGTCCAAAAGCATATAAGGGGACTTCCCTGGTGGTCCAATGGTAAAGAATCTGTCTGCCAATGCAGGGGACGCGGGTTCGATCCCTGGTCAGGGAACTAAGATCCCACATGCCGCGGGGCTACTGAGCCCTTGCACCTCAACTAGAAAGCACACGCGCCACAACTACAGAGCCCACCTGCCCTGGAGCCCACACGCCACAACTAGAGAGAGGCCCACGCAACGCAACAGAAAAAAGATCCCGCATGCTACAACAAGGACCTGACACAGCCAAAAATAAAAATAAAATTAATTAAATAAATAAATACAAATCATTTAAAAAACAAAACAAAAAACAAAAACAAAGGGTATAAGATGAAAAGCCCCCCTCCAGCCCTGTCCCCAGCCACTTAACTCCCCCTTCCTATAGGCAACCAATGTTCCTGTACCTCGTGTGGCCTTCCAGAGGGGGGTCCATGCGTACAGAAGCAGATTCATCTGTGGGAGTTAGTGTTGTTCACTAAATATTTCCAATTCTATTCTCCTTCCGGGCGTATAGTCGTTATTCCAGAATCTATTTCTGTGTAGCAAACCACTCACAACTTAGTGGCATAAAACACCAACTTATTAGGCTGATGGAATTTGCAGGTTGGGAATTCAGGCAGGACACAGCAGGGATGGCTGTCTGCACCACAATGCCAGGGGCCTCAGCTGGGGCTGATGGGAATGCCCGGGAGCTGGAATCACCCAGGGGCTTCTTGTGCTCTAGGTGGGACAACTGGAAGGCTGGGCTCAGCTGGAACTGTCAACCATAGCAGAGCACCTACCTACACATGACCAATCTATTCAGTGTGGGCTTATCACATCACAGCACAGCTGATGAGCCTGAAGGAACATCCTGAGAGAAGCTTCTAGAGAACAAGCATTGCAAGAAACCCAGGCTCCATGGCCTTTTGTGACCTGGCCTCAGATCTCATGTGTATCACTTCCACCATATTCTACTGATGACAAGAGTCACTAAGGCCAGGCCAGAGGTAAGGGCAGGGAAATGAGAGCCCACCTCTTGCTGTGTGGGTGGCAAGGTCACACCGCAGAAATGCCTGTGGGATGGGAGTGTATTGCTACACTCATCTTTGGAAAATACAATCTCCCACAGTGGTGTTGGACTTCCACACCCCTCTCAACTTAGTTGTGGCCATGTGGTTGCCTTAACCAATGAAATGTGAGCAGAAGTGACTTGTGTCACTTTCAGATGCAAGCTTTAAGGGCCATCATATGATTCCCCACATTTCCTTTTACTGCCTGACATTGCAGAAGCGCAGATTGACAGGGAGGCCCTAGTGTCCTGGGTCCCTGAGTGACTACTCCTAGTGGAGCCTCCTCACTTCCCAACAACCTGCACTGGACACAGGGTGTACCTGAGAAATAAACTTTTGTTGCTTTAAGTCACTGAAATTTGGGGATTGTTTGTTACTGCAGCATAACCTAGCCTATCCTGACCTTTTGTATACAACTACTAGCAAACCTTACCCACTGTTCTGCACTTTGCTTTTTTCAATTTTTTAAAGATTTTTAAAATATTTATTTAATTTATTTATTTGGCTGCGCCAGGTCTTAGTTGCGGCATGCAGGATCTTTTAGTTGAGGCATGCGGGATCTAGTTCCCTGACCAGGGATTGAACCCAGGCCCCCTGCATTGGGAGCACGGAGTCTTAGCCACTGGACCACCAGAGAAGTCCTGCTTTTTTTATTTAACAATATATCTTGGAGATTGTTTATATCAGTACATGAAGAGCACCCCCACAGTTTTTTTTTTTAAAGCTACATAGTATTCCTGTACAGGAAAGGACCAAATTTTACTTAACTAGTCCCTATTAAGGACAATTAGTACATTTGGTGTTTTTGGACAATGCTGCAGTGAGCAACCTTGAATATTCATTTCTTATTTTGCTTGAGTGCAATTATATTTGTAGGATAAACCCTAGAAGTGCATATGTCAGACGAATGGTGGCAGACTTCCCTTTTAAAAAGGATCACTTTGGTCATAGCTAGAGAACAGGTTGAAGAGTCAGAACCCAAGAGTTGTGTGTGATACCATCCCCTCCTCACCCCATATCAATCACCAAGTCTTATTCATTTGAGCTCTATGATAGCTCTCAACCTGGCCACTTGTCTGCACCCACTGGCCACCGCCCCAGCACAGTGCATCATTCCTCTCTCCGATGATTCCTCTTAAAAGGGTCTCCCACCTGTCTTACTCAGGATACTTGGCTCTAAACAATGAAGCCAATTCTGGGTAACTTAGGCAGACAAGGAACTGATTGGATGCTCTTGGGTGCTTGCTGAATTCCCCTACCCCAGGAAGGGCCTGGCTCGACCACCTCCCCCTCTTCTTCCACTGCCACCATAATGAACCCTAAATGGTCCTCTGATGTCTTATGTTAATCATTTGCTTTGGATTTCAAAGACCTGCTTGCAAACATTGGAAATGCTCCAGGTACCAGGGACCTTAGAGAGGAAATTCTGCCTCCTGATTTCCCTAGTGGAAAGCAGGGCCTGCCTCTGCATTTTATAGGTTTCCTCCCAAAGGGGAGGGGTGTTCAGATGCTGGGCATCAAAACAATCAGTGTTTACAAGTCAGCCTAAGCCCCTCTCTCCTCACCCTTCACCCCACCCATAGCACAGTGTGGCTGAGTCAGCAAATATGATCAAACTACTCCCTGGTTTAGCACACCCTGGACAGCTCCCCACTACTCTCAAAATGAAGTCCAGACTCCTTACCTAGCTTCCAAGGACCTCCCTGATCCAGGCCTCTTCAAGGCCTCCCCATGCACACCCCAATGTGTACCTGAAACTCTAGTTCAATGCTCTGCCCTCAGGTGCCAAATGCATGAGCCCCTAACCACCTTCCTCTACAGAACTCTGAACATGTGTTGGCCCTCTATCCAGAGGCTCTTTCCCTCCCACTCCAGTTACCTCTGAAACCTGCACATTCTCACTTAACTCTCAGGTCTCACTTAGACACAACACCCTTCACTGGGTGAGGTACCTGCCCTTTGTCCTACTGGCCACTGTGTTTCCTTCCTTCAAAGTACTTTTCTTTATTCCCCAAAGTATCCTAGATCCATGCACTTTTCTCCATCTCCACTGCCACTTTCTCAGTCCAAGCAACCATCCTCTCTCTCCTGCAATTCAGTAGGCTCCCAACTGCTCACTGTGCTTCCACTCTTGGCCCCCTGAAAGTCTACTAGCTAGAGTGATCTTTTAAAAGTGTAAGTCAGGAACTTCCCTGGTGGTCCAGTGGTTAAGACTCCGTGCTCCCAATGCAGGGGGTGTGGGTTCAATCCCTGGTCGGGGAACTAAGATCCCACATGCCACGTGGCCTAAAAATAAAATAAAAGTATAAATCATCCTTTCAAAGGCTCCACATTTCATTTAAGAAAAACAAACTCCTCTCCGTGGTTTACAAAGCCTTTCAGGATCTACCTAGAATCTCTGCTCCTTCAACTCATCTCAGACTTTTGGGCCCTGAAGCTACACAGGCCTTCTTCCTGTTCCTTGAACATACCAAACTTACTCTAGGCTCAAAGCTTTGCACTTGCTGTTGCCTCTGCTTGAAACTCTGTTCCCCTAGATCTTTGTGTGGTTGGATCTGCTCAAATGTCACACCCTGAGACCATTTCCCCTATTTTGTCTTAATGTCTCAATAGCACTTGTCACTCCCTTAGACCATCCCATTTATTTGTTTACTCATAGGATTACCATATTTATCCCCCTTCTAGCAGGTAGGCAGAGAGATTGACAATCTTGCTGGCACCACTGTATTCCCTAGCACCTGGCCCAGTGCCTGGCACAAAGTGCATGCTCTGTATTTTTGGATGAATGAATGCATAGGAATCAGAGAAGCCTAGTTGAATCGGGCTCTGCCTTATCCGCAAGTTTGGGCAAGCCTCCGTTTCCTGGTGTGTGAAGTGAGGGTGGAGGGAGTAGGATGTTGAGCTAGAAGGTGTTGATTAGCTGTAAAATTTCGGCCTTGTTTTCTCCCTAGTCTTAGGCCTGCAGCCCTCCACTGGACCTCAGCTCCCCACCTGTATAATGGGTGTGAGCTCATTCCCTACGTCTTGGGGTGGTATCGCTGCCTTATAAGGCAGCAGAGGCCGAGGGCGGACAAGGCCGTGTGGGTGGAGAGAAATCACAACATCCGGCTGTGGGGGCGGGGCGGGGCTGGGGCGCCCGCGGTGGCCGGCCTGGAGGCCTGGGAGCAGCTCGGGAAGCCGGCACCCTCCTGTGGGCCTCTCCCTGCTAACGATGTGCGCCCTCCAGGATGGGCCGGCCCAAAGGAATACGTCCGGATACACGGCCCGAACTTGCTTGAGGCCGGCCTGCAGGAGGCCCAGGATACCAAACGCATCCCCTACAAACCCTGGACAAGCCAAGGCGAGCCAAAAGGACCTGGCCCACACCCACATCTAATGGCCCAATCAGAGTGCAAAGCTGAGAATGACTGACGCTTCCTTCATCCAATAAAATACCCGGGATCCGGGGCGTGACCCAGAGGACCCACCTCCTTTGTCCCAGCGGAGGGCTCGGCCCTAATTGGCAGATTGGTATCCTACGAAGGCCCAGAAATTCGAACGTAGGGGCTGAACCCCACCGCAGACCAACCAGGAAGAGGTGACGTTTTAAGTCCCGCCCCCCTGTTCCTTTGAACGAATTCCTGGCTCTGGGGGCGGGGGATGATGAAGAGGCTATCTAATGGGAAGACGGCGCGGCGAGCGCTCGCCCGGTTATTGGCCGAGTAAAGTAAACAGAGGGCGGGCCGGGGCGGGGCGTGCCGGCGCCGGGGTGGCCCCCGGGAGGGGGCGCAGAGTGCTCGGCGGGCGGCGGCGGCCGGTGAGGCCCGGGAGGCCGCGGCGCGGTCACTGCGAGCCGAGCCGAGCCGAGCCGCGCCGATCGCCATCCGGCCCCGGCTCCCTCGAGCAATCCCGGCCGGTGGCGCGGCCCGGCGGGCCCGGCGGCGCCGCAGCCCATGGAGCTCGAGAACATCGTAGCGAACACGGTGCTACTCAAGGCCCGGGAAGGTGAGACTGTTGGGTGCAGAGAACGCGGGCGCGCGGCCTCAGAGCTCGACCGGGCGCTTCAGCCGCCCCATCCCCTAGGGCAGCTCGCTCCTTGCCCCGCACCTCGCGCAGACACGAGCCCTTCCGGCCTGTGGTCCTCTTCCTCCGCACCTGCCCCCCGGGAGCTGGAGCCCAGCAAGGGGTGGGGGTCAAGCTGCCGCCCGCGCGGAGGGGGGGTGGGGTCGTGGTGAGGGGGTGAGAGAAGGAGAGAGGAAGGAAGAGGGAAGGGTGGGACCCCAGCCCTGGGAGAGCCTCTCTGAGCCCTCTCCCAGGTGAGAGGTAAGAAGATGCCCCAGGAAGGGGAAGCGGCAGCCCACACCCCACGTGCCCGGGCCCAGACTCCGGCGCCCAGCCTGGGCCGGCACAAAGTTGGTGCAGGGTAAAAGGTTTGGAAGATAAATTAACCGAGGCTCTGCCGTAGCACAGCCTATGCGAGGTGGGGAAACTGCTGGTCATATATGCTACCAGCATGACTGCCACTTGCTCGGTGCCTCAGGACACTGGGGACA
Organism: Balaenoptera ricei; assembly: GCF_028023285.1. Taxonomy (NCBI): domain Eukaryota; kingdom Metazoa; phylum Chordata; class Mammalia; order Artiodactyla; family Balaenopteridae; genus Balaenoptera; species Balaenoptera ricei. Next base: position 163,200,403 of record NC_082641.1, read on the forward strand.
GAGGTGAATGGGTCACAGTTTTTGCCCTCGGGACTAGTGGGGCATATGGGCACAGAAAAAACTGGAAGCTGAGTTTTGGAGGAAGGGAGGCATGCCAGGCTGGTAGGACTGTTAAGTGCAAGGCCTGGCAGAGGGAGCCTGTCTTGTGAACCTAGTGTTGCTGAGCTCCTCAGACATTACCAGGCACCTCCTCTATGAGGGTCCTGGGGATGCATAGGGACCAGACTTGGTCCTCATTGCCTTGTGGTCAGTCTGCCCCTCACCTGCCACTGTTCACCTCAGTAACATAATCACCGAACACCTACTCTGTGCCCTGTCGTGTCCAGGGTGCCAGGGACCAGCAGAGAAGAAGACACTTCTTTTTGGAACTCTAGGGCAGGGAGGTCAGGGCTCTTTGCTGGGCTTTCAGGCTGAAAAAGACATCTGCTTTGCCTTTCTGACCTATTTTACAGGTGGGAAACTGAGGCTTAGATCAGTGACTAGCCCTCAGGACACACAGTGAGACTGGTTGACTCACGCCTAGGACACAGGATGTCCCCAATGCAGTCTGTAGGAAACCCAGAGGAACCCCCAGCTGGCACAGCATCTGGTGCCCCCTGCCTGCCCAGTGCATGTTGACCCTGGGGAAGTGCTGCCTGGAAAGGGGCATGGCAGTCTGGGTCCTCAGTGCCCAGAGCCTTCCCTATCTCCTGTCCGTTATCGAGTCCTGGGGCTAGGCCTTCCTCCCAGCCTCTGGGGGCATCTGCCGATTCTGTTCTGCCTTGTCATCCAGCCATCCAGGGAGGAGGGGTGGGGAGAGCCTGGCCAGGCCTCCCTCCCTAGGGCTGTAGCCAGTTCAGGCCTCAGGCCTGCTGAGAACACTGCCTTGCCTGACCAGAGAGTGTGGGCACCTTCTGGGAGGCTTCCTCAGGCCATGGGTGAGGCATAGGGGGTTATGGCCAGACTGAGACCAATGCCTTCACTGGAGAATCCTTACTCCAACCTGGCTCTGTCCCTCTCACCTGGGTGGCTCTAGACAAGTCTCTTCTCTCTGAACTTCAGTAACTCTTTTTGTGGGATGGTTGAGGGTGGGACCTGAAAACTAAAGGAAATCCCAGTTGTCACTGAGTTCTGAACCCTGGTCTGTAGATTGAGTGCATTGGAATCCCTTCATGAGCTGGCTGACAGCTTGGACCCTGGGCCTTTGCCAGCTTCCCAAGTGATCTGAGGCCCTGAGTGATTTGGGATTGCATGTATTCAATTGACACCTGATACCAGGCATGTTTGGGGTGGGAGAAGAGCTTGGGTTGTGGTCCTAGGGAGCTGGGTTCGAATCCTGCCTCTGGGACCTCCAGGCTTCGTAATCTTGGACCAATTGACTCCTCATTTCAGGGTCTCGGTTTTCTCATAAAATTAGGCCAGGTCTGGCAGAATTGCTATGAGGATGAAGTGGGACAACACTGGGGGTGTGAACCCTCACTTAGTCCTCCTTCCTTTCCCAGGCCCCCAGAGGCACGGGGAGGGGACCAGGCTGGGGTGGGGAGGAGCCCCACTGACTCTGGTGGCAGTTCCAGGACAGGATATTTGCATGTGACTCTGCTGCTGCCTTGATGTGGCTGGGAGGAGGGAGAGGAGGAAGTAAGTGATGGGGGTAGCGGGCGGATGGAGGTGTGGGGGAGGAGTTCCCCTTCTGGGGAGGCCTCGCCCTGGGTTGGGGGGTGGGGGTCTGTTGCTCACTCACAGTGGAGCAATGACTGTGGGGTATGCTGGGTGCAGGCTGCAGGAGGGCTGCTAGCAGGTTTCCCAATGGGTACCCTACAACACTTCCTCTTCCAGGCAGCTTAGGTCAGGGAGCCTATTGGAGGACCCAGCCTTGCCCTCTCCCTAGACGGTGGCTCCTCCTGCACCACCTGCCTTCAGTCAGGCCAGATGGAAACAAGGCTGGGTAAACCATAGCGGAAACTGAGGCCAGGCAAGGGATAGTGGTGGCCTGAGGTTGCCATTGAGTTGTTGGAGCTGGGACCCACCTCTTGCCACAGCTCTACTGGGTACTGGACACAGACTCTCCTGGTCACCATCACAATACCTCTGGAGATGGCTCTGGACCTGAAGTACACATGGAGAAATTGAGGTTCCTAGAGAGCAAGTGATGGGCCTGAAGTGTAAAGTGGAGATTCAAACCCAGGTCTGTAAGATTCCAAGACTCAGGCTCCTTCCACCATTTTCAACCTCATGGCCCACAGGCCACATCTAGCTAGATCTCTAACATGTTTTATTTATTGGGCTGCAGTGGGTTTTTTAAAATATAGGAACCAATATTTCATGTAACAGTCCAGAGTCTCAGCTGATTTTGAAAAGTCAGAAGAGCTGGCCACACTGGGCCAGCATTTCTGCCTAGTAACAATCAAGCAGTCAGCCGTGGTTGTGCTGCAGCTGCCCCTGTTCGAAGCAGCACCCCGGGTCCAGTTCCCACACTCCTCACCACTCCCTGTTGTCTACCATCTGGCCCACATTTACTGTACCTGTCTGGCTCTGTAGGCATTTGAGCTGCTACCCTGGTCTCAGCAGCTACAGATGAGGGGTCAACTAGGTAAAATGAGGCAGGTAGCAGGACCAGGAAAGCAGGAGTAGGGATCCTGAGTGCCAACCCTCCTGCCACCACTTTGTTTGCATCTCTGATAGCTCTGATGCAGGGCCCCGTAATAGGGGCCTGGAGCCTACCTGGTGACCCAGGCTGCCCTCTGCCTCTGGCGTCTCTCAGGCATGTCCCACATGTCCTGGAACATCTCCCTTCTGGGCCTTGACTTACACAGTTCCCACCACTATCGTGTCCTTCTCTTTCTTCACCTGGGAAACTCCTACCTGGTAGGAAGAAGCTGAGGCCTGCCAAAGCTACCTGGAAACCCCACTCTCCCCCAGTGGCCTGGCCTCATGCCCCTCTTGGCTCTTCCAGCCCAGAAACCCCTAGCAGGAGGGCCTAGGGGCCCATGTGTGTCCTGGAACCCAGCGAGGGCATGTTGCAGCATGCGGAAGGAAGGACCGAGGTGCCTCCCAGAGTGGACTGGGCCTAGGCTGGGCCCTGAAGGCCTCTGGACTGCACTGAGGGTGGAGGGGAGGCGCGGCAGTGGCGGGACTCGAGACCCAGCACCTGTTTGCTTCCACAGGTGGTGGCGGGAATCGCAAAGGCAAAAGCAAGAAATGGCGTCAGATGCTGCAGTTCCCTCATATCAGCCAGTGCGAAGAGCTGCGGCTCAGCCTTGGTGAGGCCTGGGTAGAGACGGGGTGTTGGGTGGAGAGGTGAGAGGGTCCCACTGGTGCCAGGGGGGCCTCCCCCGAGACCTTGCCTCAGGGTGGAGGGGCAGGGTTGGGGGTTTTGGGGAGCAGCGAAATTGAGGCCGCACCACCAACCCAGTTTCAGTTCCTGGGCTTGGGCTGGGTGGAGGGCAGAGAGCACACAGGACAGCAGCGGGTGGTTGGGGTAGGCGTGGGGAGGAGGACGGGGTCAGATTGGGGGCGATCTGAGGGAAGCAGCGGAAGGGAGGGCCAAGCCTCGGGCGAGCAGGGCTCGCAGGATGGAGCGGAGGGTGCTTCGGGGACTGGAGTCAGCCCTCACACTGACTGCCCGGGAAGCCCCAGGCCTGTGCTCAGCCCCACCCAGCTGGCCCTGTGGGTGCCCAGCAAAACCTTGACAAGAAGGGCCAGGCCCCCTCTGAAGGCCTGCACGTGGGCTAGGAGTACACCATGGCTGCTTCCACCGCCGGGAAGGAGGCCTAGCCTTGAGCTCGCCGGAAGCCACAGCTTCCTCCCACACTTTCGCCAGGCAGGCAGCAGGTGTGGGCCGGGCCCAAGCCGGGCCGGAACCTCACAGACCACACCCAACCCCAACTGTGACGTATGCAAGTGGTGTGAACCAGGAGACCGCGGCAGGAAGTGAGGACCCTGGCTCTGGAGCCACACTCCTGGCTGTGTGACCTTGGGCTACTTACTTATCCTCTCTGGGCCTCGGAGTCCCAAGCTATGATGGCAGTAACAGTAGTGCCACCTCAGTGCTGTGGTGAGGGTTCTAAAGGAGACAGTGGCCGCCATACTGCAGGGCTGGAAGCTGTTGTTAGGGCCCCGGTCCTGGTGGTGTGGACAGGAGTGCCCTGCCGGCGGGCTCCAGGTCCAGAAATCCAACAGCTCCCACCCCTGCCTGCAGAGCGTGACTACCACAGCCTGTGCGAGCGGCAGCCCATCGGGCGCCTGCTGTTCCGAGAGTTCTGCGCCACGAGGCCCGAGCTGACCCGCTGCATTGCCTTCCTGGACGGGGTGGTGAGTGCAGCCCAGCCCAACACCAAGGGTGGGCAGAGGTCCCGGGCCACATGTGCCCCACCTCCCCACGCCTGTTGCTGTATCCAAACCCCAAGCTTCTCTGCCTCCCACACCGCAGGCTGAGTATGAAGTGACCCCTGATGAGAAGCGGAAGGAGTGTGGGCGGCGGCTAATGCAGAATTTTCTGAGCCACACGGTGAGTGAGCACTGATGGAGGGATGATGGCAGCGGGTAGAGCTCAGTGATGGGGAGAGGATTGACCACAGCTCAGGCAGAGAGTGCCCTGGAGCTGCTCCAGGCTCACCAGGCAGCACTGTGGGCATGGAGCCCAGGAGGGTGGGCTGGGGCTCTGGGCCCTGCAGCCTGCCAGCAGCTCTGCTTCACCCTGCCTCAAGAGGAGCAGGAGAAACCAAGTACAGCAACTGGGCAGGCTGGCGCACCACCGGCCCATAGCCACCCCAGCACAGGCCCGAGGTCTCTTGCCATCTCTGCCCTGGGAGTGGGTGGCTGGCCAAGGGAGCCCCTGCACTGACCTGTCTGTGGCTTGTCCCTAGGGTCCCGACCTCATCCCTGAGGTCCCCCGGCAACTGGTGACTAACTGTGCCCAGCGGCTGGAGGAGGGGCCCTGCAAAGACCTCTTCCAGGAGCTCACCCGGTAAGCCTCTCCCTGCCCATAGGCTGAGAATCGTGTCCTGACGAGGGGGCTTCTGTGGACCCAGAAGGCTGTGAACAGTTCAGCAGGTGGTGAGGGAGCTCAGCCTCTCACCCCAGCCTTGCGCCGGCTCTGTGACCTTGGGCAGGTTGCCTCCCCTCTCTGTAGCATCCTGGGCTTCAGCCGGGATGCATGTCTCCCACCTAGGTGGGTTAGCAAGAGGGTTGGCCGAGGATGCTGCCTTTCAGGCTGAGCATACACATAACAGGGGGCCTGGCCCATCAAGCCAAGAACTTGAGGTGTCAGGGGCTGACCAGTGGGCTGGGTCTTCTCGATAGGCTGACCCACGAGTACCTGAGTGTGGCCCCTTTTGCCGACTACCTCGACAGCATCTACTTCAACCGTTTCCTGCAGTGGAAGTGGCTGGAAAGGTGAGCTCCTTGAAGGCTGGGCCGGGCTGGGCCGGGTTGTGGGGGCTCTCACGGGCGTCAGGCCCCTGATCAGCTAGTGTTTGCTCCCCAACCCCTTGTCCACAGGCAGCCAGTGACCAAAAACACCTTCAGGCAGTACCGAGTCCTGGGCAAAGGTGGCTTTGGGGAGGTGAGTGGCCAGGCCAGAGCCCCAGCAGAGGTGGGTTAGGGTGGACCCTGACAAGCCCCTTCCCCCTTTGAGCCCCTGTACCCCCAGGAAGGGCACAGCTGGTCCCCATTTGCCCCATCTACCCTGGCTACAGGTGTGTGCCTGCCAGGTGCGGGCAACAGGCAAGATGTACGCCTGCAAGAAGCTGGAGAAGAAGCGGATCAAGAAGCGGAAAGGGGAGGCCATGGCCCTCAATGAGAAGCAGATCCTGGAGAAAGTGAACAGTAGGTTTGTAGTAAGTACAGACAGGAGACCCTTCCCTTTTCCCTGGCCACGCCTGCTCTCCCCACTCGCTGGACTAAGATCTCTTCCCTCCCACAGGCCCCCTCCAGGCACGACTGCCTCCCCTGCCCTCAGAGATGCCTGGGAAGGGTGGGTTTGGGGAATTGACACCTGGCCTAGGGAGCAGGCTGGGCCCCAGGGAGTGGTACTAAGAAGGACTTTTCGGGCGGCTGGCACCAGCCCCGCCACCAGGTGGCCCACGGCCCCTGCTTCAGGGCTCGGGCCCTCTTGGTCACAGGTGAGCTTGGCCTACGCCTATGAGACCAAGGACGCGCTGTGCCTGGTGCTGACGCTGATGAACGGAGGCGACCTCAAGTTCCACATCTACCACATGGGCCAGGCTGGCTTCCCCGAGGCTCGGGCCGTCTTCTACGCGGCGGAGATCTGCTGTGGCCTGGAGGACCTGCACCGGGAACGCATCGTGTACAGGTGCAGGGGTGTGGCCCTCCTTGCCAGGGACCGCAACTGGGCTTGGGTGGAGGCTGCAGAGAGATGTTGGTGTGCTGGGGCTGTCACTGCAGGCACAAGTCTGTCTGGGCTCTGGCTGGGGGCTCCACACTCACCCACACTAGGCAGACTTGAGAGGCTCAGAACCCAGGCTCTGGGGTCTGGTTGACCATGTGTGAATCCCGGCATTGTCACCCCTCTCTCACTCTGTGACCTTGGCCACTCAGCTCCCTGCTCACAACACCATTTTCTTTCCTGGGAAGCAAAGACTATAATTCCTGCCTCTCAGGTTGTTGTAGGGAATGAATGAGATCATGCTGTAAAGTACATAGAACTCGGTAGTGGAGAGCTCCTCTTACTACTGTTACTGGTGATGATTTCATTTGAGCCTCACAACAGCCCCATGAGGAGATGGATGAGTAGCCTCGTTTGACAGATGGAAAAGGTAGAGTCAGCCACCAGAGTGGAGGGAGAGCGGAAGCCCCTTGACACTAGGGGTGAACAAATCTGCTGGTGACGTCTGGGAGGCTTCCCTCTGAGTGGGAACTGCCTTCCACTTGCGTAGCGAGTCCCAGGAGTCCTGGCTGCACAGATCCTTCATCTGCTCCCTCAGGTTGGGGCTGCTGCCAGGGAAGGCAGGGCTGTCAGTCCTCTGGCAACAAAAGGCTCCCACACCTTGCTGCACATCCCATCCCAGGGGGTGAGCGAGCTAGGAGGGGGTGGCCCTGTCTGGCTGCTGGGCAAACTGAGCAGCCTCTGATCCTGCCCTTCTCTCCCCACAGGGACCTAAAGCCAGAGAACATCCTACTAGATGACCACGGTGGGTGAGGGGCCACAAAGGGTGGGAGAGGCATGGGGGAGGTCTGGCCCACCTGCCTAACGGGCCTCCCTGCTTCTCCACCCACGTTCAGGTCACATACGCATCTCCGACCTGGGGCTGGCTGTGCATGTACCTGAGGGCCAGACGATCAAAGGCCGTGTGGGCACTGTGGGCTACATGGGTGAGTCTCCCTTCCCCCTGGCCCACCAGCCTCCTGGGTCCTCTCTCTGTCTTGGGCCCAGTCCCCACCACCTCTGTTGGGAAGTCTCCTGTACCTCAGGGAATAGAAAGAGTTGATGTTCTTCTTTTATAGATGAGGAGACCAGGACTCAGCCAGGGCCTCACACACTGTGAATCCACAGGGTTCACTCACTACATATTCATTGAGCTCCTCCTACTGGCTGCGCCTACAGGTGGCTACCAGTGAAAGACAAGAGCCTCATACCTGTTTCCACGGCCCCGGTCCTCCACTCCCGAGACCTGCCCATGCTAGAAGTGGGAGTGCCCATCTGTGGCGGAGGCCAAGATGTGGCCCCAAATTCCCCTTGGGACCACGTGACACAGTAGACAGAGCTCCAGCTATGGGCTCCACCTCTTCCTTGTTATGTGTCCTCGGGCCAGACATTCTGCTTCTCCCAGCCTCACTTTCCCTGACTGTAAAGTGATCATCACCTACTCCCAGGGTTGCCTTGAAGATGAAAAGAGGCAGTAGAGGCAAAAATCCCTACCTGCCTGTCCTGGCAGGCAGTAGGTATCCAGCAAATGAGTTGCTGTCTTCTTTCCTCTCTTTGATATTAAATCTAGAGGTTGCAAACTGGCAGCCACACTAGGCCTAATTTGGCCTCCATCTGTGTTTAAATCAAATTGTTTTTCAAACAATTTGAATTGATCGCCAACATTTGATAACCCAGACAGCTTCATGTTAAAAATACGGATTTCTGACTTCTCTTGAAAAATCAGAAGACGTGGCCCCCTGCAGGGCCGTAGCACCTCCGTTTGATGGGATGTGTGCTCTCCTACTCACCTCAGTCCCCACCGGGCTGCTGACGGTGCCTGCCTGGCTGGTACCAGTGGGTGTTTGAGCTGGTTACCCCACCTTGACATGCATGCTGGGCATTCCTGGGGCCCCGGGGCTCAATTCCGCCTCCTGCCCCGTCTTAACTCCTGTGCTGTCCCTCCCAGCCCCAGAGGTGGTGAAGAACGAACGGTACACATTCAGCCCGGACTGGTGGGCGCTAGGCTGCCTCCTGTACGAGATGATCGCAGGCCAGTCACCCTTCCAGCAGAGAAAAAAGAAGATCAAGCGGGAGGAGGTGGAGCGGCTGGTAAAGGAGGTGCCCGAGGAGTACCCCGAGCACTTTTCCCCGCAGGCCCGCTCACTCTGCTCCCAGGTACAGCAGGCAGCAGGAGGCCCAGCCGGCCAGGGCTGGGGCTGGGGGCGCCTCTCCCGGGGCTACCCTGACCACCCTGCCTTGCCGTAGCTCCTCTGCAAGGACCCTGCCGAGCGCCTGGGGTGTGGGGGGGCCGGTGCCCGCGAGGTGAAGGAGCACCCCCTCTTCAAGAAGCTGAACTTCAAGCGGTTGGGAGCCGGCATGCTAGAACCACCCTTCAAGCCTGATGTGAGTGCCGCCCACTCCTGCCGAGGACAGGGCCAAGCCCTGGCTGGGGGGCAGGGGTGGGCGAGAAGGGTTGGGGGCTCTTGGAGGATTGGTTGGGACACCCTCATTGCAAGTGTTAGAAAACTCAAGTGGGTTAACCAACAAAACAGAATTCACTGGGCTCAGAAAAATGAAAAGCTGTGGGAGAGGCCTTGCTTGTGGCCTACCCGATCCAGGGCTCCAACAATGTTGCAGGAATTCCGTCTTCCTCTCTCTCCCCACTACTGGTCAGTGTGCAGGCTTCTCTTTCAGGCAGCTGTCCCCAGGGTGTGGCAGGCCTACATCTTAACAGCTCAGCCACCCTGGAAGACAGAGAGTGCCTCTTGCCCAATAACTTCAAAAGAAGTCCTAAAAGGAAAAAAAAACGCCTAAGGCTGACGCTCATTGCCTGATTGCCCAGAGGCCCCTCAGCAGCCACACCTGGATCCTATACCCACTTGAGCCACTGCCAGTGGTGGGAGATCGGTTTCCCAAAGGAAAACTAAGATGCCTTGCCAGCAGGGGAAAGGGCCATTGGGCTGGCAAAACATCTGCTGCCCACTACACCTGGCAACGCTGACCTCCCGTCTGGGAGCAGGACACTCCCCTCTGCAGAGTCTCACTCATTTACTGAGCATCTCAGTGGGTCAGGCATCCTCCTGGCAGAAACATCCTCGAGTCATCAAATTCTAAGTGGCAGAAGCCCAACTCAAACTTACGCCCAACGTGGAGCTTATTGGTTCATTTGGCCAGAAAGTCCCAGAGTAGGGCCAATGTCAGGGTTTCATACCGTGTTGTCAGGACTCCATCTCTCGGCTCTGCTGCAGCCTGTTGACTGTTCTCCCACTGAATTCAGGCTTCTCTGTATAAAGTCATAGGGAAGGTTCTGATTGGCCAATATTAGGTCATGTGCTTGCCCCCCTCTCATGTGTAAGAGAACTGGGACCTGTGATTGACAGTTCACCAGGAACACGGGGGAGGAAGGTAGGTGATGGGCAGGCCAGGTTGGTGGCTGTCAACCATGCACGTGATTGTTGACACACTCAACGAATATCTGAGTGCCCATATGTGCCAGACCTCAGAATTAATAGAGTCAACAGGACCCAGTCCTCCCTTCATGTTTTAGTGGGAAGACAGCAAAATAAACCAGTAAGTGAAAAAGGAGTGGTGGAGGGGTGGGAGTATTTCTACACAGGATGGTCTCTGAGGAGCTGATGGTTAAGTAGAAGCCTAAAATATGCAAAGGACAGAGCTGTACGAGGATTTGGGGCGTGAGCATTCCAGGGAGAAGGAGCAGCCAGGCATTGAGATCCTAGTGCAGGGACCAGCCTTGAGAGGTGGAACAGCAGTGGAGGCCAGTGTGGCTGGCGTGAGCATGTGCAGGGAATGTGCAGCAGGAATATGAGGTGGGGGTGCGGGCCATAGAGCAGGGGAGCAGGAGCGGGAGTGGGAGGCCAGCTAGCGGGCTGCTGCCTCTGCAGGACTGCATCTTGTAGGTGGGTCTCACCAGCAACCCACGGTTTTAGCCTTGCTGTGGGCAGTTGAGCTGAGAGCCTGACTTGCGGCAGCCTGCCTCAGGGCTGGCCCTGCCACTCAAGTTTACTCCTCCTTCCCTGCACATCAACCTTGAAAATCAGTGCCCTGGAATTTAACTTTTTTAGAAGCAGCAGATGAAAAATGTGCTTGATGATGATATAGTTTTTAACAGCTTTATTGAGTTCACATACCATACAACTCACTCCTTTAAAGGATGTAATTAAATGGCTTTTAGCATAGTCAGGTTGTGCGACCATCACCGCAATCAATTTTAGAACATTTTCATCACCCCTCCCTCCAAAGTACCCCATACTCATTAGCAGTCATTCCCCATTCTCCCCTCCCCTGGCCCTTGGCATCCACTAATCGACTTTTTGTGTGTGTGCGTGTCTGCGATGTGTCTTCGTTGCTGTGCGCGGGCTTTCTCTAGTTGCGGCGAGCGGGAGCTACTCTTCATGCGGGGCACGGGCTTCTCATTGCGGTGGCTTCTCTTGTTGCGGAGCACAGGCTCTAGGCATGCAGGCTTCAGTAGTTGTGGCTCGCGGGCTCTAGAGCGCAGGCTCAGTAGTTGTGGTGCATGGGCTTAGTTGCTCCACAGCGTGTGGGATCTTCCCGGAACAGGGATCGAACCCGTGTCCCCTGCATTGGCAGGCAGATTCTTAACCGCTGCACCACCAGGGAAGTCCCTACTAATCTACTTTATGTCTCTCTATATTTGCCTATTCTGGACATTTCATATTAATGGGATTGTATAATATGTGGTCCTTTGTGACTGGCTTTTTGCACTTTGCATAATGTTTTCAAGGTTCACCGGTGTTGTAGCATTTATTGGTCCTGCATTCCTTTTTTATGACTGAATAATATTCCATTGTATGAATATGCCACATTTTGTTTGTTCATCAGTTGATTGACATTAGGGTTGTTTCCACTTTGGGGCTATGATGAATAATGCTGTTTTGAGCATTCACATACAAGTTTTTGTGGGGACATATGTTTTCATTTCTCTGGGACATACACCTAGAAGTTGAATGCTGGCTCATATGGTAACGCTATGTTTAACCTTTTGGGGAACTGCCAGACTTTTCCAAAAAGCAGGTGTATGATTTTACGTGATGATATTTTGACATCCTAAACAGTAGGACTTAGAAAAAAATGTAACGATGAAAAAAGAAGTGGCCTTCTGGAGTGAGGTGGGCTCCTGGCAGAGGGCTGGGGGTGCAGGGAGGTGGGAGGAATGTTCTAATCCTTTGGTTGGCTGTGAAACAGAAGGGGATGGAATATGCCATTGGACGTCCCAGGACAGAGGACCTATCAGCTCCAGGCCCCCGCATGGGGTACCCAGCTGAGATTCAGTCTGCGCTGCCCTCACCAGTTGCACGTAGACAGCTGTATACAGGTGGAGGGGGGTGCCTGTTACTGATTCCGTATGGCACTGTGGGGGCTGGTTGGCCACCGTGGGTCGGCTCTGCAGCCTTGTCAGGCAGTGAGCAGTGAGGGATAATGAGCCCCAGTTTAGAGGGGAACTTGGGCCTCAGAGAGAAGGGACTGCCATGCTCAGGAAGTGCATGGGGCATTTGTGTTTTGTTTTGTTTTGGAAGTATAGTAGATTTACAATGTTGTGTATTAGTTTCTGGTGTACAGCAAAGTGATTCAGATATATATATGTACGGGTGTATATATGTGTATATATATGTGTGTATATGTGTATATATATATATGTGTATATGTGTGTATTCTTTTTCAGATTCTTTTCCATTGTAGTTTATTACAAGGAATTGAATATGGTTCCCTGCGCTATACAGTAGGACCGTGATGTTTAACTATTTTATATATTGTAAAATATATCTGCTAATCCCAAACTCCTTATTTATCCTCCCCCCTTCCTCTTTGATAACCATGAGTTTGTTTTCTATGTCTGTGAGTCTGTTTCTGTTTTGTAAATAAGTTCATTTGTATCATTTTTTTAGGTTCCACATATAAGTGATGTCATGTTAAATATATTTGTCTTTTAACGACTTACTTCACTTGGTATGATAATCTCTGGGTCCATCCATGTTGCTGCAAATGGCATTATTTCATTCTTTTTTATGGCTGAGTAATATTCCACTGTACATTATTTATATACATATGCCACATCTTCTTTACCCATTCATCTGTGGATGGACACTTAGGTAGCTTCCATGTCATGGCCATTGTAAATAGTGCTGCTGTGAACACTGGGGGCACCTGCAAACCAGGAAGCTGCAAGGGTCAGGGCAAACCCAGCCCCAGCTCAGGGTTGAGCTGCCCTCCTGTCGAGGAGGGGTGTGTGTGGTGTTCCTGTCTAACCACTGCCTCTGTCCCCCCAGCCCCAGGCCATTTACTGCAAGGACGTTCTGGACATCGAACAGTTCTCCACAGTTAAGGGTGTAGAGCTGGAGGCCACTGACCAGGACTTCTACCAGAAATTTGCCACGGGCAGTGTGTCCATCCCCTGGCAGAACGAGGTGGGGGCTTGCCCAGCTGATGGGGTGGGCTCCAGAGGGGCACCCTTGGGGGCAGTACTCACAGCTGCCTGTTCTGCGGCAGATGGTGGAGACCGAGTGCTTCCAGGAGCTGAATGTCTTCGGGCTGGATGGCTCGGTTCCCCCAGACCTGGACTGGAAGGGCCAGCCGCCTGCACCCCCAAAGAAGGGACTGCTGCAGAGGCTCTTCAGTCGCCAGGTAACCCCCAGCAGTGTCCTGCCTGGGTCCCCTGCCTGGCTCCAGGGGACGGTGGGTGGGAGGCAGAGCCGGTGCCTGCGTGCACGGGGAGTAGGCATTCTCCAGCCGTGTCAGCGGTGCCCAGGGTCTCTGGCCTCATTCCCGCCTGTCCCCCACCCCCGGCTGGGCTCACGGCCTCTTTTCTCTTTCCAGAGGTGAGCAGTGTGGGCTCCCCATGGGTTGGCCTTGCTGCCCGGCCTTGGGGAGCCACAGACAGCCCTTCCATGGCAGAGGCGAGATGTGGGCGAAAGAAGTCTGGTGCCCGCTCCCTACCTCCCCCTCCCCACTGCTTCCGTGCCCAGCACCTGCAAGCTGCTAGCCTTGCTTAGCCATCTGTCTCCCCATGCCCTGCCTCCACCGGCCCCAGGGGAGAGGGCCCTGGCAGAGCCTGGGATCCACCTGGTCCTCCTTACTTCAGCCTGTTGCCAGCAGCCTCTGCACTGATGTCCACACATGTCTGGCCTGAGCTGCTGCCCTGGGCCCCTCGTGGGGAGCCCCCTCCTTGGAGCACGGAGCTCCTGGTCTGCCCTGGCAGGGCCGGCCCAGGTGACAGCCCTGGTGGCTAACTGCGCCCGCTCTGCCTCTCTCCCTCCGTGTCTTCCCCGCCCTCCAGGACTGCTGTGGGAACTGCAGCGACAGTGAGGAAGAGCTTCCCGCCCGCCTCGAGCTCCCCACCCGCCTCTAGCCCCCAGCCTGAGGCCCCGCTGGGCGGTTGGCGGTAGCAGCTACTCCGAGCGCTGTTTACAGTTTTGCACAGTGGTCTTCCCCATTGTCCACTCAAGTTGTGGCCTGGGGAACACAGCCGGAGCTGTCCCCAGTGCCCTCTGCCCCTCAGCCCCTGGTCTGGCTGAGTTGGGCAAGGCCTGGACTGTCCCTGGGACAAAGGTGCGTCCCTTCAGCTCTTGTCTGTGGAGCTCGGGGCTTTCTGTATTTATGTCTTTGTACGAATGTATATAGCAACCAGAGCGTTCTTAAGACCCACCCTGGAGCCGGCACAGGGGCTGCTGCCACACTCCAGGCACCTCAGGCCCAGCTCAGATGGGCGAGGTTGGGCCAGGCCAGGCCCCTGGGCCCCCAGCACTGTGCTTGCCACCGCCGACCTCCGAGTGAGACTCGTGCCTGCCCCTGCCGCCCTGGGCTTAGGCCGCCACCTCTGGGGCCCAATACTGTCCCTTCTCAGCACTTGTCAGAGCTGGATCTGGGACCTCTGTGTCCCCTAGGCCTGTGCCAAAGTGTGACCAGAGATTGGGCTGACCCTGGGACCCCTCAGTCCACTGCCCAGGCTGTCCCAGATGGGTCTGCCTCTGCCTTCCAGCTCCCAGGTCACCTCGTCCCTTGTGCTGGGCCCTGTCCTGAAGACACCTCGTGCAGAAACACCCCAGCCCAGGCCAGGGGAAGGGTAGGGGTGGGGGTGTCCCTGGCCAACCGTCAAACATTCCAGACTCCCCTCATAACAGACACATGTGCCCAGCAATAATCCACCCCTCCCTGTGTGTGCCTGTGGGGTGTGTGTGTGTCTGTGTGTGTGTGTGTGTGTGAAGGGGGCAGGCGAGGCTGTGGGCCTGCGCCCCGGGCCCCAGCCCTGGCCCTTCCCGGACTGTGATGACCATCCTGGTCCCAGTGTCAGGGTAGCGTGGGATTACAGGGTCCCAGTTTTTCCATATTTAAAGCCAAGTTTTATTACCCATTTTGTCCAATATAAGCTGCCACATGTCTCTGTGTGAATACAGTCCGAGCACAAACCTGGCCAGCTGCCCCTGCCTGCCTCTTTCTTGCCCCTGGTGGCCCAGGGGTCTTCCTGCTTCCCTGGCCGTGCTGGAAGTGGAAAGGGATTGGAAGCGAGGATAGTGGGGGCTGCCCTTCCAGCAAGGCCCAAGGGCCCCCAGGGCCGATCTTGGGGTAGCCTCTCCAGGCAGCCAGGCTTTGGTGGCCTTTGGGCCCAGCAGCCTCCTCAACAGGTTGAGGCCTGAGAGAAGAAGCCTTGGGTCCCCACTAGGTATGGGTCTGGCTCTGGAACCACTAGGGTGTGGGCCTGTGCTGGAGAGACGGGCTCAGCTGGCAGTATCCCCTCCGAGGCCAAGGTGGCCTGGCCGCCGTTTGTGGGTTTGGAGCGGCCTGGGGAGTAAGGTGGGAGCTGCTGTTAGGACCACCTGCCCAGTCTGTCTTACCTGGACACCTGCCAGTTAGGAACACCTGCCCAGTCTGTCTTAACCTGGACACCTGCTGTGTGATTTGCCCAGGGCCAGTACACATGTGTTAGAGCCATTCCTCTGCTTTGCCTTTGAAGCAGGAAATGTGGCTGGGCAGAGACAGACACTGGTGATGCTGGAAGTTAGGCTGTGGCAGAGGTGGGTGGAGACCAGCCATGTGGCCATCAGGGAGGATTCTCTGAAGGTAGCAGTTGAGCCAGGTCTTGAAGGAGACATTCACCTGGGGGACAGAGGAAGTTGGGGAGCATTCCACCTGTGCAGAGACTTGGGAGTGGCAGCCTGTTGACCACAAGTCTGTCCCAGACTTCACAAATCTGTTCCTGGTCTGTAGCATCCCAGTGGCCCCAGCCCCCCAGGGATGCTCTGTAACCACCATAAGTGTTTGTTCCTTGCCTCTGGGCTGAGTACCCAGTGCCACAGAGGCCACATGAGCTTTGCAGTTGGATAGCTCTGGGTTCAAGTGCCAGCCTGGCCACTTGCCAAGCTGCCTTTGCATAGGCCCTTCCCTTGTCTGGAACCCTGGGTGTGATACCCATCGCCTCACCGGGCATCTATGAGAATCCAATTAAGTAGCCAGTCACCCCCTTGAGCCCCTGGGTCACTGGCAGGACTCTTGTCTGTTGGGGGTATGTGGGTGCTGGGGGTCAGGCTGATGGCTATCTTAAGGACAAGTCAAGGTTCCAAGTACCAACTTCGAAGGGGCCTCTGGTGGCGGCCTAGCTCTTGGTATGTGGAGAGCGCACCGCTGCTTCTATTGACTTGAGGGAAATGGGGTAGGGAGAGGGCCTTGCCTAGGTCTTCCAGCTGGTGAGCGGCCATTGCAGGGTGGAGAGGAAGCCAGCTGAAGATGAAGACGCTGGAGGTGAGAGGTTGGGGCCTGAGGTGCTCCGGGCTCTGTTGTGGGCGGTGGGGAGAGATAGGTATTAGTGTGCAGAGGCCACAGCCCAGCTCTGGGCAGGTGTGCGAGGGTAAATGAGTGCCAGGTATCCGGGTGGGTCCAGACCTCCCACCAGACTCCCCTTAGGCTAGGTAGGAACTTCTTGGCTAGGGTTCAACCCACCTTAAAGTTCTTACCACAGTGGATGCTTGGCAGAGAACACTCCCAGAATTCACTTCTTAACAAGCCTTGCCCAAGTTCACCTCCTCCCCATCCAGCCCTATGGTAAGAGCTGGGGGACCCAGATGGAGATGAGGCCCCTGCCAGCTTCGAGCTCTGTCTGGTAGGCAAGCAGATGTGGGGACAGTGGGACCCAGTGTGATCAGCACTGTAGCAGAGATGATGCTGGGACTGGGGGCCAACACCAAACAGGGGAGGCCCCTTGCCACAAAGGTGTCAAGTTGGTACCCTCCAGGATACAGAATCAGATGTTCCCAGGGGAGGAGATGGATGGTCTAGAGCCTCTAGTGGCTTAGGATGGCTGAACATGGGGTAGTGGCTGGAGCGGAGGTCAGTGAGACTCTGCCATCCTGGGCTTTGAAAGCTGTGTTAGGATGCGGGGTCTCATCTGGAAGGTGGGGCAGTCCTGAAGGGTTTTTTAGGTGGTTGTGTCAGGGTGTCTGCCTAGCATGTACAAAAGCACCGCATGTTTCCTTTGGGTAGACTCCCCTCAGTCCTTTTGGTTTATATGAGACTGGGCTTGCACCCCCTGCATACACGTATACCTAGAGCATGTGACCCAGGTTGGGCTGTTAGGAATCTTTGGTTGCAAGTGACAGAGCTGTCCTATAGCTAACTTAGAAAGTGTTAAAGGGATATGGAGGGGCTTCCCTGGTTGCGCAGTGGTTGAGAATCCGCCTGCCAATGCAGGAGACACGGATTCGAGCCCTGGTCTGGGAAGATCCCACATGCCGCGGAGCAACTGAGCCTGTGCTCTAGAGCCTGCAAGCTACAACTACTGAGCCCGCGTGCCACAATTACTGAAGCCCGTGAGCCTAGAGCCCATGCTCCGCAGCAAGAGAAGCCACCGCAATGAGAAGCTCATGCACCACAATGAAGAGTAGCCCCCACTCACCGCAACTAGAGAAAAGCCCACGCGCAGCAACGAAGACCCAATGCAGCCAAAAATTAACTAATTAATTAATTTTTTTAAAAAAAGGATATGGAGGAGCTGAGATGGGAAGAACCAGAACTGAGGCAGCTCATCAAGGCACAACCTCCAGAAGCAAAAATGCTACAGCCATGTTTATGTCTCTGCACCACTGAGCTCCAGATCCAAGGAATCCAAATGACCAGGCTGGGAACCTGCCCACTGTACATCGGGGGCAACTAATGGGGTGAAATGAGTCCCCCAATGAAATCAGGGTGCTCAAAGAAAAGGTAACGGATACTGGGTGTCTGAACACATATCCCTTCCCCCATACCTGGATTGGATCACCTATGGGCACTTGGCCAAAATGAATCCAAAAAGAGCCTAGGGGGTTGCTAGAACTCTTGGGGAAGAATTGGGGTTCTCAGTTCCTCTGGGGATGGGTGGCTTGTGCCTAGAGCTGTGGGGTCATCCTCACCACCATTTGGGGGCACATTTGCCTGAAAATAATGCAAACAGAAGAGAACTGAGTGGAGAGAACAGATAAATGCCTCATTCCATTGCTGGAACACAATTGTGATCACAGCTAAAATCTACCCCTGGACTTCCCAGTTACATGAGACAAATGCCTTTGAGCTCAAGCCTATTTGTTTTGAGGTTCTGTCACTTGGAACCCAAAATGTCCCAGCCAACATGATGGTGGAGGATGTTTTTGGAAGACCACCCTAAGCATGGTGGAGAATTTGGACTGGAAACAAAGAACCCAATTAAGAGGCTGATGGACAGTCAGGTTCAGACTCAGCCTAGGTAGCGGGTCCCTCACTAGAGCTCACCTCTGTTCCCTGGGGATGAGCAGGGTCCATGAAAGCCAGGGCTATGGATCCAGCACTAGGTTTTTCCCTGTGCTACTTCTTACTGGACATGTGGTAGTGTGTGCTGGGAACACAGTGGGAAGGGCCGTGAGTTGGGAGTGGGCTATGTATTTGTGAGTTGGAGCCACATTGGGGTGCCTGCCTGCTCCAGCCCCTGCCTACTGCGTGTGTGCGGTGCCTGTCAGGATGTGGCCAGGGCCTGGACATGTGTGCGTTCTCCGGGTTGAGGTAGGTAGGTAGGTAGGTGTGTGTGTGTGTGTGTGTGTGTGTGTGTGTGTGTGTGTGTGTGTGTGTTCGTTCTCCATCTCAGCTCCTTAGCTGAGCATCCTGTGTGCTCGGCTGACGACGGTGTGCACCGGGTCTGCTAGCGTCTGCCGGGTCCGGACAGCCTGTTGCCAGGAGCTGTGCGGCGTGGCGTGGGCATCCCCTGTGCAGGGTGAACCCGGCGCCCTGCCTGCCGAGTCTCGGTGCGGCAGGTGGGTGCCGGGTCCTCAGCCTTTCGCTCCCGGGACAGCATCCTCGGCGGCGAGTGACTGGGGGTGGGGGCCCTCTGCCGGCGGCCGCGCGCGCGCACGCCGGCCTCGGTACGCGCCGTGTACGCGCCCGTGCGCGCGCCCCGCGGCTCCAGCCCAGCTCTCGGAGCCGCCTTCGCTGCCACGGTCCGCTCCCTGGGGCCGCCGCCGCCTCCCCTGGGTCGCGGGCTCTGTCCGCGGGGCCCGTGCCGCTCGCCCCGAGCCAGGAGGACGAGCTCGAGGAGGATGCCTGGGCCCGTGAGTACCGCGGCGGCGGGCCGGTCGGGTCCGGAGCGCGGGCGGAAGATGGTCCCGGGGCTGAGCCCCTCCCCGCGGGCGGCTCCGCGCCCTGGCCCCGGGTCGCCGCCCCGGACCCCCGCCCCGACCAGCCCCTCCCCCAGCCCACACCGGAGGAAGGGAGGGAGGGAGAGAGAGGGAAGGCGCCAGTGAGCCAAGAAGCGGGAGCAGGGCGCAAGCCGCCGCCGGTTCGCTTGGAAACGGTTGCCACAGCAACCGGGTTGCGCTCCCCGGCAACGCGGCTGCAGGGCGGCGACCCCCCCATCCCCGCCCCCACGAGGGGCCGAAGCCCCGGGGGACTCTCCCTCTCGCGGTGGGGGGAACTCCGACCCTCTGGCCCGTCTGGGTGTGCCTGCCTCCACAGCCGTCGAGGGTGGGGGTGGGGGGAGAGCGGCCCCGTGGGCAGGAGCTGGCTCCCACGTGGCTGCAGTCGTCGCAGCAGGGCTCCTGGGGTGGCAGCAAACGTGGGGGCGGGCCAGCCCCTGGGCCAGCCACAGGAGGAGGAGGCATGGGTCCGGGGTCTGTGCCCGTCACCCCAAACCCAAACCCCCCCCCACCACCCCCCGCCAGCGAAATGGCCTGACCCGAGTTGGGTGCCCCAAAGGCGATGGTCCCTACCAGGGGAGAGGAAAGACTCTCGCATCCCTCCTCCTCACGGCCAGAGCATGTGCCAGACCGTGGCTTGGGCCCGCAGTGGGTCTCTGCTCCTCTTCTCAAGCCATCATTCTCCGGGAAGGGGTGGAAGGAGCGTGGGCAGTAGCAGAGGAAAGGACACTGCTGACCCAGGGAAGCTGAAGCCCAGGCCAAACAGGAGCACCCGGCCCCCTGTCTGGATCACAAGTGTCCCTTTCGTGTCTGAGCACAAAGCCCAGACTGTGCTGGGTGGCATGCAGGTTGGCCGGCAGGCAGGCCAGCGCCACATGGAGATGTCCTGTCTTCCAGGGGAGCTCCTCTGAGAGGAGAATGACCGCTGAGTCAGAGGAAATGACCTCTGGCTCCCCTCCCAACCTCCCCTCAGTGGATAGCGTGCTGGGGGAGAGAAATGGCCCTCCTGCCAGCTCTCCCGGGCCTGACTCAGCAGATGCCAGCCCCAACCGCAGGCCTTGGACCCAACATCCCAGTGACCACAACCACCCTTGGGTTTCCTTTCCCATCCAGGGAGGTCTCCTGGGTACCAGAGGTGACCATTACCTGGTCATTTGAGGCCTTGGCATAGATGCCCTTAGATGGGTGGTATCCTAAGTCAGGCCTGAGTCTCCCACAGGCAGGAGTGCCTTTGGAATTACTCACAGGCTCCTTTCATTCTGTTCCTGCTCTGTGTGAGACCTGTGTTGAGCACTCTGCATCCATGATCTCCTAGTCCTTACAACATTGTGCAAGGTAAGTTTATTATCCCCATTTTAGAGATGATGACTCCAAGGCTCAGGGAGGTAAAGTGACTTGCCCAAGGTTGCACAACTAATAAGTGGTGGAGCTAGGTTTCCAGTGCAGGTTTCTCTGCTGGCATGGCCCCTCTCTGCTATGGTATTGCTACATACTATCTCTTGTGAGCCAGGCAGAAAAGAACTGTAGAGCCTTCTAGAGGAGCATTCTTAACCTTCTTCTGCATTCCTCCGGTGAGGAAATTCCTTTTGGCCTATGTCTTTTAGGCCTTGGTACACCTTTCCTTCTTCCAGCAAAATCAGCCAGATTCTTGCCCCCAGATGCTCTATAGGACCGTGCTATGGCTGGGTTGCCTCCTTTCCTCCCTCCTTCCATTTTCTCTCTCTGAGGGAAGCTGAGCAGTGAGGGCTACCTCAGTCCCCTGGGAACTCCCAAGGCCCTATTCCTTGGTTTGTGGGCTCTGTGGCCTGGTCAGCTTGCAGCCCTGGCTGTAGCAGAAGGAATTTAGCAATGATGGGCCCATGCACTGCTGGCCCCTATGGGTGCTCAGTCTAGCTCAGGGGTTAGAAACCCAAATGCCTCCAAGGCCCAGGTGGATTAGGGCACTAATCAGCTGCAGTCTATGTCACCATCTGAGAATGTGGACTTGGTATGACGAGGTTGTCCAGTTTTCAAGTTGACCCAGAAATTTATGTAAAATCTCCTGGTTTTTAAATGTTGGCAACTAATCATATTTTTAAAAAATGATTATGGGCCAACAAAACATGTCCATGAACTGTGTCCAGCCTGAGAGTCACAAGGCTGAGATCTCTAGTCCATGGGAAAGTGATGGCAGTTTTTGCTAGACCATCTCCAGGCTTGTGTAGATGTAGTGCCATGGGCCAGTTTCCACATTTGAGCCTCTTGAGGCTGCAAGGTGCTGGCATTTGGTTTGTCAAGCGCAGCTGTATATGCTGGTGTATTTTCACATCCCCCATCAGTTCTGCTCCTACCTTGGCACTGCCAGGCAGGCCTCATCGTCTCTATCATACAGGTGAAGAAACTTCAGCTCAGGCATGGGAATAGCCAGGATGGGATTACACAGTCCGGGCAGGGCATAAGCAGGATTTGAACCCAGGGATCCCTGCTCAGTGCTCTACGTGTTCACCAGGCTGCCCCTCAAAAGAGGGTACAATCACCTCCGCTCCACCCCCCCACCCCCGAGGTGTGGCCAACTCCCTTGGAAGGGCAGATCTGAGTACGATAGACATCAACCCACTAGGGCCCCAATCTCTGTTGTCCTGTTTGCAGTTTCGCAAGCCCTGGGTTCCTGGCATTGTGCCGAGGTTGGATCACAGAGATGCTGCCTGAAGGTGAGGGTGTCAAGTCAGTACCTTGGCCTCGCTGGAAATGAGGTTATGGCCAGCTCCACACCTGGCCGACTGTGGCAGCTGGGACAGTTGCCATCATCTCTCTCTGGCTTCAGTTCATTTGTCTTGGTGTGGGAGGAGTGTAAAAATGTCACCAGTGCCTCCCTAAAATGGCCTTCCTGCCAGGACAGTGGGCTTTACAGTCCCCTGGATTTCATAAGCCCGCAGGCAATGTGGGCCTGAACTGGCCCCAGCTCCCTGCCTGTAGAGTGGGGATGGCAGCAACTCCCTCCTCGCTGAGGTAATGAATCTAGAGAGGTTAGCAGGGGGCTTGGCACGTGCAGGGCACGCAGGACAGGTGACTGGTCACCTTTCCTACCCCACCCTCATTCCACACACCATACTCTCCTCCTTCTCTCCTCTGTCCCCTGGCCTGAATGCCTGTTCCTTCACTTGACCAGCAACTCTGGTGTCACATCCAGGGCTTCCCCTTGTGACCCAGAGCCCCTGTTGCCTGGGATTCCTTCTTTCCACTCCAGAGCCCCTGGTACACATCTCCACGTAGACTTTTCCTTTTATTCACATAGACGTATGCATCCTCAGCTTGCTTATAAACCTCCCTGTGAAGGCTGAGAGCTGCTTTCTCAGTGACATTTTGGTGAAAGGCCAACATTTCCCAGGAATGAACTAGATGCAGACCTAGCTCTTGAGGTATTCCTTGTCAGACAGCTAAAAGACCAAACAGGTAACTGGACACCTCCAGTTACTCCTTCAACAAGTGGTTTTTGAGCCACCGTATGCCAGATGATCAAGGCAGATGCAGCCCTCGTGTTGGACACAGGCCACTACAGAACACTGTGATTGATATCGTTGGTCTTCTCATCCAGCCCTGCAGGGTGAGGTAGCTGGAGGCTGACATGTCCAGGGAGGTAACAGGTGAGGCCAACAGGTGAGGCTGAGGAGCACGCGCTGGGGCGAGAGCAGCGAGGCTGTGTAGCAGCTGGGTTCAGGGGCGGGCCAGGGGGAAATGGACAGGGTGGAGAGTGGCAGGCCAGGCAGAAGCACAGCATGGAAGTAGACAGAGTGGTGGCAAGCACGGTAATGGGGGCCCAGGTGAGAGATGACAGTGACCTGACCCAGCCAGCTGCAGTGGGGGGACAAAAGGAAGTGGACAGATGAAGACACACTACACTGAGGGTTAAAAACAACAGGATTTGGCAGATGGTGTAAACGGTGGGCCCTTTGCTGAGATAAAAGACCCAGCAGCAGATCTTTGGGGTCTAAGGTTAGGGTGCCGGGGTTCTCCATACAGAGGAGTAATGTGGGAGGTGCCCACAGCAGTGCACCAGGCCCTAGAGTAAGAGATCTGTGTGACCTTGGGGGTCATTTAATCTCTCTGAGCCAAGTGTTCTCATCTGTCAAATGGGCAGAATGCTCACCTAGTTTATAGGGTGACTGAGAGAACTCTCTGTGGCGTCCAGCCCGGGGGCACACACCTCTGCACCCCCAGCTCCGAAACTGTGGACAGCAGTGCTCATGTTTGTTGGGCATCTCCAAGCCCTTTGTATGGATTAGCTCACTCTTCTCCACAGCCACTGATGAGGAAACTGAGACAACATGTCACCCCCCAGCTCTCACTCCCATCCCCTGCTGCTGTGCTCCCAGTGAGTGTGTGGCCTAAGAAAACCCTACAAAGTGATATACTCACAAACTCCACAAATAAACCAAGATGGAATCCTGAAAAATGTCCAAATAACCCGCAAAAAGGTAAGAAAAGAGAATAAGGAAACAAACAGAAAACAAATCATGAAACGGCAGACTTAAGGATGAGTCTGGCCAAAGGCTCCGCTCCCAGTACACAGTTGGAGTTGGTATTTACTAGGGACCAGGCATGTGTCTGAAGGGGATGGGGAAGGTGAGTGGCTGTGAGCAAGAGGCAGGGTCTGAGTTTGAAGGGTGCCCCAGACCCGGACAGGAGCATGCACAGGTGTGAAGGGATAAAGGAACAGCCCTTTGGAAAGGCTTTGAGAAGCTTGGCTTGGTCAGGAAGAGCACTTGGAAAAGCCTGAATTAATTCCTTGACATTTATATATTGGGCAACTACGGTGGATTAGATGAAATGTTACTGAGCAACTCCTGTGGACCAGACACAGGGCAGGAGGGAGGTTCAGGCAGGATTCCTGCCCTCTGGGCCTGTTGGAGCACCAGGGTGAAGCAGCAGCCCAGGAGGCACTGTCCCACCCCACCCCCCCACCGCCAAACTGGGCATTGGAGCCAGTGTGGGGTCAGAGGGCCAGCTCAGCTGTGAGACCTTAGGCAGACTTCCTCTCTCAGACCCACAGTGGCCAAGTCTGCAAAATTCAGCAATAGTTCCTGCCTCTCAGCTGGAGTTTAGCTAAATTAGAAATAAAAATACCCACCAAGGCCTGTCTACTGTGTGTCAGGCCTTGTTCTAGGCCCCTTCCACACAGAATCTTATGTGATCTTCAACACCGCCTTCTCACTGGGGGTCATGCCCATTTGATAGATGAGACAGGCTGAGAGGCGACAGTGGCACCCAGTGGGTCTTGGGTGTGGCCTGTCCCAGTCCTCCTAATGCCCAGTGAGCTGAGCTGGACCCCTCAGGGCACAGTCCCTGTCCTTTGTTCCTTGTTAACCCTAGAGCTGCCATTCCATCTCTCCTTCACCCTGTAGCCTTTCCCACTCTTGAGCTGAGGGCTGGTTGCCAGAAGCATCAAGTTTTGGTGGGAAGGAGTAGGAAGGCGCGTTCTGGCTACAGGCTGGCCAGCCTGGCCAGTGTCCCCACGACTGCCAAATCTCCTGTACTGAGTGCTCACGTGCATTTATTTACATCTCACTCATCACTTAGGGGAAAGTGTTTCAACACAGACTTTGGATTCACACTCAGGCTAAATCCTAGCTCTTCCCCTTATTAGCTGTGTGACCCAGGGCAAGTCACTTCCTTCTCTAAGCCTGTCTCATCCATCAGATGGACACGACCCCCAGTGAGAAGGTGGTGTTGAAGATTGCATTAGATTACTCTGCATGAAAGGGGCCTAGAATGAGGCTTCACACAGTAGACAATCCTTGGCAGGTATTTTTATTTCTAATTCAGCTAAACTCCATCACCTCCAGCCCCAGAAGTGCTTTCCTGACCCAGAGCTGTTCCTACTTTGCAGGCCAAGGAGCCCCCTAGTTAGGGCCAGCTTCCTCAGAGCACTCCTGAAAATTCCTGTGGGCTCAGGAAAAGGAGAATAACAGATTTAATTAACTCCCAGTGACTGGCAGCATCGTGTTTTTATCTGGGCTGCGTCGCCATGGCAGCCTCATGGTGGGGTTGTCGAGGGGGCGGGTGGAGCTATTGTTCCTGCCATTGTCTGTTCTGGAACACAGGCCCAGGAGAAAGGGACTGGCACGGGCACCAATGGCACATGGCACAAAGCAGTCACGGAGTCAGAAAGGAGCCATCTGGGGGAGAAGTGTGGGGTGGCCCATGTGGCCTGGCTTCCCCCCAGTTTGCTCTCAGACCAGTCTAAGTCAACTTAACGTGGGGTCCCCAGCTTGGGGCTCAGGCCCACTGTGGCCCCCAGAGCTGAATGCATGTGTGCCTTGGTTGGGCATGCTGAGGATGGGGGGTCCATGGGGCTCCTGGAAGAGACCCACAAAGTAGCTCAAGCAGCAGCACTCTCCCACCCCAGGCTAGGGTTTTGTGGCCAGGCTTGGGTTCAAATTATGGAACCGTCAACTGCCATCCACACAGCTAATTGTGTAAAATCTGTAAAACAGGAATAATTTGTTACCCCAAAGGGTTGTGTGTGAAAGACCCTGGGTATAAGGCAGTCAGGAAGGGGTCATTCCTGTTCTGAGGGGGTGGTGAACAGTCGCCTGTCCCTCCTCAGTCAGGGCTCCCTCCTACATACCTCTTAGGATGCAAGGTTCCCCTCTCAACCCTGGCTGTGGAGAGGAGATGGAACTAGAGGTGCCCATCTGGAGTGATGTGGAACCAGGTGGTACCGATTACTTGAGCTAGTTTTCCTACCCTCTGCAGAGAGGGAAAGGAATTGGGGGAAGAGACATGGCGGCCTGGAGCTAGAAGGGCAGGGCCAAGTGGGGCTGCGCATGGGTAGGAGGCTGAGGACGCGGAGACGGAGCTGGGATTCAGCGAGCGGAGGCGCCTAGAGTAAAGGAAAAGAGGGAACGACCCACGCTCGGCGGCGCGTTGGGCTCAGACAAAGACAGGCTGGTAGCACGCAGTAGCCGCGGGAACCACCCGCCCGATCCCTCCCTACAAGAGCTGAGACAACCAGGAAGCCGCGGTGCGGTCCGGAATGTTCCACGCTTTGTACATCCAGGGTTGGGAGCGGATACAAGGTCTAGGGCGCCAGGGGCTGCCAGGTGTGTATGCATAGGGCTGAACCTGGGCACCGGCGGGCTGCTTGTGGGGCCTAGGATGTGGACCACCTTTTCTCCGCCGCAAAACAACCGCGCCATGGCTCCCCTTCAGCGCCCTGGGAGTCTGCCTATGGGCCTCTCAAGCCCTTTCGGAGCTGGGGTACCCTGCACCCCGGGGATGCGGATGGTAAATCTCCCGTTCTCACTGAGGCCGAACCTGGCCTTCACGCGCCCCCTGCTGGCCTGCCTGGAGTCACCTCGGCTGGGAGGCGGCGGCGGCCGGGTCTCAGATACGGGAAAGCCCTACGGGGGAAACCTCGGAGCGTGACGTCATCCCGGTGACGTCACCGGGCCCCGCGGAGTGCGGAGGTTCCGCAGAGGAGGCTTCCCCGGGATTGCGCAGGGCACCGGCGCGGGCAGGGAAGTCGTCCGGGGCTACAGCGCGCCTTCACTGCGCCCTGTGTCTGTCCCACAGGTCCCGCGCGGCCCCGGGTGAGGCCCGCCAGCGTGCCTGCCGGCGCCATGGGAAGGAGCGGGCGCCGCTGCTGCTGCCTCCTGCCTGCGCGCGCACGACTTGAACCCAGCTGCGGGCAGCCCCCGGCCGCGAGTCCCCGAGTGACGCTGGCGGCATCTGGGAGCTTGGCGCGGGCCCGGGGCCACGTCGAGGAGCCCATTGTCCAGTGAAACAGCCGAGGACCCGCCGCCCGCGCCGCCGCCATGGTTATGTCCCAGGGCACCTACACGTTCCTCACGTGCTTTGCCGGTTTCTGGCTCATCTGGGGTCTCATCGTCCTACTCTGCTGCTTCTGCAGCTTCCTGCGCCGCCGCCTCAAACGGCGCCAGGAGGAGCGGCTGCGTGAGCAGAATCTGCGCGCCCTTGAGCTGGAGCCCCTTGAGCTCGAGGGCAGCCTGGCCGGGAGCCCCCCCGGCCTGGCGCCCCCGCCACCACCTCACCGCGGCCGTCTCGAGGCGCCGGCGCACGCCCACCAGCACGTGCACGTGCACCCGCTGCTGCACCACGGGCCCGCGCAGCCGCACGCGCACCCGCACGCACACCACCACGCGCTTCCGCACCCACCGCCGCCGCACCTATCAGTACCGCCGCGGCCGTGGAGCTACCCGCGCCAAGGTAAGTACCGACCTCCGCCAGAGGGCAGCCTGGGCCACTAGGGTGGGCGAGGCCTCGGCAGGGGGCGGGCTCGCTGCTGACCCGCGGGGCTTCCACAGGGGAGCCTCCTTGAGAACCTAGGAGGAGGGAGCGGGTTGGGTCTGGGGTTGGCGGCTGGCCAAGGCCTCTGCGGGTGGCTGAGGATGGAGAGCCTCACGGCCTCGGACCGCTTCCCACTCCGCAGCGGAATCGGACACGTCCAAGCCACCGTGCTACGAAGAGGCGGTGCTGATGGCCGAGCCGCCGCCGCCCTACAGCGAGGTGCTCACGGACACGCGCGGCCTCTATCGCAAGATTGTCACGCCCTTTCTGAGCCGCCGCGACAGCGCGGAGAAACAGGAGCAGCCGCCGCCCAGCTACAAGCCGCTCTTCCTGGACCGGGGCTACACGTCGGCGCTGCACCTGCCCAGTGCCCCGCGGCCCGCGCCGCCCTGCCCTGCGCTCTGCCTGCAGGCGGACCGCAGCCGTCGGGTCTTCCCCAGCTGGACCGACTCGGAGCTCAGCAGCCGAGAGCCACTGGAGCACGGAGCTTGGCGCCTGCCGGTCTCCATCCCCTTGTTCGGGAGGACTACAGCCGTATAGAGGGCGCCCGGCGTCCCGGGCCCCACCCGCGGACTCCTGGCCTGATTGCGGGGCTTTTTAAACGCTTCCCTTGGACTGCGGAGGTGGGTGGGAGGGGGGTGGGGCGGGAGGGAGGGATTTCTTACCCCGTTTGTTACATTTTGAGGATAATAAAGGTGTGTGATCTGGTTTGGTACAAGCGGAGGGGGCACCCACTGCTTGCACCCAAGGTTCTGGCGGCCAGGTGTGCCCGGCCTTATCGGGAACGAACCTTGTTGCGCCTTTCAGCTACAAACCGGCCTGAGGGTGTAGAACTAAACCTGAGGTCTGCCTGCTTCAAACCACTGGCCGGTTCCCCAGGGAACCTCATACCCCACCTTCCTTGCCCTTGAGGTCTTGGTGAGGGTGCCCCCTGCAGCCTTGGAAGTGGGAAGAGTTGGGAATGGGGTCGTGGCAGGCGGTCCACCCCAGATCAGCCCCTGGAGGCCCGGAGCAGCAGGCCCAAAGGGATCTGGATTTCTTTATTAACAGACATGAGCACGACCTGTTACAGAAGTTTGTGCTTTCCAAAAAACAGTTACTGAACGTGAAAAAGGAACCCAAGCAAAGAGGGAGGAGGTGGAAAGGGGCCACCCATAGCCCTGACCTGAATCACGCCTAGGGCCTCCAGCCTGGGACCTGCCCAGCAGGAGGGGGCAGGAAAGGGCCAGGAAGCTGAGAGGCCCCAGCTGGGCCTGCTACTTCCTTCGGGCCAGGTGGGGAGGGGGTCAAGAGAAGGGGGGAGGGGGCGGGTCCCAGGGAGCCAGAGCCCACGAGCCATTTATTGCCATGTTTTAAAATTCGTGCAAAATATCTGAAGCCCTGGACAGAGAATACAAAGTGATATTTTTCCAAGAAACAGAAAACTAGGAAAAGAGGTGGGGGGAACATTTTCCCACCAGAACTTCCCCCCACGCCAGGCCCCAAGCAGGGTGAGGCCTCCACCCCGGCCAGCTGAGTGAGCAGGGAGGACTAAGAGCTACAATCTGGACCAGGTGGGAAGGGGGTGGAATTTGCAACAGCATCTCAACTACCAACGGGAGGAAAACCAGTCAACTGTACAAGTCTCCTATCAACTTTAAAAAAGAGAGAAAAGCTGTAAAAGTAGGGCCCTGTGGGTAGGGAAGCGGCCAAGTCCCCGGCCAGGGCCGGAATCCAGAGTGGGTGCCAGGCGGAGCTGCTGCAAGTGCAGGCACTGCGGGCCGTCTGGCCAGAGGCCGGCGCAGGTGGGCGGCCTTGGCGAGGGCAGCCTGAGGGCAAGCATCACCGCTAGTCGCCACCCTCGAAGCCCTCCTCCTCTTCCGGTACCGGGTCTGCATCCCAGCAGGTGATGTCGATTTCTATGGTGTGCAGAAGGGAGGGGAGTTAAGGAGATGGCCCAGCAGATCCATGCCTGTGTCCCTCCCAACCCTGGGGAGCTGTGCCAGCTGTGCGGCAGGCGGGGGGAGGGCTGCCTGTCCACACTTGAACACAGCACTGCCACCCAAATTCTTCTCCATCACCCATCCCAGTACTACCTGGAGGCTTGTTGTAGAACATAGGAGGCGGAGCCTTTGCACACAGCTCTTCCGATTGGGCAAACTCCTCCTCCTGTGATTGGCTGAAATACCCCTCACTGGCCTGTACGAGAAAAGCTCCATGTCACTGGGTCCCACCCAGCAGGACTAGGGCTGACCTACCAGGCCTGAGCACGTTTCCCCAGCAACCAGCGATTGTATCAGTGGTTGCCAGGCAAACACAGATGCCTGCCTTGGGAATAAAAGCAGAGCTGGCCCAGGGAGGGGGAATGAAATACAGCTTCCCCCCCCTCAACGATGTGGGTCACAGAGAAGGGGGGCAGGGTACTGCTGCAAGCCTCAGGAAGGCAGGGTCAGCCCCCTGCTCCAGCCCTGACCACTTCCCCTCCCATCAGGCAGCCCCAGCCCCACCTGGGTCCCCTCCTTCTGGGTGGTCTCGCCATTGGTCAGCAGGTGGGGCTCTGGCTCCAGGTCCGGCTCCTGATCCGGCTCCTGATCCAGCTCCTCTAGAGCTGAGGGCAAAGTTGGAGCCTGGGGAGCAGCCAGGGGCTCCCCTTCTACTTCCTCCCCTGGGTCACAGAAGGTGGCTGGTGGCTCAGGCAGCTCATCAAAATTGAGAAGGTTGGCACTGCCTTCACCTGCCGGCGGCAGTGGCTCCTGAGCCACCTCGTCCAGCAGGGGCACTCCTGCCAGAGTGACTTCGGCACCTGAGGGTGGTGTGGGGGCCCTAGGCTCAGCCTGGGGTACGGAGGCCCCTTCCCCATTGCCAGGCCATAGGTCAATGAGGCTGGCAGTGGCAGGGGTGACGGTGTTGGCAACACTGGTGTCAGCAGCAGCAGTGTCGGTTTCAATGGCATCAGCTGCTGGGGTGTCAGCTGCAGAGGCTCCAGCCATGGCAGGCTCTAGAGAGGCAGCCAGGACTGCCTGCTCTGTAGACGCCATGAACATCAAGTCCTCCGTGGGGCTGCCTTGGCCCTGGGGAGGCTCTGGTGCCTGAGGGGACTCCTCCAGGGGGCTGGCCCAGGCCTGAGGGTCTGCTGCTCTGGCTTCCTTGCGGGTCTCTTCACTATCCAGGCCGGGGCTGGGCTCCTGGGTCTCTGTCAAAGCACAGATGGAGGAGACATGTGATCAGCTCCCAGGAAAGGATGCGGGCCCTGGGCAGGCACCCTACAGTACCCTGCCCACCCACTGAGGAGTCCAGGAGAGAAGGCCTCCCCTAAGACTTCCATGCAGAGTGCCTTCTAGCACCCACTGGGCCCCACTGCCCCTTTACCTAGTGTCTTTCAACCGCTCAGCAGCCCTGGGAGGAAGGCACAATCCCCACTCCAGGGAGACACTGAGGTGCAGAGAGGGCAGGTCTGACCAGGGCTCCTCCCTGCCCCAGCCATTTCCAGGGCAGTACAGTCTGGCCCAGATCCCTGGGGGGTTGTTACCATGGCCATTTGGAGTTCCCAGCCCAGGGGCTAGGGCCATTCACACACCTTGGGCTGCTGGGGGTGGTGGTGGCAGTGGTGGAGGCTGCGAGGACATAACCTCATCCAGGGCCCGCTCGATCTGCTCAGTGACAGGGGTAGAGGCCATGCTGGAGTCAGATGGGCTCCGGGCAGGGATCGGGGTAGGCACCATCCTCCGGTGGCTGTCCAGGTGGCTGCCTGTGGAACAAAAACCCCTAGGCTGGTCAGTAAGGGCCAGGGAGCCAGGTGGAACCAGGATTGTCCACCTTGGGGCCTGACCAGCCCCTCCTCTCTGGAGTCTGGGTCCGGGCTGGGAGCTCCCCAGGCCCCCCAGGGGCCAGACCACAGCTCCAGACCCTGTAAGCCAGGCCCCTAAGGGCCAGTGTCCCTTCAGGGCCAAGGGAAAGAGGCGGGCGGTACCTGCTCTGGGGACAAACACCAGAGATCAGCAGTCAGGCTGGGGGAGTGAGGGCAGGGGGGCTGCTGGGAAGCGGGGGGCCCTCCTTACCCCCCCACGGAGGCCTGGGGCTGCTACCTACATGGGAGGGAGGAAGAGAGGTTTGGGGTGCGGTGACAGGTGATATAGGGAAAGGGAGTCCGTGGAGGGGAGGAGGAGGAAGAGGAGGAGGAGGAAGGCCCACTGTCCGATGCCTTTATGAAAGGGCAGTACGGACGACCTGCCAAGAGAGACAGACAGAGAAAGAGAGACAGAGGACAAGAGAGGGTCAGTCTCCCCCACCCCCACCCCGAGGCCTCATCCACCCCCAGCCTGGCCCTGGATGTCTAAGCTGCCTTCAGCCAGGGCGCACATTCAGCCAAGCTGGGCCAGAGCCTCAAGCCAACAGATGACTCCACCACACCAGCCACACACAGCAAAGAGCCTGATACGCCACAATGCAACCAGCCTCAGGGCAGCCCACACCTCGGAACAGCCTGCCCCACCCCTGGAACCCTAGCACAGAGCCAAGCACACAGAAGGGGCAAACAGACCAGCAGACAGGGAGCGGAAGGGGGCTTCAAGGAGAGGTGGAAGCTGCACAGGGAGAATCCAAACAGGGAACCCTGGGTACAGGCTCCAGGCTGCTCAAACTCAGGACCAGGGAAAGAGCCCACTCCTCATGCACCCACAGCCCTTCAGATAAGACCTAGTTCAACCCCAGCAGGGCTACTCCTTGCAGCCAGGGGCATGCCTTAGCCCTTGTGAGAAATGCCCAGATGGCTCTAGCACAGCCAATTGCTCAGCCCAGGCCCAACACTGACCCTGCCGGAGCCCTTCTCAGCCCTGCCACCTGGAGGTGGTGGGTGGAAGCACACCTGATGATTGGCCTTGCCTTCTCCAAGGGGTCCTTGGGCAAGGTTTCCCTTCCAAGAAAGGTCCCAAAGAGGCTCAAGGCCAAAACCTGAGGAGTGGGGATTGGGTGGGGGTGGGAGCTGGGACTACCTGGTCGGTGGTTGAAGGGTGAGGGCACATCACAGCTGCCTGCGGAGGCCGATGCGACTCTTTCCTGCTGCTTAAAGAACTCCCGTGGGTTATCAGGTCGCTGGGCAATAATGGCTGCTGCCTCCTGGGGGCACATGGAAAGGGTCAGGCCAGACGGGGCCCAACTGAGGCAGCCCTACCAAACTCAGATGTCTGGTCCCCCCGGCTCTCACCTCTACCTCCGATTCTGACTTCTTCATCTGGGTCTCTTCCTCCTCATCCCGCTGGTCACCCTGGAAACCAAAAGGGAAGGTGTTCTGAGCACCCCACTCCCACAGGAGCTCTTGGCTTTCTTACAGCCCCCATGTTTCCTCCACTATCTGGAACCACTTTCACGACCCAGTCACACAGCACCTTCTATCTGCAAGGTCCTCAGCCACCGCATCTCCAGTCCAGACAGGCCCCTGGGCACCCAGGGCCATCCAGGAGCACTCCCTGCTTTGCAGCTTACTTTTCTCCAACCTCCTACCACACCTACCGCACCTAGCCAACCACACCTCCATCACTGCTGCCTGGATCTTGGTAACACGACTGAGGCTTCTTCATTAGTCCCCTGCCTCCTTGTTCTCTTTCCCCCCATTTCTTCTCTACAGACCTGAAAGCATCTTTTCAAAATGTTAGTCGCCATCACTTAAAAATCAGGTTTTCTTACTGAGATCAGGGTCTCCAGTTTCTCTTGAAATGCCAGAAGCCCTGCCAACACAGGCCAGCGTGTCCCAAAGCAGCCATTGACTATAGCTGCACTGTAGCGGCCCATAGGGTGTGTGTTGTCCAGTTCACCACAGCCCCCACCACTCCCTACTGCCCTTCACATGTCCACTTCACTCGCTGTTTTGAGATTGCAACCCCAGGAGTAAAGGTAGGTGGGGCCCCTTTGCTTGGCCCACGTTCCCTTCTCCCTGCCTGATCTAGTCCATCACTTCTCACAATGCTCCCCTCCCACCCTGACTCACCCACACCCTGTGAGATGTAGGCATAAATTCCTCAGCATGATGTAGTTGCAGTTCCTGGAACATGCATACAACTTCCCACCTCCGTGCCTTGGCATGGGAGATGAATCTCTCTCCCCAAGTGCCCGACCCCCACCCCAGGTCCAGCTCTTCCTGCTTCCGGCCTCAGCTTGGGCACTGCCTCCTCGGGAAGGGGTCCCTGGCCCATTCAGGTCATTTCCTTCCCTGGGTCCCCATGAGGTGTTCCAGGCATACACCACAGATTACACTGTGTCATAATTTCCTGTTTCTGGATCATCTCCCCACCCTTTGTGGGTGATACAGGATAAGAACTCACGTACGTGTGTGAGTGGCCAGCCCAAGGTTCAGTTCGTACCTGTTTCCTCAGTTGAACTCATCACACCAAAAGCCTCAAGAGGGCTGTCATCCCAACTGCCACTTTGTGTCTTCCAGAATGAAGTCTAAACTCCTCCTCTGACCTTGCTCTCTCCTCCCAAATTTCCCAGCGGGCTCCAGTCATTGGGGAAGTTTCCTTGCCTTCCCCAAAAAATGTACATCCCACCAGCCTTTGCTGTTACGCTGCCCCTGCCTAGTATAACCTTGCTAGGTTCCTCTGCCTTGTTCAAAAAAAGGACCAGAGGCAGCTTACCACAAAAACCTTAACTACATAACACTATGAAAACCACTGAAACAAATTAGAGCTTGGGGTTGGAGAAAGACATCAATATACTAACCATAAAGGTCAATAGCATTGCTATCCCTGAGCATCTTCAGATAAATGGAAGCTCCCTGGCATCCCAGGCAAAAAGGGAACTCACGTAAGGAATGCAACTCTTATCAGAAGAGAGAAAGCAGAATAGCGCCTTAAGCCAATATAAAGCACTTCATGGTTCTAAATTCCAAAGTTTCTCATGTGGGAACTCCCTCAGAGGACCTGAAGTTGCAGGGTAACCACAGTGACCTGCTAAAACACCTACTGTCACTGTCACATGAGCCACACTTGAAGGGTCAGATGAGACTATAAAATAATGGTGTGACACTGTAAGCCTTTGCCTGAAACACTGGTAATTGGTGAAGATGAGCAATCAGTTCAGTGGGTTCACTATACTATTCTTTCTACTTTTGTGTATGTATGTGAAATTTTCCATAAAAATAAGCTTTTTCAAAAAGAACTTGCTCTGAACGGATGAACAAAATCTGGTATACATATACAATGGAATATTAACAGCTTTCAAAAGAAAAGACATTCTGACGCATGGATAAACCTTGAAGATGTTATGCTAAATGAAATAAGCCAGTCACAAAAGGTAAAATAACTGCATGATTCCACCCATACAAGGTACTTTGAGTAGTCACATTCTTAAACACAGAGAGCAGAAAGCAGTTGCCAGAGGCTGGGGGAGGGGGCAATGGGGAGTTAGTGTTTAATGGGTACAGAGATTCAGTATGGGAAGATGAAGAAAATTCCAGAGATAAACAGTGGTGATGGTTGTACAATATAAATACACTTAACACCACGGAACCGTACACTGAAAAATGGTCAATATGGTACGTTTTATGTTATGTACACTTTGCCGCAATTAAAAATAAACTAATTCATCAATTAATTGTAAAAGAGCCTTGTTCATCTTGTTCTCCACCATGTTTCTCACACCAGCACGTGGCAGGTGGCAAGGGTTTGCTGAATGAATGAGGCTGCAGCTTACTAACCGGATGTCTTCTCCACCCCCAGGGGCTAATGTGAGTGGAATGACCTATGACAGCCGTTAACGCCAGTGCCGGCAGGGCTGTCCGGCCAGCCCCCTGTGGGCGCGACCTTGGAGCCTGTTTGAGTCCCCAGGGCCCAACGGCTACCCGTCACAGTCCCAGTCCAGACGACTACTGCCCACCTCCTGTCCTAAACTCTACCATGCTCAGCTTTGAATGACCTTAGCTATTGCTCAAGTATAAAATTCAATTCAAAGCATGAAGATTTGACTCCACTGTGATTTTGAAAGGGTCAATCATGATGACCCTATGGGCCATCCCAGTGTTTGGAGGTTCAGCCAGCACCCCTGGAACAAGCGCCTTTTCTCAAAGAGACACTACACACACTTGTATATAGATGCTCAGAACACCAGCCCAGATTCATTCAATGGCTCTGCAGCACTCTTGCTGTGGGGACCAGGCCTCGAGCCCCATAAGGGCAGGAAGCATGTCTAATCCACCTCGAGCCCCTCAGGCCCTGCTGGGAGGGGGCAGGAGGAGCCTGGCCAGTGAGGGTCTGGGTCAAGGTAGATTTTCTCTTTCAGTCTAGAGTATTAGCTTCTCCAAGGAGGTCTCTTTCCACAGCCAGGGAACAGAACCCCACACGATCAGGTACCAGGCCTGACACTGCATGATACCCCGTGCCCATGCAGCAGTACCCAGAATGCCCAGCACTGTCCCCGAGACACTTACTCCCCCCGCGAGAGGCCCAGGAACACGGGGACCATCCTCACTTCCCTCACCAGGAGACAGGAACCCCGACTAAGAACTTACAAAGATGGACTGCTCCTTCAACCGCCTCTTGGCCTCCTCTGCTTCCAAAGTCTGTTGTTTCCTCCTGGAATGAAAGGCGCAGGGAGCCCTTCAGGACGGGCCACGCGGGGCCGGCGGCCCAGGGCCCGGGGGGTGGGGCGGGGCGCACCTGTGCTCCTCGATCTGCTGCTCCCGCTCCCGGTAGCGCCGCTCCCGCTCCTCCTGCTCCTGCCGCTCCTGCTCCATCCGCTCCTGCTCAAACCTGAGCCTCTCATCCAGAGCCTTCTTCCGCTCCTCCTCCTTCCGCAGCTCCTCCTCCTTCTGCAGCACCCCGTGCCAAGGCAGTGCAGGCCCTGAGCCCGGGGCCCGCCCCAGCCCTCCAGCCCACCCCCAACCCAGGGTTCTGAGAATTCAGGGGCTTGCTCCCTCAGTAGGGGAAGCACGTAGGACGGGCCAGGCTGCTGAAGGGAGGCGCTTAGGGAGAGAAGGCAGAGCTGCCCCATGGGGTCAGGACAGGGAGGGGCAGCTCAGCCTGCAGGCCGGGGTCAGGGTCCACACCTTGGCCTGCTCCCAGAACTGCTCGCGGTTAATCCGCTTCATCTCCACAGCTGCATCAGTCTTCTGATAGGTGGTGCCCTGCAGAGTCAAGCGGCCTGGCGTGAGCGAAGCCCACGGGCCGAGTGCTCAGGAGCCCCCACACGCAAAGGGTGAGGACTGAGAGGAACCGGACGGCGGAGCCCTGGGCAGGGCCTGCCTGCCTGGGGCGCACACTGACCACCGGCTCGGCGTTCTCATCCTCACGTAGCCGCAGTCGGTGCAGCACGGGGCTGGAAAGCCGTGCCAGCCCGTTGGAGAGCCGCTGCCCGATGGCGCCCGCATCTATGTCTTCCACACTGCTGGCGTTCACGATCACATCGACGCCCTGCAGCGGGAGGAAGGCGTGTTCAGGCAGCAGGGCTCCCTCCCATCACCGCCCCCTTGAGCCCTGACCCCACTCGCACCTGGAAGAACTCGGCCACCTTAGCCACGTGGCTGGCACAAGCACATTTGCGGGCATCAGGCACATCTTCGCCAACCTGCAAAGTCCCCAGCAAAAGGGGGCGTCGGGAAAGGACAAGAGTTGGCGGCAGGCTGAGGCCCAGGGCTCTCTTCCCGGGACTAGTGGGGTTCTCTCCAGCAGTGTCAGTGAGTGGAGTGGGATGGAGGATAACCGTTCTTGGGCCTTCGGCTCCCTTCCCCAGCCCATAGCTGCATACCCAGTTGATGAGCACGTATTTCGGCAGAGCAGCCTGGGAGTCCTTGACGCTGCAGAAGCCATACATCACCTTCTGGTTCTCAAAGTGGCCAGAGAGCTCCTGCAAGCCCCCATCTGGGGGAATCAGGAGGGTGTCAGGCCCCATCTCCTGAATCCCTCCCCAACAAAGGGCCTGGAACCCAAAGCAAAGACTCCTCTTGTGGGCTCTGCAGGCACCGCCAGAGATCTGGAAGTCCCAGAGTTCTGTGTTGGTGTGAAAGAGGCAGCAGGCAGGTGTGAGCTTTGCCTCTGAATCCCCCAGGACCTTGGGGAAGAACTGAGGAAGTGTTCTTCACACACCAAGTTTCACGCGGGGCTGGCACCCACTGAGGTAAAATAAAACCTTTTAGGGCTCTCAAGAAAGTGGGGTGATCTGGGCCATCCCTGCCAGGCCCGTTCCCGCCTAGCTGTGTGACTTTGGGCAAGTCACTCTCCCTCTCTGAGGCTCAGTCTTCTCATAATCAAACAGGAAACAAGCCTCCCTCCCTCCCCACCCTGGGGATCTTAGGGATAACCACAGGAAGGACACTTGGCCAGACAAGTGTGGGTCTGCTGGATGCAGGCAGCGAGGTGGCCTGGAGCCAGGCGGATGGGGAAGAAAACAACCGGAGGAGGAGGGAGCGGAGAGGAAGGCAAAGGAATGGCTGGAATTCTTACCTCCTGACGCTGCAAGCTTGAGGTCATCTGAGCCATCCTCATATGTGTACAGAGCCCTGGGGAGAGGGAGGGGTGGCTGGGAGAACTGTCAGGGCCCAGGCAGCCAATTTTGGGTGGAGACGGCTCTCCGGGGTAGGAGGGACACAGAGGGGGCAGGACAGGAGGGGGGTTCCAGCCCAGCACTTAAGCCTTGTCGCCATGACAACAGGGCTAAGCACCATTTCAGGCTGGAATCCAGTGGGGGACAGTCCGGGATCTGATGGAGGGAGGCCTGAGTCAGGTGGGGAGCAGGCAGTGGGGAAGAAATCGCTGCCCAGTCGCTTGCTTCCAGTGAGCCAGTGTGTTGCGTCCTCGGAGCCCTGGCCCTAGCAGCCTGCAACCCAGCCAGCGGTGTGAGATGGAGATTCCAAGGCGACGGTTCCTTGGTTACCGTTCCCTGGCTACCGCTCCTCATCCCCATTGGCCGTTGCCAGGAACCTACCTGGCGCGTGCCTCAGTACCCACTGCCCCTCCCCCCACATCGAGGGGGATGGGGAGAGAGAACCTGATGCTGTTCAGCTCTGGGCATCCCCTGGTAACTATGGCAACCCAGCAATTGGCACGCGACTGGCCCACCCCAGCTGCATCCTCCTGAACACAAAGGACCCCAAGGGGACACGCCCTCAGTCTCAATCTCAGTCTCTCTGAAATGGGGATGAGGTCACCGTGGTCACTCCTGCCTGGACTCTGGCCCCTGGGTGAATGTGCTCTCCTGGCCTTCCAGCCCTAGGCCTCCTCCGCCCTAGCTGAGGCTCTGGCCTCTTGGGACTGCTGGCCTTTCCTTCCCTCTCAGCTTTGGCAGAAAGCTGACCTAGCAGCCTTCCTCCTTCCTCCTCCTCCCTAGCTTTTTCTTCACAGGTAGCAGTGGCACAGCATCCCTTTCACAGAAGGGAAGAGAGAGATGTCTCCTCCCCAGGACCCACCGGGAGGACAGGCTTGGGGCCAGGAATAAAGGTCATGTTCCGGAGGTGCAGGAGGCTCAGCCCCTCCCCCAAGCTCCCCTTTCCTTACTGCCAAGGTAGGGGGCTAGGAGGAGAGGAGGCAGGAGCACCAGGGAGATGCAGAAGAGAAAGCGAGCAGGAGGCAGAAAGAGAAGACAAGAGAAGGGAGGGAAGTGAAGGGATGAAGAGAAAATGAAGGAGCGGGGAGAGAGGAAGGGAAATGGGAGGGAAGGAAAGAGGGAGGAGAGAAGAGGGAGGAAGGGAGAGAGGGAAGAGGAAGGAAGGGGGAGAGGGAGGAGGGCGGAGCAAGGAGGGAGCAGGGAGGGCCTGGTCCAGGCCCAGCCCCATGAGGTCAGCACAAGTCACTGCCAGAGCCAAATGGGCCCCCAGCCCCCTGCTTCTCGGGATCCCTCCCTCCTGAAAGGGACACAGGTGGGCTGTGGGGCCAGGAGCTCCTGGTCCAACTGTTGCCCAGGCTACAGTCCTGGCAGCTGCTTCTCAACACAGCTGTCCCACCACCTGTCTGGCTGCCCTAACCCACCACTGGGAACAAAAGGCCCTTAGAGAAGCAGGGTCTTCCCTTCTCCATTCCACAGATGAGAAACTGAGGCAGAACTCCAAGACCCTGGCTCCCAGACACTGCTCTGGCCATCACACCTCCCTGGGGTGACTTGTCAGCCTCTCC
Source organism: Balaenoptera ricei (assembly GCF_028023285.1). Classification (NCBI taxonomy): domain Eukaryota; kingdom Metazoa; phylum Chordata; class Mammalia; order Artiodactyla; family Balaenopteridae; genus Balaenoptera; species Balaenoptera ricei. Next base: position 163,239,774 of record NC_082641.1, read on the forward strand.
TAGGCTCTCTGAGGGACCCTGGCTCCTCCCAGGACCCTGCCCCTGCCATTCTTTACTCCTTGCCTACCCACCTCCAGCCACCTTTCCTGCTGCAGCCCTGGCCCTTACCTGGTGGAAACCATAGCTGAGTTCAAAGGTTTCAGCAGGCCTTCAACCCTGAGCTCCGCCCACCTGCCTTTCCAGCCAGACCTCCGTATCCATACCATACACTCCGGTCACATTGGATGGCTCCCTGATTCCCAGCACAGTTCTGGATATTTCCCACCCTGGAGCCTCTGCATATGTGGTTCCCTTCACAGGGAGGCCAGACCTGTTTCTCCACCCCATGCCCATCCCTGACTGAAATCTCTCAGGGACCCAATGCCAGCTCCCATGAAGCCCTGCCCTGCGCTGCACCTCCCCAAAGCGCTTACCACACTCCAGCAGGGACGGGAAGAGGCACCTGAGCCTGCCCCAGATCTCACTAGACCACCAGTGCTTCTCAAACACATTCGAGGTGGCCTGAGCCTTGGGTGGGTGGGAGCTGGTGAAACTGCAAGGAATCAGGATGGAGGGGGGCAGGAATCTACATGTCTCACCACCTCCAACCCCTGGAGACAGACACTGTCCTGAACTATAAGCTTCGTGAAGGTGGGACATCTAACTCAGTCCTTCAACACAGAGCACAGAGCAGCTCCAGAAGGTGTTTGCAATATTGAGACAAAACTCTGAGAAACCATCTCAGCCAGAGAAAGTGGACTGGGGTGAGGTGGGAGCTGGAATGTAGCAGCTCCAGGGAGATCCTGGGGTCAGCTGAGGATGGGGGGCTCAGGGCAGGTGGATTCTTCAGGACAATCACACTCTCAGGATATTAGAACTGGAAGGGCCTTGGGTATCCCAGGTATGGTTGAGCCCAATCCCCTTTTCCTCTTTTCAAGAGGACCAGAGAGGAGCAGAGACTAGTGTGGTTACATAGCGAGTCGGGTCACATCCAGGACAACACTAGTTCTTTTCACTACACAATCTGACTTCCTGGGTCCCCTGCTGCCAGCATCAGGGCAGCAGTCCATTTCAGAGTGAGCCACCTAGGAGTGAACTCCCCCACCCCTACTCCCCACTCAGAGGTAAGGTAAGGGAGGGCAGTGCCAAGCCCCGTTTGCCCAGACAGCAATTTTACCCAAGACGCCCTCCTCCAGCCTCTGAGTGCAGGGTCTGCCCCTGAATCTTGAGACCCCACTGTACCCCTGGTTCTGTGCTAGGTGCTGGGGACCCTCATGTCCCCTTCTGCAGGGTGATCCTCACATCCTTTCTACCAAATGTTTATCTGGGCCCTTGGGAGTGAGCAAATGTATGTATGTATGACGGTGCATGTGTACATCTGTGTGTGTCCCACACACAACACAGATTGGGGTGGGGGAGGGGTGAGGCACGCCAGTGATGAATAACTCACTTTGGCCACATGGATGCTGCTGGGTGGTGGGAGCCCAGGCCTCTGCTGAGCAGGATGTGGGCCAGCAGTGGCTGTGGGAGCTTTGCCTTTGGGAAGGTAGGGGTAAATGGGGTGGTGGCAGGCAGCACCCCCAGACTGGAGGGCAAGGGTCCCGAGGTGGGCTGTGCCTCTCTCCAGGCATGGCCCATATCCCAAGGCCAGCTCCTCCACCAGGCCAAGCCAGCCACTTGCCCTGAACTCCTCCCATGATGTCAGTCCCCCTGGGGCAGGGCTGGGACAACGGATGGGCCGCTTGCCCGCTTAGCCTGTGCTGGCCTCTCCTGTGACTGACCCGCAGGACAGGAGAGCTTGCTTGTCTCCCACGTCCATCCCTCCAGGCCTGGCCACCCGCCAGTGCTGCAGTACTGTGGCATGGATGCCTGGCCATCTTGTCCCCTCCTCCAGCCCCCAGGTCAGTGTCCTCCCAGCATGAGAGTGAGGCCAGCCCAAGTGAGGTCCCTCAGACCTGCCTTCACTTTGTGTTTCCTGCCTGCCAAGGAGAGAAGAGCCCTAGGGAACAGAATGGGCATCTGCCCCAGGAGAAGAGTATCTTGGGGGGATGATGATTCCTGAATGGGGCAGTGTGAAACCCCCTGGCTTTCCTGCCACCCTGGGGACTCCAGCCCCAGAGCAGGTGGTCCAACCCCTCCCACAGCCTAGGGGGAGACAACAGCTGGGGAGGGAGGAGAGGGCAGCCCAGCTCCTCCCCCACAGAGGAGCTGAGAGCCCCTTGCCTCTGGGCCAAAGGGCTAGGAGCTCAGTGGATCCATTCACCCCCTCATCATTCTCTGGGAACTCCTGCAGAGTGGTGCGCCTGGGGGCTTCCTCCCAGGGACCCCACCTGGCCCCCTAGGCAGGCAGTTCAGTTCCTTTGGCATGTCCCAGCCCAGCTGCCTACTCCCTGCAATCCCTTTGGCATCGAGGAGAGCACTTATCCTTGCCTCCTCCTCGACCCCTGAGGGGAACAGGAGTCACTTGGCGGTGGCCCTGCGGCAATGAACGTCTTTCCATCACACCCCAACTCCGAGAGGCCCCCCGGTGGGCGGGGCGCCCCGGCCCCCAGCCCGCTCTGCTCCTCCCCCGCCCTAGCTTTCCTTTGTGCTGTGGCCGGGGCCGGGTTGGGCCGGGTAGGCTGCGCTGGCTCTGCTAGCTCGGTCCCTGCCCGGTCCTCGCCCGCTCAGAGGTGGCAAAGGTGCCCTTGGCCGCCCGTGCACACCTGTCCGCCCGGCCCGAGGCAAAGGGGAGGGGGCGGGGGATGGGCTTCCACAAGGCCGGGAGGCCCCGGGCCACACATCTGGACCCTGCGTCTCTCCAGCCCGCGTCCGGCCACCGCTCCCACCGCGCGGCTGGGGCCGCCTCCGGGCGCTTGGGGCCCGCCGGTGCCCCGCCTGGCCCGGCCCCTCCCCCGGCGCGCACAAAGGCAGCCCCTCCCTGGCTCTCCCGGGCCGCTGCACCATTTCGGGGTCTCCCCCTCCCTCCCGGCTGCGGGGCGACGGGGCCGGGTGGAAACAAAGGCGCGGCGGCGCGGGGACAAAGGGGCTGGGGGGCGGGGGCGGGGGCTCACCAGTCGGCCGCGCTCTCCTCCCGAATCACCTCCTCGTACGCCGCCAGCAGCTCCAGGCGGTGGCCGCTGAAGCTGACGCCGGCCATGCTGCGGGCCGGACCGAGGCCGAACGGACAGACGCACGGACGGACGGAGAAGGAGGGAGGGAAAGAGGGAGTCGCCGCGCCGCCGCCGCCTCGGAGCCTCTGCAGCGTTGCGAGCCGAGCGAGCCAGCGGCCGGGGGAGGGGAGCCGGCCGGCGGGGGGCGGGGGGCGCTGGCTCCGCCCGGCTCGCTCCCTCCGCGCGCTCGGTCCTAGCGCCGCCCCGACCCGGCCCAGGGGAGGCCCGCCCCCCCTTCCCGGCCTGCCCCGGGGCGCCCCCACGCCCCTCGCCGTCAGTATCTGCGCCCCGCGCCCGGGCGGGTGTAGTCTTCGGCGCGGGGCCATTCTTCCCGTGTCCCAAATTCTCACCTGTGGTGTCCCCAGCCACAAACCTAGCCCCGTCCCCACCTCTCCAATCCCTATCCAGGCCCAGCTTCATCCCTCTCCTTTCCAGCTCCCGGTCCCAATCCCAAATCCACTCCATTCCAATCCGGCCCAGCCCCACTCCGTCCTTAATTTATCTCCACCCAGCCTCACCCCTATCCCTGGTCCATCCCAACCTCCAGCCTCAACCCAATTCCCGTGCCAGCCACCCCTGGCCCATCTGCAGCCCATCCCCACCTCTGAAAGGCCCATTCCTAGTCCATCCCCATCACTGTCCACTGCTGTCTTCATCCCCAAATCCCCCACCATTTCTGTCCCCTCCCAGCTCCAGCCCCACTCCCAACCCCATGCTTAGCACACACCCCCTACCCATTCATCAGACCCCACCCCTAGCTGCACCTTCCTCTTTCCAGCCTATCCTGTTCCCATTCTGATCCCTGTTCCCAACCACACCCCTCCATCCCTGCCTCCTAGACCATTCTCAGCTCCTTACCCCAACATTGCCAACCTCTACCCCATCCCTGCCCTACCCTATGCTGAGCACCCCTCCCTTACCAGCTGCCCCCTGAGTCCTCTCAGGTGGGGCCAGACTAGGAAATCCTTTGCCTTCTCTCCCAAGCCTCAGGCCTCCCAGAGGAATCTAATCCCAGACTCTCAGGGCAGGGCTCCTCCAAGGACACTCCATGGCCAGCCTCCTGGCACCTTAATTTCCCAAAGCTCTGAACACAGAAAACACTGGGGCCTAAGAGGAGTCCCTCGAGGGGAAGTGGACACCACAGCCAGGGCCCCCTGGAGCATCCCTGCTCCTGTCTGAGCTGGAATCCTGAAACCCTCTGCAGCTCTCAGAAGCTTTTACCTCCACCTACAAAGCCTCCCACCCCTGTCTTCCCAGAGGAGGTGACAGAACCTGAGCAAACTTTACCTGGTCCAATCTGGGAGGTGGTGGGGCTGGGCCTCTGAGTTCTGAGTTGGGTAACCAGCTGGGCCAAGAGGAGGAGAGCAGTGTGTGCACTGATCTCCAGCAGTGGGTCCCAGCGCTTTGGGGTAGGAAGAACCTCTTAAAACTCAATACATTTCATGGGTCCCCGCCTGGGGAACTCTCTGCTTCCACTATGCCCATGGACCCCTGGCCCTGGCAGTTTCTCCACGGCCCCCACTTGGAGCAAGTCCCAGGCAGAGTCAGTAGGATTCTGGGGAGGGAGGAAGACCCCACAGCAGGGCTGAGGGGTGCCTGGAAGCGGTAGGTAGGGGGATCTCCGGCCTCAGTCCCTTCCTGCTTCGACTTTTCCCAGCCCAGAACACCTTCATCTCCCCATCCCGAAGCCCCCTCCCCAGCCTCCTGCTCACTCAATTTCACATCCAAAAAACAGAATCCCTACCTGCATGCTCTCCCTTCCTCAAATTCCTGCTTCCCCCCAGACACCTACAAACTCCAGCCACACCCACTCTTACCTCTTTGCCATCTATATTTTTAAACAAACTTAATTTTAGAACAGTTTGAAATTCACAGAAAAATTACAAAGATAGTACAGAGAGTCCCCATATGCCCCATGCCCAGTTTTCTCTATTTCCAGGGGAGCAAGAAGTTTCCCTGCTCACACACCCTGGAGCCTACCCTTCACCCCTCCACATCATTATCATCCTATAATTTGTACATCCGGTAGTCTGTCTCCTTCCCGCATTTCCCTGGCACTGCTCTGGCCAAGGTCACCAGAGACCACTAAATTGCCAAATTCAGTGGCCCTGTTGTAGTCCTCAGTTTCCTCAACCGGTGGGAGCAGGGTGACCAATGATCACTACCTCTTCTGCAAATCTGCCTCCCATCAGCTACCTGCTGCCCCTGAAACCCACACGCTCAGCCTTGGTGGGTGGGTGCTGGGTGCCTCCTTGGAGGCCCTCCCACCAGGCTTTCATGTCTACCACTCCCAGCACTGATCACCCTTCAAGTCTCTCCCACTCCTAGATCTCGAGCTCCTCCCTGCCCCTCCCCCCCTCAGCACTGGGAGCCTAGTCCAATGGCTTCTGGGTCCCCAGAGTGGAAAAGCCAAGAAAGAGGGAGGATTCAGATCCAGAAGTTGGTCACTCGCTGTGTGACCTTGAGTAAAATGCTTTCCCTCTCTGAGTTTCCTCTTTGATAACATGTTGTGAGGATAAGATGTGACTGGATGAAGGCTTAGGAAGCGAGAACCCCTTCCCCTTCCTCCTTGCAGCCCCGCCCTTCCACACCCACCTTCCTGCTCTGCGCTCCCCCACACCTCTCAGAGAAGGCTTCAAGGCTGACGTGTAGGTTTCAGGACTTTTTCAGCACCAGCTGGTGGAGCCTTCTCTGCCCTCACCCTCCCTCTGCAAGTTCCTACCAAGCACACCTTCAAAATTTGCCCCCTCGTCATTACAATGCTCCCAGCACTTTCCAGGTCTTGCCCCTGGCATGGGGCCAGCCACTTTCATCACTTAGCTCTGCTCCTGAGCTGCACAGACTACCGTGTGACTTTAGACTCTGCTTGGCCTTTCTTGTCTCACTATAAAATGGGGATGATAATGATGGTACCCACCTCATAGGGTCTGTTTGAGGAGTTTTTTTTTTTTTAATAAATTTGTTTATTTTATTTATTTATTTTTGGCTGCGCGTGGGCTTTCCCTAGTTGCGGTGAGCGGGGGGGTGGGGGGGGCTACTCTTCGTTGCAGTGCACGGGCTTCTCATTGCGGTGGCTTCTCTCCTTGTGGAACACAGGCTCTAGGTGTGCGAGCTTCAGTAGTTGCGGCACACAGGCTCAGTAGCTGTGGCTCGCGGGCTCCAGAGCGCAGGCTCAGTAGTTGTGGCGCATGGGCTTAGTTGCTCCGTGGCATGTGGGATCGTCCCAGACCAGGGCTCAAACCCATGTCCCCTGCATTGGCAGGCGGATTCTCAATCACTGCACCACCAGGGAAGACCCTGTTTGAGGATTTTTTAAAAGTATCTAGAAAATGCTTAAAATGGCAACTGCACATAGTAGGTGCTATTGACGCGTTGGCCATTATTACTATTTCACAGCTGGGAAAACCGAGGTTCAGAGAGGGGCAGTTACTCGCCCTGTAACACACAGCTGGTGAGTGGCAAAATCTGTATGGGAACCCCAGTCTGTCCTGTATCACATCAGCATAGCACACACCCTCCCTGCTTCCCCTTCTAGCACCCCCATTTTTGCATCCAGGGGCTGGCCTGGAATTTGGTAGTAGCTCCTGAGGCTACAGCTGTGGGGTCTAGGGAAGGAGTCAGGGGGCAGGGATCCTAGGCGTGGAGAGCAGGATGTCTGCCCAGTGCAGTGGATGTCCACGGTCAGGCATCCCTGCCTGTCTTCCAGTTGATTTTCCACTGCAGGCTCCAGAGGGGAGCATGTGATTCAGGCCAGTGGGTCAGAACCAGTGACTGCTTCAGGAATGGACACATGACCCAAGTCAGTCCAATGGGAGCCAGCCCTGAGCTGGCCCCACTGGATGTGGGCCTGGAGCTGGCTGAGGGGCGTCTTTGCTGATAATGGGGAGAGTTGCCTGAGAATAAAGCCAGCACTGAGAAAAGCAGAACTGAGATATGGAGGTAGGGGGAGATCTGGGGGTGGGGGGTGCGGAGAGCGCACCCGGGGGCTCAGAGACTCCTGATATACATCCATGGGTACTGGATCCTGCCATGTCTGAAGCCATTAACCTTTTAAGTTAAACGAGACAAATTATCCCTGTTTTTTTTTTTTTTTTTCCTTTGACAGGCAAACATAGAAGTACAGAAAAGAGAGAAAGAAGGTAAATAATTCCAGCATTAAGTCCTCTTAATAACGTGTCTCTTTATAATCATTGGGCTATCCCTGTTTTTGCTTAAACTAGTTTGAAATGCGGCTGAGAGTCCTTCCTAGTTGACCTAGTCTCCAAGTAGTCGTCATTTTTGTCAGTGGCAAGGGACATGGGTGAAAGCTGAGTTAACCTTCTACTGCCCCCGGGCCCTGAGCGGGAGAACCTAGGCTGGTCTTGGGACTCTCCCTGGCCACTCTGTAGTGACTCCACTGCACAATCTCCCAGGGCTGACCCCAGCCTCCTGAGTTCTCCGCAGGCTCCCAGCAAGCTTCTTCTTGCCCCACCATAGCTCCTGGAACCCTAGGGCCACCCCCGCACGCCCTACCCTGCCCCACTTTAGGTCCCAGTTGGGGAGGAGCCCTTCCTCCACTCTCAGGTTTGGCTTTGGACTCAGGCCAACTCAGGTTCGAATCCCAGCCCCGGCTGCTGCCCCCTGTGTGCCATGGGGCAGGGCCCTTTAGCCCCTAGCCTCAGCTCCCTTCCTATAGCAGGACCCTGTGTACCCTGTGAGTGTTCCAAGGCCCAGCTGGGGCCCAGCACCAAGAAGGCAGCACCAGAATCATCAGTTCCTGCCTGTGTACCCTGTACTCCACCGCCTGTCTCCCTGCTGACTTCAAACGAGCTCAAGCTGCTCAGAGCTGGGAAATGCCCCTCCCTGGCCTGCTGTCTCTCCAGTTGCCCACTCAGCCCCCCTCCAACGGCTCTGCCCCCTCGGCTGGGGGGACTGCACTCTCCAAGGGAGCTAATGGCCTCCCATGCCCGGTACAAAGACATTTCCCAGTACCCTTGGCCTCCACCTGCATAGCCTCACACCCAAGCTTGAGAACACCGTGATCCCTGCAGTTCTGTGTTGGGGAGGGCGGGTGCTTGGACGTGCAGTGGGGAGCACCTTGGCCTTTGATCCATGGAGCAGCAGACCCGGGCCATTCAGGCTGGGTGGCTCTGGACAGGTCACTTTCCCTCTCTGAGCCTCAGGTCCCTCATCTGAAACATGCCTTTCATGACATCTCTCTTAAGCATGTTTTGATGATTAAATGACATCTAAGAGATTGCTCTGTGGTTCCGGCAGAGAGAGAGGTGGCTGTTCAGAGCAGGTGCCCATGCTTGTTTATACTTCCATCCAGACCAGCTCTGCTTTCCTGAGATTCAGTCCCCAGCTCTCTGCTCTTTGCTCTACTCTCCCTTTACATCGGCCCTCCAATTTCTTCAACCACCTTCCCCTGGCAGGAGCCTCCAAGCTGCCTCCTCCACCCCTCTTGGCTACTCAGCTGACCACGATGGCTAGTGGTCCTCTGGGCCCACCACAGCCAAGCCTCTTAAGACAGCCATCTACACTCTCATCTACACACTCTCTACACCCTCCCCCTTGATCTTCCAACCCTGGCATCGGAAGTCACCCAGTTGCAAAAGGCCATGGGGACTCCTCAGCCTTACCTGCCTGGTTGACACTCTTGGCGACTTCTGGAAACACTCCTGCCCCGCCCGGAGGCTGTGATCCTCCACTTCTGGCGGATCCTTCTGCTTTCTCTGCCCTGTGCTGTGATGTCGCTACTCCATCTCTCATGTCTTCTCTATGCTGCGGCCCCGGCCATCCTCACACTGGATTTGGTCCACGTTTATTTTTTTTTAATAGGATTTTTAAAAATTTAACTTAGTTGCCAACATTGAAAAACCAAATTTCACATAGAAGTCTAAATCTCCGGACGCTGTTGGTAAACTGGCAGATCTGGCTACAGCTCAGCATTCCCACACGGCTGCCCCCAGGAGGCCCCCCACAGACGGCTTCCAGCAGCAGTCACCATCCACCCCTCTCCATGGAAACCAAGGATGGACTGAGAGAGCTTCATGGTTCAAGAGAAGTGGGAGAGAGTATATTTCTTTGTGGAAGTGAAAGATACTCTGCATTTAATATGCCAAGGATGTCTAGGGACTTCCCTGGTGGTCCAGCGGTAAAGAATCTGCCTTCCAATGCAGGGGACGTGGGTTCGATCCCTGGTCAGGGAACTAAAATCCCACATGCCACAGGGCAACTAAGCCTGAGTGCCACAACTACTGAGCTCACGTGCCTCAACGAGAGAGCCCGTGTGCCGCCCACGCGCCCTGGAGCCCGCGTGCCACAACTAGAGAGAGAAAACCTGCACGCCACAACTAGAGAGAGAAAACCTGCACACCACAACTAGAGAGAAGCCCGCGTGCCACAACGAAGAGCCCACGCCGCAATGAAAGATCCCGCACGCCTCAATGAAGACCCCGCATGCCTCAACTAAAGACCCGACACAGCCAAAAAAATAAATAAAATAAATAAATAAAATAAATATTTTTAAAAAGGCAACAAGAAATTCTTTTAAAAAAAATAAGCCAGGGATAACTATGTTGAAAGAAAACCACATCCTACCTGCCTTGCTCCTGATGTGACCTGCCTGGGCCCCTCTCTGGGCATCAAAGACAAGTATCTATGATAACTGCCCCAAACTCACTCCCAAATTGAATCCAAGGTGAATCTAGACTTGAATCTTCTGCTGCTCCCTGAATTGGTCTCCTAAATGTCCCATAGGCACCTCATTCAGTCATTCAACAAACATTCACTGGGCATCCACCATGTGCTAGATACTGTTGTTCTAGGCTCTGGAAAGACGACATGAAATTGGAAAAACCCGAATGAACTTTTTGGCCAAGCCAATAACACAGGAAGCCCTGCACTCATGCTCCAGGGGTCCTCGAGAGAACACAACAGAGAGGCCCGTCTCTTCTCTTAAAGAGGACAGGCCCAAGCACCTGTTGAGAATGCCAACAACTTTAGATGTGCTGAGGTTCCTCATGCCAAGGGAGCCCTGGAGGACAGGTGGCCATGGGCACACTGAATTGTCTTGGCCTAGTTTGGGGCCTTTCCTCAGTCCCTCTCCAGTCCAAACTTGGAACAGGAAAAATGACAGTCCCCCTGGGGTAGTGGAGGGCACCAGTGGGAAGCAAGAGACCCCAGGGAAAGATGGGGCCACCACCATAGCCTCCAGGTTTTGAGGTAGCAGGCAGAAGTAAGCTTCCGAAGGAGCATCCCTGGAGCATGGCACTCAGTGCCGGCCAGTCCCAGGACAGTGCAGCCAGCTTCGTGCCTGCCTTCTAGTCTGGCTCATGGCTCAGCAGCTGTGCGACTTTGGTCAGGTCTCCTAAGCTTTCATCTATAAAATGAGAATAACTGCAGGCACCTCACAGTGTTGCTGGGAGGATCATGTAAGACGATGTGAGGAATGACTGGTATACTCCAGATGTCTAGCAGACCTGCCTTCCTTCCTCTCCTCACCTCTCATCCCAGGTCTCCACTCTGGGCTCCCTGTGGACCTGTCACTGGATCCCATCTCTGCCTTTTGGCTTGTTGCTCCTCTCTTCCCCTGAGTCCTGCCCCTCCTCCCAGTCTCTCTCCTTCTGTTCACCCCACTCACGGCTCTCGGGGCTTTTTCTACAACACAGATCTGAACACTTCTGTGCCCTGACCTCCCCACCGCCACCTTGTCCTCAGGAAGCAGTCCTGGCTCCTTGTCCTGGCACTTGTGGCTTCCCAGGACCGGAGGGCTACCCTCTCCAGCCCCACCTTCTTTGCCTGCAGCATACAGATGGCAGCGGTCCCTCTAGGCCCTCACTCTGGCGTACTGTTTTCCATGTCCCATCCCTGAGGATGCCCCTCAACTCCTCTTCTCTGACCTCCACGCCAGGCCAGCCCAGGCGCCCCCCACTTCTGCGGGTCCTGGGCCCAGCACATGCGATTCCCCTTTGCCTCCTCCTGCTGACTGAGAGTCCTCCATGTCCCCATCACAGGACCACCAGGATGGTAAGCCCTGGAAAACTTAATCTCCACCCTGCTACGTGCCTCAGATCCCACCTTTCTTGATGCGTAGGGGGAAGTGCACACCGGACACAGCTGGATACAGGTTTATTGTGGCACTGTACGTGAAGAGGGGCCGGTGTGGCCAGCACCAGTGTGCAGAGGTGGTGGAGGGAGTGGGGGAAGGTGAAGCGGGTGGGCAGGGGCTCAGGGAACCGCAGGCTCAGGCCAAGAGTCGGGGTTGGGCAACTTTTGCTGCCCCTACCCAGAAATCTGGGGCGATGACTCCAGAACCAGCAGCCCCTCCAGCTGGACAGGGCAGGGTGGGCAGCAGTGGGTGGGAGGGGCTCACACGTGGGAGAAGGCGTGGCTCTTGCAAAGGGGCTTGTCCTTCTTGGAGTAGAAAGTCTTTCCTTCCAGGTTGATCTGACATATCTGGGAACAGCCATGGTCCAGTTACATGGGGTTGGAGGTGGCAAGAGAGGCCCCTTCCCAACCACTTAGGAATCCCAGAGGCAGGGGTGGGAGGGAGGGTGGTGAAGAACACAGGGCTCTGGGGGCGGAGCCTGAGTCGGAGGAGGGGCACTCACCGCGCACACGAAGCACGTATCGTGCCAGCTGAAGCCCAGCGCCTCCAGGAAGCGGTCCCCGGCATCGATCTTGAAGTCACAGCCTCGGCATTTTGTGCCAAACATCTTCTCATAGTCTGGAGACACACAGAGAGGAAGGGGACCCTGGGTTCTCCCCTGCCCGCACCCCGCCCCCTCACCCAGCCCCGCCTCCTTGCCCGTTCCACCCCATACCTCGCTCGCAGTAGGGGGCCCCTTCCTCCATATAGAAGGCCCTGTTCCGAATGGGTGTCTTGCAGGCCGCACAGGTGAAGCAGTGCACGTGCCAGGTCATCTTCAGGGCATGCATGATCTCCTGGGAGGAAGCGACAGTCACTTGGCAGCTCAGCACCCTCCTCTCCAGAGCCGGGGACACAGGAAAGCAGGCTTGGGTCCTCTTTCTTTCAGGGTAAATGTTACGTCTGCACACGCATTGCTGCTACTTTCTCTCTCCAACCCTGAGGTCTCGCCGTGGCTGTCCACCACGCCATGTCTAAAGCTCAGCTCCCAATCTCTGTACCCCAAACCTCTCGCATTCCCACAGCTGTCTCCATGTCAGTTGATGGCAACTCCATCCGCATGGGCCAAATTCCCTGCTTTCTCCCACACCTCACTTCAGGTCCACCAGGAAATCCTGCTGGGTCCACCTTCAAGATGCGTCCAGATTCTGACCACTTCTCACAGCCTCCGTGACGTGAGATGTGAGCCTTGGGCACCTCTGACCTGGATGACTGCATGAAACTGGCTTCTGTGCTCCTTCCTCTGCCCCTACAGACTGATATCAACCTGTGCCAGGTCACATCCTTCTCTGCTCCAATTCCTACCTAGTCCACATTTCTCTGAGCAAAAGCCAAAGCCCTGGGAAGGGCCCAGAGGCCAGCAAGTCTGGCCTCTGTCCCTCTGCTCTCCCCACACGGCCTCTCATCCATGGCTGACACACCAGACACACCGTCTTGGGGCTTCACACCAGCTGTCCCCTCTACCTGGACTGCTCTGCACCAGATACCTGCAAGGCTTACCCCTCACCTCCTTCAAGTTTCTGCTCAAAGGTCACCTTCTCCATGAGGCCCACTCTGACACCACCAGTTCATAGGCCAACCCGCCTTCCCAAAGCCACACTCCCAATAGCGCTTTCCTTTTTTCCACACTAACATACTACCAGGTAATTTACCTATTTTGTCTAATGCTTATTGTCTGCTCCCCACCCCCTTCTTCCTGATCCAGTGTAAGGTCCAGGAGGGCATGAAATACCAACTGTTCTGTTAGCAGGTATATCCCAACAGTGCCTGGTCCATGGGTATTGCATCACAAGTGCTCGTGAGTTGAGTTAACCTGCTCCACTGGAGGCCTGCCAAAGCAGAGGCTGCTGGTGGGCTGAGCTCTCCCTGGGGCTGGGACCCTCGGGCCAACCAGGGCAGCAGCATTCCTATCTGGAGCAGGCAGAAGGCAGTGTGGAGCTCGGAGGGGGGATCAGATCTTTGGGTTCAGCCAGACCTTAGCTGCATGGCTTGCCCAACAGCTTTACCTTCTCTTGACATTTGGCTCCTTCCCTTTTGAACTGAGAGCCTAATCCCAGCTTTGCAGGGGTGTTATAAAGATGGTCCCACATCTGAAGCCAGGGGTCCCAGACTCAGTGCCTGCCAGGGCCAGGTGGGGCCTGTGCTGTGGGAGAGCACCTGTTCTCCCTGCAGGGGTGGTGCTGACCACTTCATTTAGGAATGCCTGGAAGGCTCAGGTGGAAATCTAGGTGTTAAAGTCAAATCCAGTTTTTCAATGTTGGCCATTAATTTAAAAATGAAACAGTGTGGACCAAGTAAGACGTAAGTGTGGGAAGCACCTAGCTCTCAGCTGGCCCGTGTGACCTCTATAAAATCTGTCATGGGAATTCCTGGCAGTCCAGTGGTTAGGACTCCATGCTCTCACTGCTGAGGGCCCAGGTTCGATCCCTGGTCAGGGAACTAAAATCCCACAAGCCGTGTGGAGTGACCAAAAAAAAAAAAAAATTTGTCACATCTCACATATACCTCTCAACCACCCTGGGCAGGAAGTTACTGCCACCCCCATTTTAGTGAGGCCCAGAGAAAGTGACTTGCCCCAGGTCATACAGCCAAGAGATGGTGGAAATGTGTTTTGAGCCCAAGTCTGGCTCGCTACAAAGCTGGCTCTTCCCACTGCCTGGTGTTGCCTCTTTGCAAGGATAAGACAAAGGGTTGGGGGAAGGAACTTGGCTGTGAGCCCACAGAACAGGGTCTTGGCAGGAGCATAGGGAGCCCAGAGCTGGGCCCAGTGGGAGCGTGGGCAGAGAGGCAGGTCTCTGCCAGTATCCAGAAGAACCCGTGAGCCAGTTTTCCCTATCTTATGCCCAAAGCTTCCTAAATCTATCTGCCTCTCCCATCCCACCATGCTGACCCAGGGCCAGCAGCTCAGTTCTCCTCCTCTAGCTGCCTCCCCCTGCCCCAGGGAAGCTTGCCAGGCACACCTGACCTCAGCAGTCCCCAGCTCTGAACTTCTAACACGGCCCCTGCCCCCCTCTTCCGCCTCATCTCACACCCTCCCTGGGTGTTGCCTTGTGACACAGCTCTTCCCTCCTCTTGGAACACTTTCCCCTGATCCTTCTCCATGCTAATTCCTACTCATGTTTTAAGTTCAGCTTAGAGGCCACTTCCATCCACTCCTTCAAGTCTTAATTGACCACTTCCTATATATGGGGCACAGCATAATGCGTGAGCAAAACAGCCCTGGCCCCAACCCATGAAGTTCACCCTGGGGAAGAGATGGGACAACAGGGCTGGAAGGTAGTGAGCAAACAGTGGGGAGCCTGGGCTGGTGGGGAGGGTGGGTATCAGAGAAAGTGCCCCTGAGGAAGTGCTATTTGAGTCCCGGATGAGAAGAAATGAGGTAAAGAGAGTGCTAAAGAGTATTCCTAGCAGAGGACAGCCTGTGCAAAGGCCCTGTGGTGAAGGGAACAGCACACTGGCAAAATGGAGAAGCCCATGTGGCTGGAGCACAGAGTGAGGGGGGCTGGTGGTGAGTGGTGAGCCTTGAGAGCATAGTGTTCCAGAGGGTCCCCAGACCAGGGGACAGGTCCCCTCTAATGTGTCCCCTTCAACTCTGCTGAAACAACCTGACTGTCCTGTGTTTCTCTCCCCATGCTCCACTCTGAGCTCCGAGAGCAGGCATAGTCCCAAACACCAGGCACAAGCAGAGCCCAAAGCATGCGGTAAATTGGGAAGGTTAGCTTCCTGCCCCATGGGAGGGTGAGGTAGGAGCTTCCTGGGGTCTGTCAGGCCCTGGAGTCCCTGCAAGAGGGGAAGCTGAGGGCCCCTGGGCCACACTGTGGAACCACTGGCCTGGGCTGGGGCAGGAGCAGGGCTTGCCACCTTACTCTGGGCTTACTCTAGGACCCAGGAGCCAGTCAGGCTCTGTGAGCCTTGCCCCCTCATCTGCGGCCTGGGTGATAACCCTGCCCACCCAAAACTGTGGCGGGGAGGGACAAGAGTGCCGTGCAACACAGGCAGGGCCATCAGCGAACAGAAGGGCCTTGATCTGTGGGAAACGAACCCAGATGCCAGCTTAGGAAAGGTCCTGGGATCCAGCCCGTTCTGCTAGAACAGTCCAACAGGGCATGGCCTAGGCTGGTGGAGAAATTACTGTGATCTTGGGCAAAATTTCCTCATGTGTAAGATGAGAATAATCCAACTGACTTCGTAGTATGATTAGCTGGATGCCTACACATAGTAAATGACCCACAACACAAGACTGTGATAATATCCTTTCTTCCCTTCCAGTCTACTGATGGAACCCCCATTTTTTGCTGGGCACATAGCTATACCAGACTATATTTCCCGGCCTCCCTTGCAGCTCAGTGTGGTCATGTGATTGAGTTCCGGGCAATGGGATGGAAGTGGAAGGGTTGGGTGGCAGCATCTTCTAAAGATGGCTCCCAAGAGCCTTCCACCCCTTCTTCTCATTCCAACATCCTGCTGGTTGGAACGTGGAAATTTTGCCTGAAGCTCAAGTGGCATCTTGGACTACGAGTGGTAAGTAAGCCAATGTTGAGAATGTCCGAGAAACAAGATACAGGAGCCTGGATCTGCCTACAAGTCCCAGATTGCCCACCTCTGGACTTTCTTAGGTGAGTGATAGCCGCCATTATTTTTTCTATCACTTGCGGTCAAGGTAATCGTCACTAACATGACCATCACTACAGAGCTCTCTAGCCACATCTGGAAGCTCTGCCTATGAATCCAGAAATGGGGAGAAGCATGAGTGGCAAGAAGAGCCCAAGCTGAAAGTCAGCAGTGCCTGGGGCTGCTCTGGTTCGGCCCTCATGCTCTGCAGCCTTGGGCAATTTCTGCCTCTCTCTGGACTTCAGTTTCCATACAGGTACAACTGAAACCCCCTCAACTTGTCACCCTGCCTGTTATGCTCCCCTTTCCTCAGGCTGCTCAGCCCCTGACACCCTGAGTCCCCTTCCTCTGTGTGAGCTCCTGGGGGCAGGGCCACACCTGTCTCTTCACGAGGTGCCCCTAGCGTGGGGCATACTGCCCACACTCAGTAAAGAGAACGAATGGGAGAAGGTAGATAGTGCATCACTCTTAACCCATGACATGTGCTGACCCAAGTCCCAAGCCCAGCTCTGGGTGGCAGCTAGGTTGCCCTGCAGGAGACCAGGTCAGGCTATACTGCATATTTAGCCTCAGCGGGAAGAATAGGATTTTGAATCACAAGTTTTTGAGCCTAAATTTCTGGCTTTGCAAATCAATAGTCCTGTGTCCTTCAAGCCCATCAAGTCATCTTTCAGAGTTTCCGTTTTCATATGTACTAGGGGCGGCAGACACTGTGCATTAGCCTCCCAAAAGCCTGTCACAACCCCCTTCTCTTTTGCCTTTCTCTCTTACAGAGGACAGAAGCTAAAATACTGGATTTGCCAGCTTCCCCCATGGCCCAGGTGCTCACAGGATAACAATTCCAACAACTGAGATAAAGATGCAAGTTCCTGGTTTTTCTTCCAGAGTCAAAAGGCAAAACCTCATTAAAAGAAAGCATCTGACCCAACCATTTATCTGGCAACCATGATACAATACACTTGAGGACAAAGATCTACATGCTAAGGATTTCAGAACTTAAAAAGAGGAAAAGCCTGAAGGCATCCTTGAGCTGCTATTCCACCCCTGGAATTCTTGTGATTGAAGTAAATATTACTCCTTCTGTTTCAGCCTCTGTAGTGGGGTTTTCTATTACCGAAGCTGAATGCAGTCCCCACACAGCAGCCATCTCTTGTTTTGGCCTGCCTAGCACTTACCTCCCTTCTTTGGGTAATGTCATCCTGGTTTTATTTTCAAGGAGCCAGTCCTGTGGTTCAGGCAAGGCCACCAGACCCCACTCCAGGAGGGGGTGTCACCCAGGCCTGGCCAATTAGAGTCACGCGGCTTGGTTCGGAGATGGGCATGTGAAGCAAGCCAGGCCAATGGGCATCAGCACGGGGACTCTTGATACATCAACTGGCACAGAGATGCTCTCTTTCACTTTGTGGTGCTAACCTGGGGAGATGTAACCCTGGAGCCACTGTGGCACCATCTTTGCCGCTTTCTAGGGAAAAGCATGCTGGGAACGAAGCCAACAAAGATGAAACCAGAGGCAAGCAGTAGAAAGACTCCTGATGACCTCGGGATACGCATTCAGCTGGGCCTGAAGTTAGCACCCCTCAGCCTTTCTGATTATTTGCGCCAACGCTCTCTTGCTTGAGCCCTTTTGAGTAGGATTTAGGTCATTTGTTAAGAGGATCCTGATTAATGAAAAGTAAGATCAATATAGCAGCCCGACTGTTAGGCTGGTAAGGTTCCAATAGGCTCCTGCAGGGAGAGCTCCCAGGCTCAGGAGTTGCTCAACAACACTCAACACTCAAGGGTCAGACTTGCCTTCCCAGCCACCCACCAGCCCCACTCACGCCAGTGATCTTCTTCTTGCATTTGGCACAGCTGGGTGCATAGCGCACGTCATAGCAGGGCGGGCAGAAGATGGCACCCTTTTCCTCGAAGAAGCCACCCTCTTCCAGGACCTTCCCACACTGACTGCACACAAACTCCTCGGGGTGGTACGCGTGGCCCAGTGCCACCAGGTAGCGGCCCCTGGCAGGAGGCAAGGGCAGTGAGCGGGAATGGATGCAAACGAAGTTGGGGCTCCTGGCCAGAACCCCACGGGGTTTACCCAACACCTACTACGAAGCCTTGCAGGGAAAGTTCATTCTCTCCATCTCCAAATAGGGTAGAAACAGGCTTGGGAGGTGACTTGACCAAAGTCACACAGCAAGAGAGACAAAGCTGCACTGTTTTGATGACAGGAGATGAGGGAGAGGGGCAGTGTTGGAAAAGGGAGGAAGGTTACACTGGGTGAGAGCTGCTGATTTAGGCCTAATAAGTTGAACCCAAGGAATTGGTGCCCTGGGGGGGCAGGAGGCCTGGAGTGCCCGTGAGCCCTGAAGACCAGTGGGCACTTGAGCTGAGCCTGGTCCCCACCCTGTCCTGCTTGCCTGTTCCATCTGGCCTGGGGAGGGCCCTGCAGGTCCCAGATAAATGGGGATGTCTGAAGGAAGGGGTGCTTCACAGAGCCTAAGAGCTGACAGGAATCTAGAGCAGTGAAGGGCCTGGGATGAGAACTAGGAAGGCACACTGTCACACTGATTCTGGGGGGCTGTGTGACTCTGCCAGGCCCCGGGGAGCAGCGCAGAGAGGGAGGGACTTCAGAGGCTTAGCAGAGAGAGACCAAGCAAGCAGGAAGGAGAGAGGCAGAGGGGCTGGGAAGGGGAGGCCCTTCCTTGCCCAGAGAGCAGCGAATCTAGGGCTGCCGCTTGGCTGTGTCATTGGCACTTCCTCCATTTCACCAGGGCAAATGCTGAACAGAGGCTAATGACGGGTGGGCTGCGGGTAAGGAATGCGGGATTCAGAATCTGAGGAACCAGCCCAGGTCCCTACCCTCACTCCGATAAGGAACCGAATCCTCATCCTCCCGCAGGCGCGGTTGAGATGAGTGGGGAGATAGATGGGGGAGCAGAGATCAGAAAGACACCAGGGTTGAACTTGAGATCAGGAAAGACCATGGTAGGAAAGGAACAGGGCCACCCACCGGATGACCTTGTGGCACTGGTGGCACACGGGAGTCTTGCCATTGCTGCCACCGCTGCCTCCAGGGCCCCCTCCAGCGGCAGCCTGCACAATGGAGGTGCGGTTCTGCATGGGCGTGGGTGTGGCTGGCTGGGTGTGCCGGGTCAGCACCGTGCTGGTCTTGTCCGGGGCGTAGCGCTCAGCGAACGCAGGGTCCACAGCCCAGGGCGGGCGGCTGGTGGGGCTGGGGGTGGTAGGGCCTGCCAAGGCCAGGAAAGTGACTCCAGGGGGGTGTCCAGGGACGCCACAGGACAGTGGGGAGACCCCGGGGCAGCTTGGAGGGGCCCACCCCCATGCCTCTGGAGGCTACCCACCCTTCCCCAGGCCCGAGCCCACTCTCTCTCACCAGGCCAGGGTTCCTGGGGTGTAGCTGAAGCTGGGGCTGGGGCTTCTGTCCTGGGCACCTGGCTGTAAGATCTGCCATTCAAGGCCCTGCACGGCTGAGGCTCCTGGCATGGCTCCACCCCCCAACCTTGGTCCTGCTGGCCCCATGGGAGATGCGTGGGTGCATGAGAGCTGCTGGATTGGACTCCAGGTCCCACTGGGGTAGGGATGGGTAGGGCAGCTTCTCCTAGCCAGGTTCCAGCTGGCTGGTCTGTGGCACAGGGCTGGGAGGTGGAGCAGGGCTCTCACTTCTGGGGCAACTCTTGGGTCTCCTTCTGATGGCAGGGCCCCCTTTGCTGGGTACCCCCACCCACTGAGACCCAGACTGGCAGGGCCCATACTGGATCTTATCCATCTAACACCCCTTTACCCCAAATGCAAACCAAGCCCACAAAGATAGAAGACAGAGGCAGAAAAAGCAGGGCCGAGCATGTTTATTTTCATGCCTAAGCCAGCACAGACCTGGCAGACAGCAGTACCATAGGGCAAAGAGTGAAGTCAGTGTCAGATGGAGCCAGGCCCTGTGCCAGGAGGGCAGCCGAGGCCAGGCCAGTAGGAGGCTCAGTCCAGGGGCAGGAAAGGGAGGGGTGAGGTAGGCAGAAGCTGGAGGCACCAAGGGGGGGTGCCCTGGGAGGAGGAACAGAAAGAGAGAGGCAGAGAGGGCAGCCGGCCGGCGAGGGCCAGGCTACGACTGCACGTTGAGCACGTGGGCAGAGCGCTGGTGGTGCCAGTCCCGGAGGCGGGTGTAGCGTGGGCTCTGCAGCTCCAGGACATACTTTTCCCTGAGGAGCAGAGAGAGAAGGAGGAGAAAGTGGAAGGAAGGAGAGATGGAAGGGAGGAAGGGAGGAAGGGAGGGAGGACTGAAGAAAGGAAGGAGAATGGAGAAGCCTGGCTAGGGACGGCCAGGGGCAGACACAGGGTGGTGGGTGGAATGGGAGAGGCAGGAAGTGAGAAAGAGGGGCTGGAGCTCGTCCTGTTACCTTGATTTCTTCAGATGCTCCTCATCCGGGTCTTGCACTGAGAGGGCAGAGGCAGGAATTGACCAAGAGCAGACAGAAGGCCACCCCAGCCCTGAGCCCTGGCAGAGGGTCACGGGGTGCTGGAGCAGGCTCCAGCTAAGCCCAGGCCCGGGTTGGGGGCCAGAAGAGAGTCTGCCCTGCCCTGGGATGGCACTTACTGAACTCGGTGCCCGTGAGGTGGGCGAGAATGCGGAAGGAACGGGACTGGCCTGTCCCAGGCCTCGGCCGCCAGTCCTCCGTGTCCTCCATCAGCCGCTGCTTGCTGGCGTCTGGGACCAGCAGTCGGAGCGGCTGTCTGTGGGGAGGGTGTGGCTCAGAACCTCATGCTGGGGTGGGCAGCGGGGGCAGCCCCTTCCCAGATTGGTACATGTGGGCTATAGTGATGGCAGAGTGGGGAAGGGCAAGGCCAGGGCCCTGCTGGGTGGGAGGTTGGATAGGTAAGTGAGAGGGGAGGAGGGCAATCAAGGTGAGAGGAGGGCAGCCAGGGTGGGAAGGGGCCACCACCCAGAGTGCCAAAAGGAAGAAAGAGAGGGACAGGCAGAAGGGGCTCACTGACTTGTCAGGGGTCTGCACCTGTGAAGGAAATAGACACATGGACAGATAAAGGGACAAAGAAATAGACAAGGGGAGGAAGAAAGATGGCAAGGGATCAGAATAGCTTGAGGCAAGGCTGCACTGTCTAGGGCTCAGACGACCCGACACTAAACCCCAACCCCAGGCCACCAGCGAGGGGGCGCTGCCTCGTTCAGAGCCTCCAGAAGGACAGTGCCCAGGCAGGAGCCACACCCTCGGAGGGGCCCTGTGCCTGCAGTCCCCGCCCTGGCCGCCAGGGGTCGCTGCCGCACGGTTCCGGCCCGGGCTGGGGCGCAGCGCAGACTGAGCAGCAGCGGGCAGCGGGCAGCGGGCAGCGGGCGGGCGTGGGGCTGTGGACAGATGGCGTGGGCGGTGGGCGGGCAGGAGGGGTGTGGGCGGGCAGGGTGCACGTACCCATTCTGCTGCGGGGCGCTGTCAGCGGGCTGGGGGGCCCCGAAGGGCCGGGCCGTCTTGTTGAGGGAGGCGCTGGGTGCAAAGGTGTACCGCGGGGGGTCCGCGGCGGAGGCCAGGGCCTGGGCGGAGACAGAGCGGGCAGGGAGGGCAGGGGCGGGGACCTGGCTAGAGTGGGGTGCCCCCCTGGCGCGGAGAGGACTGGAGAGGACTGCGGCGCTCCAGCCCCACCCCCACACATCTGGCCTGAGGCTACGGAGAAGGGGCGACTCGGGTTTCAAGGGGCCCATTTGGGAGCGATGATCTCCGCCCACGCGGCCCGAGGGCGAGGGCGGACTAGTGCAGCTTGCAGCAGAGGCCGGCGGGAGGCAGACAGGCAGACGGACAGACAGGCAGATATGCGTGGTACCCTGACCGTGCGGCAGCCCCCGGCCCAACTCCCAGTCCCCAGACTCCCCAGCTGGCCTCCACCCTCTACTCCCAGCCAGGGATGGGGGTACCAAGGCTGCACCAGGGAGGGCAGGTCAGCCCGGACGTCCAATCCCACCCCGCCTGCCGCCCAGATGTCCCAAGCCCCTCACATACCTTCTGCGGTTTGCTCTGAGGCGGCTGGGCCCTAGAAGAGAAGGGAAAGGGGTGTTGATGGGCAGCCCCAGGGGCGTGCCCACCTGCCAGGCCTGCTCAGCGCCCGCATACCTGCTGAGACCCAGGCTGAGGCGCTCCCCGCAGGCACGGATCTTGTTCTGGGCTTCGATGTGTGTGAGGCCCCCCGCATTCTCGCCATCGATACTCAGCACCCAGTCGCCCACGGCCACGCCGGCCTGCGCAGCTTTACCTCCAGGAGTGAGCTATGGAGAGACAGAGGATCATGGAGGCCCAAGGCTCTGCAGGCCAAACTCAGGCCAACAGCAGCCAACCCTGCCTTTCCTTAGCTGCTCCACTTGCAGAACCCAGAGGCCTCTTCATTCAACATATTTCTGGGCAGCTGCTGCATACTAAAGCCATCTGGAAGGGGGTGGGGCTCACCTGAGCTTCACCATCGCCCCAATCACCCTGCTTAGTTATTCGTTCACCTCCAGGGACCCTCCCCACAGTCCAGAAACTGCTGACATCAACAAGCAGCCACCTTCAGGCTAAAACCCAAGCTTCTCAGCTCCAGCCGCAGCCTTTTGAGGCCCCTGCTGGCCTCTCGCCCAGGCCATTCCACCCACCAGACATGCCCTCTGGCTTGTGCGTGTGGCAAGTACCTCCCTGAGCACTGTTGGGTGCTCTCATTGACCTCTTACACTCCTAGCACCCTGTCCTGGGGCCAACTGCAGGGATCTACCGGAACACTTTGAGCGCCAGGAATAGGCCCCATCACCTCTAGGTTCCCAGTGATCAGTGTGACTGAATGGGGTCCAAAATGTCAGCTGGGGCTTCATAGGTTGTAAATAAATATGGATGTCACCCCCAAGCCCTCAACTGCCACATCACCCTCTCCCCCCAGTCCTTCAGGCTCTGAGTTGTGAATCCCTGGTTCCCATGGCAAATGAGGAGCAATAGTAGGCTGGAAGGAATGGTCACCACCAGTATGAGCTGAAACTATCAGGATGACCTCTGGGAAGTGGTGGGCTTTGGCGAAAGGAGAGTGGGATGGGCTGCCTCTGGTGTGAGAGAGTCCAGCTATTTATGAAGGCCTCAAATGCTGGAAGGAACCAGGATTTGGCCTTGAGATTAGGAGGAACCAACAGCAGTTTTAAGGCCCGGGGTGGGGTATTTGCCAGGGTCCAGATAGAGGTGACCCTGAAGAACCCAACTGGGCCCTCCCATCCCTCTAGCCTAGTGGCAGCAGCAACACAGGCAGGAGTAGCACTACTGTTCATAAGTCTAAGCCCACAGGGCTGCCTGGCCATCTGGCAAGGGGCCTGGCATTGAGCAGGCTTGGGGGGAAGTGCTGGGAGGCAGATTCACATTGTGAGATTTGAGGGGTACAGGCTGCCTGTGGCCCCATGAGGCTCATCAGGTAGGCTGATGCTCAGACTCAGTTGAGGTAGGGAGAGAGGAGGTAAGGGGTTCCAGAGAGATGGCAGAGGGACCATATGCAGAGACTAATGGCACTAGGGCAAGAAGGGAGACCTGGGTTTGATGGCTCTATTTCATGCTTGGGAAGTTAGAAGGGTAAGACAGCTGGGTGGCCCTTTCTTCACCTGCTAAAGGATAACAGCAGCTTACATTTATTGAGTACCTAGTACTGCCAAACACTGAATCCTTCAACAACCCTGTGGAGTAGAGTCTGGGAATATACCTATTTTACACATGGAAAAACAGAGAGGTTAAGTAACTTGCTTCAAGTCGCCCAGCTAGCAACTCAAGAGACAAGGCCAGGACCCTGGCCCTAAGGCCCCACCCTACCAGGCCATCTCTGCTGAGAGCTGGGGCCCAACTCAGAGGTCAGCCCTCTGGCTGGAAAGACCCCCTGACCTCCTAGCTGCGTTTAGGGCTTGGATCCCCTATCTTACCTCTAGTCCAATCCAACCCCTTATAATGGGCATGGGGAAGTGACGCCCTTGCAAGGAAGTGACTTACTCAAGGTCGTGGTGAGTCAGTAGACGGGAAACCTGGTCTGGCCACTCCCTACCCACACTGGCTGGCTCCTGGGAGGTGTGGGCTAAGCTTGAGGTGGGGGTCTCAGGTTGAGCAGGAGCAGTTGGCTCCCAGAGAGGGGATGGGGAGCTGGGGACTACTTCCTTCTCTGGAGTGAGGAGGATAGGAAGCACAGGAGGGATAGGGGAATGATCAGAGAGGGGGAGACAGAAGCAGAAGGGGGGAGCAGGGGGGGCAGGGTGTGTCTGGAGAGAGAAGCAAGAGGGCCCAAGGGACCAAGGAAGGGAAAAGCCAGGGGGCTGGACACTGCATGGAGTAGGGGGTGAGTCAGCCTGAGGGCTCCACTGAGCAGCCCAACCCCCAAGTCCCAGACATTACCTCATCTCCCAGGCCCGGGCCTACAGCCAGCCCTAGCCCCTCCCTGCCCCCCTACATGCTGGGGTCAGGGGAGAGAAAGGGTGCCAGCCCAGCTCAGAAAAGACCACCTCACACACCCACCCACCAGGGCCTAGGTCCAACTCCAGGGATGGGCTCAGCTAGTGGCCCCACCCACATGCTAGGGCTGCTGACAGGGGAGCCTGGGCTCAGAGTGCCCCCAACAGGCCACATTTGAAAGTCCATCCCTTAGGCTACTTTGTTGCCCATCCCCACCAATGAAGAAACTGAGGCGCAGAGGTCAGCCAAGGCCCCAGCCACATTGGCCAGCACTTTCCCAGGGAGGGGAGTATAGGGTAGGTTTCCAGGGCTGGCAAGGCTTGAGTATGGGGTGGGTGTATGTGGTAGGGACACCACTGCCCTTAGCTACCTTGCTGGTAGGGGAGCTTCCAGGGAACCCTGTGGAAGGGTCCCTGGGAACAGTGACTGCCTGCCTGGCCTGGCCACCAAGCCCAACTCTGACAGACTCTGCCTTGGGGCCCCCTCTAGCTGGGCCCTCTGGCCCCCTCCAGGCTGTGCTTGCCCTGGGCTTCCTGCCAATAGCTGCCTGCCCACCAGGAGCCTGGGTGGGCCTCTCTGGACAAGCGGATATGGTGACAGGAAGTCCCCACCCCCTCCTGACCCCCAGGCCACAGTCAGAGACACCAACCCAAGGGCTGGCCTCGTGCTCTCAGGGCAGGCAGTTTGTTCTGTGTCCCACAACTGACCCCACAGCTGGAGCCACAGCCTGGTGGTGATCAGCTGAGGGGCCCACTCATGGGGTTCAGGGGTCCAGGCCTAGGCCAGCTTTTTTCCAGCTCTGCACACTCCAGCCACCAGTTGGCCATCCCAGCATGGGGCTGCATTCTTGGGCTTATAAGGCAATCCCCCTGCCATAGGGAGGAGCCAGCCCCCAGCTCCGCCCCCACCAGAACAGGCTCTTGGGAGCTGAAGTCACAGCCCTAGAGCCCCGTCCCAACCCCTGCTTGGGGTCAAAGGCCACTGCATCCTGAATGGGACCAGTGGCTGGGATATAGGTCCTCACATAAGCCTGGGGAGAGGTGCCCCACCCACCCACGAAAACTGCAGGCCACCCCTGTGCCTGAATTCCAATCCCTGCTTTGCCATGGAATCGCTGAAGGAGCCCCTTCACCTCTCCAAGTCATCTCAACTGGATAAACAGGTTGAGAGTCGCTATTCCTTGGGTGGCAATGAGGATGAAGTGAGATCCTGCAGTCAGAGTGCCCTGCCTGGGGTCCAGCTCCAAGCACTGCTCCCTCAAGCAGCTTAGACCCTTCCTGGAGACCTCAGGCTCCCCTCCTCCAGAAATGGCATCTCCCTGAGCCTCGAAGGTGGCCCCAGGAGCTTCGTGGACTGGCATCAGGTACAGTGCAGTGCTGTGGAAGTGTGGGAGCTCCTTTCCTAGTATCTGCCTAGTTGGGAGTCCTTGTGGCAGGTGCCCACATCTCTGGACCTGGACACCTCTTGGCCTACTGGCCTCAGCTCACTCCTGCTCAGACTCCTCCCGTCACTCACTGGAGATCTGAGCACCCAAAGATTCCTGAGGGAGCCCCTGCCTCAACCTAGGCTCACCCGGGAGATGGAGAGGGGCACATTGAAGTCCTTGCCCCCCTGCAGCCGGAAGCCCCAAGGTGCTGGCCCCTCTAGTACCACCTTGAAGGAATCCATGGTGCCGCTCCTGAGAGGAGAGAAAAGGTGAGTGATGCATAGTGGGTGCACAGGCAGGCCCATCACGGGACACCAGCCTCGGACTAGTGCCAGGCAGGCACTGGCAGACGCTGAGCACACCCAGGGGGAGGGTAGGCGGGCACCTTGTTAGGTTTGGCTGGGCTACTAGCTGGCAGACCTCACTTTGGAAAGACAGGGGCAACCCCCCTTCCCTAAGGAACTGGGAGGGTGAGGGGAGCCCGCATCCAGTCTTGAGGTTCCTCTCATCCAGGAGTGGACCGCAGGGCTAATTTGGCACGGCCTCCTCCCAAGCCAACCTTGAGCCTCGGACTGGACGGCAAGGCCAGTCCGGGGCCGGCGCTCCTCTCCCCCGCCCCCAGGTCCCGGCAGGCAGGCCTCGACTGGAGCCTGCTCGGACTATATAAGGCGTGTAAGCTGACACTATGCGGAGAGCCAGCGGAGGGAGCACACGGGGGCTCGGGACGCGAGGGGGAGGGGTGGGGAGGGAGGCAGCTGGAGCGGGTCCTAGCCATTCCAGGACCAGTCGAAGCTGCTGGGAGCCAGGGCGGGACCCCTGGGCGCTGGGGGGGGGACTGCGCGGGGGCGCGGCCCCTGCGGAGGCTGGTGGGGGCTGGGACTCCAAAGCGTGGCCAGGAAGGAGATTCATCCTGGAGCTCAGTGGGGGTGGTGCCTCCCACACAGGCCTGCTACCATCCCGACGTGACTCAGTTTCTCCCGCCCGGGCCCCATGCACTGGCCGAATCCGGGTAGTAGGGAGCGGCGCAGGCGCCAATCAGCCCCGCCGCAGCCGGCTTTGCCGCAAGAAGGCGGGGGCGGGGGTAGGGGCTCCGGCCCATCGGAGGAAGCGCAGAGCTGGCTAAGACCCCCAGTACCCCCTGTGGTCCCCAGTAGGCCTCTGCCCCCCGCCTGGTCCTGCCCGAGACGCCCCACGCTGTCGCATGTACCTGCTCGGCCCCGCCGGGGCGCTGCTCAGCAGCGGCCTCCAAAAAGCCCCGTTGGGTTCAGCCGCCCGAGTTCTGACCCCGCCCCCGTGGCCGCCGTCCGCTTTGAGCCCGCGTAAGGGGGCGGAGCCAGATACCACGCCCCTGTCAGAGTCACGGCCTCTCGGGCGGTGGGAAGCCCCACCCAATCCTTCCGCTCCGCCCAATCACGAAGTCCTATCTCACTTTGAGCTGTAAGACACGGCCCTCCTGGGTCCCCTTGGTGGGGCGGGGCCTGGACGGGGCCTGGGCGGGGACTGGGCTGCTGGACACCCTCCTTGCCCCGGAGCCCGAGCCGCCGCTCTCCTGGCCCCTTGCGCCTCCCGTTGGAGGAATGAAAAGAAAGCCGCCTTAGAAACCAGACAGATCTGGACCTCAGTCATCTCTGAACCTTAGTTTCCAACTCGGAAAAATGGGACAATGATACTCGCCTCTCAGGGCCGCCGTGTAGATAGGCACAGTTTGGCGTAAGGCACAGCCATTGGCGGTTCCAGAATTTCTAAATCGGACGAATTTGGTAGAGAGTTGCGGGGTGGGGGTACCTCGAGGTGGGGTTAGTGGAGGAGGACAGGACACAGCGGAGCTTGAAGTTAAGTTTGCAGAACACTCCACCGAAGGCAGAAAATAATGGCAGCGGACGGAGGTGGAAGGGCCCTTGGCTCGCCCCGATCCTGACCTGTGGGCCCTGCCCTTACTCCTACCCGCTGACCCCCGGCAGTCAGCAGCCTGTGGCCCTGCAACCACGGCTCAGCGCTGACTGTCGCGATGGGCTGTGTCCTGGTATCCCGCTCCAGAGCGGGCAGCGCCTCCAATGGTGGTGTCAGCGTCCCCACTTTGCCCCAGTGCTCAGCCCCGGCGGCTAAGCGCAGGAGGCGGGGGAAATTGAGCAGGGACCAAAGTGTGTGGGTGGACGAATAGGCGTCCACCTCTCAACTCCTTCTAGGGCATGGCCCATGCTATTCTCCCCCCTCCACCATCATCTTCTGCGTCATCCCCCTCACTCCAGAAATCGGTGTAAGCGTTCTCATCTTTAAATAAATTCTCTCTTGATCCCACATCCCTCTCCAGCTATCTCTCTTTTATTCTACTCCCCTTGAGAGTAAAATTCCTCTGAGTTGTTTATCGCCCTGCCACCCTTGCTTTCCTCCCGTTCTCTCTTGAACCCACTCCGGTCAGGCTCTTGTCCCCACCAGTCCTCTGAATTAATTCCCTCTTCAAAAGGTCTCTAATGACTTCCAGGTTATCAAATCAATGGTGGTTTCTCAGCTTTCCTCTTACCCTGTCTAGGAGCAGCTCTGGTCCAGGTGCACTCCCTCTTCCCCATGGCTTCATGCCTTCCTCCTGCCCCACTGACTGCTCCTTCTCCACCTCCTTTGGCAGCTTCTCATTTACTTCCCAAAGTGGCCATCAGATGTTTCCTCTCTACATTCACTCTCTGGGACCCCATCCTGTTCTGTGGCTATCAATAACACCTATATGCCAAAGACTCCCAACTTATATGTCCAGCTCTGGCCTTCCCCCAAGAGCCCCAGACTCTAGTATCCAACAGCCTGTCAAACCTTGGATGTCTACTAGATATCTCAAATCATCATGTCCCAATTTAAACTTGCAATTTCCCCAGCTCCCTAACTCCTTCCTCACCTCGGTTAAGCAAAAAAACAAAACCTGCAGTGCTATTCATCTGCCTGGTCCATTAAAAATTATGGTTTTCCTTCCTTTATCTTCTGTGTCATACATCAGATTCTGCAAATTCCACCTTCAGAATCTGTTCCACGCCTGGCTTCCATGGTTGTCCCTGACACTTGTCTCATGCCTGGACATCTTAACAGTCTCCTGATAGAGCTCCCTGCTTCTACCCTTACCCAGTCCAGAGTCTTCTCCATGAAGCAGCCAAAGTGGTATTTTTACTTTTATTTTTCTTAAAAGATGTATTTATTATTTTATTCATTTATTTTTGGCTGCATCGGGTCTTAGTTGCGGCACACAGGATCTTCATTGAGGCATTCAGGGTCTTTAGTTGCAGTGCACGGGCTTCTCTCTAGTTGTGGTGCGCAGGCTCCAGGGCATGTGGGCTCTGTAGTTTGTGGCACACAGGCTCTCTAGCTGAGGCGCGCGAGCTCAGTAGTTGTGGCACACGGGCCTAGTTGCTCCGCGGCATGTGGGATCCCAGTTCCCTGACCAGGGATCAAACCCGCGTCCCCTACATTGTAAGGTGGATTCTTTACCACTGGACCACCAGGGAAGTCCCCAAAGTGGTATTTTTAAAGCAGAAATCACACCACATCACCCTCAGCTTTTAGCATTCCAGTGGGCTGGCATTGTGCTTAAAACTAAAGTCTTTCAGACATACATGACACTGATAAACTGGGTCCACCCCCCCACCACTCTCCTCCTCGCTCACTCCACTCTAGCCACTCTGGCCTCCACTAATCCTCCAACACAGCAAATGTATTCCTGCCTCAGGGCCTTTGCACTTGTGACTCCTTCTGCTTGAAACACCTTCTCCCAGATATCTAAACAACAGCCTGTCTCATTGTGTTCAGGTCTCTGCTCAGATGTTGCCTCCTCCTTCCTTGATTGTCCTATCTAAAACAGCAGCCCCCTGACACCTCACCTGCATAATGCACTAGTCCCTTATCCTGCTTTATTTTTCCCTATAGCGCTTACCACCATTTGACATTATATTAAGTGTTTGTTTCTTCATTGCCCTCTGTCCCCATTAGAAAGTCAGTCCTATGAGAGCAGGGGCTTGTCTGTCTTGTTCACCATCTCTCCAGTGCCTGCACACAGTGGATATGAATGAACAGATGAAGGAAGGACTGAGAGAGTGAAACAGCAAATGAGCAAAGGAAGAAGTGGCAGCCTGGGGCTCCGGGCAGTGCTCCAACAGAGAGGGCCCTGGGATCCCATTCCTTGGGCCCCTCCCTGCATGGCTCAGACCTAGATGGTGCCACTAAGAGCTCCCTGCACAGGCAGCCCCTGGGTAGAAACAGGCCTTGGGCTAGGACACAGTGCCCCCTGGTGGTCAGGACACCTGCAGCTCCAGGGCCAGTTCCCTAGATGTTTCCAAAGACTTTCTCTTCCACAGTCTGGTTGGAACTTCACAAAAATAGCCATGAAACAAAAAGGTTTAGATTTGTAATAAAAAAAAGTATGCCAAAACAACAAGAATCTACTGTATAAAACAGGAAACTACATTCAATATCTTGTAATAACCTATAATGGAAAATAATTTGAAAAAGAATGTATACATGTATACATGTAACTGAATCACTTTGCTGTACATCTGAAACATTGTAAATCAGCTATACTTCAATTTAAAAATGAATATAAATGGGCTTCCCTGGTGGCGCAGTGGTTAAGAATCCGCCTGCCAATGCAGGGGACACAGGTTCGAGCCCTGGTCCGCGAAGATCCCACATGCCGCGGAGCAACTAAGCCCGTGCACCACAACTACTGAGCCTGCGCTCTAGAGCCCTAGAGCCACAACTACTGAGCCGTGTGCCACAACTACTGAAGCCTACGTGCCTAGAGCCCGTGCTCCGCTACAAGAGAAGTCACCGCAATGAGAAGCCCGCGTACCGCAACGAAGAGTAGCCCCTGCTCGCTGCAACTAGAGAAAGCCTGCGTGTGCAGCAACGAAGACCCAACGCAGCCAAAAATAAAATAAATAAATAAATTTATTAAAAAGAAGAAAAAGACTGCATCATTGTGAAGTGACAGTGGAGTGTCACTCTCATAAATGGGATGTACCAAGGGTGTGAGCAGCTGAGGTGGAGTTGAGGTCAAGGGGCCAGGAGGCTGGATCTTTGGGGGCACGATCCTTGTGTGCGTGGTGGCCCAGCGTTGGTGACAGGAACAGCAATAAGGGGAGGACAGTAAGGCAGGCACTAAAGTCTTCAAGAGACTTCTTATTTCCCTCTGGAATGAGGACTCCTTGAGAACAGGACTGTGGCTGTAATGAACATGGCTGTGACCTCAGTGCCTGGCACAGAGTAGGCACCTGATCAAACTCGAATGAATGTATGCTTGGTATGTAATTTGATCTTTATCCTTGACAGTTGAGGAATACTGAGGCCAGGGGTTCCACAGAAGTGTCTGCGCATTTTTGAGTCTCAGTGGGGAGTGTTTTGGGTGTGCGCACCTTTGAACTCCCTTCCACCCTCCCGTCTCCCCCCCCCCACACACTCCTCCCCAGCCCAGGCTTTCTGGTCCCTCAAAATCAGCCTCCACACTGCTTCCCTGGCTGACTATGTCCCTCTACTGAGGATGAGACCAAGCTCATTGTAGGATGGTGAGGCCTCTCATGTGCGGTCAACTCTCCCTCAGCCCCTTGGAGCCCTCCAGGTCCATGGTCTTCCCTTGCTCTCTGCACCCACCGTGCCCACCTTCATCCTGGAAAGCTCCAGGGCTCACTGCCAGCCTGGTGAAGCCCTGCCTGCCCTTCACACTCAATTCAGGGGGCACCTCTCCCATCAGCAAGCCTTATTTCTCCCTCTGCCCTACTGTCGGAGTTATTTCTGCTGAACAGGACCATGTGGAGCCGTAATTATCTGCATCTCACCCTCCTGCTCCAGGAGACTTGAGCCTACTGATGGCAGAAGTCAGGTCCAGGTCACGTGTGTCCCTGGAACCCAGCACAGGGCATTGGTGTTTGCTGCAATGCCTGTGTTTGAGGGTCTGTGTGGACCCGGGCAAGCCACTGCAAGGAGCCGTAGGGAGGAGGTATGGACTGTGGGTCACAAGGTGGGACGGAGAGGAGAACTAAAAGGCTTTATTACCAGCAAATCTGTACACTATACACTGGGGGCCGGCAGGGCACCTGAGGGGTCCTCCCCAGGCTGTCTGCCTTGTCCCTCCAGGCTAGAGTGAGTGTGGGGGTGTGTCTGCAGATGTCCATTGTTCCCCCGCCCTCTTGTCCCAGGGAGAGCGCCTTCCTCTCCTCCGGCCACCACGATACTCGGTCAGGGCCTGTCGCAGGGAGCCGGGCCCTTCCTGCGCTCGCGGCTCAGCAGCGTCACCAGCTTGGCCTTGAAGCCCAAGTGGGCGCCGGCGCGGGCGGAGCCCCCGGCCTCGTCGCCGTTGTCGGCCAGCTCCAGCTCCAGCAGTCGCCGGTACTGGGCCTCCAGGCTGCTGTCGTGGGCCGCGCCGGGCCAGCCCAGGTCCTGGCTGTTGTGGTAGATGGGGCTGGCCAGGGGGCTGCGGCCGCCCGGGCCCTCCTGCTCCGGACAGCCGGCGTCGGGCGCGGGGCCGGCGTCCAGCACGCACAGGTTCTCGTACAGGTGCTCGGCGGCGTCCGGAGGCCGGCTGGCCCGCTTGCACACCGACGCGTAGAGCGCGGGCGCCGGCTCGTCCGGGGCTACGGGGCCCAGCAGAGCGGGCAGGCTCTGGGGCCCGGGCTCGGCCGCGCGCGCCCTCCGGGAGCCGGGCGCCTCGGGCCCCAGGGGCACCTCCCGCAGCTCCCCCGGAGGCTCCAGCGAGGGCAGGGAGGTGGCCCGCGGCAGGGGGCAGGGCTGGGGCCCCGCCGGCTCCGGGAGCCGCTCCCGCTGGCGGGCGATGGCGGCGGCTACGGCCCCGCATAGGTCGCGGGAGCGGGGGCTGATGAAGGCGAAGAGG
Source organism: Balaenoptera ricei (assembly GCF_028023285.1). Lineage (NCBI taxonomy): Eukaryota > Metazoa > Chordata > Mammalia > Artiodactyla > Balaenopteridae > Balaenoptera > Balaenoptera ricei. The sequence goes on from NC_082641.1 coordinate 163,272,373, forward strand.
CCCTCGCCCGAGTCACAGCGGCGGCCGGCTTCAAAGGAGAACACGCCCTGGGCACGGGCGGCACGGGGAGTCAGCAGCTGAGGGGCCGCCCGCCAACCGCTACCCTCCCCTGCGGGACCAGTGGGGCGGCCGCCCAGCACCTCACCTTGTCGGAGCCGAACTTGCGCAGGAAGCGGTAGGGCCAGGTGTAGAGCGCCTGGGGGCTGGCGGGCTCGTTCAGCTGGATGGAGTTCTGGCCCAGCAGCAGGAGGTAGGGCCCCTTCAGCTGGCAGCGGGCGGCTGCCTCCGTCCTCTGTACCACCACTGGAAACTCGCCCACTGCAGGCACGGCGCCGTGAGGGCCACAAGCACAGCCCCCGGGGGTCCCGGAAAGATCCCAGCCCTGTTTGTGCTAGGGCTGAGGCTGCCCCTGTACCTCCCCGACTCACCTTCCTGCCAGGAGGAGTAGATGGAGTTCTCCTCCATCTGGACCAGGCCTCTCTTGGGAGCCTCTGCCTCCCCTGATCCTTGGGAGCTCTCCCCTGTGCCCTGGGGAATGGGACAAGGTCAGAGGTTAGTGTCCCACCCACTCCTCTTCCCACATCCTTTCTCTGGGGTTCGTGACAAGCGAGGGCACCCAGAGACCTGAGTGCCAGTCCCAGTTCTGCCCCTGACACACTGCAAGACCCTGGACACCCCTCTGAGCCTATTTCCCCACTGGCTCCCCCTTGAGGGTGCTGAGTGCTGTAAAGCAGAGGGCACAAACGAGGCTGTCCTCCATTGCCCTTGAGGTTGGCCACCGACTGGGCCGGCCTGTGTGTGTCCCTGACAGCTTGGAGCAGTAAAGGGGTGGGAGCTTCAAGGGTGGGACCCACGAGTGAATGGCCACTTGTTCCTCCCATCTCTGGCCTCTTTCCCCATCTCCCACCATGTCCTTTGGGCTCTGACCCTGAGCATCTCCATCATGACCACCTTGGCCCATGATACCATGGCCAGGGTCAAATGCAATGGCTTTCCACTGGTCTCCTTGCTCCTGTTTATTTCCTTTTTTTAGTTATAAGAACTGTGGTAAAATACACAACATAAAATTTACCATTTTAACCATTTTAAAGTATATGATTCAGAACTTTTTCGTCACTCCAAATGGAAGCCCCGTACCCATTAACTGCCACTTCCCATTCCCCCCCTCTCCCCATTCCCTGGCAACCCCTAAGCTGCTTTCTGTCACTATGGATTTGTCTATTCTGTATTTCACATTAATGGAATCATACAACGTGTGGCCTTTAGTGTCCAGCTTCTCTGACTTAGCATGTTTTCAAGGTCCATCCATGTTGTAGCATGTATCAGTGCTTCGTTCCTTTTTATGGCCAAGTAATGTTCTGTTGTATGGATAGACTGCATTTGGTTTATCCATTCATCAGTTGATGGACATTTGCGTTGTTTGCATCTTTGGGCTATTGTGAACAATGCTGCTCTAAAGATTCTCTTACAAGTTTTGTTTTAACACCTGTTTCAGTTCTCTTGGGTATACGCCTAGGAGGAGAATTGCTGGGTCATATGTTAACTCTATGTTTAGTTTTTGAGGAACCGCCACTCATTTCCTTTTGGTCCATCACAGACCCTGTAAAGCTTTAAAACTCTCAGCTTCTGTGTCCAACTCCCCAAAGGCTTCTCCTCCCACTCAGAATAAAATCCCAGACTCCACATGTGGCCCAACGCAGTTTCAGCTGGCTCCCACCGAACTCTCCACTGTTGCCTCCTCCTGGGCCCCCTCTCACTCCTTACCTTCCAGCCACACTGACCTTTCTGCTGCTTGAACATCAAGCTTTTCCCTGCCTCAGGGCCCTTGCCCATGCTGTTCCATTAGTTCAGGGGACTCCTCAGACCTGTGTTTAGGACACTCTTTCCTCAGATCTTTGCCTGGTGGGTTATTTGTCCTCGAGGATTCAGGCGCACTCTCCTCTCCTGAGAAGCCTTCCTGGACCATCCTGTCTAACATCTCCCTACTCACTCCTGGTCCCACCCAGCCTCTTGTTTTCTCCATAGCATGCATGGCCATCTGAGATTTGTTCTGTGGGCTTCTGGGCTGTTTCCCAGGCTTCTAGGTGCTTGGCAGGTGCTTGCTGAGTGATAAGATGTGAATGAGCATGGAGATGAACAAGGTGTGAGTGAACTGGTCTCCCTGGCTGGCCCCTGAATGCCTTACCCACCCACCCTGTGCTCACCGGGAAGGCCAGCTGGCAAATGGGGCCCATCCAAGACTGGCGGTGCTGTGCGGCCAGCAGGTGGCTTCTCTCCGTGGTGGTGAGCAGGAAGGCACCAGTGTCCCGCGGGCAGCTCTCGCCGTCAGCCGGCAGCACGGACACGCAGTCAGCCAGGCGGATGACCCGCCGCTCTCCTCGCCGGCCAGGCCCCACAGACCTGTCACCTGCTGGCCCCAGGCCACCATCCCGGACCTCCCAGCTCTCTAGCCGTGCCACGCCTGATGGGCCTCCTGCATACAGTAGACCCCATACCTTCCGCCAGGACTTCTGCAGGAGATGAAGATGGGGGAGATGACCCTCGGGTGGCAGTTCTCCCTGCAGCTCAGCCTAGCACAAGCCACTTAGCAAACACTCCTGGCCACCCAGGCTGGCCTCTGCCTCGCAGCTCTTCAGGCCACAGAGGATGCCTTGCCAGAGCCAGCCCGGCAGCAGGAAGCGTCTGTGCTTGGAGTCAGTCAGCCCTAGCTTCAAATCCACCCCACGCTTTCCTAACTGTGACCCTCCCCCCCATAAGCCCTAGGATCCTCGTCTCTCAAAAGGTTATAAGAACACGGGGTTGGCGCTTCTACTGGGCAATGTCTGTAAAGTATCTAGTGGCCGGAGCAGACCACCTGACACTACTGCTTTGTTGGTGCACCCACCCCCTGTAAAGAAAAGGTCAACTGGGCCACGGGACAAGGGCTGGGGCGGGAGGGAGGCCTCAGTCTCATGATGGCAAGGAAGGAAACATGCAAATAGCGTCGAGCAAAGGAAACAGACGGTTTATCTGCCTGGGCAGCAGCTGCAGCTGAGCTGTGGGTGTGCAGGGCCTGCTACCCCAGGACAGGGCTGGGAGGAGCTGAGCCCTCTTCTGCAGGATGGAGCTCCACTTCTGGGGGCTCCTCCAGCTCAGCCTCCAGCCCTCTCGAGGGGCCACAGTGCCACTAGTAGATGGGATGGAAAACTGTTGGATTAACCAGCCTCTCAGCTCTGCCCTGCCCCAAGGGTTCTTGGCTCCCCACTCTTGGCTTCCCATCTGTAAATGAGGCAGGGTCTCGAAAAGGCCCACTCAGCCCAACCCGCTCAGGCTGAGAATGGGGCTCTGTTCCACCTCCCCACACCTGGGTTGGATTCCCCACCTGGACTCCTACCCCCATTCTCCCAGGTTCTGGTGGGCTGTCCAAGGCTGCGGCAGAGGCCCACCACCTGTCCTAGGCAGCTGCCTGGCAGCCAGGGTCCCCACCTTGCCAAACTTGATGTGCTGCTGGTAGAGGATGCCGTCCTTGATGGGTGTCTCCAGAGGCTCCATGGCCATGGCCGCCGCTCCGAGGGCCTGAGGAGACTGGTGACAGGCCAGAGGGGAACTCCTCACACTTCCCCTTCTGGCCACTTCCCCCTCCCTCTGTCCAGAGAGGCAGCTGCAGGGTTGGGGGAGGGGAGCCCTGTCTTCGGAAAAGGGGGTAGGATGGGGGTGAAGGGCATCACATATTTCTTCCTTGGGGTTCCAGCTGGCCCAAGGTACCCACTAGTGCCAGGCAGCGGCCTTGGACCACCTGAGGGCAGATGACCCGTGCCTGCCCGGGTCAGCTGGGTGTGAGCCTCTGACCACAGGCTGGCTCCCGAATCAGGAGCTCCGACCCCTCCCCCATCCTGGGGCAGTTGTGTACCCTGGGGCCTGCCATTCCCACAGCCTGGTCCCTGCCCCAGGACCTTTCTCTAGCCAGACTGGCAAATTCCTTGCTTTCCCGCTTGGAGTCCTGGTTGGTCTGCTTGTCTTTATTCTGGAAATAGTTCTAATATTCACTTGCTCCTCTCCATCTTCACAGCCCCTATCCCTTGCCAGCTTTGGCATCTCCCCTTTGAACCACGTCCCCACCTGGGCCCACCGGGCCCTCTCTGCTAACCCCAAACCAACCTGTCTCTCCCCTCCCTAAACGCTTCCTGGCTCCCAGTGCCCTGAGGTCTAGCTTGGACTCCTTGGCCCAGCACTCAAGGTGCTGGGTATTCTGGCCTCCACCTCCCCCAGCCTGGCCCCTTCAGGGCACCTCTCACCGTGCTGCTCAGGGCTCTGGGCCTTCTTCCTCTGGGAGGCCTCCCCAGACCACCCCACGCTGTCTGAGAGCACAAAGGCCCCAGCCCTCATGGCACGGCCCCAGCCACGTGAGTGTGGGTGGCACGCCCCCAGCGGGTTCCCTGGAGAGCTCACAGGCTTTCTAAGCTTTGCTTCTTGCTGGAGTCCTGTTTCGGTCTTGTCTTCCTGGAGGCCAGTATGGGAGCTCTGCATATGAATCTGAATCCTGGGGACAGCCTCATTTCAGTTATTCAGTGCCACCTCTGGGAAGGAATGTGTAAACAGGCTAAATACTGTTTGGGGGTCACATATGGGGTGTGTAGCTTCTCGGGCAGGAAATCTTTTCCAAGGGCCTCATTCACCTGGCTTTGTGCCCACTATGGCCCCAGCAGCCCTGAGCTCTGGCAGCCTCAGACACCATGTCCTTTGCATTCTCATTGCCATTTCAGCGATGAGGAAATCAAGGCTCAGAAACATTAAGTAACTTGCCCTAGGCCACACACCAAGCAACAAACATGGCTTGAGCAACTGCTGTCCTGCTGGGATAAGCATGTGGCCTTGCACGTGAAGTGCCTGGACAGAGGAGCTGTCACCAGTGCTTTTTCTGTCTACCCCTTGCAAGATGTTGAAATCCTGGCCCATTTGCCAGCAGTCCCGTGACCGCCGCCCACATTTATTTATGGCTGATCTGTCTGTCCCACTCACCTGTGAACTTCTCAGAGGGCATCTGCCTGGCTCATTTGTGTCCTGAGCCCAGCAGATACCTGGGCACAGAGCTGGGTCAGTGGGTGCTTGTGGCGTGAGTGGCAGTCCTGTGGCATCTGCTGCCCCCTTGGCAAACAGAGCACAGGGTTCCCTACTGGGAGCCTGTGTGGGCAAGGGGCCTGAGGCAGGAAGTCTCCTCCTAAAGGGCCTTAGGAGAAGCCCCAGGACCTTTACACAGTGACAGGAAGAGGGAGGCTGGGGCAGGGCTGGAGATTGTAACAGCCAACCAGAAAGACCAGCAGACCCAACCAACCATTTCCCCTTGGTCCATCAGTGTGGTCCTTCTCTGAGTCATAAATCCAGGTAGACTAGAGGAAATACCCTAAGCCCCCAGAGGGGAACCCGGGTGGGCAGCTCCTTCCACAACTGAGTACCAGCAGGTGTGGCAGTAGTGGTGGGAGATGCCAAGGCCCTACCTGAGAGGGGCTCTGGAGGTCAGAGGGTGAGGCCTGCCCAGGAAGTGCGGGGCAGACGAGGCAAAACACAGAAACTGAGACCAAAAAGGCTGGTGTTTTAATGGCAGCTGGGGTAAAGAGGAGCAAAAATAGTAATTCTGGGGGGCACAGGGAGCAGGCAGCCAGGTCCAGCCTGGCCCAACCCAGGCCAGCTGGGCCGAGGATGCTGGCTTCTTGCCCACGGGGCAGGGGTGTGTGGGAGGTGGCTGGAGCTCCAGGGACGGAGGCCCCTTGGAGAGAAAGAGGGATGACAGCCAGCTCAGAAGTCCATGGAGCTGTGGGCCAGGTAGTCCTTGCGGCCGATGTTGCTAACCTGCTTCGTCTGCATAGCCTCGAGTTTGGGGCAGTCGGTGATCCGATGGCCCAGGCCCCCACAGAAGGCACAGCCACGCTCTCCTGGGGGAATGGGGTAGCGGTGGATGGGGGAGGAGGGTCAGCATGGTGATGGGGCCAGGCTCTGTGCCCCAGACTCTGGGCCCAGGCTCTGTGCCCCAGACTCTGGGCCCCCATCAGACCCCCAGACCGCTGAGGGGCAGAACGGACTTGTTCCGTGGTGTTCCCGTCACACCCCCACTGGACTAGTGTCTCCCACCCCGTGTCACCTCCAATGTCCAGCATGGACTCGTCCCCACAGTGCAGTACTTGCAGCACGGGTGGAACCTTCTGCTTGGCCTCCAGCAGCAGGGCTTTGAGATCCATCAGCACTGACTCGTCTGTGGGGGAAGCGGGGAACCATCAGGTCCAGCCCTGGGCCCTGTAGCCAGGACCTGGCTGGTCATAGGTGGAGGACCCAGGGGACAGCCAAAGGTGGCCCTGGTGGCAGACTCACCACAGGCCTTGTTGATGAAGGTGGTGGCAATGCCTGTGTTTCCTGAGCGCCCAGTGCGGCCGATACGGTGCACTGCAGAGAGAGGGAACAGAGCATCTGACCCACTGCCCAGGCGCTGGGGCGTAGGCCGCAACCCCAGCCCCCCAAACAGCCCACCATAGTTCTCAATCTCCTCAGGCATGTCATAATTGATGACGTGCTGGATAGCAGGGAAGTCCAAGCCCTTGGAGGCTACGTCTGTGGCCACTAGGACATCCTTCTTGCCCTCCCGGAATGCCTCGATGGCCTTGGTCCGTTCCTCTTGGTCTGGGAAGGGTCAGGCAGGAGCTATTAGAGCGACAGCAGGAGTCTGGGGAGTAGTGGCAGGCCGGCCAGGTAGGGGAAGGGATAAGATGAGGGGCTGCTATGGCAGCGGGGTCCATGCCTATGCACGTGCCACCCTAACCTTTGCCCCCATGGATGGCCACAGCCTCGACCCCCTTGAGGAGCAGGTACTCATGGATGGCGTCCACATCTGCTTTCTTCTCCGCAAAGATGAGCACCTGTCCAGGAAAGCCAACTCCAGTCACAGGGGCTGACTCCTGGGTGCCCCCGCAACCTTCCGCCAGCATGCAGCCCCTGGGCTAGCCTGGCTGGCAGCACTCACGGGCGGCGGTGTCTTCTGCAGGCACTCAAGCAGGTACACCATCTTGGCTTCCTCCTTCACATATTCCACTTCCTGCCACCACAGGATCAGGTTAGGTGGTCCTGAGAACAGGCTCACCAGCCATGGCCCTGCCACAGAGGATGGGTCCCCAGTCCCGGCTAGGAGGTGACCAGAGAGCCTCTTGCCAAGGGCTGGGTACCATGAGAAGGCTTCCTGCTAAGGGCCGTGGCTGTGAATGAAACCCCTAGTGCCCATAAGGTGGCCCTCCACCCGGCTCCGATCAGCTAAGGGAGCCTCACCAGATCCAGCCCTCACAGGTGAGACCGCCCATCAGGAGTGCTTGCCCACCTGGATGACATCCAGGCTGGCAGCCCCAGCACGCCCCACATTGATCGTGACAGGCTTTACCAGGGCACTCTTGGCAAAGTTCTGAATCTTCTTAGGCATGGTGGCACTAAAGAGTAGGGTCTGTCGCTGGCCCTGAGGAAGAAGAGGGCTGGGGCTGAGGGCACGTGGGGGCTGGGGAGCCTGAGGGGCTGGGACAGGGGGTGGGCAGCACAGGGCCTTAGGGCCCTCCAGAGTTGAATGTGGTGTGTAGGGGGAAGGTGGCAGGAGTGTCCCAGCCAAGTGGGGAAGGGCACCTTGAAGTAGGAGAAGATGGTACGGATGTCACCCTCGAAACCCATGTCGATCATGCGGTCAGCCTCGTCAAGGGCCAGGTAACGACAGATATCCAGGCTGACCATCTTCTTCTGCAGCAGATCCATGAGGCGCCCAGGGGTGGCCACCATCATGTGCACACCACTGGGGACCAAGGAGGGACACTGACGGCAGGGCCACCTGCTAAGCCCTACCTAAAGGCCGGCACTCCACCTTGTTCTGCCCTCCGGCCTCTTTCCTATCTCTCCTCACCTGACCCTCCTTGTCACTGCCACCACCTTGCTCTATGGACAGCACAAGCCTCTCCTGGAGAGTGCTGCAACCTTCTCGACCACGACTCTGTTCCACTGCTCTACCCCAGCCATGTGGTCACCTCGGCCCCACACACCCTTCCCCCAGGTCACTCCTCTTGCCCCCAGGAGGACAGTCCTGAATCTTCAGATAGGTCTCAGCCTGTGCTCCCACAGCTCCCTTTGTAGGCCTCAAAGGCTCACTTTCGTGGTACAATGAACTCATCTTTTCCATGTCTGCATCCTCCCTGACTAGCAATGCCTATGAAACAGGAACTGGGTTTGGCCTGTCTGTAACCCTGGACATCTAGTGAAGTCTGTTGGGAACTGCACTGTGTGGAAAGGGCACAGGGCCAGCCATGCCCCAGAGCCTCAGCCTCCTCGATGGGTCACACTGAACAACCCTGACCTTCCTGGACACCCCGGGGCCCCCACCTCTGTGCCTTCTGCCTGGAATGCCCCGATTCCTTGACCTCCCAGATGCCCCCATTCCATCTGCTGTGTTCCCACAGTACCTCACCACATCCCTCTGTCCCACCCCAACCAACCTCCCCATTAGACTGGGGGCTCATTGAGGGCTGGGCCCACGGGAGGCCTCCGCAAGGATCTGTCGAGTGGCTAAAGCAAAGCGTCCTTTAGCTTGTCTAGGGGCTTTGGGGAAGTTTGGGCGGGGGTGCCTATACTCACTGTCGGATGGTCTCCATCTGCTCTTTGACGGACATGCCCCCGATGCAGAGAGCACAGCGCAGGAGTGGCGAGCTGTCCTCCTGCAGCAGGCGGCAGTAATACTCCAGGATGCCGTGGGTCTGCCGGGCCAGCTCCCGCTGCAGGTACAGGGGCAGTGGCTGGCACCAGAAGGTGGCCCCATCTGTGCCCTGCCCTCCAGGCCAACCTATCTTACCGAGGGGCAGATAATGAGTCCATAGGGCCCTTCACGCTTAGAGAAAGGTAACCTCTTCTCTTGCTCCAGGCAGAACATGATGACAGGCAAAGTGAACACCAGTGTCTTGCCTGAACCCGTGAAGGCTATGCCTATCATGTCACGGCCGGACAGACTGGTGAGAGAAGAGAGGCCTGAGGGTCAGGTTCAGCGGAATACAGGGACTGCTTCTCATCTAGCAACCACTCCTCCCCAGGGCCGCCATGTTCACACTCACATGGTGGGAATTCCCTGGATCTGAATGGGTGTTGGGTGGTGGATGCCCTTCTTCTTCAGGCCTCTCAGGATGGCTACAGAAAACAACACTGGCATCATCCTTGTGTCTCATAGGTACTTCAACAGGCCCCCAAAGCCTATAAAATTGGCACTATGTCCTTCAGGTTACAAATGATGAAACTAAAACCCAGTAAAAAAAAGAAAGAAAAACAAACACACAGACTTGTCCAAGGCCTCTAGGTTAAGCAGAGACAGGATTCACACCCAGGTCTGTTTAAGGCCGTCATCACTTGCCTACCAAAGCTCCCTAATGGCAGAAGTTGGTAAATATGAACAGTTGCAACAACTGAAAAAGGAGCATAAAGACATATCCCTCCTTCTCAAATCCCTCATCCCCACTGACTAGACCCAATGCTTCAGCTGCTGGGCTTGGTGGGGGCTAGGCTGCAACCTCACAGATGTTTCCCTATCAAAATGTGGTGTTGCTCCCAGCTCCCAGGCACCTGCAGGAAATTTCATTTCCTTGAAGCTCTTGATGGGCGGCGGGATACCATCTCCTTCCACCAAGATGTGGTACTTCTTCCGTACACGCTCATGCCGCTCTTCAGACATGCTCAGGACGTAACGGGGTGGTGTCCAACTGTGGGTGGGTGGCAAGAGTCAAGAGAGCCCCTGGGCACAGCTGGCTTTGGGGTGTTCCCGCCAGTCTCCACCACATATCGTCTGAAGTAAGAGTGACTGACTTTCCAGACCGGAAAGACATACCTAGTTTTGATTGGATCGTCATACGTGATTCCCTTAGCCATCTCCTTCACTGACATCAAGGCTGAGGAAACAGATGTGACTCAGGGCTGGCTTCTGCTTCCCAGAGGCCAGGCCCTTTGAAATATAACATGCCTAGGACTGAGGGAGGAGGCTCAGTCCCCCTCCTCTCTGCCCTAGCTACAGCCATACCTCGACCCTCAGCCACACTCTCCAGGATCTTCTCCTCTTCCTTCAGCTGCTTCTCTTTGGCAGACTCCTTGCGGGCTGACCAAACAAGCAGAAGGTGTCAGAGAGAAACCGAAGCAGTGCACCAAGCTGAGCCTCCCGCCTGCTGCCCAGCCCACCTTCAGCCTTCTCTTTGAGGTGCTGGTGCTGATCCAAGAGGCTGACGTTGGACTGAGGGCCCAACGGGATGTCGTCCTCATCTCCCCGGGGCTCGCTGCCGCTGTCCTGCTGCTCCTCTTCCGCAGCTCCCTTGCGCCTTCGCTGCAGCAGCTTCTGGAGCTGAGGTTCCACCAGCGCCCCTCAGAGCCGAGCCCAACGCACAGTGGGGCATCGGGCCCAGGCGCCTGCGTCAGGATCCTGGCTTTTGGGAGAGGGTCCTTGTGCCCCGAGGCGCACAGCTGCCCCACCCCTCAGATCAGGTCGCCAGTTCCTCGTTTGCCTGGGGACCACGCTCCCGTGTACTGACACCTCACTCCTTAGACCGGGGGCCACTCCCCATCCCACCGCCAAACCCCCATCTCCTGCCCTCATTCCTCCCTCGACCCGGGGCCCTCACCAGCAGTTGCCGGCGCTGTCGCAACGGCACGTACGGCACGTAGTCCTCGTCGTCCTCATCCTCTGCCTCGGAGCGGCTTCCTGTGGCAGTCGCCTCGTCGGTGCGAGCCCGCTGCATATACACACGAGTCAGACCCAGACCCCCGCCCCCCCCCTTCACGATCTCTCGCCACCCGCGCAGACCCCCGCCGCGTTCCCACCTTCCGCTCGGGTTCCGATTCCTCCATCCTTTGCTGCACGCATGCGCACCACGATAAAACCCCGCCTCACCTATGATGAGATCCAATCAGATGTGAAGGGGCGGACGTCGGCGCCTAGCAACGACCTCTAAGTGCCGGATCGCGCAGAGGGACAAACTTTCTCCTGTGCCCCTGTCTTGCGGCGTGGCGTCTCCGCCCCCTGTGGGCGGCTACGCAGCTGTTGCCAGGGCTGAGGGCGAAAGCGTCAGGCAAGGCATTGTGGGACGCTGGAGGATTTGGAGCACGCGCTGAAGGCGCAAACCGAGTCGGGTTGAGTCGTGGGGACCGCTGATCCCGAAGACGGCGGTGTGCTGGGTCCCCAGCCTCGCCCAGGGCGTGACGTCACCCGGCACGCCCCCGCCGGCGGACACTGCGCCCTCTCGTGGCCGGGGAGCTGTGGGACCCAGCCAGCTGGGATCCCGCCCCGCTCTCTATCCCGCCCCCATTAACCGGCGCGGGCCAAGGAGGGCAGGGCGGGGCTTGCAGAAAAAGTGACTCAACACACGCTGCCGCTGACTGGTGTTCTCATCTGTCTGAGACACCTATGTTCAGAGTGGTGAGGGATAAAATAATGACGACGGTGGGTTTTAACTGAGGGCCTGTATATGTGTGTAAACGATTATTAATGTAAATGCTGTAATAGAGCTCAGAGAGTGACTGGGGAACCAGAGGCTTCGAGGAGACCTGGATCTGAAGTAACAGGGAAGTGTGGAATCTCAGAGCTGGGAGTGCAAGAAAGGGAGAGGCTTCCTGATAGAGGGTCTAGCAGGAGTGAAGTTCTGGCCATGTGCAAGTTCCCAGGGAACAAAGTGATCACGTGGCCCGTGTGGGGTTGGGTAGTCAGAGCTAAGGCTTTAAGGCAGACCCAGAGCATGCAGGGCCGAGACTGTCAGGGTGATTTCAACTTCACTGGGAACTTTTAAAGAGGAGTGATGGGTCAGTGCTGTTTTCTTTCTTCCTATGTTAAATATGAGTATGTGCTGGGCACTGTGCGTAGTGTCGAAGCAGGTAAAAGATGAACAAGACACAGACCTGGCTTGTGAGGACCTTTCAGATTAGGTGAGGAGACAAACACAGATAACTGGTCTTGAGATTAAGAAATCTCCTCTAAGACACAAAAGGTACCACTTTTGGAATTAGCATAAATCCAGGGCAAACTTGATTTTCACAGTAAAAGTGGCTTCTCAGTTGACAGAAAGGGATGTGAAAGTTAAGGTGGAATTCATGAACAAAGTGTTAACTGGGAAGAGGGAAACAAGTGAGCAAAAGTCAGAAGCCCCGAGGGTGCCAGGCCTAGCTGGAGACTGAGGTCATCAGGTGTGGAGAGAGTGTACCAGAGGCAGGGGCCGGGCTTAGAGGACCCTCAATGCCATTCTCAAAAGTCTTTCTCTGTAGGTAAAGCGGCTGCTTGATCAGACCTGCAACATTGAAATGATGAAGCAGAATTTTAGATAGTTGTGACAATTCAATTGTAGGGCAGGAGCCTAGTGTAAGAGCTGAAGGGAGAGAGGAGCACAGGTAATAAATATACAGAAAAAAGTTTCACAGAAGTGTCCACACTTCCTTGGGGATTGGCCAAGGGACCAGGAATTGTAAGCCTATGGTCAATGCTGTTTCACCTCTTTGGAAGAGGAAGCTTGTACTGCCAACCCAGTGTGTGTGTGTGGGGGGATGTTCAACCTGGGAGGAAGGAGGGAGTGGTTTCCGATCCTGCTCCCAACACTCCACAAAGGGCTCTTAGTGACTGTGTGGCCACTACCACTGTCGCTCCGCACATTGAGCTCAAGCTAAGAGCTGGTTATGGTAGGAAAATGACATTGGAGGTGAGGATTTGGGACAAAAGTGTGTGTGAGGCATTTCTAGCGAACTATTATATTAAAATCTGAATTCACAAACCAGATCTATGGTGGGGAGGGGGGGATGAGATAGTTCATTACTCTCCTAACTCTCAAGTACTTAGGCTACACGTCCATTCCCGTTGTAAAGTCAAGTCCAATTTATAAAAACTCCATTTACCATCAACTTCCCCTGACAACTCCAATCGTCCAGGCTATAGATGCACAGTTCAAAGGCCTCAAGCCTTCCCCTGATACCTTCTCACATCAGCTGCACAGAGATCAAGTCGCACCCCTCCAACTCACCCATCTTGGAGGGAGGGAAACTGAGACAGTGTGGGGAAGGGGTTGCTCAGGGTTTCCATACCAGAGTCCTCCCAACGGGAGGGAATGGCACAGATGCTGCTGGCATACAGGCCTACGCTCTAATCCTAGTTGGCCAAACTGAACTCAGTAGAGTCACCTTCTTGTCTGAGCTTTAATTTCCGCATCTGTAAAATGGAATAACAGTCCCACTTAGCATTGCTTCGAGAATTATGCAGAAACGATGCCAACCTGTTGACAGGTAGCACATGCTCAAGAAGGTTAATGACTAAGAAGGACTCCAATGCTTCTGAGTACATCCTTCACCCTCACTCCCCACCCAGACAAGGGAACCACCAACATACCAACTCTGTGTCCAAATGTTGCTTTATCTTTCGGCAGGAAAGATCTTCACAGTATCAAAAAGAATTGAAAAAACAAGTAAAACAAAAACAAAAAACCAAACACAAAGAAAGCAGTGTTGGGCCAGCAGTACCATCAGCCCCCAAGCCCAAAGGCCAGCCCAGCCCCTGGGCTCTGAGTGTGGAGGCTGCGTAGCACCAGGAAGCGGTTCTGCGGAGGTCCTGAGGGGCCCCAGCACACACGGCATCTATTCAGCTTTTGGTTGGTCCGGGATGGCAGGGAGGGTCTTGGGCAGGTGGGTGGCGATGTGAAGGAAAAAGGTGTAGACCTTCAGCTGGCGGTCAGGGTCTCAGGACACCCTGAAGAAGCTTGATCTGGCAGGGGCTGAGAAAACAGAAGAGCATGGCCACATGGTGAGCAATGGCCCCCACCCTAGCCTCCCCATGCTGGCTCTGAGTCTCCACAGGTGCCCATGGAGGCAGGAACAGCTGCCTACTATTTTTGTCCCCTGGGCTGAAAACATTGAACAGACTTTCTCGATCACCTCCAGCAGGGGATGAAGGTTAAGTCACAATCGGGGGGACAGAGCCCCGGCCCCAGTGAACATCATCCTAAATCTCAAGGAATGTGGACAACACTCGAGCCCACAACGCTCTGCTGTAGGCTAGAGTGGAATAAGAGCCCAACCTCTGGCATTGCGCTCCTGTTGACAGTGAAGAGGCCACCTATGCACTCAAACTCCTGCCTCAGGCTCTAGGTACATGGCCTGGGCTGGGTCCCGAGTCTGTGCCAGCACTGCTTTCTTACGCACCTGGGGCTCACAATCACGCTATGAGGAGGGTGGAGGAGGTCAGAGGAGAGCATTCACTGGAGGGGAGCATCCCCTGTCTTGAGAAAGAGATCAGCCAAGAGGGAGTGGGAGAAGATTATGGCTGGATGAGGTTTCCTAGATGACAGGGGCATTGGGCTGTGGGAGGAGGTGTGACCCGTTTTCTCTCATGAAGGGCAACAGATGAAGATGCCTGGAGTCCTTGTAGCTCCTGGTTCTTGTGGAGGTGGTGAAGAAAGGCAGGAGGGCAACCCAGCCCTAGCAGAAGCTCCTGGGGGCATGGATGTATCAATCTGGCAAAGGATCAGGATGCCCAGGCCCACAGAGCAGAGGGGATGAGGTGAGTCTGAGGACAGTCCTGACTCTGGGGTAGTACAAAGGTGCCACAGGGAGCCCAGCCCTGAAGGCTGCCCCTGGGAAGCTGAGGTCAGTGTCAAGGGTGGGGGGATCCTGACCCAAAAGGGGACTCGGGGACTCAGCCCAGGGTCCAGGAAGTCTGTTTCCCTGGCACTGGAAAGAGGAGGAAGAGGACAGGTGAGGACATCCTCCTGGGGGGTCCCTGAGCTCGGCCCACTTGCCCCAGCTTCCTGTTGCCTTGAAGGCAGCTGTGTGGTTGCCAGCCAGAACAGGCCTGACCCCAGGGACGCATCTTAGGGTGAACCATGGCACTGCACAGCCATTAAGCCCCAAGTCCAGGACCAAGGCCTGCCAGCCAGCCATCTCTTTTGCCCTTGGTTCCCAGCCCACCACTGCCTTCTCAGTTTTCAGCCTGGAACATCATCTGATATGTCAATATTTCAGACAAAAGGACCCTTGCAGGTGACAGAGAGGAGGCCAGAGCCCAGCTGTGGGCCAGGCTCTTCTTCCAGGAGGCAGTTTCACTACCAATTTCCTCATGGAATCTGTCCTGTTTGGGGAAGAGGGCCCACCTATTCCTCTATGCCTAAATGACCTCCAAGGCCTTGGTCTAGCGTGGCTGCCCTGTCCCTGTTCCCTTGGGGCTGGGTCCTTTTCACATGGCTTCAACTGGGAAGCACCTTGGTAGCCTGCATGAAGAAGCCAGGCCAGGCAAATGAGATTCAACCCTCAGGCTGATAATGTCAGGCGTGGGAGCAGCTCTCTGAGGCCCATGCCCTCCTGGACACTTTGGGAGGCAGCTGGTGAGGGAAGTAGAGGCCTGGCAGTGACACCCCAGGAGATGGCAGGGCTGGAAGGGCCGTTCAGGAACACAAGCAGGAGAGCTCTTAGGAGAAGAGATGTGGCCGGCCGAGCACCTAGACCAACTCTCTGTGCCCCAGAGCATGAAATGGCCTAGCAGGGGCACAAAAGGTGGCACAGCATGGGATGAGGGGGTGCATGCAACACTTGAGGGGGGTCTCTATACCTCACTGAGCTGTGCTGGGAGTGGTTTTCTTGAGGCTGAAGTTGGTCCAGTTCACGGCAACTTTCTGACGCGTTTGCTTTGCAGAATCCAAACAGAACCTGTTAGGTTCGGGAGATGCCAGAGAAGCACAATCAGAGGTTCCCTCCTCTCCCCACTGGACCCTCTTCTAGACCTGTGTATCATGGTCACTAAAGAAACCAGGTCAGCTCTGCACAACCCCTCTGGCTCCCAGGTGTTGGGGTCTAGCAGTATGGGGCTTCCTGGATGAGATGCCCACAGGCCCAGGGGACAGTGTGTAAAGAGAGTGACACTGCCTTAGGATACAGCCTCCCTCCTCACCCTGTATTTTACTCTAGCTATACTGAGATGCCTTCTGTTCCTTCAAGGATGATGTGTTTCTTCTGCCCTCAAACTCTTTTCGTTTTACTTGGCCCACTCATTCCTATTCCTCAGGTTTCAGCCTGGTTACCGCCTTTTTTGGGAGGGCTGCCCTGGCCACCCCACCCTTCAGCTTGGCCATTCCTAGGCCCTAGCCCCATGCCCTTACTCCTCGGCCAGCACTTATCACTGGATTGTATGTTTATGGCTCTCTCTCCCCACCTAGATGGACTGTGTTTGATTTGCCTTTGCCCCCAAAACTCATCCCAGGCAGAGCAGAGGAAGTGCAGGTGAATAAAACTGGAGAAAGCCCTTGTTCTTGGGGCCTGACATGCCTCCTGCTCCCTGTCCCTTGCACCTTCCCAGATGACCTGTCCTGCCAAATCATCCTGGCTACCTGTGTCCCAGCAGATAGGCTGGTGGGAGAGGGCCTGGAGGGGCTGGACAAGCTCTCCCTCCAAGGGCACATGGCTAAGGGTGAGGCCTTTCTGAGAGGCTTGAGTGTGTGTGTGTGTGGGGGGGGGGGCCCTGGAGTCCACCGTGAGCGGGAGAGCAGGCAGCCTCACACCTACCTCTTGAAATACTCCACCTCCCGGTCAGTCTCATCCATCTCCACCCCATCCATGTCCTTGGGCAGGAACACATCGTCTAGGAAGACACAGCCAGGAGGGCTCAGTGCTCACCACCAGGCGTCTGGGTCATGCTTTTGGGGCAATGCTGCTCACATGTGAGGACTGCCCTCCACCCCATGGCCTGGCTGGGTGGGGGGTCAGCCACTCAGTTCCTGGTGCACTCACCCAAGGAGGAGGCTGACTTCTCCTGCTTGTTGCGGCTCCGGCGGCTGCGGGCCTTGCCCTGTGGCAAGCTCTGTGGCCTTGCTGGGCCTGGGGGCTGCATAGACTCCTGCTCCAGAGGCCGTGCCTTGGCTTCACCTGGCCAGTTTTGCCAGGAGCTGCCCTTCTCCTTGTCAGCTTTGGGGCTGCTAGCCCAGCCTGGTCCTGGTTGGGTTCCCTGGCTCCCTTCTCCAGCCTCGGCACAGCTGTCCACTCTGAGAGGCTCTGGGGCCTTGCTTGGCCGCTTGGGGCTGGGGG
This sequence comes from Balaenoptera ricei, assembly GCF_028023285.1. NCBI lineage: Eukaryota > Metazoa > Chordata > Mammalia > Artiodactyla > Balaenopteridae > Balaenoptera > Balaenoptera ricei. The sequence goes on from NC_082641.1 coordinate 163,289,434, forward strand.
TCTGGCCCTTGGCACTGGGAGTCTCAAGGCAGGCTGGGGACTGGGGAGCTGGGCTCACCTTGCTCTTCTTGGCCTGACTACCCTGTCTCTTGCCCTTCCGTGGCTTGCCACCTGAGGCCACAGGCTCAGGCAGCTCCTGCTTGCAACCAGGGACCTCCTTTACACTTAGCTCCTCAGAGCTAGGGTTACCTGGCTTGGGTGTCTTGACCCAGATCACCCGGGACAGGTTGGGCACGGTGTTGAGTCTCCTCACTAGCCCGTTCTCAGGGATGATACCAGGAGGGGGGCCCCTCACCTCTGTCCATGGTGGGTGGAGACTTCGCATTTCTGCCCATGGTGGGGCTGGCTCGCCTGGAGCGTGTAACATATGGTTCTGAGGGGAGCCCAAAGTCAAAGGGGACAGGTCAAGGTTAACGTCAGGCCGTTGCTCTGAGGAGCCATTGAGGTTTGAGGGGGCTAGACTCTGAGGCTCTGGCTCAGCAGCCCCCTCTTTAGTGAAGCCATTGCTGTTCATGCTGAGCTCACACACACTGAAGCTGGCGCGGATGGAGTCCTTGACAGTGTTCTTGATCTCCTGTAGACGGCTGCTCAGAAAGCTGTTGACCCGATCCAGCTCCCGATCGGGCCACTCCAAGAGCCTCTCCCTGGCAGGCCTCAGCTCCCGGCTTCCAGAAACACTACGATTTGCCTGCTTTAGAGCTTCTGCTGCCAACTGGGCCTTCTCCTTTTCCTGCCAATACAAGAGGCAGTTTCCGCAGGGCCTTGGCAGCTGCCAGGCACAATGCGACACCTGACACGTCTGCCTCTGGCCCAGTTTTGCCACTAACTGGCTAGAGGCAGGGCCTGGCAATCCCGGCCTGCTCACCCTGCAGTAATGAGGATGAAATGCAATCAGATAGGTACATGTCCTGGGGATGGAGGCAGTTATACCCACAGAGGGTAGGGTTTTTACATCTTGTTCATCCAGGGCCCCAGTATCAGTTCTAGGGCCTAAAAAGGCTAAGGCAGCTAGGACTCAAAAGGGATAGGATCTGCCTCCTAGGCATAAGCTTAAGCAATTCATTCACTTGCTGAGTCTCAGTGGACTCATCTGCAAAATGGGGACAATAATTCTGGAGCGAAGACCAACGTGGGGGTGCATTAAGGAAGATGGCTGCTACAGAGGCATTCTCTCCAATTCTGCAGGTGGTAGGGGAAAAAAAGCCATGACATCAGGTAGGTCTTTCAAGAAGGAAGATGTGGGGCTGTGAGACTGCCATGGTATATCAGACTGCTCTGGGTGGCTGGGAATGTGTGTGCCCTCCTGATGCCCCATAAGGGAGGCTATTGGAGAGGGCCAAGTTCCCATAGCAAGGCCACTCGGTGCTTAGTTGGCCTCAGGCAATCAAGGCCATGCCTAAAGCATGCCCAGTGGCATACAAGACACAGCCACATGGGGCCCCCACAGCAAGATGTAAAAGCAGCCCCTTTGCCCAGGTGAGGACCAGGAGGCTGAGGAAGCCTGGACCCTGCCACTCAGCATTGACAGAGTCAGATCTGGAGAATGAAAACAAGTCTGTGGGCTCTGAGTCAGCCCACCCCTCTGCCTAACCTCAAGGCACCAGCAGGTTAAGGAGGCCTTTAGAGGGAGATGGGAGACAGTTGTCAAAAGCCAACAGGAACAAGGTGGTAGTGGTGTGCTAGGGGGCCAGATGATTTCACCATTTCACCTATTTCCAGCTGATTTGGGAATGGAGAGGGAGAAACAGGATGAGTAAAGCGAGAAAAGAGGTCTTGCGACCACCTCAATGTCAACTTAAAGAGGGTGACCCTGTGCCCCAGTGGGCATACATTTATTTATTCTCTCATCTTTTTAAAATACTAGCTCCACAGCTGACTAGGACCACAACTGTGGGACCTTGGACAAATCACTTACTCTCCCTGAAGCTTAAAATCTCCATTTGTAAATTTGGGAGAAAAACTGCCAACCTATATACGTCAGAGGGTCACTATGAGGACACCTGAGTGGGTGTGTGCCCCTTTCCCTGGGCACTAATAAGGCTTTGCCTTGGCAATGTGGTACTCAGGTGAGGAAGAGAAACAGTCTAGAGCAGCTGTGTGCTGTGGAGTTCAATGCTACAGAGCTCTGAGGCCATGGGGATGGACAAAGAACTGGAAGGCCCTTCACTCTGCTCCTCCTCTGCACTAGAACAGCTTTGCTTTTATTTGTTAGGAATTGAGGTTCCATGGAAGATTTCAATTGCAGAAAAGAGTTTTGCTCTCTACAAAAGACTGAAAACTACTAGTGTAGAGGGAGTGACGGGGAATCATGTATAATTTGGTAGTGAGAGAAGGAGAAAGCACAGATCCACGCATTTCCTGCTATGTACCATGAGCCTGGTACTTCCCCATGTTGTCTCACTTAATCCTCACAACTGCCCTTGCTGTGTCGTTATCCTCAATTTACAGATGAGGAAACTCGACTTTGGAAAGAATAAGGAACTGGCCCAAGATTACATGCTAATTAAGAGGCAGATCACCCAGGGGTGATCTTCAGAAGTTGTGTTTTTCAATATCCTTTGACATTCATTTTTTGACTTGTGACTCTATGAGGCACTGGGAATTCAGCCATGCGTGAGACAGTCTCTGCTCACTGACTTAAATCTGCCAGGGGAGACGGACATGAAAACAGGCTGTTTAATTCTGAGTGCCAGTGACAAGAGGTACAGGGAAAAAAGCACAGAGTGCTCTGGGAACCCAGACTGGGCCATCAGGAGGTGGTTGCCAGAGAAGGTAGTATCTCCTGAGCACTGAAGGGTGAACAGGATTATCCTGGGAAGTGTGAGACAAGCACTTTCTAGACAAAAGGAAATAGAAAGGCTGGGAAATGGGAACAGGCGAAATATTTAGGGAATGCAAACATTCAGAGGGACAGCTGGAGCACAGATTTCTTCTGGTGGGGGGGAGTGGGCAGGAAGGCCAGAGGGGCAGACTGAGAGATGAAGCTGGAAAGCTAAGCAGGGGCTGGATCCTCAAGAGCCCTGCAGGACATGCTTGAGCCTGGATTTGACCCTAAGGGCAATGTTCAGCCACTGAAGGCTTTTTAAGCAGTGGCAATAGGGTGTGAGCTCCTTGGGAGGTAGCACAGCCAGGACTTTTGGTTACGGGTGGGGAGAGAGAATGAGATGAGTCACGAAATCAACATCAACAACCACTACTGCTGTTGCAGCAGCTACACTGACGAAGCGTTCACTCTGCCCAACCTTTCTGTGCATCACTCTATTTTATTCTCGCAAAAGCCTTGAATTAGGTTCTACGGTTATTCTCATTTTATGGAGGAAGAAACTGAGGCTTAGAAGTTAAGTGATTTGCCCAAGGTCATACAGCAAGTATGGCAGAGCCAGGTTTCAAACTGGGGTCCAATTCCAAGGCCCGCTGCTCTCCATCACCATGATGTAGTCCTCCCAGGATGGCACCTGGGGTTCTGGTTCAGGCAACTGGGTGGATGGTAGTGCCGTTAACTAGACAGACAACGGAGAAGGAAGAGCGGGCTCTTTGGACAAAGATGACAAGCTCAGTTTGGGATATGCTGAGTTTGGGTACCTGCGGGACATCTGTGAGGAGGTGCCCAGCAGCAGCAGGAGATGTCACCATGAAGCGCAGGGAGGAAATAGGTGGACATAATGACCTGGGAGGCAACACTATCTAGATGGCTGTTTCCCAAGGACCTGTCCTCAAGGGGGAGGGCCAGGCAGAGGAAGAGGCACTCACAAAGGAGACAGGACAGAAGGCAGAGAAAAAGTGAGAAATGTGGAGAATGTGGCCTCCCCATTGCCCTTTCCCCACCCCCACTTGGCTGAGTTGGAGGAGCCAAAGAAAACAGTGTTTGAAAAGGAGAACAAAGTGTGAGATGTTGCCTAGTGGAAAAGAAGATGGAACAAGAGAGAATGATTTGGCAACAAAGAACTCATTGGTGGCTCTGTGGAGCGGTGAGCTGACAATTGCAGAGTAAATGCAGATGACGTCTTTCTGTGATGAGGAAAGAGACTGGGGTGGTGTGAGGTTGTATGCTCAAAGGACAGTCTGCTTTCAAAAAAAGAGAGTACTGGGCACAGTGAACTGCTGACGGGAAACAGCCCAGAGAGGCTGGAGCCACACAGCAGGAAGCTGGTGTTAGACTGAGGAGGCAGGAAGGACTGCACAGGCCTTAGGTAGGAAAAGGGCTAACTCTTCCCTCAGGACAAGAAGGAAGTCTGCAGGTGGGGTGGTAAGACACTGAAAGAGTGCCTGTCCACTTGGCTTTTAATCCTTGTTGAAACAGTAAGGTTATCCTGCCAAAAATTAAGGTGGGGGTGGGGAGAGCCTGGCAGTTGGAGCAGAATGGAGGTCTGACAAAGGGACTGGGGAGAATGGAAGTGACGAGGAGCCAGAAGACTAGAGAGCAGCAAAGTGGGGGCTCAGGCACACGGGAGACCACTCGGCCTGGGTGCCACAGATAGATTCGATCCAGTGCCTTCCTCAAGGTGTAGAAGGGGAGAGGCAGGTTTGGGTCGAACCCAGGACTGTGGTTCTTCTGAGCGGGTGTAAAGGAAGGGCAACGGGGCAAGGAACTAAGGACTGGTAGGAGAGTGAATGAATGATGGTCAAGGTAAGAGAAGAAGGACAGGTGACAGTCTTCAGCGGATGAAGAGTGGTGGTGGGAGGTTGTAGATGACACAGCCAGGGGTTGGTTTCAAAGCAGCAAGGGTTAGGACATGAGAGAGAGAGAGAGTCATGGTCCGGAAATTGATGAGGGAGCAGAAAAATACCCAGCTTTACCTGTCTCCCCAGGTGGGTAGTGGGTGGATGGTTCTTGTGGAAGCTGTGTTTTTGGTGGACTGCAGTTAAGTCTGGGAGGTGGAGGAGGGGTACCGGGGAGGAGGTTGATGTATAAACAGATAATGACCATGATCGCTAGTTACAGGACATCAGAACTACCCGCTTCTGTGTTGTATCTTGGCCTCTAGACTGGGCAGGGCAGACAGTAGCTGTGCAGGAAGTTTCTGAACGAGTGAGTAGAGAATGATAAAAGGCAGACTAGAGAGATGTGCGAGGTGCAGCCGTAGCACAGCGTAAGGTGTTACCTGAGGAAGACTGCAAAGAAGGAAACACATGAATTGGGCTTGGGAGGAGGTTTTCAGAAGGAAAAGGAGGGGGCAGACATGAAGGAGAAAGGATATCCAGGCATAGCGATTTATGAAAAGCACACCAGGCCTGGGAAATGTGAAGTGTGCTTGCAGGGACCTAACTGGGAACCACTGCCTTGGGAGGCCAGGAAAGGCCAAAGAGACCACTGCTGCCCACTGCACACTTCTGGCCAGGCAACGCTGGCTAGGAGACAGAAAATGCTGACCATTTTCTGAAGGCAGTGGTGGGACCCTTTGGTTTACTACTTCAGGCTGCAGGGAAGGGGTCCTGGTTTGTCCTTTGGTTTGGAAAAAGATGGAGAATCACTGCTGCTTTCCAGAGCACCAGGGCTGTTTGACCACCCAGGACCTGGAGCTAGCTAGCTGTCAAACCCATCCTCTTCGGCTGAGCTCCTGAGTGTGGCACTGTGCAGACAAAGCTGAGGGCAGGCAGGCCAAGAGGTAATGAGGTGGCAGGGGATGAGCCATCAAACTCTGGTGCTCGCCTGGCAGCAGGGCTGCCCAGGAATAGCTCCCCTGGTTCTATCCTCAGCCTTCTGGGAGGAGCTCACTCAGCCCTCAGGCTGGGTCATTCCCATGGCTTCAATTACATCCCCATGCCAGCAACTCCCAGCCCCACACCTCCATCTCCACTTGGACGTCTCATGAGAATCTCCGAGTCACCGTGTCCCACCTGAATTTCCAGTCTTCTGCCAATTCCACCCCTGTTCATTAAAGGTATGCCATCCTGACAGTCACCCTAGCAAACACCTGGGAGATAATCCCTGACTCCGTCATCTCCTTGTCCTGCAATCAGATCACCTGCCTCCTCTGAAAAACCCATCTCTCTTGCTCCAGGCCCACTATCAATCATCTCTCCCCTGGTCTTGGTTCTCGAGCCTGGAGTATCACCCCTCCAGGCTACCTTCCATACTGCCACACGGTCATCTTGGGATGCAGATCTGCCAAGTGCATTCTGTGATTAAAGCCCTCCAGCGACCCCCCCCCCGCCCCCACAGCTGTAGGATCAAGTCAAAGCCCTTAAGCAGGGCCCACGAGGCCCTTCCCTCACCTCCACTCTCTCTCCTGCCTCTCTTGGGTTTGAGCTCTGGCTTCACAAAGGTGCTGTGGATGTGCTATTCCCCCTGCCAGGAGGGCCCTCCTGATGAATCTGTACTCACTCCCCACGACTCAGCTCCCAAGGCAGCCTCGTGGTACAGCCATTTCCAGCATGCCCAGGCAGGACGGGGGGCTTCCCTCATCCCAGCACTTGTCACACACTAACGTGCTTGTCCAGTTTTGTGTCAGTCTCTCCACTGGACTGAGTTTCTCCAGAGTGAGAACTTAACTGCATCATAATTTTAGCTCCCAGTATTTGCAGAAGTGTTTGCTGAATGAATACCTGACTGAGGCAAATCCTGGGCTTTGAGGAATCCAGCAAGCGGCTTCTGACGCTATGACTTGTTTTTCCTCCAATCACTGGCCCCCAGGCTCCCTCACCCTGATGCCTCCCAAACTTATTCAGACCTTCCCAGAGCAGAGAGCCGCCAGCACCATTCATGCCCCAAAAGTCCTGGGGGTTGGGACGAGGGATTCCTCGGGGAGAAGAGGTGGTAGAGCTGGGCTCCCGCCACACCCACCTTCTTTTTCAGTTTGTGCCGGGCCCGCTTGGCGGCCCTGGCGCTGTTGGGGACTTTGGGCTCCGTGCTGTTGATGAATTCCAGCAGCTCATCCACATCTCGGTGGTCCACGGCGGGCTCCCCAGGGATCCCGCCCAGGGCGCCCCCCTTCATGGGCAGCTCCTCTTTCCGCCTGGTCAGCCTTGAGCGGAGCTTCTCTCGGATCTCGGTATAATTCCGACTCGTCGGGGCAGCGGGTGGCTGGGGGAGGGGGAGGTGCTGACGTTACACCCTGGGCCTGGGAAGCCCGTAGCACTCCCACCCACTGGCACCAAACATGTGGTGAGAAGCGAGACAACTGTTCTTTCTACCACAGCCACTAAGACCAAATGGCTTCACCCTCAGCCAGGCCCGGAGCCAAGGCAGTGGTGGGTGGAGGGAGTGAGAGGTACGCAGCAGTGTTGGGAGCACACTGACTTGGGAGCCAGGAAAGCAGGTTTGAGCCCAGGCTTTGTCACTCAGAAGCTGTATGACCTTGGGCAGGTTCACTGAGTCTTCGTGAGCCTCAAGTTTGTCATCTCTAAAATGAGGATAACAACCGCTAGCTCAAAGGTGACCAGCAATGTAATTACTTTCATTTCTTCTGTCCTCAACTGCTCTCCCTTAGCCAGCAGCCCTTTCCTCTTCACCTTATGAGACTTCTGAACTGCTTTCTCCCCGTCCAGAGACAGCATGTACTCTGCTCTGAGCCTCCTCCCTGGCACCATCTGTGTTCACTACCTGTCCCTCGGCTGGCTCTCACACTGGGGACTGAGAGCCTTTGCTTCCACTCTGCCTTCATCATGCACGAGCCTTCACTTCTCTGTGATTACACACGTATACACACTCATCAGAATCATAGCTTTCCTCTGCCACCTCCTTTCTTTTTGCCTAAGGAAAAAAAGTGAATCTTAAGAGAAACCATGAGAAGAGCAAAGGCAGCAAAATGTTAAGAAATCTCTACCTCACCAATGTGCTGTGAGGATCAAGCGAGTGGACGCTGGTGTGAGGACTCAGGGTCCAAGCGCAATTATTAGCCCCATGAGCAAGGGGGCCTCGGGGAGAGCAGGGTGCTCCTCTGGCTCCCCTTGGCTGGCCACAAGCCCGCTCTGGCCTGGGCAGGGCTCACTCACCGCATTGTGGCCGAAGAACTCACAGTAGCAGCAGTCACAGAACTTCCCATCTCTCTGGTGGGTGGAGGATGAGGTGCAGGAGCTACGCTCTGAGCTGCTGTCCTCTTCCTCGCCCAGCCCCTCGTCTGCCTCGCAGGGCTGGGGCAGCTGGCAGGTCAGGCCACTATGGGTAAACTTGTGCCCCTTGCACCCAGGGTCCCTGCTGATGGGGGAGAAAGACAGGCCCAAAGGTGAGGAAGGGCAGGGCAGGAGCAGGCCACGAGGAGCCCAGGAAGCATCCCCACCATCACCTTCATCTGCCTCATCCCACAAAGGCCAAGGCAGTCAGACTAAATCAGAGCCTCACAAGAACAGGGCAAACACTCTCACTGTCCCTCAGGGCCCAGCTCAATGGCGTTATTCTGGAAAGGTTCCCTGTGCCTCCCCTGCCCATGCCTACCATGTGAGCCTCCTGGACTGTGAGGACGCCAGGTATACTTCTATCCTACTATCATGCTTTATAGCGATGGTCTGTTTACCCACCTGTCTTTCAGACCGGAGTGTGTATTCCTCAAGAATAGGGACTATGCCACTTCTATTTTTGGGTCCCAGTGTGTAGCATAACAACCTTGTACACAGTAGGTGCTCAGTAAATACGTGTCTGAACAGATTAGTGGACTGATGGCTCCCTGGAACATCCAAAGGAGGTCAATGTCCTTTTACTAAGGTCCTTTTTTCCCTATTTTGTTTGTTTTTGGCCATGCCACGCAGCTTGTGGGATCTTAGTTCCCTGACCAGGGACTGAACCTGGGACCCTGGCAGTGGAAGTGCCGAGTCCTAACCACTGGACCACCAGGGAATTCCCTCTAAGGTCCTTATGATTGAGTCTGAATCACTGGACAGAGCTGCCTTAGCCATGGGGCCTTGAAGTTAAGAAAGCAAATGTGCCTTGTGGGCCACAGACTCTAAGAGCTACTACTTGCGCCAGATACTGTATACAGCATATTATTTCTAATAATATTTCTAATATTTCCCCAAATCCTGCAAAATAGGTGCTGCCATCCCCACATTGCAGTGGAGGAGGCCAAGGCTCAGAGTGCTTCACTGCTTTGCCCAAGGATCAGCTAGGACTCAGTCTGTGTACACAGCTCACGCTCTCTCACTGCACTGCTCTGCCTCTGGATTTCCGGAAGCATCCTGTAATATAGACTATTTTCCCAGGGTAAGGAAGAGACAGGCCTGCAAGGTCCCAGAATTGGAGCCAGAAGAGTCAGAGCCCTGGGTTGGCTATCAGCAGTAGGAGTGCCCCAGGGCTAGGGCCAAGGGAGGCAGGAGGAAGGGTGGGGCAAGGAGCAGGGGTGGGTCAACACTCCTACTCAGCCTTGAAGCAGTTACAGAAGACAGACCACCGCCCTTCTGCTTCCCATAAGAATATGGGAGTAAAATCTCTGAGCAGGGAATGAAACAGGAGGGAAGGGGGCAGGGCGAAGCCTTTGAAAGAATGACACAGCCCAAGGACATGACATAAACTGATTAGAATCAAATGGGTCCAAGATGGCACACAAGTCAACTTCCACTAGACCTTGAGCCTCTGTATATGCTTACTGTAACACATCAGCAAGCTAAATGACACACCAACAGGCACCATAACAGTTCCAAGATGGACCAAAAGGATCAAAAAGTGGGCTGTGGCCCAATTCCTGGAAATCCCGCCCCTTCCCAAAAGAGCTGGAACACTCCTCCCACTCATTAGCCTATGAAATTACCCACCCCTATAAAAACTGACAACCCCCATACCCTGGTGCCTTTCTTACCTTCTGAGATGGGAGAAGGTGAGGGAGGTTCCATGGGGAAGGAATCATTATCAAGGTGCTTAGAGGACTTCCCTGGCGGTCCTGTGCTTAAGATCCTGTGCTTAAGACCCCGAGCTTCCACTACAGGCGGCATGGGTTCTGGGTTCGATCCCTGGTCAGGGAACTAAGATCCCACATGCCGCCAGACGTGGCCAAAAATCACACACGTGTGATTTACAATATAAAAAGATAAATCTATCTTCTCCAAAAAATTGTATCTTTCATTATATTAATATAAACTTTCTCAGTACTTAAGAGTTACTTCTAGGAATCTATCTTAAGGACAGAACTCCTGACTCAAACAGATTTGTGTGCAAGGATGCTTATTACAGCCTAGTCTATAACAGTTAAAAACTAGAAATGCCTAAATATCCAGGAATAGGGGAATGATAAACTATGCTAGAGCTGTACAATAAGACATTATGTGGCCACTGAAAAGTTTTCTGAAGAATTTTAACTGAGGAAATGAACATGGTATGATGTTAAAAAATAACCACACAAAAATATATAGAATGTGGACCTCGTTTTGTTATTTATATATATTATTTATATATAGAAACATCACAGGACTTCCTTAGTGGTCCAGTAGCTAAGACTCAGCACTCCCAACGCAGGGGGCCTGGGTTCGATCCCTGGTCAGGGAACTAGATCCCACATGCCACAACTAAGAGTTCACATGCCGCAACTAAAGACCCTGCATGCCGCAGCTGAAGATCTCGCATGCTGCAATTAAGACCCAGCGAAGCCAAATAAATAAATATTTAAAAAAAAAAAAAAAAAAAGAACATCAAGAAGAAAATGTACTGCAGTGTTAAAGTTTAGGTTGCCAGGAATTATTTTCTTCTTTTATATATTTTAAATTTTTATACATTTCTAAATTTTTCCAAGTTTTTAAATAATAAACACATATTTCTTTTATAATTGAACTATGGAAAAAACATAAACACAGTCTACCCTTTAATTTCTATCCCAAAGGTACCCTTTGCAAAGTTTCCCAAAACTCTTAAGTTCAAGCTGTCAGGGAGTTTGCTCTTTGCGCCACTCACTTACCTGTGAGTGCTAGTGAGCTGCTGAGAGCTGGGTGGTGGGAGGAGGGGCCCGCTGCAGTGCCCGCTGCAATGCCCACTACAGGGGTGGCTGCAACCCGAGAATGGTGGAGGCATCTTCAGGAGCGGCATGCTAGTGGAGGGAAGGTGGGGGCTCTGACATGGCCCTGGGGTGTGGGGGGCAGCAGCCACGGCAATAGGGCATTCTGAAACCTGGGCAGGGAAAGGTGCTGCCGGGGTGGTGGGCAGCAGGTGCGGGTGGGGTGGTGAGCCAAAGGATCCAGGGTGAGATGGGATCAGCAGCGCTGGTTGGGGGTGGTGGCCGGTGGGGCTGTTAGGTGGAGCAGTGAGGTCTGAGTGCCGGTGGTGCTCCGAGATGGGGAAAACCTCACCTGTGGGCGGATGGGGGAGAGAGGTGTCAGTGGGAGCCCAGATCTTGGGAAGGAAGCCCAACGGCTCATTGCTGCAGCATCCTGCTTACTGCGACCAGAGGGAACATGCCTGGGCACAGCCTTTCAGCATGGTGGACTTGTGAGCTTTCGGAAAAGCCCAGCAGTACCTTGGGCTGGAGAGATTTCTCTTCAGGCAGCAGCTGGACAGGCTGAAGCCCAGGCCTGAGAGAGAAGGCACCAGGAATGCCAGCCCCATGCAAGGCCACAACACCTCTGCTGGCATAAACAGGGGATACATGTTCTGTCTCTCAGTGCCTCTTTAGGACCTGCCTGTCAACAGGCATTCCTCAGGCCCAGGGCAGGATCTACAGAAGCCAGTGGAGCAGCAAGTTGAGGCTCTGCCTCTGGGCCACGTGGACTGAGGCAGCCAGGGTATGCCAGACTCCCGGTTGGCTCCAGATTTCAGAGGACAAGTGGGAAAAGGCTTTGATGACTCTCTCTGGCTTATGCACCAAAATAACTGGAATTATGCATTACTCAACTCACAATTCTGGGGGCAGCACCCCTTTGAAGAATTCAGGTCCTCCATTTAGAAGCAGACAGTAATACATATTTACACAGTACATCAAAAACCCAAGATTTTTTCTTTGGGTCACTAAGCGTTATCTCAGGGTCTAAAAAAGGCTTACACAGCTGCAAAACTGGCTAATAATCAAGGCAGCTCACACTGCCAATCTCTTGTGGATGGAAGTGCAGTGCTTTTATAAAAGCACCCATCCCCTAGATGGAGAAAAGGAGGCACCCAGGCCCTCTGTGCTGCTGCAGGAGTCAGGTGATCTGATTCCTAATTCCCTAAAGGCCCTTCCAGACTTCACTTTCTGTCCAGCCAGTGCTTACCAGGTCCCCTCTTGGCTCCAATGGGAACAGCTATCAGAGCCAGTCCTGGGGAAAGGATTCCCACCAAGACAGTCAAGGGCTAGATTCCCTGCTTGGCTTCCACCAGAACAGCTCCACTTTTACTTATTGGGTTGGCCGAAAGAGTTTAGGTTTTTCCACAAGATGGTATGGAAAAACCCAAACGAACTCTTCGGCCAGCTCAATATTTTAATAACCGATCTTCTGATTTGTTTGAACAAAGCGGTTAGGAAAACAGAGCTCTCTCCACTTACGGGGCCTGGCTGTCTTCCGAGCTTGGAGACTCACCAGGGATGGAAGGAGGACTCCCGAGCGAGCTGCCTGGCACGGCCCCACTGGAGTGCGGGGAGTTCCAGAGGCCCGAGAGCTTATGTGCTGACAGGAACGAGCTGGGATCCCAGTCCCCTGAGTTCCCATGGCAGGAGGAGGACGAGGATGAGGACGATGAAGAGGAGGACGAAGAGGAATGAGAGTCACCCCCACAAGACTGCGATTTGCAGGATGTGTGTGACAAGGAGATCTGGGGAAGGGGGAAGAAAAAGGTTCATGGTAAAAGAGGAAACATCAGAGCTAACCCTCTGCTGCCTCAGCTTCCCCAGGGACACCTCCTCCTCCAGGCCCCCATGCCATGGCCAAAGCACAATTCCCACAACTAAAGGTGCAAGGGCAAATGCGGGCCAGGCCTTTGCCAAGAGGGGCTGTGGTGCTCCCAGTGAAGTATGTGGATATGATGAGAGAGATTCTGGTAATGGCAGAGACTGCCTGTCAACTGTGGGCCTTTGGGGAGTCCTGAGAGCTGGCAAGGAGAGGAACAGTCTTTAAATTAGGAGTCCCGAAGCTGAACTGATTCTGGGTAAAAGAGAGGGGCTGGAGGGAATAAGAAACGAGAAGTCCGACCTCTGTGATTCAGGAGATGGCACTTACACAGCTCCTAGGCATCTTGGAAGCCTTCTAATGGAGGCACATTGCAGACCCTCAAACTGACCTTTGCCCTCCATATCATATTGGTTGGCTTTTGAGCTGCCAGAGAACTGAAGGCAGCACAGTCACAGGGAAGGGTCAGGATCTCAATCTACCAGTACATCTGAGCCGGCCCTCACACTGTGAACTGTCCTCAGGGGCTGGTGGGCTGCCTGAAACCTCTCTTTTCTTCCCCCAAATGTGAACCCAAGCTGCTAATGCTGTGTGGATGCAGCCCAGCAGCCTCTTGGCACCTGGGCGTAGGTGCTGCCTGAGGAGAGCCACCTGAGAGGACAAGGCAGCAACGGCTCAGCAGCCTGACTTCTTTGGGCAGGCAGCGCTCCTGCATTCAGGGACCCCTTCTCAGCGGTTACCTACCGCCACTGCATGTTCTCGACCTGTCTGCCTTTCATCTTCCTCCATGCTCTTTCGGCAACTCTGGCAGACCCATAGAGGCATCTCGCCTAGGAGATTCTTGACGAGCTTTGGCATGAAGTCAGGGGGCAGCTTCTCACCCTGCAACACCAGTCCATTTTGGGAAGGGCCTTCTTCCCAGCCTTTGCGTTCCCGGTGACACAGCAGGCAGCAAGTCTGCACAGACTGGCTGGAGGTGGGGGGAACCTGTCCAACAGACAGAAACAGGGTTTCCCAGAAGGGGAAGGGCTCTGCTTAGAAATAATATTAACAATACTAATGACGTCACTTATTACGTGCCAGGCACTGGGTTAGGCACTTTATTTACCTAATTTTAGTCCTTGTAACAGCTCTGCAAACTAGGTGTTATCATTCTTCTCTTTTTTTTAAAAGAAGAAACAGATTTCAAGAAGTTAAATAAGTTGCCCAAGGTTATAGAGTTAGTGAGTGAATTAGGATTTGAACCCTAGTGAGGGTGACTCCAAAGCTCATGCTCAAATGCCCTAATGCCCCGATGTCCCCAAATCTTGAACGTTAATGAGAAGATGGCCCTTCCTTCTCTGGCATGTCTGGGAGACGTCACAATCCTTGGGTGTCTGTGAAGTCTATAGACCAATCCCCACCTGAAAGAAAAAATGTTAACGCAGTTTGGGGGAACATGTAGGTTTCCTGAAGAGCTGCACACTTCCATTAGGATCAGAGCAGCATTTTGGAGGAGCCAGTCAAAGAGTATCAACTCAGCTGAAAACTGAGTTGGAGGGTAAGGCAAACCCTGGTGCTTCTGAGAGGCAGTAAGGTATGGTGAAAAAACCCTGGGCTTTGGGGGTCAGACTGACACGCATTCTAATCCTTCCCTGACCACAAATTAGCTGGGTGACCTTGAGCAAGTTATTGAACTTCCTGAGCTCTGATTTCCTACCTACCTTGCAGAGTTGTTGTGAGGGTTGGTGCCTAGATAGGGAAAGTGCCTAGCCCTGTGCGTGCCGATAGCATGGTCCCAGTACACAGTAATTATTATTTGGATTTTTTTTTTTCCCTTCTAGGACAAACTTCACCTAGAAATATAAGTCTATAGGTTTTCTGTCACATTGAGGGGTACTGACTGGGAGACTGATTGTGTCTAATGACCCCAATTAATGGCTTTCCTATATCCTGCAACTTTGTACTATAGTCCCTTCTCACTCTGACAGTCATGTCACTTTCTTCAGCCAACGGGATGTTAGCAAACATGCTGCCAGCATAAGCTTGAAAAGTGTGTATGCATTTCTACTTGCCTCCTTGCATGGCTGGTCTTGCTCGCTCTCGCACCCCTGCCATGCCATGTAAGCATGACCAGGCTAGCTGCTGAAGGGATGTGAGAGACACGTGGGGAAAACTGAGTCTTCCCAGCTGACTGGCCAGCAGATCAGATACACAAGTGAGCACAGCTGAGATCAGCCAAGTAGGCCCCGATCAGCAGAAACACCCAGTCAACCCAGAGACTCATGACAAATAATAGTATTGTTTTAAGCCACTAAGTTTTGGGGTGGTTTGTTACATGCAGTAGTTAACTGATATACCTTCCAAACTTACCCACCACTAGGTAACAGGTATTTGCAGAAGCCTAAGCAAAGGCATTAATAAGGGTATCATTTTCATCCTACCAATAAAATAAATGGCATCATCTTTTTCGAATAAAATCACCTTCTCACAATAAGTTGGCATCAGGGTATCCTTAAATCTGTAATGTTACAATTACACTGACCTGGGTCCCTGGTTTCTAGAAAAAGAAAGGAATCAAACAGCAGTACCAGGAGCATACTGAAACATTTACGGAAGTACAAGGACCTTGGAAAAGAGTACCAGAGAGAGAGAGAAAGAAAGGAATCTTACATATGGAACTCATGTGAGATGCTGCCTAAACAGTCTGTGCCAAGGGGACATTTCAGTGAGCAAGTCAGCTGCTTAATGGCAGCTGCGAAAGAATGTAGGTTTCTAGAACCCATTGCTGATGAGTATCTCATGGAAAGGGTGGAAGGCTGATGGAGAAGGATGGTGTTCAGATAAGTTACGGCAAGGGAAGCCTTTCTGAGATGTGTACCCAGGAAACTTTCCATAGCTACAAAATGCCACAGTAACTCCAGAAGGAGGAGGTGAAGTCAATGCCCAAGTCCCTTTCCCTGTGAGAAAAGTGACCGTATTTTTAAGGCAAACACCAGGATGTGTAATTTTACTACAACGGAGTTTCATTTCATTTCAGTGTTAGGTTCTATAGTTATTACGGAAGATGAAAATCTTGTATGAGTAAAATTATTCTCGAAATTTTTTATATAGCCTGTAAAGTACAGTATATATGGTTTTGTAGGTACAACCAAGAATTCAAATGTATAATGTAAATGACAATGTGTAATAAGTGATTTTTTGTTTTCTTTTAAAAGTGAAAACAGAATTCTTATAAGTTAAATATGTAATCAATGTGACTGTACTTAGTGCCAGAGTACTTGTGGGAGGTGCTGGGGTGTAGTAGAAACAACACTCGCTTTGGCATTAATCCTGGGCCTCCATCACTTACCAGCTGTATAATGCTGGGCAAGTTCTACTTATTCTATGTCTCTCCAACTATAAAATGGGATTAAGTCCTGACTTGCAGAGTTGGCTGTGAGCATTGTGATAAAGCACCTAGTGCCAGGCATATATGTTGCTCAACATATGGCACTAATTATGAACATGATGGGGGCAACGGGAAACAGTATTTAAAATCAGGATTACGATTGAAAATATAGAATATACAGTCACTGTATTTTAAGAGAAAGCAAGAATCTCTCACATGCAATGAACTGAAGGTGATTTTTAGGCATCTTAATCTGTCCTCACTCCATGAAGTCATTCCTTAAGTCCCCCAAATACTTCCTGTACTCTCCTATGTCATGCCTTTGCTAAAGGGGATCCTCTGCCTAAAACCCCCTTCCTCCCCACATTTACCAATAAGTAGAAGGGCAAGGCTTAAATAAGGCCCAGCTTAGGTCCAATCTCACCCAAGCTTTCCTAGAGATTCCCTCTTATAATTCACCTCTCCTTCCCATATCCCCACAGCACATTGTGCCTTTGTTACAACATCTGTGCCTTCCACTTAACTTATTTATCTGTCCCTTCTACTAGACTGTGCTCTTAGAAGGCAAGTACCAGATCTGATTCTTGTCTGTATCCCTCACAGTACAGCACAGGGCACAGGCTCAGCTGGGCACACAGTGGCTAAATCAGATTTGTTAAGTGTCCCCATGGCAATACAGCTGGCAGGCAGTTTGGTGAGACATTGCTTGAAATTACTGTTTCCCACAGAAAAAGGCCATCTCCCCACCCTGGACCTCCACCCAAATGGTTCCAATCTCAAGTGTGGAAGAGTGGAAGATTGCATTCCTTGGGGATTACAATGAGATTCCACATTCATGGAAATAACATGACTTTCCCTAGAGCCAAAATGGTACACATGATAAATAAGAATAGCCATCAATGGAAGTGAATTTACAGGGCAGGCTGTCTTTCTAGTTAAAGGAAGAAACACAGGGCCTGGAAAGCTAATTAAGTACAATCTGAAGCAGGGATATACCACCTACATTGCATAAGGTTGCCCAGAGGATTAAGTGACATTAGAGATGCAAAGCACTTAGCTCAAGGGATCCATTCAGGAGGTATTCAATCTATTATCTAGGCCCCTTGGCTGGTCTGTTCTTAATAAGTCTACACTGGAAACTAGCTTATCCACTGTCTTGAGTTTGGTACACTAGATTCTTTCTTTCTAGGCCCAGGTAGTTCTGGGGGCCACCCTCAAAGCTGTCTTAACTCTAATCTTTGGTGCCTGCCCCTGGGTAAAACTCCCAGTGGAGCCTGGGGACTTTTCCCTCTGACATTTTCATCTCTACTTTAATTGCCAGAGGGTTGTGGGAATTCCAATCCCTGGAGATATTATATACAGTTAATACTACCAGATTTTTCAAATTTTTGCTTTGGCAGAGAAAAGCTCTTGGTTCACAGTTCCCTTTGACTGCAATCTCCTGCCATTTTCCAAATTCCTGGCAATCATGACTTCTTATCCCCTGTAGTCAATTCAGGCTTTCAACTAGCTGTTCTCAAGCTGTACTTTTTAGCACCTGGCACAGGATTCCCACATGAATAACATAATCAATAAATGTTTATCGAATGAATGAAAATTCCAACCATGTTTCTTCATCACAAAGGCTGATGGAACTGATTCTTAAATCCAGCAACCCTGGGCAACAGCTACTTATTCCTTCTTACCTCAGTTTAAATTCAGAGCCTCTCCAGATTCCGGTCTAGCCTTAGGTAAAACATGGAGGAGAGAAAGGAAAGGTTCTAGTGGTTCTCTAGATTTGGGATCTGCTCAAAAAAGCTCCAAGATAATTCTGCTTCATTCTCTGAGCAAACCCCAAATCTCTGGACAGTGTGGGGTTACTCACACAGGGGATCGGTGTTGTAGCACGCACATCCCCAGAGCAGTCAATGAGCCAGGGGAACCCTATACTGTGGCCACTCCCAGCCCAGGAGGCTGACATGTGCAGCCATTAAAACCAGTACCTGCTCCACCTGCTCCCTCACCTGACCAGGCCCAAGACTTTTCTGTCTTTGTCTGAGAAGCATTATGCTAAGACATTCTAGTTTTTCCTGTGAAAAAAGAGATAAAATCAAAGAAAGGGGAAGCCAATTTTTTCATGGAACACCATTTTTACTTCAAAGAATGACTGACTGACAAACTACGGTTATTCAAACTTGGGTTATTGGCAGACATTTTCTCAAAAAATGACCAAAACGAGCCTGTCACTTCAAGGAAAACAACTCTGTATTTATGGTCAATGATAAAATTCAAGTTTTAGGAGAAAATTAGAATTTTGGAAAAGTTGTATCTACAACAATGAGCTAGACAGCTTCCCAATACTTAAGGACTTTATGATGAAATTGATGGTGATATTAACAAATGTTATCTTTTGATATTATAAAATGAAACAGGAAAACATTTGGAAGATATACATAACTCAGTGAACCTACTTTCCAAATGATCAAAGCATAATGTTACAGAATCATGCACTGGTATAAAGTCCACTCAAAGTGTTAGGTGAACCAACAGATTTTAATGTAAATGAGTATAAAGACTTTACTGATATGGTCTCAGATTCCATACTGCAAAGAAGAATACAAACAATCATCTGGAAAGGCTATCAAAATACTTTTCTCTTTCCAACTACGTATCTGTGTGAGGTTGGATTTTTTTTTTAAATACTTCAATCAAAATAATGTATTGCAACAGACTGAATACAGAAGCATATATGAGAATCTAACTTCTTTCTATTAAGGCAGACATAAATTTGCAAAAGTGAAAACAAGACCATTTTTCTCACTAATTTTTTTGGAAAATTGTTATTTTTTATTTAAAGTTGTTATTTATGTTAATGTGATAGGTTTAATATTGTTATTCTGCAATGAATTAGTAACTAAATATTTTTAAACTTTCTCAGCTTTAATATTTAATTTGGTAAATATCAATAGTTTAACCAACAAAAGCTCTTTCGGGTCCTCAAAATTTTTTAGGAATGTAAAAGGGTCCCAAGACCAAACACTTTGAGAACTGCTGATGTAAAGCATCTAACAGTGCCTGTCACCCAGTGGGTGCACTATAAGCAACAGTGATTATTAACAACCATACAGCAGTTCATGGCATATCTGGATAGCTTTCTGGGGGCATGAGTAAATTTTGCACTTCAGACTTTCTGGCCACAACTTGGGAATTACGTGTCACTAGGCCAGATGGCTGTCAAGGACTGCTCTTGAAGCTGGATCTAATTTCCAGAACCAAACCTGCTCTCATTCCTTTCATGGATTCTTTTTACTCCCAAGAGTTTGTGTATGTTTGAGAGGATTCCCCCAGGACACATGCTGTATCTAGCCAGCAGCCCTGCAACAGTTTCCAAATTCTATTCTGAAGTGGCCCAGTAGAGCACTCTACTCTCAAGTCACCCAACTCCAAAAGCCTCCTTGTCACTGAGGCAGGCAGAGGACAACAGTTAAAATTCCCTTCCAAAAGCAGAGAAAATGATTAATCCCCAGCCTAGAAAAACTTATCAGCTCAGTCATTACCACTCACTCTTCCATTCACCCATTCATTCCCTCATTCAACAGACATTCTCAGGGCCCCTACCTGGTGCCAACCATTGTGCTAGGTGCTGGGAACCATAGAGTTCCTGCCTTAAGAACACATGCATAAACCAGGCAGGTTCATGCACGGGGCTGTCAGTGCTCCCAGACTCCCAGGATGCCTCATATTCATTTTGGAGAATCAGGCAGGAACACATATTAAAATAACATACAATTATAATTAATAAACAAAATAATACATAAATTAAAAACTGATTAGGACACTGGGCTTCTCTACTTAATATAAGCTTATTATGTGCCTTCTCACATACCTATCCAGTTTGAGGATCTCTTTCCTTTACCTCCTCTTTCCTACCTTGGTCTCTCTTTGATCTCTAGGCTCCTTTCCGGTGGAGCTCGCTACCATGGCACCCTTTGGCCCCTGGCATTTATAACTCGGCCCCAGCTGACCTCTCCATACTCCATTTCCACGCTTAACACCTGAGAGCCATAGGTTCTACTCATACTGTTCCTCAGATACACCTTGCCCCTTCAAACCCCAGCACTTCAGCTTTACTCCTCAGGAAATTCCTACTTATCCCCTAAAATCTTGGTCAAAGGTCGTTGAAGCTTTTGCTGGACCAGGCTGAGTAGAATTATTTCAGTATAGCACCTATCACATTGTGCCATAGACATATCCTCTGCCTACTCCAAATCCTGGTAGAATGGGAGCTCTTTGGGGGCAGGGAGTAGACTGCAGCCATTTAAGTGTGTCCAGGAACTAGGCTTGGCTTGGGCCCGGCACATAGTAGGCATTCATTGAATAAATGAACGAATCCTTAAAGCCCATCTGGCTCATGTCTCAGCTGCTCTACACAAAGGATAGAAACTAAAACACAGCCAAACAGCCCCTTTCCCGACATACCATGTTGAAAACACATGGCTGCGTCACTCCAGGCCACTAATGGGAGGGCATCAGTGCTAAGAATCTCAGACCATTCTACTGCTGGCCATCAGAGGTGTAGTTAATTCTTAGGGAGCTGATACAACCTCAGTGCCCTGGAGCTTTCACCCAAACTCCCACTCAGGCTGTTGGCTCAGGTCCTTCCAGGAGGTAAGACAGTAGTTTCACAACATAAAGCCACTTTGTGGAGAATTCTCTTTGGTTGTACAAGCTGAGTCAAGGATAGGGCAGTGAGTCTTTCTGACCCCAGGGGCCCTCTACCCACCAAGGCTAGTTCATCTGTCAAACCTGCCTCCTGGGTGCAATCAGCAACAGGAAGGCCTCAGCTGCTTCTTATTTACCTGGAACCTTGGGCAAACCTTATTACCGACTACTCTGTAATGGCAACACAGAGATCTCATGGGTGGAAGAGTATGAACTTTGGAGACAGACTGTTGTGAGTTCAAATCCCAGTTCTGCCATTTTCAGTATGATCTTGGATTATTACTGAATTTCTTTGAGCCTCAATTTCCTCATTTATGAAATGAGAATAAAACCATACTTCACAGAGTTGTGAGGACAGAAGGAAATAAATTATATAAAGTACCTGGCCTGGGCCTGGCACACAGTAGGTGCTCAATACCCGTTAGTTTCTTTCCTCTTCTGTCCTGGAAGAAATGACAGGGAAACTTACTAAGTGAGACTTGCCCAATCCAAAGTTATTACTTGAAGCACAGGACAGAAGACTAGACAGGTGACCTTCAAGGTCTCTTTGACCCCCACCCCCCCACCCCTCAGCCCACATTCTCTTGCTGCAACTTCCTAATAAGAACCTTCAATATTTCCGGGCCCTTCTTTCTGCCTTAGTTTCCCCATATCTATTCACTTCAGAATGGAGGGGGAAACCACAAAGGGATCTGGATAGCTAAGAGCCTTGGGTAGGAAATAAAGGACAGGTGGCCTATAGGACTGTACCATGTTCATCCACCTAGAGTCTGAAGGATGAGGGTGGGAACATGGGCACAGAACTGAAGGGTGCAAACACTGGGCCTTTCCCGGGACACAAGCATGCCTCTCCTCAGTCCTTCTCTGCTCTGCGTATTCTGCCACGAAGAACCATTAACCACTCCTTTCCACAATATCCATTCCCTTTCTCCAATACATAAGCACTCACATCTTCACTCATACTGTTCCCTCTGCCTCTTCCTTTTTAGGCTCAATTTGGGTGTTACATTCTCCTAAGTCCACAGGCAAAATAAACTGTGCTTTGCTCTGGGATGCCCTAACACTTTTTTACATGTCTCTTGTAGAGAGCTTATCACGTGTATCCTGATTATTAAAATCTGTCTTCTCCACAGAAGACAGCTTTTCAAGGGCAGGGCCTGTGTCTCATGAATCACTGCATCCCAATCATTCAGTAGAGGTGGCAGCATGTGTTTCGATACACGAAGAAAGATTAGCAGTTGGATAATATGGGCAACAACTGGAGAACTGGGAAAAGTTTGCTTTTTAAAAAACTAAGGCTGTTTCTTCTCCTGCTTATGGAAAAGCTCTCTCCTCCCCCAGGAAGCCCCATTCTTTAAAGAATAGCCTAGGCCTCCGCAAAGATCCCCATGGCACCCTCAGTTCAGCAATTCCCAGACCCAGCCACACATCAGAATCACCTGGGGCAATTTAATAACAATAGATCCTGGGCTCCAGACCTAAAGACTCTAGGTTTGGGATAGGGTCCAGCAAAGCACAAAGGATCTGATTATTAGTTAGGCTGGGGTGAGGGAGAGGTAGAATCAAGCAATCACAGCTGCCTCTCCCACTGAGAATTACTTCCATGCTATCAGAGAGAATTTAATGAAGCACATCACACTCACTTTCCTACTTAAAACCTTTCATTGATTCCTCATTGCCTACAGGATAAAGCCCAAACCTCTTGGTTTTCAAGAACCTGCGAAACTCTCCAGCCAGACCTCTCACCACTCTCCATGAGCTGGGCAGTTCTGGCCTCTGGGTCTTTGTCTATGCTGTTTGCTTTGGTTAGACACTTTCTCTCACCTTCTCTGGAGGACCTTCTACTTGACCTTGAAGCCTCAGCTCTGAGAAGCTTTTTCTAGGCTAGCACGTCTGTGCATCCTCAGAACAAAGCATCTATAATAATCACAGCTACCACTTGTGCTCAGTGCTTGACATGCAGTACTTGCTAAACCCTAGTGTGAGCCCAGCATCACTGTCATTTTATACATAAAAAAAAAACCCAAAAGGCTGAAATACTTCTAAAGGCGTGTACTAGGATCTAGGATTTGACTCACCTCAGAGGAAGTGATGCTCTTCTAGCCTAACTGCAATTATTATATGCATGTTCTTTAGACCATGAGCCCCTGTGGGCAGGGACCATGTCTGATTCACTTCTGCATTCCCAGCTAGCCCAGGGCCTGGCACAGATCAGGTGTCCATTAGTGTTGGTAGAATAAATGAACGCCAGGTCAGGTGAGAGGAAGGCTGGGCATGGTGTGTGTGCAATGTGCCTGAACGAATGAGTGACTGCCAGCCTGGCCTAGCAGTGCGGGCAGATAAGAACAAAGTGCTAGAAACCTAACATCTCTTTTATTATAATTTAGTTTAACAGCCATTCATTGAACACATAGGACCATGCGTAATAAATACACCAAAAATAAATTAAAACATAGCCCATGCTCTCAAAAATTCTAGGTTTAGTAAGTAAAGATGTTAGGATCTTAATAGTACATCTGATATCATTTATTTAGCTTATAGCTCTGGGACATTTTAAGGAAATTTAAAATTTTAATTACTTTTTTTTTTTTTTTTTGCACTGTACCACAATGGTATGTGGGATCTTAGTTCCCTGACCAGGAATGAACCCATGCCCCCTGCACTGGAAGCTCGGAATCTTAACCACTGGACCACCAGGGAAGTCTGGAAACTTAAAATTTTAAAATCTTAGTAGGTAAGTCTTCATCTTAAAAAGACTTTTGGCATTTCTACATAGTGAATCTCTACTGGCTTACAAAGAACCAGAGGTGACAAGGATCTCTCCTCAGTACCATTTCTTCCTAACTGCAATGAAAATGGCTGGGTGGGCAGTGATTTTAAGGGGGAAGTCTCAGGGTATAGGGATTATCTCATTCATCTGTGTGCCCCAAATAAAGGCCTTGGCACAGAGATCGTTAATACTTGCTGAGTGGATTAAACATAATGAGATGATTTTAATAAAGATACTGGCTGATCATCTACTCCAGTCCCATGAGGGAGCAGGTTTAACTCTGAGCAGTGGGGGAGCCAGGTCTCTACAGTTCCTTTAAACTAGGCTGGGCAAAGTCCCAGGTGATGCTGTAGAGATGAGAAATGGGAAGGGCAGGATGAGCTCAACCCCCACCAAATAAATGCCAGTTTACAGTCTAGCAAGTCTCCTGGGGGTTTACTGAGTGTGCACCTGGACTACAAGCTGAGTGGTCCAAGAGAACTAGAGACAGCCAGCAGAGCTGGCAGGTGAGAACACTCAGGCTTTGGATGGCCAAATGGCTCCCTGCCACACGCCACGTCCAATTCTAGCTCTGGCGTGAGGAGCACTAGGTGCTATGTGGGTTGCTCCACATTCTCTGGTGAAGCTGTGGAAGAGGCTTAGAGAAGGGAAGAAACATGCCCACAGCAACAAAGCTAGGAGACTGAGCAGGAAGCTCACCCCAAGTCTGTAACGTTAAATACTACGTCTCACTGCCTCCTCCAACTGCTTTGTAAGTTGGGATTGTTTTTTTTTCTTTGCTAAGAAGGCTGTAACTGTTTTAGTCTTCTTGTGAAATAAATGAGGATTTGGGTTTTTAGTGAATGCATCAATGTAGTTTAGTGGCCTAATCAATTAGAAGTAAGGACTTTTGGGATTCCAATTAAGCTCAAAGTCCTGCATTTAAATGTGTACAGGTTATGAAAATGAGCAAAGGAAACTGGATGCAACCAGAGTGGCCTATGAGCCTTAACTCAGAGGAAGTAATGATCTTCTAGCCTTACCGCAAACTACTATATACTTGTTCTCTAGACCAAATGAGCCCCTTGTGAGGAGGGACCATGGCTGATTCACTTCCGCATTTCCAGCTGGCCCAAGGCCTGGCACAGATCAGGTGTCCTTCATATGATAAAGAGGGCAGACACTTCTCAGAGACTGCAGATTACTGCCTCCTGGAAATGTGGGCCCAGGAGCACCAGATTTTATTTTAAGAGATGGCACAAATCTAGTTTTGCGGGAAACCTTTGATTTTTAAAAATACTGGCTCAAATCAAAACAAAAACAGAAACAAAACTACATGTGACTTGAGGCATTTAAACCTGTATGTGGACTGAAAGTGATCTCATTTGCCATCTTTGGCTTCGGTTTGGCATATGACACTGAATTTCACCTTACTTACCCACTCTAAGTATTTAAGATAGGGTTCTAAGTGGTGGTGGGAGCCAGAGATCCTCACCAAAGGTATGCCTGTGGGTAGAGCAATGACTGATCCCAATTCTTTCAGTAGGTGCTTTTCACCAAGGCACAAAGGCCTGCTTCTGGCACCCAGAACCCCCTTCCCCAACAAAAATGGGGCACAATCAGAGGAGAGTTTGTCAGTTTGTTTCACCTATTGAGGCTAGAGTAAAAAAATGCCCTGTTAAATACCCCACAGTACACAGAGTGTCCTGTTTTTGGTGGTAGTGGGGGCACCTATAGTAGGAGTTATTTGGGCAAATGTTTAGCTTCTCTGAGTTTCTGTTTCTTCATCTGAAAAATGGGATCAATAGTATTTATATCCTTCAGCTCATTCATTAAAATTTGTTAACCACCAGGCATAGGGGTACAATGGTGACTGACTTGGTTCCTGCACTCTGAGTTTACACAGCAAAAGCAGACCAATAATTACACCAATAGCTAACTCATCACTTTGTGCTAAATGCTGAGGAGAACACAGGGGTAGTGGCAAGGTATGTAAAGTGCCTAGCATGAATAAATGAATGAATTGGCAGGTCAAGCAGTGGAGTAGGTAGGAACCTACATGTTAAAGTTGCGTCCTATATAAAAACTAAATGTTAAGCCATCAACCAAACTTTCTGGCCATGAATACTATAGGCTGGTTAAGTGTCAGGGGACCCTGAATGGGAAATAGAGAAGACAACTCCCTGGTTCTCTCCTCCCCCACTATCCCATTCTGGAGAACAGCACTCCCAGGGGGCCCAGAGAAGGGAAAGAGAAGGCTAGGGGGGAAAGCAGCTTCAGGGTGGGACGTCAGACCAGGCAAGGGTGGGGTCCAACCTGAGGAGTCAAATCCTTTGGAACCAGTCTCAGCCCAGGGTAGGGGTGGGGATGAAGGTGGGGCTTCTGACACTCAATAAGTGGTGACATCTTCATTAATTAAAAATCTGATTGTGATCTGAGACACAAAGGAGACCAGTATCAAAACTGGGTTACAATAAGTACAGGTTCTCAACGGATTCATTCTCTCTCATTCACCTAATTATTCCTACTCTGTGTCAGCAAGGCCCAGGGCTAGGTGTGGAGGATCAGGGATAGATGGCATAATCTGTGCCCCAGTGGAGTTCAAAGTTCGGGGGGGGGGGCGGGGCACAGACACATCAACAGACTATCTCACTGTAGAATGGGGAGTGCTACCGGAAGGGAGCACACGGGGCTGTGGGACAGAGGGGGCACCTCACGCAACTGGGGAGGTCAGGGAAGGCTTTCTGGGAATGGTACCCCAAACAGCATCCCCACTCACATGCACAATTCCAGAGATTCTACTAGAAAGCTGTCAAGAGCCATGCCTTCTGGCTGCACCAGCCTCCCAGAGTCCCCTGCTGCCCGATGCAGTGTCTGCAGAGCCAAACGCATCTTCTGCCACGCCTCATCCTCATCCGGCGCTGCATCCGACCCTCCAAGACTCCTGCAGGAGCCTGCCTTCCTTGGCAGGCTCATCCAAAAAACCAACTCAAAACTCTTTTGTCAGAGCAAGCTTAGGGCGAGCCACCCAGCCCCAGGTGCCATAACCCTCCCAGAGCAACTGTGGCTCATGCCACCCCAGCTTCGCAGTGAACACCGGCAGGGTACCTCCTATTATCTCCTTTGCTCAAATCAAAGTGACCTTCTGCCAGGTGGCAAACTGGAAGCTTTGGAGAGTCCTCCTACTGCTCACTCTCAGCAGGATTCGCCAAACCCAGGGATCTGAGGGTCTGGGTGGGCCGCCTTGTAGGTCGGGGGTATACAGGTGAGAAAGAGCAGGTTTTGCTGGGTTTCCACCTCGGTGCAGGAGCCCCCACCAAATAGTCTTCTGGGCAGCCTGACTGTCTGCTGCAACTGCTCTGCTGGGCAAGGAGAGGAGGGAGGCCCCGGGAGACATATGCTGGGGGCACAGCTGCTGAGGGGGCAGCGAGGGGAAGGGATGGAGCCGCTCCCGGGGGGAGAGGGAAGAGGCTGCAGCCTTCCAGGCCCCAGCGCCCCAAGGTGGCCTGTGGGTGGGTGGGGAAGCAGGTGGGCCCAGGGGAGGTAAAGGGCACAGAGCTAAGCTGTGGCCTCAAGATTGGTGCGCGGTCCCAGTGTGGGTGTGCGACCAGAACGTTTCCCGGAGGCGGCGGGAGAGGGCAGGAAGCCTGGTCTCAGGGGAACAGGACGTGCCGTGCCTCGGCTTTGGACCAAAGGATCCAGACTCCACTCCCGCCTTGGGGGAGAAAGCCTCAGCCCTGGCCCAGGGGGTAAGGCTCTGGCCCCAGCCGGGGGAGAATGGTCCATCCCCAAACCCGTCCCGGCCCCGCTCCGGGGAGGTGAAAGAGCCCGAGCAGCCAGACTCGCCTCGCTCGCTCCTACCTGGGGACCGGGAGCCAGATTGGGGTCGTCCTCCTCCCTGGGGCCGTCGCGGTAGGGCTCCGCCGGCGCCTCCGGGGGCCCTGCACCCGCTCCTGCTTCCAGGCGCGGCGGCGGCGGGGGCTCCGGCGCCTGGGGCTTCTGCGGCCCCGCGGCCCGCGCCCGCTCGCGCCGGCCCGCGCCGCCACTCGGCCTGCTCCGCCTCCGAGTCATGCTGCTGCTCGCGCCGCTCCCTCGCTTCACTCGCGCCGCCGCCGCCGCCGCCGCCGCCGCCGCCGCCGCCGCCGCCGCCGCCGCCGCCGCCGCCGCCGCCGCCGCCGCCGCCGCCGCCGCCGCCGCCGCCGCCGCCGCCGCCGCCGCCGCCGCCGCTCCCCTTGCAGGACAACAGCCAATATGGCGGCGCCCGGCTCCCCCTCCGCCGCTGCCAGCAGGTCAGAGGGCACGCGGAGTCCGCGCCGCCGCACTAGCCCCCGAGGCTGCCTGCGCCATTTTGAGTAAGGTCACCACCCGGAGTTCCGCGGAAGAGTGAACCTGGTGAGGAAACGCCCTCCCCATCCCAGGATCCAAGGGATGAGACCTGCGCGAGGGGAGGGTGTGCGCTGTAGTAATCGTGCTGCACGGCCCTGGGCGCTTAATAACTGTTAAATGGATGAGTGAATTCGTAATTTCTATAGTGCTACGCTACTTTCACAGCCATGACCTGAGTCCTCGTACCTACACTGAGTGGCAGGTACAGTA
The DNA here is from genome assembly GCF_028023285.1 of Balaenoptera ricei. Lineage (NCBI taxonomy): Eukaryota > Metazoa > Chordata > Mammalia > Artiodactyla > Balaenopteridae > Balaenoptera > Balaenoptera ricei. The sequence goes on from NC_082641.1 coordinate 163,317,564, forward strand.
GTTCCCATTTTGCAGCGGAGAAAACCGAGACTGCAAAAGGCGAAATGGTTGCTCAACATCAGCCAGCCAGAATTCATGGGCTCGTGGACAGCCTGAGCTGAAAGGGACAAAGGGATTGTCTAGATTCGTATTTTCAGTGTATGGTCCACGGGGAGTCCAGCGTTTGGTGCTTGGGACAGCGAGACACACCTTCTCAGTCTGTTGGGGAGAGTGGACACTTAAATACACAATTACAAGTGTGATAAAGATGAGATGACTGGGGCACGTACTAGGTCAGTGTTTCCAAAAAAGTAGTATGTGCGCGAGAGGATTTTGAGTGGTACGCAAAGGAACATTAAAAAAATGTAATGATTATGTATTTAATTGTTAAAATTGGGATATTTTCCCTCCCTTTCTTTTTTGAATATATGACATGCGTATAGTACAAATTTTTTAAAATAGTTTTTAGTGCAACTTGTCTCATGCCAGGGCCAGTGGTGGCCTGAAACCATATGGTGGTTATATGTAGAGTTGCTGTTGACCCATCAACAAGGGCAGAATTCTGACATTGGCCCAACCCAAGGGAGCAAGGACTATTTTGAGAGGAAGGGCTAAATGGAAGGCCCTGGAGCTCTCCCTAACTGCCAAATGAAAAAATAATACTTCCATCTCATTACAGGGATTAGCGCCACCATCAAAGATTTGAAAGATTCAGGGTGATTCCCACTATATCAACATTACCTCTTCAGTTTGGCCAGAACAGAGGATAGATGGTATTTTTTCCCATTCATTTATTTTCATTGTGGTAAAATTTGTGTAACATAAAACTTATTGTCTTAACCATTTCTAAGTGTACAGTTCATTGGTATTAAGTACATTCATATTGTTGTGCAACCATCACCACCATCTATCTCCAGAACACTTTTCTTCTCGTAAAACTGAAACTCTGTACTCATTAAATAATAACTCCCCATTCTCCTGTCCCTTCAGCCCTTTGCAACCACCATTCTACTTAAAAAAACCTTCCCCTTTTCCCTACACCTCAGCCTCTGGTAGCCACTATTCTACTCTCTGTTATTATGAGTTTACCTTTTTTTTTTTTTTTTAATATTCCACATATAAGTGAGATCATGCAATATTTATCTTTTTGCGACTGGCTTGTTTCACTTAAAATGTCCTCTAGTTTCATCTGTGTTGTTGCAAATGGCAGGATTTCCTTCTTTTTTAAGGCTGAATAATATTCCTTTATATTTATATTTTATATATATATACTTTTTGTATATTCCTCATATATATTCCTATATATATTGTAGATATTTATATATTCCTTTATATACATATACATATATACAGATATCTATCCATCTATATCACATTTTCTTTATCCATTCATACATCAACAGAGAAGATCTATCTATCTATCCATCTATCTATCTGTCTATATCACATTTTCTTTATCCATTCATACATCAACAGAGAAGATAGGGCTTCCCTGGTGGCACAGTGGTTAAGAATCCGCCTGCCAATGCAGGGGACACGGGTTCGAACCCTGGTCCGGGAAGATCCCACATGCTGTGGAGCAACTAAGCCCATGCACCACAACTACTGAGCCTGTGCTCTAGAGCCCACAAGCCACAACTACTGTGCCCGCGTGCTACAACTACTGAAGCCCTTGCGCCTAGAGCCCGTGCTCTGCAACAAGAGAAGACACTTCAATGAGAAGCCCGTGCACCGCAACAAAGTGTAGCCCCCGCTCGCCGCAACTAGAGAAAGCCCGCGTGCTGCAACGAAGACCCAATGCAGCCAAAAATAAATAAATAAAATAAATAAATTTATAAAAGCAATAGTAAAAAAAAAACAAAAAACAAAGCCAGAGAAGATAGATGGTCTTAAATCATGACCGAGCATTATGATAAACTCATTCTGGTAGGGAACCCAACTGAGGGACTTTTTCAGAGTGGTCGTTCTTGGAGGAGACCAGTGCAATTGTTGGCCCACAATTATAGGTCTGATCAATGCTTTTTTAAAAAAAATATTTACTTTTTTATATGGCTGTGCCAGGTCTTAGCTGCGGCACGTGGGATCTTCGTTGCTACGTGTGGGATCTTTGTTGCAGCACGTGGGATCTAGTTCCCTGACCAGGGGTTGAACCTGGGCACCCTGCATTGGGAGCACGGAGTCTTAACCACTGGACCACCAGGGAAGACCCTAGTCAATGCTATTTATTCTATACCAAACCTCAGGAAAAGTTTGTGTTCCTCTGGCAGGGGCAGCAGTAGACCTTTACTGTCTTGCTTCAGGGGTATGTCACTCTCTGGACACACTCAGTTTACAGGAATTTTTGACCAAATCACCATTTAAGTGGATATCAGGCTAATCTACTGTGATGCTGATGACAATATCCTGAAGGACCTTGAGAACAGGAAGTAGCAGATACCCTAGATGATTTGGTAAGCATGATGTGTGTGCCAGAGGGCAGATAATAAATCCCACGAATATATAGGGGCCTATCTACTCAGTGAACTATCTAGGGTTCTGGGCTGTGTTTTGATATTCTGCACCAAATAAAGGACAAGCTGCTGAACATCACACTCCTGACCACTAAGAAAGCGGTACTGTACTTGGTGGGCTTCTTTACTTGGGTATAAAATATACCATATTTAGGTATATTATTTTTACCTATTACTGGGTCACTTGAAAGCTATCAACTTTAAGGGGGACCATACAAGGAGAGAAGGTTTTCTTACTGGATCAGGCTGCAAAGTAGGTAGTTCTGCCTTTGGCCCTTATATTCGGGCATTGGCTTTTGGAGCAAAGTTATGACCTCGTTCAACAGTTGTTTTCCAAAAACTGATGAACTCATAAAAGTGCTAACAAAAGATCAAGATGAAAAAAAAAATTTAATTACATGGGACTGAGTGAACTGATGAGGATGAGTATAATTTTTGTGACTTTCTGTCTGAATTAAAAAAAAAAAATCCCACAAGGACTCAGAGGCAAAGAATATACAAATCAATTTTCACTGCAAAGTAAAGGAGCTGTTACAGTGGAGGATTACTGGACTGAATGTCAATATTATGACATAGTATGAGTGTGTTTCATGTTTGGTAATTGCAATCATTGTTGCTTTTGTTGTGGTCATCCATGTACAATGCTTGGTGTCAGCCTATTTATCTCTTGTAAAAATAAAATACAGTGTGTGTGTGTGAAAAAACAAACAAACAGTTGTTTTCCTTCTGAGAAACATCTCCTGGCTTGCTTCCAGGGTGTGTGGAAATTGGATGCCTGACCATGGCATAGCAGGTGACCACGTGACCTGAGCTACCATGTTATCTAATCTACCTAGTCACAGAATTAGGGGTGGCTAGCAGTACTCCATCATGAAGAAGAAGCGACATATATGGCCTGGGTCCAGCAGGCCCTGAAGGCACAAGCAGGTTGCCTGAGCAAGTTGTTTACATTCCTCTCCTTCTACTGATGTTCATGGTCCCCTGGAGAGTTGTTTGTGATGGGTTGACTAAGTAAGAATAATCTAAAGCCCTGTTTATAAACGGCTTTGCACATTATGTTGGCTCCGTCCAGAAATGGATTGTTGGGGTCTTCCAGTCTTCCTCCGAGAAGGCCTGAGGGACCTGGAAAAGGGAAGTGTGCCCAAAGGCCCCAAAGTAAAGATGCACTGATTCCTAGCCGTTGGATAATGGTTTAGTCTGTTGGTCAGGGACTTGGAAGGAACCAGACTGAAGGCTTAGTGACAAGAAGTTTTGAGGAAGGTAAATGTGGATAGACTGCGCAGAATGGCTTCAGAGCATAGGGTTATTAGTGTACCAGATGAACATTCACCAAAGGGTCTCACTACAGAAGAACTTCTTAAGAGCCTGGTGGGCAGTTGGGCTCCTTCTGTGGCTATCAGGCAGTCTCCTTCCCTAGCCATCTCAGGACTTGCTCTATGGGTTTATGAGAAAACTGGCCCAGTATTACGGACTGCTCCCTCCCACAGCTGGCCTACTCTTTGTGCTGAACCCAATTTGCAAGCCTCAGGGAACCAGCCTGAGCCCCCAGGTGGAGCCTTACTTTGAGGGAACCAGCCAGCTATCTCGTGGCAGGGAGATTACATTGGACTCTGTATTAGTCAGGGTTGGCCAACTGCTGTAACAACTGACCCCAACATGTCAGGGGGTTAATACCATAATAGTTTAGTTCTTGTTCATGTCACAGATCAATGCTGGATGAAGGGGACTTTGCTTCATGCAGTCATTCAGGGGTCCACTCCCTCTCTGTCTTGTGGCTCCGCCCTCATCCAGGTTCTCTCCATTCAACGAGAGGATGGTAAAGAAGATAGAGCGAGGGTTGCCCGGGCTGTTTTTATGAGCAATACCTAGTAATGACTATACATCACTTTCACTCACATTCTGTTGGGGAGATTTCAGCCACATGGCTCCACCTGACTGTAATCTTTACTTCCCACTCCTTCCCCTCTCCCCAGGCAAACCACTGATCTGCTTTCTGTCTCATGAATGTTCTACATTTTCATACAGTATGCACTCTGTTTTGCCTGACTTCTTTCCCTCAGCATAATTATTTTGCAATTCATCCATTTTGTAGTGTGTATCCATAGCTCATTCCTTCTTAATACCGAGTGGTATTCCATTGTATGGAAGTACCACAGTTTGTTTATCCATTCAGTATTGATGAATAGTCATGACAGACCTTTCTCATACATTTAATTAACTTATTATGCTGCTCTGAGAACTGGAAGAAAATATTTTTTTTTTTTCATGTAATGTCTGAAACATTTATATTAACATATTTCCATACATATTTCCATACAAATACAAATATGATTTTTAGAAATTTCATGTAATGTCTGAAACATTTATATTAACATATTTCCATACATATTTCCATACAAATACAAATATAAGATTTTTAGAAATTTCATGTAATGTCTGAAACATTTATATTAACATGTTTCCATACAAATAACCCAATGAAAGTTTAGTATTAGTTGTTTTGTTTGTTTTTTTATACTGCAGGTTCTTATTAGGCATCAGTTTTATACACATCAGTGTATACATGTCAATCCCAATCGCCCAATTCAGCACACCACCATCCCCACCCCACCGCAGTTTTCCCCCCTTGGTGTCCATATGTCCATTCTCTACATCTGTGTCTCAACTTCTGCCCTGCAAACTGGCTCATCTGTACCATTTTTCTAGGTTCCGCATACATGCATTAATATACGATATTTGTTTTTCTCTTTCTGACTTACTTCACTCTGTATGACAGTCTCTAGATCCATCCACGTCTCAACAAATGACTCAATTTCGTTCCTTTTTATGGCTGAGTAATATTCCATTGTATATATGTACCACATCTTCTTTATCCATTCATCTGTTGATGGGCATTTAGGTTGCTTCCATGACCTGGCTATTGTAAATAGTGCTGCAATGAACATTCGGGTGCATGTGTCTTTTTGAATCACGGTTTTCTCTGGGTATATGCCCAGTAGTGGGATTGCTGGGTCATATGGTAATTCTATTTTTAGTTTTTTAAGGAACCTCCATATTGTTCTCCATAGTGGCTGTATCAATTTACATTCCCACCAACAGTGCAAGAGGGTTCCCTTTTCACCACACCCTCTCCAGCATTTGTTGTTTGTAGATTTTCTGATGATGTCCATTCTAACAGGAGTGAGGTGGTACCTCATTGTAGTTTTGATTTGCATTTCTCTAATAATTAGTGATGTTGAGCATCTTTTCATGTGCTTCGTGGCCATCTGTATGTCTTCTTTGGAGAAATGTCTATTTAGGTCTTCTGCCCATTTTTGGATTGGGGTGTTTGTTTCTTTGATATTGAGCTGAATGAGCTGTTTATATATTTTGGAGATTAATCCTTTGTCCGTTGATTCATTTGCAAATATTTTCTCCCATTCAGAGGGTTGTCTTTTCGTCTTGTTTATGGTTTCCTTTGCTGTGCAAAAGCTTTGAAGTTTCATTAGGTCCCACTTGTTTATTTTTGTTTTTATTTCCATTACTCTAGGAGGTGGATCAAAAAAGATCTTGCTGTGATTTATGTCAAAGAGTGTTCTTCCTATGTTTTCCTCTAAGAGTTTTATAGTGTCCAGTCTTATATTTAGGTCTCTAATCCATTTTGAGTTTATTTTTGTGTATGGTGTTAGGGAGTATTCTAATTTCATTCTTTTACATGTAGCTGTCCAGTTTTCCCAGCACCACTTATTGAAGAGACTGTCTTTTCTCCATTGTATATCTTTGCCTCCTTTGTCATAGATTAGTTGACCATAGGTGCGTGGGTTAATGTCTGGGCTTTCTATCTTGTTCCATTGATCTATGTTTCTGTTTTTGTGCCAGTACCATATTGTCTTGATTACTGTAGCTTTGTAGTATAGTCTGAAGTCAGGGAGTCTGATTCCTCCAGCTCCATTTTTTTGCCTCAAGACTGCTTTGCCTATTCGGGGTCTTTTGTGTCTCCATACAAATTTTAAGATGATTTGTTCTAGCTCAGTAAAAAATGCCATTGGTAATTTGATAGGGATTGCATTGAATCTGTAGATTGCTTTGGGTAGTATACTCATTTTCACAATGTTGATTCTTCCAATCCAAGAACATGGTATATCTCTCCATCTGTTGGTATCATCTTTAATTTCTTTCATCAGTGTCTTATAGTTTTCTGCATACAGGTCTTTTGTCTCCCTAGGTAGGTTTATTCCTAGGTATTTTATTCTTTTTGTTGCAATGGTAAATGGGAGTGTTTCCATAATTTCTCTTTCAGATTTTTCATCATTAGTGTATAGGAATGCAAGAGATTTCTGTGCATTAATTTTGTATCCTGCAACTTTACCATATTCATTAATTAGCTCTAGCAGTTTTCTGGTGGCAGTTTTAGGATTCTCTATGTATAGTATCATGTCATCCGCAAACAGTGACAGTTTTACTTCTTCTTTTCCAATTTGTATTCCTTTTATTTCTTTTTCTTCTCTGATTGCCGTGGCTAGGACTTCCAAAACTATGTTGAATAATAGTGGTGAGAGTGGACATCCTTGTCTCGTTCCTGATCTTAGAGGAAATGCTTTCAGTTTTTCACCATTGAGAATGATGTTTGCTGTGGGTTTGTCATATATGGCCTTTATTATGTTGAGGTAGGTTCCCTCTATGCCCACTTTCTGGAGAGTTTTTATCAGAAATGGGTGTTGAATTTTGTCAAAAGCTTTTTCTGCATCTATTGAGATGATCATATGGTTTTTATTCTTCAATTTGTTAATATGGTGTATCACATTGATTGATTTGCGTATATTGAAGAATCCTTGCATCCCTGGGATAAATCCCACTTGATCGTGGTGTATGATCCTTTTAATGTGTTGTTGGATTCTGTTTGCTAGTATTTTGTTGAGGATTTTTGCATCTATATTCATCAGTGATATTGGTCTGTAATTTTCTTTTTTTGTAGTGTCTTTGTCTGGTTTTGGTATCAGGGTGATGGTGGCCTCATAGAATGAGTTTGGGAGTGTTCCTTCCTCTGCAATTTTTTGGAAGAGTTTGAGAAGGATGGGTGTTAGCTCTTCTCTAAATGTTTGATAGAATTCACCTGGGAAGCCATCTGGTCCTGGACTTTTGTTTGTTGGAAGATTTTTAATCACAGTTTCAATTTCATTACTTGTGATTGGTCTGTTCATATTTTCTATTTCTTCCTGGTTCAGTCTTGGAAGGTTATACCTTTCTAAGAATTTGTCCATTTCTTCCAGGTTGTCCATTTTATTGGCATAAAGTTGCTTGTAGTAGTCTCTTAGGATGCTTTGTATTTCTGCAGTGTCTGTTGTAACTTCTCCTTTTTCATTTCTGATTTTATTGATTTGAGTCCTCTCCCTCTTTTTCTTGATGAGTCTGGCTAATGGCTTATCAATTTTGTTTATCTTCTCAAAGAACCAACTTTTAGTTTTATTGATCTTTGCTATTGTTTTCTTTGTTTCTATTTCATTTATTTCTGCTCTGATCTTTATGATTTCTTTCCTTCTGCTAACTTTGGGTTTTGTTTGTTCTTCTTTCTCTAGTTTCTTTAAGTGTAAGGTTAGATTGTTTACTTGAGCTTTTTCTTGTTTCTTTAGGTAGGCTTGTATAGCTATAAACTTCCCTCTTAGAACTGCTTTTGCTGCATCCCATAGGTTTTGGGTCGTCGTGTTTTCATTGTCATTTGTCTCTAGGTATTTTTTGATTTCCTCTTTGATTTCTTCAGTGATCTCTTGGTTATTTAGTAACGTATTGTTTAGCCTCCATGTGTTTGTCCTTTTTACGTTTTTTTCCCTGTAATTCATTTCTAATCTCATAGCGTTGTGGTCAGAAAAGATGCTTGATATGATTTCAATTTTCTTAAATTTACTGAGGCTTGATTTGTGACCCAAGATGTGATCTATCTTGGAGAATGTTCCGTGCGCACTTGAGAAGAACGTGTAATCTGCTGTTTTTGGATGGAATGTCCGATATATATCAATTAAATCTATCTGGTCTATTGTGTCATTTAAAGCTTCTGTTTCCTTATTTATTTTCATTTTGGATGATCTGTCCATTGGTGTAAGTGAGGTGTTAAAGTCCCCCACTATTATTGTGTTACTGTCGATTTCCTCTTTTATAGCTGTTAGCAGTTGCCTTATGTATTGAGGTGCTCCTATGTTGGGTGCATATATATTTATAATTGTTATATCTTCTTCTTGGATTGATCCCTGGATCATTATGTAGTGTCCTTCCTTGTCTCTTGTAACATTCTTTAATTTAAAGTCTATTTTATCTGATATGAGTATAGCTACTCCAGCTTTCTTTTGATTTCCATTTGCATGGAATATCTTTTTCCATCCCCTCACTTTCAGTCTGTATGTGTCCCTAGGTCTAAAGTGGGTCTCTTGTAGACAGCATATATATGGGTCTTGTTTTTGTATCCATTCAGCCAGTCTATGTCTTTTGGTTGGGGCATTTAATCCATTCACGTTTAAGGTAATTATCGATATGTATGTTCCTATGACCATTTTCTTAATTGTTTTGGGTTTGTTTTTGTAGGTCCTTTTCTTCTCTTGTGTTTCCCACTTAGAGAAGTTCCTTTAGCATTTGTTGTAGAGCTGGTTTGGTGGTGCTGAATTCTCTTAGCTTTTGCTTGTCTGTAAAGCTTTTGATTTCTCCATCAAATCTAAATGAGATCCTTGCCGGGTAGAGTAATCTTGGTTGTAGGTTCTTCCCTTTCATCACTTTAAGTATATCATGCCACTCCCTTCTGGCTTGCAGAGTTTCTGCTGAGAAATCAGCTGTTAACCTTATGGGAGTTCCCTTGTATGTTATTTGTCGTTTTTCCCTTGCTGCTTTCAATAATTTTTCTTTGTCTTTAATTTTTGCCACTTTGATTACTATGTGTCTCGGCGTGTTTCTCCTTGGGTTTATCCTGTATGGGACTCTCTGTGCTTCCTGGACTTGATTAATTATTTCCTTTCCCATGTTAGGGAAGTTTTCGACTATAATCTCTTCAAATATTTTCTCTGGTCCTTTCTCTCTCTCTTCTCCTTCTGGGACCCCTATAATGCGAATGTTGTTGCGTTTAATGTTGTCCCAGAGGTCTCTTAGGCTGTCTTCATTTCTTTTCATTCTTTTTTCTTTAGTCTGTTCCGCAGCAGTGAATTCCATCATTCTGTCTTCCAGGTCACTTATCCGTTCTTCTGCCTCAGTTATTCTGCTATTGATTCCTTCTAGTGTAGTTTTCATTTCAGTTATTGTATTGGTCATCTCTGTTTGTTTGTTCTTTAATTCTTCTAGGTCTTTGTTAATCATTTCTTGCATCTTCTCAATCTTTGCCTCCATTCTTATTCCAAGGTCCTGGATCATCTTCACTATCATTATTCTGAATTCTTTTTCTGGAAGGTTGCCTATCTCCACTTCATTTAATTGTTTTTCTGGGGTTTTTTCTTGTTCCTTCATCTGGTACATAGCCCTCTGCCTTTTCATCTTCTCTATCTTTCTGTAACTGTGGTTTTTGGTCCACAGGCTGCAGGATTATAGTTTTTCTTGCTTCTGTTGTCTGCCCTCTGGTGGTTGAGGCTATCTAAGAGGCTTGATGGGAGGCTCTGGTGGTGGGTAGAGCTGACTGTTGCTGTGCTGGAAGAAAATATTTTTAAAGCATGTATGCAAGGTACTAAAATCACATCTCTTGCAACTGCTTACATTTATATATTTTTTTAACATGCTAACCTTAAAATGTGTGAGAGCAAGGCCAGCTTCATGGATGTACAACCTGCACACCCACTCAGGGTCCCTTATTCGGAAGGGCTCTGAGCTTGGCTTAACTTTCTGCCATCACCTTCTTGAAATTCTCTCTCTCTCTCTTTTTTTTTTTTTTTTTTTGGCCGTGCTGTGCAGCATGGAGGGTCGACCCTGTGACCCCTGCGGTGGAAGCACGGAGTCTTAACCACTGGACCGCCAGGGAAGTCCTTTGAAATTCTTAATAATGTTTGAGCAAGGGGCTCACATTCTCATTTTGTACCAGGCACTCCAGTTTATGTAGCTGGTCCTGAATGAGAGGGTGTGTAGTTTTTAAAACTGTTTTTTCGGGGGCATGAAGCAAAAGTTTGAAGGCCACTGGCCTCGACTGTCAAGTCTGTAAGAGCTTGGGCTTTTGAAACACAGTGTCCAGGATGGTTTGCAAGTTCTCCTACCTTCCACTCTGTGATCTACTTTACTCCTACTGCAAGGCAACAGTTACAGAACTAACTGCTTGAGTGGTGAGGAGGGAAGGGGAAACTATAAGGGTGATGCAAACCAGATTACCAGATCAGCATAGTGTCCCATCTGCACAGGTGAGGATGGGCACTATAGGCCTCACACAGCTAATTGAGGGTTTTACCCTTTCCCTGGGGTTGTGTTTAAGGCCCTGGAGTCTTATCTAGTACTCAGCTGTGAGTGAGTGTGTATGTGTATGTGAGAGAGAGAGTGAGAGTGAGTGTGTGTGTGTACAGGTGTATCTAGTTCTCAAGGTCATCCATCCACACAGGCGTTCATGGAGATGTCATTTGTCCCCAGTGGCTGCTGCTGAGAACTGGCTGTTCTCACTCACATGTCTACTAGAGACCCCAGCTCTCTTCCTGCCTCGTGAGAATCTTGGTGAGGTTACCTAAGGTTCTTTTTGCCTAGATGTGCCCCAGAGCCATCTCCATGCCCGGTTTTGCTGTTTCCCAGGACAACCTTCCCCTCTATTTTGGATTCTTTGCTCCTTCCTCCGGCCTCTCTCTGTGCTCTCATTGCTTCCCTCCATCCTCCTCTTCTTTACTTCTGTGATAGCGGAGAGCCAAATCTGACTACATGTTGGATCTGTTTCTTTTACTTTAACCTTTGCTTTCTGCTGCTTTTGTTCACTAAAAGGATACTGTCTATACGTAATGGCCTAATAATGCCTCGGGGAACCCTGCCCCTCTGCCTGAATGTTAAACTAAAATGCCTTTGTTCAGGGAAGCATCCTCACCCTGTCCACCTGTGGATGGCTGCAAGTAAGAAGAAATTAACACATCCCCTCCCGGAGGCTGGCCATTCCAGGGGATATTTACAAAACGTATGGCCTTTTTACTTTACTTCCTCATCTCCTCCCCCCCGCCCCACCCCCCGCACCCCTGCCCCGTTCTGTAAAAGCAACGGGCATTCAAACCCGGATAAGATAGTTTTTTGGAGAATTTAGTTGGCCATCTTCTCAGTCTGCCGGCTTTCCGAATAAAGTCGTACTCCTTGCCTCAACACCTTGTCTCCCGATTATTGGCCTGTCGTCTGTCGTGCGGCGAGCAGAGTGAGCTTGGACTCAGTAACACTTCCATTTCTCCAGACCACTGAAGTCCTCCTTTTGGGGTATCTGGAGGAAGCCCCAGTAGATAGCACTGTCTTCTTTTTTAAAAATATTTATTTATTTATTTATTTTGTTGCACCGGCTCTTAGTTGTGGCAGGCGGGCTCCTTAGTTGCGGCTCACCGGCTCCTTAGTTGCGGCTTGCAGGCTCCTTAATTGCAGCAGGTAGGCTCCTTAGTTGTGGCATGCATGTGGGATCTAGTCCCCTGACCAGGGATCGAACCTGGGCCCTCTGCATTGGGAGTGTGGAGTCTTAACCACTGCGCCACCAGGGAAGTCCCAATGGCACTGTCTTCTTGACTAGAGTTCTCTACATACTGGAAAATGAAGCAAAGGAGAGGCAGGTGGAGGCTGAATATTACCTTATTACTGACAAGGACCAGGGAAGAGCATTTGCTCGATGTGGGCAACTGAACCCCCAGCCCCCAGTCATGGCAGTGCTAGAATGAGTGGACCTCCCTTCCAGAGCCCCTGGAGGGGTGGTGGATGTGGCAGATCCTAAGAGGAAGAAGGGCAGAGCTGAGCAGAGCATGTACCATGTTCTTCCCAAGTACACTAATCAGATGAGTTCTCTCTCCCAGAAGCAGAAGTTTCCTGTCAGTGGAACCTCTTCACCCTGGACCAATTCTTCCTCTCCTCTCCTCTCCTCTTTCTCTTGAAGTTTCTTAAAACTTTTCAGGGACTTCCCTGGTGGTGCAGTGGTTAAGAATCCGCCTGCCAATGCAGGGGACACAGGTTTGATCCCTGGTCCAGGAAGATTCCACATGCTGCAGAGCAACTAAGCCCATGTGCCACAACTACTGAGCCTGCACTCTAGAGCCCACGAGCCACAACTACTGAGCCCGTGTGCCACAACTACTGAAGCCCGTGTGCCTAGAGCCCATGCTCCGTAACAAGAGAAGCCACTGCCATGAGAAGCCCACGCACCACAACAAAGAGTATCTCCTGCTCACCGCAACTAGAGAAAAGCCTGCGCACAGAAACGAAGACCCAATGCAGTCAAATATAAATTAATTAATTAATTAAAAAAAATCCTTTTCAGCTGTGGCTGACACTTCTCTCCTTTGCCCTGAGTCCTTGTTGAAACCAAATCCAGAAATACTTTAAAAAAATCTTTTTAAAATAAAAATTTTTTAAATAGACAAATGTAGACAGAATTCTATAATGAGTCCCCTTGCAGTCATCACCCAGCTTCCACAATAATCAACTCATGGCCAATCTTGATTTATCTATAAATTTTACCTTCTCCCCCCCACCCCAGCTCCTGTGTTATTTGAAACAAGTCCAACGTATCACACCGAAAAGACTCTTATTTTCTGCCCTGTCACATTCCACCCCTGAGGAGCAATGAGCACAGAATGGACTAGCTATTTGAAACGGGGTCAGAGTGAATTACTAGGGGAAAAAAAGTGGTAACATTATAAAGACACTCTCCTGCCATAGTAGTTAGGCTGTTTCCATTTTCCTTGCCACAGTTGAGGTTCAAGGACTTATCATTTGTCTCTGGCAACAACCTTGTTCTTAGTTTCCTTGCTTTTCTCCCTCTGGATTACTAGTGTTTCTTCATGTGACCACCTGCATCAGAATCCCTTGGAAAACTTGTTAAAATGCAGATCCTGGGCCCCTCTCCAGCCCTGCTGAATCAGATTTTTTAAAAAAATTTATTTAATTTATTTATTTTTGGCTGTGTTGGATCTTCATTGCTGCGCATGGGCTTTCTCTAGTTGCAGCGAGCGGGGGCTACTCTTCCTTGTGGTGTGCCGGCTTCTCATTGCGGTGGCTTCTCTTGTTGCAGAGCATGGGCTCTAGGCGAGTGGGCTTCAATAGTTGTGTCACGCGGGCTCAGTAGTTGTGGCTCGCGGGCTCTAGAGCACAGGCTCAGTAGTTGTGGCACACGGGCTTAGTTGCTCCGCGGCATGTGGCATCTTCCCGGAGCAGGGATTGAACCCGTGTCCCCTGCATTGGCAGGCAGATTCTCAACCACTGTGCCACGAGGGAAGTCCCTGAATCAGACTTTTGAGTGTGGTTCCAGGTGTTTTTTACAGGGAGCCCAGAATGATTCTGATGTGCACTGATGTTGAGAACTGCTGTCCCAATCTAGCCTCCATGCTGTCCCCAGATAGTCTTCAAACACCAAGTCTGACCATGTCACCCCCCACTTAGGACAACCAGGAGGCCCCCCCAACAGGATAAGTTCCAGGTTAAGGCCTGGTACGTAGGGCCCTTCAAGAGCTGGCCTTTGCGTGCAGCAGCCTCGTTCCCCACCACTCTCTCCCTGAACCCTGGGTTTCAACCCTATCATACAATCTTGATGAGCTCAACACTGCATTCTCTCCCTTACCCCTACAGGGTTTGATAAACTTGTTCTGATTATTCAAGGACCGGGTCAGGCCAGTGTCTCTTCTTCTTGGAAGCCATCTGTGACTCATTCCTCTGTACATTGTGGTAGAAAAGCTGGGGATTCAGATAGACTCAGGTGTCCATCTAAGCTCTACCACTTACTGGCTATGTGACCTTAGGAATGTCCTCGATTGCTTTGGGTCTCAGTCTCACCATCTAGAGAATGGGGATGAAAGCAGTATCTCATGGGACTGTGAGACATAAATGGAGACCTTGGCACAGTAGGGAGGCAAAACTTTACCTCTGTCCTCTTAGAATCTCTGGCTGGTTCCAAGAATTAAATTGACCTAGGACAGATTAATAGAAGAAGAGCATATAGATCTTTACATGGGAGTTCCCACAGGAAAAACAAAGATCCAGAGAAGTGGCCAGGCCTAAGTGTTTATATAGTAGGCTGGACAAAGAGAGACAACTGTGGAAAAGTAACTAAAATACATGGGGAGGGACTTCCCTGGTGGTCCAGTGGTTAAGACTCCACACTTCCACTGCAGGGGGCAAGGGTTTGATCCCTGGTTGGGAAACTAAGATCCTGCATGCCATGTGGCATGGCCAAAAAAGAAAAAATGGGGAGACTAAAGATGAGTTATTTTAATAAGGCCTGTTTGTGCAGATTTCTCTTGGTCTCGACTTCCCATCTCTGGTGATAAGAATCTTTCCTCCTGGTACAGAGAGAGCATCTTTCACAAATTTTGTCTCCTGTTTTCAGGAAGAAAAGCGGAGGTCAGTGTACCCTTTACGTACCTGCTATTTCTTCAAGAGCCTTTAGCTCAATAATTCTTATGCCAAAGTGGCATATTTGGGATGGCATATTTGGGATGGCATATTCTGCCACCTTTCAGCACAGTGCCTGGCACATACAGTAGGGTGTTCATAAACAAGAGCTCCCAAACAAGGCCCTGGCCAAGAGACGGTTAAAGGCCAGAGCATCTCAGATCACTCTGATATTTAATGGAGCCCACGCTGTCAGATTTCAGCTAATGCAATGATTTATCATGATAATAACTATGAGGGCATCATAACAATGAGATCATCACTGCTCATTGGCCAATATTAGCTCCAGCACAGGGCACTCTGACTCCAGTTTTGTCCCCTTGGGCCCTCTACCACCTTAGAGTGACTTTTCTAGTAAGTATTATAATGTTGTAACCCAGGGTTTTATTAATTTCCCATTCCAAAATGGCATTCGAGAAATTATAAGGTGTGTGTGTATATCACATTTTCTTTATCCATTCATCTGTTGATGGGACACATAGTTTGTTACCATTTCCTGGATTTACTGTAAAGAATGCTGCAATAAACATGGGGGTGCAGATATCTCTTTAAGATAGTGATCTTGTTTGCTTCGGATGAACACCTAGAAGTGGGATTGCTGGATCATATGGTAGTTCTATTTTTAATTTTCTGAGGAACCTCCATGATGTTTTCTGTAGTGGGTGCACCAACTTACATTCCCACCAACAATGCACAAGGGTTTCCTTTTCTCCACATCCTCTCCAGCATTTGCTACTTCTTGAGAATGAAAATTCTGTGGGAGAGATGGGCATAACCCTGATAAGTTCATTCTCTAGTTGGGCATTCTTTGTCTTGGGTCATCATTTCAAAACTTTGTAAAGATTTATTCCTTGATCTTGTCCTTGTATCCCTGAGAACTATTTTGTTTAGCTTAGTTTGCCTAGAGTTAGGAGGTTGTATCTGGCTCTGATGGGTGCTGGTTGGCCTTTGGCCAAGCTTCAGAGAAATAAAATTACACATGAACCATCCTTATGGACCATTCGGTTCCATGGGCTCTTTTAAAAAAGGGCTTCTTCCTGGTCAAACACTTAACCTGCTGAATGCTTTCTCACCACAACACCACCAACTTGTACTTAGCTTTCTGACTGCTACAGTTTCACCAGTGACAATTTGGAATTGCAGTGGCCACTTTGGGGGGCTTTTGACATTGAAAAGATTGTTCATTTAAGAGACACCTTCGAGCAAAAAACAAACTCTCATGAAGAGATTGTCTTGTTTGTTGAAAAGAGAGATCATTTTATTTAATGTAGGATGAACTCCATGCCTCCATTTCCATACCTCAGGGCTTTCTAATTGTAAGGCTTGAGAAATTTGTCAAAGGCCCAAGTTACTCTCTAAACCAGCTGTAATGTGGTTTCTTCTGTTTTTCTGTTTCTAAAGTTCTTCCCTTCCCTTGCAGAGGAAACATAAGTAGTCTTTTAAAATAACAATTTCAGATTGGTCTAAAGCCAGCTGCTTCTCACTTTTTCTGTTCCTCTCTCTTATTCTCTCAGTAAACTTAAAGAATACCATTAAAACAAAATACAAAACAAAACAAGACATTCGGTTGTTATGTGCACACTCTAGAACTATCTAGTCCAAATAAATAGTAAAAGTTGTCTAAAACAAAGTTATTCAACTGTGTTTTTTATGTGTGTAGACACTCGAAAGTCTATGTGCATAATAGCCTTTGTTAAAAGATAAGAAGAAGCTTTAATTCCAAGATAAAAGAGCTCTGGGCATGATTGAGAGGCTTGGAAAAGTAGTTTACCATATAAAAATAATGTAAACACAATATTCTGGTTTGTACATGACCAGGGTTAAATTTCTCATGATTTAAACTTTCTAAATTTCCTGATTCATTTTATGAGTTAGGTAAGTTACCACTGTTTCCATAACCTGTTTAAAATGAAAGATATGTATATAGTTTTATTTCACTAAATGAAATTATAATGTTGGATGTCTTTTTTTATTGTGGTAAAATATACATAATGTAAAATTTTACCACTGTAACCATTTTTAAGTGTACAGTTTTGTGGTACTAAGTACATTCACATTCTTATGCAATCGTCACCACCATCCATCTCCAGAACTTTTCTTCATCCCAAACTGAAACTCTGTACCCATTAAACACTAATTCATCATTCTCCCCTTCCCCCAGCCCCTGGAAATCATTGTCCTACCTTCTGTATCTATGAATTTGGCTATTCTAGGTACCTCATGTAAGTGGAATTATACAATATTTGTCCTTTTGTGTCTGGCTTATTTCACTGAGCATAATGTCCTCAAGGTTCATCCATGTTGCAGTGAATGTCAGAATTTTCTTGTTTTTGAGGCTGAATAATATTCCATTGTATGTATATGCTACAGTTTGCATATTTATTCAAACCTGATGGACATTTGGGTTTTTTCCACCTTTTGGCTATTGGGAGTAATGCTGCTATGAACATTGGTGTACAATATCTGCTCAAGTCCTTGCTTTCATTTCTTTTGTGTATATACCCAGAAGTAGAATTGTTGGGTCATAACGGTAATTCTACATTTAATTTTTTGAAGAACTGCCATACCATTTTCCACAGCAATTGCATACATTCCCACCAGCAAAGCACAATAGTTCCAATTTCTCTGCTTATTTGTATATCTTCTTTGGAGAAATGTATATTCAAGTTCTTTGTCTATTTAAAAATCAGGTTGTTTGTTTTTTTGTCATTGATTTGTAGGAGTTCCTTATATATTCTGAATGTTAATCCATTATCAGATATATATAATTTTAAAATATTTTCTCCCATTCCATGATTTGCCTCTTTACTCTGTTGATTTTGTCTATTGATGAAAAAAACTTTTCAATTTTTAAGTAGTTCTATTTATATAGTTTTTCCTTAGTTGACTGTGCTTTTGGTGTCACATCCAAGAAATCATTGCCAAATCCAAAGTTGTGAAGCTTTTCCCCAATGTTTTGTTCTAAGAGTTTTATGGTTTTAGCTCTTATATCTAGGTCTTTGATCCACTAAAAAATAATTAGCTTCTTTAATTTACGTTATTAAAATTTTACTTTATTTAGTTTTTAGTCATGGTAGAAAAACATAAAATTTACCATCTTAATGATTTTTAAAAATATATCATTTAAAAAATTTTTTTTGGCCATGCCGTGCAGCTGTGGGATCTTAGTTCCCCCACCAGGAATTGAACCCACGCCCTCGGCAGTGAAAGTGTGGAGTCCTAATCATGGGACTGCCAGGGGATTCCCCATCTTAATGAATTTTTTTTTTTAAAGATTTATTTATTTATTTAATTTATTATTTTTGGCTGCATCAGGACTTAGTTGCGGCACATGGGCACTTCGTTTTGGTGTGCAGGCTTCTCTTTAGTTGTGGCGTGTGGGTTTTCTCTTCCCTAGTTGTGGCACGCAGGCTCCAGGGCGTGTGGACTCTGTGGTTTGCGGCCCGCAGGCTTTCTAGTTGAGGCGCGCAAGCTCAGTAGTCGTGGCACGCGGGCTTAGTTGCCCAGCGGCATGTGGGATCTTAGTTCCCTGACCAGGGATCGAAGCTGCGTCCCCTGCATTGTAAGGCAGATTCTTTACCACTGGACCACCAGGGAAGTCCCTCTTGATGATTTTTAAGTGTACTGTTTAGTAGTGTAAAGTACAGTATATTCACATTGTTGTGCAACTGATCTCTAGAATTTTTCATCTTGCAAAACTGAAGCGCTATACCATTAAACAGTAACTCCCCATTTTCTCCTCCCTGCCAGCCCCTGGCAACTACCATTCTACTTTCTGTGCCTATGAATTTGACTACTCTAGATATCTCACACAAGTGAGAGGCATCACACAGTATTTGTCTTTTTGCGACTGGCTTATTTCACTTAGCACAATGTCTTTAAGCTTCACCCATGTTGTAGCATGTGATATGATTTCCTTCCTTTTTAAGGCTGAATAATATTCCATGGTATGTATACATCGTATTTTATTTATCCATCCATTCAATGAACACTTGGGTTGCTTCCACCCCTTGGCTATAGTGAATAATGCTGCTATTTTGAACATGGGTATGCAAATATCTCTTTGAGATTCTGCTTTCAATTATTTTTGATATACAGCAGTAGGATTGCCAAATCAATATGGTAATTCTATTTTTAGTTTTTGAGGAACTGCCATACCATTTTCCATAGTGTTGTGCTGTTTTACTTTCCCACCAACAATGCACAAGAGTTCTAATTTCTCCACATCCTTGTCAACACTTGTTTTCTGTTTTGTTTTGTTTTGATAGTAGCCATTCCAATGGGTGTGAGATGATGTCTCATTGTGGGTTTTTTTCCTTTTAAACAGGCTTTATTTTTTAGAGGAGTTTTAGGTTCACACCAAAATCGAGCAGAAAATGCACCGAGTTCCTGTAAACCCTCTGTCCCCACACAGGACAGCCTCATCCACTTTCAACATTCTACACCAAAGTGGTACATTTGTGACAATCGATGAATCTTACATCATTATCACCCAAAGTCCACAGTTTCATTAGTGTTCATTCTTGGTGTTGTACATTGTATGGGTTTTGATAAATGTAGAATGACATGTATCCATCATTATATTATCATACAGAATAATTTCACTGCCCTGAATATCCTCTATGCTCAGCCTATTCATCCCTCCTACCCTCCCCTCCTAACCCCTGTAACCACTAATCTTTTTACTGTTTCCATAGTTTTGCCTTTTTTAGAATGTCATATAGTTGGAATTGGAGAGCAGAATAGACCACCCCAAGAAATCATCCTTATTGTCAGAGATAGGGAATTCAAGGCTGAGAACGCTCTATAAACAAATTTTGTTACTTTTCATTAATTTGCTACCCCAAGTCCAAACCCCCTTGTTTTGTCAAATCTTCACAAGTAATTGTTTCTTTGTCTAAAAGGTTAAGAAGCAGCCTGCTTTGGTCACTTCTTTGAGTCTCACATTTCTTCAAGCACTCATATGTACAAATTAAATTTTTCTCCTGTTAATCTGTCTTATGTCTAATTATTAAACCAGCCACGAAACCTAGAAGGGAAGAAAGGAAAAGTTTTCCTCCCCTACAGAATAATACAGTATGCAGCCTTTTAAGATTGGCTTCTTTCACTTAGTAATATACTTTTAGAAAAAAAAAAATTTATTTATTTTGGTTGCTCTGGGTCCTAGTTGCGGCATGTGGGATCTTCGTTGCGGCATGCGTGTGGGATCTAGTTCCCCAACCAGGGATCAAACCCAGGCCCTCTGCGTTGGGAGCGCAGAGTCTTACCCACTGGACCACCAGGGAAGTCTCTTAGTAATATACTTTTAAGGATCCTCCATGTCTTTTCACGGCTTGATAGTTCTTTTTTTTTAGTGCTGAATAATATTCCATAGTTTGGATATACCACAGTTTTTTTTATTCATTCACCTACTGAAGGACATCTTGATTGCTTCCAAGTTTTGGTAATTATGAATAAGTCTGCTATAAACATTCATGTGCATGTTTTCGTGTGGACATAAGTTTTCAACTCATTTGTGTAAATACTAAAGAGCATGATAGCTGAATTATATGCTAAGAGTATGTTTAGTTTCGTAAGAAGCTGCCAGTCTTCCAAAGTGACTGCATCATTTTGCATTTTCACCACCAATGAATGAGAACTCCTGTTGCTCTACATCCTCACCAGCATTTGGTGTTGTCAGTGTTCTGGATTTTGACCAATCTAATAGGTGTGTAGTGGTGGAATCTCATTGTTGCTTTAATTTGCATTTCCCTATGACATGATGTGGAACATCTTTTCATATGCATGTTTACCATCTGTATATCTTCTTTGGCAAATTGTCTATTCAGGTCTTTGGCCCATTTTTAAGTTGGATTGTTAGTTTTCTATTGTTGACTTTTAAGAATTCTTTGTGTATTTTGAATAACAATCCTTTATCAATATGTCTTTTGCAAATATTCTCTCCCTGTCTGTGGCCTGTCTTCCCATTCTGACAGTGTCTTTTGCAGAGCAGAGGTTTTTAATATTAATTAAAATGAAATTATTATCCATTATTTATTTCATGGATCATAACTTTAGTGTTGTCTCTTATAAGTCATTGCCATATCCAAGGCCATCTAGTTTGTCTCCTGTGTTATCCTCTAGGAGTTTTATAGCTTTGTTGTTTTACATTTAGGTCTGCGATCCATTTTGAGTAAATTTTTGTGGAGGGTGTAAAGTCTGTGTCTAGATTCATTTTTTTAAATATTTTTTTAAAATTTAATTTTATTTTTGGCTGCGTTGGGTCTTCATTGCTGTGTGCAGGCTTTCTCTAGTTGCAGCGAGCAGGGGCTACTCTTCGTTGCAGTGCGCGGGCTTCTCATTGTGGTGGCTTCTCTTGTTGTGGAACATGGGCTCTAGGTGCGTGGGCTTCAGTTGTTGTGGTGCGTGGGCTCAGTAGTTGTGGCTCGTGGGCTCTAGAGGACAGACTCGGTAGTTGTGGCGCACAGGCTTAGTTGCTCCGCAGCATGTGGGATCTTCCTGGACCAGGGATCAAACCTGTGTCCCCTGCATTGGCAGGTGGATTCTTAACCACTGTGCCACGAAGGAAGTCCCTAGATTCATTTATTTTGCATGTGATGTCCAGCTGTTCCAGCACCATTTGTTGAAAAGACTCTCTTTTCTCCATTGTATTGTCTTCACTCCTTTGTCAAAGATCAGTTGACTACATTTATGTGGGTCTATTTCTGGGCTTTCTACTCTGTTCTGTTACTCTATTTGTCTATTCTTCCACCAATACCACACTGTCTTGATGACTGTAGCTTTATAGTAAATCTTGAAGCTGGGTAGTTGTTCTCTTCCTTCAAAATTGTGTTGGCTATTTTTTTCCCAGTTACTTCATTTTTACTAGTTCACATTTTCAGCAGACAAATCAAGGTGCAAACAGGGTCTTTTAGCCTTCCATAGAAACTTTAGAATCAGTTTATTAAAGTCTATAAATTAATTTGTTGGGATTTTTATTGGGATTGTGTTGAATCACAATCAAGTTTGGAAGAACTGACATTGTTACAGTATTGTATCTTCCTATCCATGAATATGGAGTATCTTTCCATTTATTTAGTTCTTCTTTGATTTCTTTCATAAGAGTTTTGTAGATTTTTCTCATATAAGTCTCGTACATATTTTGTTAGATTCATACCTATTCCTTTTTTGGGGGTGCTAATGTAAATGATACTAGATTTTTTCTTTTCTTTTTATTGAACTATAGTTGATTTACAATGTTGTGTTAATTTCTGCTGTATGGCAAAGTGATTCAGTTATACATATACATACATTCTTTTTTATATTCTTTTTCATTATGGTTTATCACAGGATGTTGAATATAGTGCCCTGTGCTATAAAGTAAGACTTTGTTGTTTATCCATTCTATAAATACTAGTTTGCAGCTGCTAACCCGGAACTCCCACTCCATCCCTCCCCCACACCCCTACCCCCTTGGCAACCACAAGTCTGTTCTCTATGTCTGTGAATCTGTTTCTGTTTCATAGATAAGTTCATTTGTGCCATATTTTAGATTCCACAATGATACTATATTTTTAATTTCAAATTCCACTTTTTCATTGTAAGAAAACAATTGACTTTTGAATATCCATCTTGTATCCTGCAACCTTGTATCCTGCAACCAGGATCACTTATTAGTTCCAGGAGGTTTTTGTTTTTTTTTTAATGTTGATTCTTTCAGATTTTCTACATAGATGATCAAAGTTTGTTTGATCATGGGGTAGCCAACCTTGGAGAGCTGAGCATGAGGTGGGGTGCTGGGCTGGTGGGCTGGTCCCGGGCTCCCTGGGTCAGGCTCCTGACCCCACTTCCACATGGAGGCATTTCTCAGGACAACTGGCACAAGGGCTGCAAGACTGGGGGCAAGAGAAAGCCCTACCACAGAAGTGGAAGTATGAGCTGGGACACCCCGCTGCCAACACCAAGAGTGGCCCCCGCCGCATACACACAGTCTGGGTGTGAGGAGGCGACAAGAAGTACCGGGCCCTGAGGCTGGACGTGGGGAGCTTCTCCTGGGGCTCAGAGTGTTGTACACGCAAGACAAGGATCACTGATGTTGTCTATAATGCATCCAACAACGAACTGGTCCATACTAAGACCCTGGTGAAGAACTGCATTGTGCTCATTGACAGCACATGTACCAACAGTGGTACGAGTCTCACTATACGCTGCCCCTGGGCCGCAAGAAGGGGGCCAGGCTGACTCCTGAGGAGGAATCGATTTTAAACAAAAAATGATCAAAATAAAAATTCAAAAGAAATATGATGAAAGGAAAAAGAATGCCAAAATCAGCAGTCTTCTAGAGGAGCAGTTCCAGCAGGGCAAGTTTCTTGCGTGCATCGCTTCAAGACCAGGCCAGTGTGGCAGACCAGATGGTTATGTGCTAGAGGGAAAGGAGCTGGAGTTCTATCTGAGGAAAATCAAGGCCCGGAAAGGCAAATAAATCCTCTTCCCTCCTATCTTAGCTCATGTAATAAAGGTGTTTATTGTTCTAAAAAAACAAAAAATTGTTTGATCACAGAAAGTTTTATTTCTTCCTTCTCAATCTGTATATTTTTATTTCCTTTTCTTGTCTTATCATATTAGCTAGGTTTTCAGTATGATGTTGAAAAACAGCAGTGAGATGGGACGTCCTTGCCTCATTTCTGATCTTAGCAGGAAATCTTCGAGTTTCTCACCACTAGGTATGATGTTAGCTGTAGGTTTTTTGTAGATCGTCTTTATCAAGTTGAGAAAGTTCCTCTCTATTCCTAGTTTGCTGAGAGTTTTTTAAAAAATAAATTTATTTATTTATTTTTGGCTGCATTGGGTCTTTGTTGCTGTGCATGGGCTTTCTCTAGTTGCGACGAGTGGGGGCCACTCTTCATTGCAATGCACGGGCTTCTCATTGCGGTGGCTTCTCTTGTTGCGGAGCATGGGCTCTAGGCGCGCGGGCTCAGTAGTTGTGGCACACAGGCTTAGTTGCTCTATGGCATGTGGGATCTTCCCGGACCAGGGCTCGAACCCATATCCCCTTCATTGGCAGGCAGATTCTTAATCACTGGGCCACCAGGGAAGCCCACCAAACATTTATTAATAGTTCTAAACCTTTTGTTTCTCTGTAAAAGGAAACCAATGTTCAGTAATTAATGTATCAGTATCTTATTTTATTTGGTAATGACCTAGTTATTCAATAAACTTCCATCATTTAACTTAATTTAGCACAACTCTAAATTTTCATGTTGTCGAACATTTGGAGAGGTTTTTTTTTTTTTTGGCTGCAACCCCACGTGGCACGTGGGATCTTAGTTCCCAGGCCAGGGATCAAGCCTGTGACCACTGCGGTGGAAGTGTGGAGTCTTAACCACTGGACCACCAGGGAAGTCCCTGGAGAGATTATTTTTAGATGGGCATTCCTAAAACATAATTATTCCTAAAAAGTTCAACCAAAACTCTTATCTCATTTGCATTTTCTTTCCTTAAAAGTTTCCTCACATTGAGTTTCCCCAGCAGTCAGCCACAAAGGGCTTATGGACTGCTGAGATCCTGATCTCCTTAGCTCTCACCCATGGCCAAGTCGAGCCTGAGGCAGCCAGAACCCCTGGGCCACTGGTCTTCAGTAGCAAGCATCCTCACCCATTTACCCCAGGGTGCTGAAAACAATTTCATTTTCTACACATGCAGTGAGTGAAAATGGCTGGAAAGCAGTGAGAAGAACTGGTTTCTCCATTTCCCTGGCCCTGAACCAAGACGGCGGAGTAGAAGGACGTGCTCTCACTCCCTCTTGTGAGAACACCAGAATCACAACTAGCTGCTGGACAATCATCGACAGGAACACACTGGAACTCACCAAAAAAGATACCCCACATCCAAAGACAAAGGAGAAGCCACAATGAGATGGTAGGAGGGGCACAATCACAGTGAAATCAAATCCCATAACTGCTGGGTGAGTGACTCACAGACTGGAGAACACTTATACCACAGAAGTCCTCCCACTGAGGTGAACGTACTGAGCCCCACGTCAGGCTTCCCAACCTGGGGGTCCAGCAACGGGAGGAGGAATTCCTAGAGAATCAGACTTTGAAGGTTAGTGGGATTTGATTACAGGACTTTGACAGGACAGGGGGAAACAGAGACTCCACTCCTGGAGGGCACACACAAAGTAGTGTGTGCATTGGGACCCAGGGGAAGAAGCAGTGACCCCAGGGGAGACTGAACCAGATCTACCTGCTAGTGTTGGAGAGCCTCCTGCAGAGGTGGGGGGTGGCTGTTGCTCACCATGGGGACAAGGACACTGGCAGCAGAAGTTCTGGGAAGTACTCCTTGGCGTGAGCCCTCCCAGAGTCTGTCATTAGCCCCACCAAAGAGTCCGGGTAGGATCCAGTGTTGGGTTGCCTCAGGCCAAACAATCAACAGGGAGAGAACCCAGCCCCACCCATCAGCAGTCAAGCGGGTTAAAGTTTTACTGAGCTCTGACCACCACAGCAACAGTCAGCTCTACCCACCACCAGTCACTCCCATCAGGAAACTTGCACAAGCCTCTTAGGTAGCCTCATCCACCAGAGGGCAGACAGCAGAAGCAAGAAGAACTACAATCCTGCAGCCTGTGGAACAAAAACCACATTCACAGAAAGATAGACAAGATGAAAAGGCTATGTACCAGATGAAGGAACAAGATAAAACCCCAGAAAAACAACTAAATGAAGTGGAGATAGGCAACCTTCTAGAAAAAGAATTCAGAATAATGATAGTGAAGATGATCCAGGACCTCGGAATAAGAATGGAGGCAAAGATTGAGAAGACACAAGAAATGTTTAACAAAGACCTAGAAGAATTAAAGAACAAACAAACAGAGATGAACAATACAATAACTGAAATGAAAACTACACTAGAAGGAATCAATAGTAGAATAACTGAGGCAGAAGAACGGATAAGTGACCTAGAAGACAGAATGGTGGAATTCACTGCTGAGGAAGAGAATAAAGAAAAAAGAATGAAAAGAAATGAAGACAGCCTAAGAGACCTCTGGGACATTAAACACAACAACATTTGCATTATAGGGGTCCCAGAAGGAGAAGAGAGAGAGAGGACCAGAGAAAATATTTGAAGAGATTATAGTCGAAAACTTCCCTAACATGGGAAAGGAAATAGCCACCCAAGTCCAGGAAGCGCAGTGAGTCCCATACAGGATAAACCCAAGGAGAAACACGCCGAGACACATAGTAATCAAATTGGCAAAAATTAAAGACAAAGAAAAATTATTGAAAGCAGCAAGGGAAAAATGACAAATAACATACAAGGGAACTCCCATAAGGTTAACAGCTGATTTCTCAGCAGAAACTCTACAAGCCAGAAGGGAGTGGCATGATATACTTAAAGTGATGAAAGGGAAGAACCTACAACCAAGATTACTCTACCCGGCAAGGATCTCATTCAGATTTGATGGAGAAATCAAAAGCTTTACAGACAAGCAAAAGCTAAGAGAATTCAGCACCACCAAACCAGCTCTACAACAAATGCTAAAGGAACTTCTCTAAGTGGGAAACACAAGAGAAGAAAAGGACCTACAAAAACAAACCCAAAACAATTAAGAAAATGGTCATAGGAACAAACATATCGATAATTACCTTAAACCTGAATGGATTAAATGCTCCAACCAAAAGACACAGGCTTGCTGAATGGATACAAAAACAAGACCTATATATATGCTGTCTACAAGAGACCCACTTCAGACCTAGGGACACATACAGACTGAAAGTGAGGGGATGGAGAAAGATATTCCATGCAAATGGAAATCAAAAGAAAGCTGGGGGCTTCCCTGGTGGCACAGTGGTTGAGAATCTGCCTGTCAATTCAGGGGACATGGGTTCAAGCCCTGGTCTGGGAAGATTCCACATGCCATGGAGCAACTGGGCCCGTGAGCCACAACTACTGAGCCTGCGCATCTGGAGCCTGTGCTCCGCAACAGGAGAGGCCGCGACAGTGAGAGGCCCGCGCACCGCGATGAAGAGTGGCCCCCGCTTGCCGCAACTAGAGAAAGCCCTCGCACAGAAACGAAGACCCAACACAGCCAAAAATAAATAAATAAATAAAATAAATTTATAAAAAAAAAAAAAGAAAGCTGGAGTAGCTATACTCATATCAGATAAAATAGACTTTAAAATAAAGAATGTTACAAGAGACAAGGAAGGACACTACATAATGATCAAGGGATCAATCCAAGAAGAAGATATAACAATTATAAATATATATGCACCCAACATAGGAGCATCTCAAAACATAAGGCAACTGCTAACAGCTATAAAACAGGAAATCGACAGTAACACAATAATACTGGGGGACTTTAACACCTCACTTACGCCAATGGACAGATCATCCAAAATGAAAATAAGGAAACAGAAGCTTTAAATGACACAATAGACCAGATAGATTTAATTGATATTTATAGGACATTCCATCCAAAACCAGCAGATTACACTTTCTTCTCAAGTGCGCACGGAACATTCTCCAGGATAGACCACATCTTGGGTCACAAATCAAGCCTCAGTAAATTTAAGAAAATTGAAATCATATCAAGCATCTTTTCTGACCACAACACTATGAGATTAGAAATGAATTACAGGGAAAAAAATGTAAAAAACACAAACACATGGAGGCTAAACAATACGTTACTAAATAACCAAGAGATCACTGAAGAAATCAAAGAGGAAATCAAAAAATACCTAGAGACAAATGACAATGAAAACACGACAATCCAAAACCTATGGGATGTAGCAAAAGCAGTTCTTAGAGGGAAGTTTATAGGTATACAAGCCTACCTAAAGAAACAAGAAAAATCTCAAGGAAACAATCTAACCTTACACCTAAAGGAACTAGAGAAAGAACAAACAAAACCCAAAGTTAGCCGAAGGAATGAAATCATAAAGATCAGAGCGGAAATAAATGAAATCGAAACAAAGAAAACAATAGCAAAGATCAATACAACTAAAAGCTGGTTCTTTGAGAAGATAAACAAAATTGATAAGCCATTAGCCAGACCCATTAAGAAAAAGAGGGAGAGGACTCAAATCAATAAAATTAGAATTGAAAAAGGAGAAGTTACAGCAGACACTGCAGAAATACAAAGCATCCTAAGAAACTACTACACGCAACTCTATGCCAATAAAATGGACAACCTGGAAGAAATGGACAAATTCTTAGAAAGGTATAACCTTCCAAGACTGAACCAGGAAGAAAGAGAAAATATGAACAGACTAATCACAAGCAATGAAATTGAAACTGTGATTAAAAATCTTCCAGCAAACAGAAGTCCAGGACCAGATGGCGTCACAGGTGAATTCTATCAAACATTTAGAGAAGAGCTAACACCTATCCTTCTCAAACTCTTCCAAAAAATTGCAGAGGAAGGAACACTCCGAAACTCATTCTATGAGGCCACCATCACCCTGATACCAAAAGCAGACAAAGATACTACAAAAAAAGAAAATTACAGACCAATATCACTGATGAACATAGATGCAAAAATCCTCAACAAAATACTAGCAAACAGAATCCAACAACACATTAAAAGGATCATACACCACGATCAAGTGGGATTTATCCCAGGGATGCAAGGATTCTTCAATATACGCAAATCAATCAATGTGATACACCATATTAACAAATTGAAGAAAAACCATATGATCATCTCAATAGATGCAGAAAAAGCTTTTGACAAAATTCAACACCCATTTATGATAAAAACTCTCCAGAAAGTGGGCATAGAGGGAACCTACCTCAATATAATAAAGGCCATATACGACAAACCCACAGCAAACATCATTCTCAATGGTGAAAAACTGGAAGCATTTCCTCTAAGATCAGGAACGAGACAAGGATGTCCACTCTCACCACTATTATTCAGCATAGTTTTGGAAGTCCTAGCCACGGCAATCAGAGAAGAAAAAGAAATACACGGAATACAAATTGGAAAAGAAGTAAAACTGTCACTGTTTGCAGATTATATGATACTATACATAGAGAATCCTAAAAGTGCCACCAGAAAACGACTAGAGGTAATCAATGAATTTGGTAAAGTTGCAGGATACAAAATTAATGCACAGAAATCTCTTGCATTCCTATACACCAATGATGAAAAATATGAAAGAGAAATTATGGAAACACTCCCATTTACCATTGCAACAAAAAGAATAAAATACCTAGGGAGACAAAAGACCTGTATGCAGAAAACTATAAGACACTGATGAAAGAAATTAAAGATGATGCCAACAGATGGAGAGATATACCATGTTCTTGGATTGGAAGAATCAATATTGTGAAAATGAGTATACTACCCAAAGCAATCTACAGATTCGATGCAATCCCTATCAAATTACCAATGGCATTTTTTATGGAACTAGAACAAATCATCTTAAAATTTGTATGGAGACACAAAAGACCCCGAATAGCCAAAGCAGTCTTGAGGGAAAAAAACGGAGCTGGAGGAATCAGACTCCCTGACTTCAGACTATACTACAAAGCTACAGTAATCAAGACAATATGGTACTGGCACAAAAACAGAAATATAGATCAATGGAACAAGATAGAAAGCCCAGAGATAAACCCACGCACCTATGGTCAACTAATCTATGACTAAGGAGGCAAAGATATACAGTGGAAAAAGACAGTCTCTTCAATAAGTGGTGCTGGGAAAACTGGACAGCTACATGTAAAAGAATGAAGTTGGAACACCCCCTAACACCATACACAAAAATAAACTCAAAATGGATTCGAGACCTAAATGTAAGACCGGACACTATAAAACTCTTAGAGGAAAACATAGGAAGAACATTCTTTGACATAAATCACAGCAAGATCTTTTTTGATCCACTTCCTAGAGTAATGGAAATAAAAACACAAATAAACAAATGGGACCTAATGAAACTTCAAAGCTTTTGCATAGCAAAGGAAACCATAAACAAGACGAAAAGACAACCCTCAGAATGGGAGAAAATATTTGCAAACGAATCAACGGACAAAGGATTAATCTCCAAAATATATAAACAGCTCATGCAGCTCAATATTAAAGAAACAAACACCCCAATCCAAAAATGGGCAGAAGACCTAAATAGACATTTCTCCAAAGAAGACATACAGATGCCCAAGAAGCACATGAAAAGATGCTCAACATCACTAATTATTAGAGAAATGCAAATCAAAACTACAATGAGGTATCACCTCACACCAGTTAGAATGGGCATCATCAGAAAATCTACAAACAACAAATGCTGGAGAGGGTGTGGAGAAAAGGGAACCCTCTTGCACTGTTGGTGGGAATGTAAATTGATACAGCCACTATGGAGAACAGTATGGAGATTCCTTAAAAAACTAAAAATAGATTTACCATATGATCCAGCAATCCCACTACTGGGCGTATACCCAGAGAGAGTCATAATTCAAAAAGACACATGCACCCCAATGTTCATTGCAGCACTATTCACAATAGCCAGGTCATGGAAGCAACCTAAATGCCCATCGACAGACAAATGGATAAAGAAGAAGTGGTACATATATACAATGGAATATTACTCAGCCATAAAAAGAAACGAAATTGAGTCATTTGTTGAGACGTGGATGGATCTAGAGACTGTCATACAGAGTGAAGTAAGTCAGAAAGAGAAAAACAAATATCGTATATTAACGCATGTATGTGGAACCTAGAAAAATGGTACAGATGAGCCGGTTTACAGGGCAGAAGTTGAGACACAGATGTAGAGAACAGATATATGGACACCAAGGGGGGAAAACTGCGGTGGGGTGGGGATGGTGGTGTGCTGAATTGGGCGATTGGGATTGACATGTATACACTGATGTGTATAAAATTGATGACTAATAAGAACCTGCAGTATAAACAAACAAACAAACAAAACAACTAATACTAAACTTTCATTGGGTTATTTGTATGGAAATATGTTAATATAAATGTTTCAGACATTACATGAAATTTCTAAAAATCTTATATATTCCGGTATAATGTTATAAGTCATAATTCTAGTTATTACTTTAAAATGTATATCTCAGAGCTAACTAAATTTCCTTGTCAATTGCATTATTATGAACTGTCATCAAATCTTTAACTGTGGTCATTTTTAAGTCTTTTGTCATTGACAGACAGTTCTGGGTGTACTCTGATGCTTTCGCAAATATGTTCCTATAAAAGGGTTTCATCTTCAAGGAATTCATGGAAAAGACTGACAAGTACAGGTTTCTGGTAACTGACTGTACTGCTGAACGGAATGAATAAGCAATTTCAGAACTCTAATGAAAAACTGATGAACTCGGGCTTCCCTGGTGGTGCAGTGGTTGGGAGTCCGCCTGCCAATGCAGGGGACACGCGTTCGAGCCCTGGTCCGGGAAGATCCCGCGTGCCGCGGAGCAGCTAGGCCCGTGCGCCACTACTATGGAAGCCAACACGCCTGGAGCCCGTGCTCCGCAACGGGAGAGGCCACTGCGGTGAGGGGCCCGCGCGCCGCAGCGAAGAGTAGCCCCCGCTTGCAAAAGCCCGCCCGCAGCAACAAGGATCCAGCACAGCCAAGAATAAATTAATTAATTAATTAAATTTAAAAAAAAACAATTAAAAAAAAAAAAAACTGATGAACTCATAAAAGGGCTAACAAAGATCAAGATGAAAAAAGAAATTAATTACATGGGACTGAGTGAACTGATGAGGATGATTATAATTTTTGTGACTTTCTGTTTGAATTTAAAAAAAAATCCCACAAGGACTCAGAGGCAAAGAATATACAAATCAATTTTCACTGCAAAGTAAAGGAGCTGTTACAGTGGAGGATTACTGGACTGAATGTCAATATTATGACATAGTATGAGTCTGTTTCATGTTTGGTAATTGCAATCATTGTTGCTTTTGTTGTGGTCATCCATTTACAATGCTTGGTGTCAGTCTATTTATCTCTTGTAAAAATAAAATACAGTGTGTGTGTGTGAAAAAAAAGTGTTCATTTATCTATTTCATATTTATTGACTACATCTTAGACACTGTGTTAGCTGCTTGTTCTAGATGTTAGTAAAATATAGACCTTCCTGCTCAAAGGGTCACAGTATTTGTGGGAAAACAAAAAAATGAACAACCTATGTCTCAAATAGCTTTGTACTTCCCAAAGAGAACACACCTCGTAGGTACAATAAATATATGTATTATAAAAAAAAAAAAAGAATCCAAGACTTAATTTTTTTTAAATTGCTTTCTCATGCCCCTGCCAACCCTCTAGCACTCTTGTTGCCCTTACTCTGGTCTACTTTTTATTTTTCAATCTTTCTTATCACTTCCAAGCTCTCATATAATGTATTTATTTATTATGCTCATTGTCTGTTTGTCCTACTGGAAGGTAAACCCATGAGGACAGGGATTTTTGTTTGGTTCCATTACCCTTCCCAAGTGCCCAGAAGTGTCTGGCACATGATATATGCCCCATAAATATTTGTTAAAAGAATGACTTCATGAATCTCCCTGGGTGTATTGCACAGTGGTTGCAACCTAAGGATATGGCCTGACAGACCTTTCAGAGTGGGGTGTCAAACAGCTCCATTATTCCATTATTGGTTGGTCCTCCACACTCTTTCCCTGATCTTTAAGGAGTCAGATTCTGTTTGGCGAACTGTCTTCTTGGAATGTGCTGGAGATGGCTTTACCTATCAGATCTCTTTGGTGGATCACCTTGATTTTTCCTATCCCACTGTCAGCCTGCACATCGTACACATGTAGGATTCTCAGTTAGTTTCTGGTAGAATGGGACAGCCTGTCTACCAGTCAGCCATTTGGAGCTTACTGGAATAGCAGGAGGCCACAGCTATGCAGGGCTCATGGAAGGAAGTCCTCCTTCAGGACTTGTCAGACCACAAGGGACATTTTGGATCTCAAGACATCAGCTCCTTTTGGAGCTTGGCATTAGGTCCTCCGCCTCAGGAAGGAGACTCAAAACAAGGCCTGGCCCAAAGCCAGTCCCCTCTCCCATACTTCAGTTCTGCTCCCAGGATGGGGAACAATATCATTCTTCCTTCCTCCTACAGCATTTACATCAAAGTGCTCACCTTCTTGGGACCCTTGCTTGGCCTTCATATCAACTTGGCCCCTAGCAAGGGAGGACACCCAATTAAGCAAATGAAAGTTCCCTTCTTCAGATTGATCCCACTTGTTTTCAGAGTGAACTGGGTGTGGTGCTATGTTAAGACAGCTCATATGTCCAATTGCTGATGTCCACTCAGTGACACTGCTGTGCCTAAGATGTTGCAATTTCAGTCCAAGTAAAATGGATCAGCTCTACAGCACAGGGATTGGTGGCTGCAAATTTTCTCTGGCACCTTTTGCATAGTAGCATGGGTTTCTTCCATGGACTTGGGCCGGCTTGATCTCAGGATGGGTTTTCAGGGTGCACTTGATATTGTGAAATAAAATTCATATTTTATGGCAAGACAAGAAAAATTTAAACATAAAAATTTTCTCTGCCCTTTGGCCTACTCTGTGCATTGTGTATCTGCATTATACATCAACCAAAGCTTCCCCATTGGCAGAAATACCTGCTTAACAATAAAGAACAATATTCTCCTAGCATCAACAAGACAACTCCTTAAAGATAACATTCCTTCCTGATCTTGTAAGGGGCCACGATGATGCTTAGATCTGGATTGTGTAAACTGTCATTTAATGTACAGCCCTCTGTCTCGATAAACTTATATAACTCTGCCTTGACTTCTAACAGGAGGAACAGTTCTCAGAGCTTTCTGAGATGTTTTTCCTGGATTATAATCCTCAATTTGGCTTGAATAAAATTTTCCATTTTTTTCTTAGATTGACTGATTAATTTTTTGTTGACAATATGACCTGACTAGGTTAAAACCCCAGGTGTGGTACTGTTCCTCCTTTCTGCCTTCAAATGTATTGCTTTCTACGATGGGACTGTGTGTGTGTGTGTGTGTGTGTGTGTGTGTGGTGTGTGTTCCCCTACCAGTGAAGAAAACCTTATTTTCTTTAGTAATGTACCTGATAAGGAAGCTCGCCTTGCCAAGGAAGTGTTAATTTTCTTGCAGATGACAAAACTGTCTCCCTGGAGGAAAGAATATTCTTCCTGGCAACATAATATTGCCCTTTAGGAAGCCATAGCCTTAGAACCATCACATAAGGAGTGTTTGACACTTCCTGGGCCTGGCTCATCTATAGAACTGGCTTCCCCAGGGATCTTAGGTCTCCCAGGAAGTTACATCTAGCTCCCACTTGATTTTCTTTTATTTAAAATGATCATTCAGATGATAGAGTGTCTGTGTGTTTCCAGTTTGTCCCATTGCAAAAGAATGCCATTTATTCATTCAGTAGGCCTTTGTTAGCACTCCCTCCATGTCACAGCTTAGCTTGGTGATGGGTAAACATTTAGAAGAAAAAGATACTGTTCTTGGCTGAGGAGCTCCTGATCTAGAAAAGGGAGCACAGAGTGACAAGGCCATTGAGTGCAAGGTGATAGGGGCTGACATTCGGGACGCACGGTGGTGTGGGAGCCCAGAGGCTCTGGGAAGGTTTTATAAGGGAGAGAACTTTGAGGTGAGCCTTCAAGGGTGTGTAGGATTTTGTTACTTTGGGGGTGTGGGGGTGGGGGTGGGGCAGGGCGGGGCGGGATAACTCTGCAGTCAGAGGGAATGCCAGTGAAAAGTTCAAAGTGTGAAAGGGTATTTGATGTTCCTTGAATAATACAGTGAGAAGCCCCATGAGGTTTGAGCATGGAGATGAGAATGGTCTTGAATGAGAGGTGTGCACTTTCTTCTATTGTTTATGGTGAGCAGCTGAGGGCTGTGAGTCTAGCTGGCAGGTAGAATGAGAGTACAGGGCCCAATCTGTACTGGGAGGTGTTGTGGTGGAATTGATCCTGGCCCAGTTTCTTGCTGCCATTTCACCAGGGAATGCAAACTCAACATCCAGAGGCTTGGGCTCTTATTCTTTTTGAGCTCCAATCTCCCCATCAACTGCGACAGGCACTTATATTTGAAAGTTAACAGTGGTGTCTGTTTGCTTACTTGCATAGCATTTTACAAGGAAACAGCAACTACCATCTGCCAAGTGACTTTTTCTTTGACTTAGAATTTTGGGGCAAAAAAATATGCATGGAATATCTGCATACGTGTATGTAAAAAATCAAACAATCTTTATTGTGAAATATAACATACATAGAGAAAATGTATATTTACAGTTGAAAGAGGAAATAATAAAGTGAACAGCTGCATACTCATCTCTCAGGTTGGGAAACAGACTGTTACCAGAACCATAACTAATCTTCTGTTTGTCCCTCCCCCACAAACCACTCAATGTCCCTAACCTCCCCCAGATAACCACTAGCCTCACTTACGTATGTCTTCTTTGCTTTTCTTTGTGGTTTTACTTCTGTGTATGTACTCCTAAAGAATGCACTGTATAGCTTTGAAAACCCGAGTAGTAAACCCATCTGTGTAAGGAAAGGACAGTATGGCCACTGTTAGATGAAGCTCCAGAGGATACACTGAACAGAGGTTCTGAGGCATACCTCAGAACTTCCCTCTCAGGGAAGTTGGTGGGCAAGATCGTGAGTGAGTCTTGGAGGGTCTCACCACAGTTGGGAAATCCCACAGGGCTCTGGAGTTTCCAGGTGCTGCACATCTGGCAGCATTATGATAGGAGGAAGGGGCTATTTCTATGTGGTGGGCTGAGCGTTCTCAGCTGATGCAGGCAGCAGGGCATGGAACAGAGCAAGAACTTTTCCTGTATAACCAAGTACAGATGAAAATCAGGACCAGGCTCAGTAGGCCGTGTGTCTTCCGGTTATAAAGACGGTGCAATGAAAGTCAGCATCAAGCGATTCTCCTTCAACGTTCTCCTGGGGATTTCCATCACTTCTTTCCATGTTGGGTCTTCTGGTCCTTCTAACCCATCTCTTCCCCTTTCTTGTTTATCTCTTTTGCTTTTGTGGGGAACATCACAGTAACCTTTCAAGAAAAGATGCTTGGGAGGTCAATTTTTAGACTCTTCATGCCTGAAAATATCCTTATTCAACCTTCCCCCTTGACTGCTGGTTTATCTTGGATATGAAATTCTAGGATGGAAATAATTTTCTTTCAATATTTTGAAATGATTACTCCTTTGTCTTCTTGCCTCCAGAGTTGTTGTTGATAAATCTAAAGCCATTGTGATTCTTGATGTTTTTGTGTGTGACTTGTTTTTTTTCTCTTTTCAAGTTTTTGGAATCTTCTATTTGTCCCCAGTGTTCTGGAATTTCACAGTAACTTTCCTTGGTATGGGTCTGTAGGTTTTTGAAGCCTTCTTCCAACCTTCAAGTCAAGATCTTCAGTTCTGGCAACATT
The DNA here is from genome assembly GCF_028023285.1 of Balaenoptera ricei. Lineage (NCBI taxonomy): Eukaryota > Metazoa > Chordata > Mammalia > Artiodactyla > Balaenopteridae > Balaenoptera > Balaenoptera ricei. Next base: position 163,353,962 of record NC_082641.1, read on the forward strand.
TCTAAAATTATTATTATTTTTTGTGGTTGTTGATTATCTTCTCCCCTCCATTTTCTCATTTAGATGGTTGAGCTCCTGGAGAGTTTCCCTCATTTTTCTTATCTTTTCCAGCCCTTTTTTTTGCCCTCCTTATTGGGAGAGTTCCTCAAATTATCTTCCAACTTTCACATTGCATATTCTCCATTTATGCCTTCAGATTTTGAATTTCCAAGACCTTTTTTTCTTCTTCTTCTGAATCTTCATTCCTTCCTTCCTTTTCCCCTCCATCCCTCTCTCTCTCCTTTCCTTCTGTCCTTCTTTCTTTTTTAAAAATAGCATTGTTATTGTTTTAAGGATATTTATTTTTTTTAAAGCATGACATTTAAAAAAATTAACTAATTTATTTATTTATTTATTTTTTGGCTGTATTGGGTCTTCGTTGCTGTGCATGGGCTTTCTCTAGTTGCGGTGAGCAGGGGCCACTCTTCGTTGCGGTGCGAGGGCTTCTAATTGTGGTGGCTTCTCTTGTTGCGGAGCACAGGCTCTAGGCGTGCGGGTTTCAGTAGTTGTGGCTCGCGGGCTCTAGAGTGCAGGCTCAGTAATTGTGTCGCACGGGCTCAGTTGCCCCATGGCATGTGGGATCCTCCCGGACGAGGGCTTGAACCCATGTCCCCTGCATTGGTAGGGGGATTCTTAACCACTGTGCCACCAGGGAAGTCTCAAGAATATTTAATTTTTTAAAGATTTCAATGATAGTTTTTAAAAATCTTACTCAATTAAACATTTACATACAGTAGTATTCACTATTTTTGGTGTTTAATTTGAAGAGTTTTAACCCATGTATAAAATATTCTCCCTGCATAGTGTCTATTTCCTCCAGGTTGCTTTTTTTCTCTTTTGTTTAAATGTGTTCGACATTTTTCTCAGATGTCTAGCAATTCCTGACTCCCTGCTCGTGATTAAGAATGGGGCCTAAGAGACTAACTGGGGACTTTTTGAAAACACGGTGGGCCTTGTCAACTGGGAGCTTCACAGTGGGTGTTGACGTAGGCCAATTGTTTGGGGTCAGATTCCCCAGTGAGGAGCCCTCCAGACTCCTGCATTCAGCATGTAGTATGTTTTTAGTATTTCCACCCTGTCTTATTCCTTTAAATATATTTTTATTACTTATTAGCTTACGACAGTATCTAGTTACTATTCTGCTGGGAAAGATGAGAAAATCAACATATTTATACTATCTTCCACCATTTCTGCCTCTCCTTTACCGACTTTACTGAAGACAGTTTCTTTGATTATTTCTAAGTCTATTTTCTGGAACCAAAGTCGCTGCAGTGATTTTTGGCTCAGTTGTACATGTGAATGTATTCAGTGCTCACTACTGACTTTGTTGCTGTCATTGCTAGTTTTTCTGTTCATTTTGGCTGAAAATTGTCTTCTAGGACAGTGATTTTCCAACTTTTATGTTCTTAAGATTCACCTGGAGATCTTCAGACTCTGGTTCAGTGGGTCTAGGACGGGGTCTGAAAGTCTGAGTGCCGGACTGGCATCTCCCAGGTGAGGCTGATGTTGCAGATCACACTGCAAGTGGCAAGATTCTAGCAGGCTCTTCATGAGTTCTGAAACTTTGAAAACATCTCTCTGATGCCTTGATACTTGTGTGAGATTTGAGCATGAAATTCTTGGGTCACATTTTTTTCCTCGATGACTTTGCAGACATTGCTGCACTATCTGCTGATGTTGAAAGTTTTTTGGAGATTCTGAAGGTAGCTTGATCTACCCCTTGCAGGTGGCTTGATTTTTGTGTGCTTGTTTCTTTTTGGCCTGGAAGCCACGAGATTGTTGCTTTGCTTTATCTTTGAAATTCAGTGTCCTTGCAGGTGATGTCTCAGTGCTGACTGATGTGTGAGAGCTCTTTTCTGGGATGTGGCGTGATGCCCTTTTAAATCCGTGGACTCAAAGTTTCTTCTGTTTTGCAAGAGTTACCTGAATCTTTTTGTCTTATTTTCATCTAAATCATTTTTTAAAATATTGAGATATAGGACTTCCCTGGTGGCGCAGTGGTTAAGAATCCGCCTGCCAGTGCAGGGGACACGAGTTCGAGCCCTGGTCCGGGAAGATCCCACGTGCCACGGAGCAACTAGGCCCGTGAGCCACAACTACTGAGCCTGTGCTCTAGAGCCCGTGAGCCACAACTACTGAGCTCACATGCCACAACTACTGAAGCCCGCGTGCCTAGAGCCCATGTTCCGCAACAAGAGAAGCCACCGCAATGATAAACCCACGCACCTCAACAAAGAGTAACCACTGCTCGTGGCAACTAGAGAAAGCCCACGGACAGCAATGAAGACCGAATGCAGCCAAAAAATAAATTAAATTTTAAAATATTGAAATATAATTCGCACACTATTTTAGTATATTTATCCTTTTCAAGTATACAATTCAATGGTTTTAAAGTATAGTCACGAGATTAACCAAGATGGCGGAGTAGAAGGACGTGCTGTCACTCCCTCTTGCGAGAGCACCAGAATCACAACTGGCTGCTGGACAATCATTGACAGGAAGACCCTGGACTTCACCAAGGAGGATACCCCACGTCCAAGGACAGAGGAGAAGCCACAGTGAGATGGTAGGAGGGGCGCAATCAGAGTAAAATCAAACCCCATAACTGCTGGGTGGGTGACTCACAGACTGGTGAACACTTATACCACAGAAGTCCACCCACTGGAGTAAAGGTTCTGAGCCCCACGTCAGGCTTCCCAACCTGGGGGTCAGGCAACGGGAGGAGGAATTCCTAGAGAATCAGACTTTGAAGCCTAGTGGGAATTGGATTGCAGGACTTTGACGGGACTGGGGGAAACAGAGATCCCACTCTTGGAGGGCACACACAAAGTAATGTGTGCATCAGGACCCAGGGGAAGGAGCAGTGAGCCTGGGGGAGACTGAACCAGACCTACCTGCTGGTGTTGGGGGGTCTCCTGCAGAGGCGAGTGGTGGCTCTGTTTCACCGTGGGGATAAGGACACTGGCAGCAGAGGTTCTGGGAAGTTCTCCTTGGCGTGAGCCCTCCCAGAGTCTGCCATTAACCCCACCAAAGAGCACGGGTAGGCTCCAGTGTTGGATTGCCTCAGGCAAAACAGCCAACAGGGAGGGAACCCAGCCCCACCCATCAACAGTCAAGTGGATTAAGGTTTTACTGAGCTCTGACCGCCACAGCAACAGTCAGCTCTACCCACCACCAGAGCCTCCCATCAAGCCTCTTAGATAGCCTCAACCACCAGAGGGCAGACAACAGAAGCAAGAAAAACTATAATCCTGCAGCCTGTGGAACAAAAACCACAGTTACAGAAAGATAGAGAAGATGAAAAGGCAGAGGGCTATGTCCCAGATGAAGGAACAAGATAAAACCCCAGAAAAACAACTAAATGAAGTGGAGATAGGCAACCTTCCAGAAAAAGAATTCAGAATAATGATAGTGAAGATGATCCAGGACCTTGGAATAAGAATGGAGGCAAAGATTGAGAAGATGCAAGAAATGATTAACAAAGACCTAGAAGAATTAAAGAACAAACAAACAGAGATGACCAATACAATAACTGAAATGAAAACTACACTAGAAGGAATCAATAGCAGAATAACTGAGGCAGAAGAACGGATAAGTGACCTGGAAGACAGAATGATGGAATTCACTGCTGCGGAACAGACTAAAGAAAAAAGAATGAAAAGAAATGAAGACAGCCTAAGAGACCTCTGGGACAACATTAAACGCAACAACATTCGCATTATAGGGGTCCCAGAAGGAGAAGAGAGAGAGAAAGGACCAGAGAAAATATTTGAAGAGATTATAGTCGAAAACTTCCCTAACATGGGAAAGGAAATAGCCACCCAAGTCCAGGAAGCGCAGTGAGTCCCATACAGGATAAACCCAAGGAGAAACACGCCGAGACACATAGTAATCAAAGTGGCAAAAATTAAAGACAAAGAAAAATTATTGAAAGCAGCAAGGGAAAAACGACAAATAACATACAAGGGAACTCCCATAAGGTTAACAGCTGATTTCTCAGCAGAAACTCTGCAAGCCAGAAGGGAGTGGCATGATATACTTAAAGTGATGAAAGGGAAGAACCTACAACCAAGATTACTCTACCCGGCAAGGATCTCATTTAGATTTGATGGAGAAATCAAAAGCTTTACAGACAAGCAAAAGCTAAGAGAATTCAGCACCACCAAACCAGCTCTACAACAAATGCTAAAGGAACTTCTCTAAGTGGGAAACACAAGAGAAGAAAAGGACCTACAAAAACAAACCCAAAACAATTAAGAAAATGGTCATAGGAACATACATATCGATTATTACCTTAAACGTGAATGGATTAAATGCCCCAACCAAAAGACATAGACTGGCTGAATGGATACAAAAACAAGACCCATATATATGCTGTCTACAAGAGACCCACTTTAGACCTAGGGACACATACAGACTGAAAGTGAGGGGATGGAAAAAGATATTCCATGCAAATGGAAATCAAAAGAAAGCTGGAGTAGCTATACTCATATCAGATAAAATAAACTTTAAAATAAAGAATGTTACAAGAGACAAGGAAGGACACTACATAATGATCCAGGGATCAATCCAAGAAGAAGATATAACAATTATAAATATATATGCACCCAACATAGGAGCACCTCAATACATAAGGCAACTGCTAACAGCTATAAAAGAGGAAATCGACAGTAACACAATAATAGTGGGGGACTTTAACACCTCACTTACACCAATGGACAGATCATCCAAAATGAAAATAAATAAGGAAACAGAAGCTTTAAATGACACAATAGACCAGATAGATTTAATTGATATATATCGGACATTCCATCCAAAAACAGCAGATTACACGTTCTTCTCAAGTGCGCACGGAACATTCTCCAAGATAGATCACATCTTGGGTCACAAATCAAGCCTCAGTAAATTTAAGAAAATTGAAATCATATCAAGCATCTTTTCTGACCACAACGCTATGAGATTAGAAATGAATTACAGGGAAAAAAACGTAAAAAGGACAAACACATGGAGGCTAAACAATACGTTACTAAATAACCAAGAGATCACTGAAGAAATCAAAGAGGAAATCAAAAAATACCTAGAGACAAATGACAATGAAAACACGACGACCCAAAACCTATGGGATGCAGCAAAAGCAGTTCTAAGAGGGAAGTTTATAGCTATACAAGCCTACCTAAAGAAACAAGAAAAAGCTCAAGTAAACAATCTAACCTTACACTTAAAGAAACTAGAGAAAGAAGAACAAACAAAACCCAAAGTTAGCAGAAGGAAAGAAATCATAAAGATCAGAGCAGAAATAAATGAAATAGAAACAAAGAAAACAATAGCAAAGATCAATAAAACTAAAAGTTGGTTCTTTGAGAAGATAAACAAAATTGATAAGCCATTAGCCAGACTCATCAAGAAAAAGAGGGAGAGGACTCAAATCAATAAAATCAGAAATGAAAAAGGAGAAGTTACAACAGACACTGCAGAAATACAAAGCATCCTAAGAGACTACTACAAGCAACTTTATGCCAATAAAATGGACAACCTGGAAGAAATGGACAAATTCTTAGAAAGGTATAACCTTCCAAGACTGAACCAGGAAGAAATAGAAAATATGAACAGACCAATCACAAGTAATGAAATTGAAACTGTGATTAAAAATCTTCCAACAAACAAAAGTCCAGGACCAGACGGCTTCACAGGTGAATTCTATCAAACATTTAGAGAAGAGCTAACACCCATCCTTCTCAAACTCTTCCAAAAAATTGCAGAGGAAGGAACACTCCGAAACTCATTCTATGAGGCCACCATCACCCTGATACCAAAACCAGACAAAGACACTACAAAAAAAGAAAATTACAGACCAATATCACTGATGAATATAGATGCAAAAATCCTCAACAAAATACTAGCAAACAGAATCCAACAACACATTAAAAGGATCATACACCACGATCAAGTGGGATTTATCCCAGGGATGCAAGGATTCTTCAATATACGCAAATCAATCAATGTGATACACCATATTAACAAATTGAAGAATAAAAACCATATGATCATCTCAATAGATGCAGAAAAAGCTTTTGACAAAATTCAACACCCATTTCTGATAAAAACTCTCCAGAAAGTGGGCATAGAGGGAACCTACCTCAACATAATAAAGGCCATATATGACAAACCCACAGCAAACATCATTCTCAATGGTGAAAAACTGAAAGCATTTCCTCTAAGATCAGGAACGAGACAAGGATGTCCACTCTCACCACTATTATTCAACATAGTTTTGGAAGTCCTAGCCACGGCAATCAGAGAAGAAAAAGAAATAAAAGGAATACAAATTGGAAAAGAAGAAGTAAAACTGTCACTGTTTGCGGATGACATGATACTATACATAGAGAATCCTAAAACTGCCACCAGAAAACTGCTAGAGCTAATTAATGAATATGGTAAAGTTGCAGGATACAAAATTAATGCACAGAAATCTCTTGCATTCCTATACACTAATGATGAAAAATCTGAAAGAGAAATTATGGAAACACTCCCATTTACCATTGCAACAAAAAGAATAAAATACCTAGGAATAAACCTACCTAGGGAGACAAAAGACCTGTATGCAGAAAACTATAAGACACTGATGAAAGAAATTAAAGATGATACCAACAGATGGAGAGATATACCATGTTCTTGGATTGGAAGAATCAACATTGTGAAAATGAGTATACTACCCAAAGCAATCTACAGATTCAATGCAATCCCTATCAAATTACCAATGGCATTTTTTACTGAGCTAGAACAAATCATCTTAAAATTTGTATGGAGACACAAAAGACCCCGAATAGGCAAAGCAGTCTTGAGGCAAAAAAATGGAGCTGGAGGAATCAGACTCCCTGACTTCAGACTATACTACAAAGCTACAGTAATCAAGACAATATGGTACTGGCACAAAAACAGAAACATAGATCAATGGAACAAGATAGAAAGCCCAGACATTAACCCACGCACCTATAGTCAACTAATCTATGACAAAGGAGGCAAAGATATACAATGGAGAAAAGACAGTCTCTTCAATAAGTGGTGCTGGGAAAACTGGACAGCTACATGTAAAAGAATGAAATTAGAATACTCCCTAACACCATACACAAAAATAAACTCAAAATGGATTAGAGACCTAAATATAAGACTGGACACTATAAAACTCTTAGAGGAAAACATAGGAAGAACACTCTTTGACATAAATCACAGCAAGATCTTTTTTGATCCACCTCCTAGAGTAATGGAAATAAAAACAAAAATAAACAAGTGGGACCTAATGAAACTTCAAAGCTTTTGCACAGCAAAGGAAACCATAAACAAGACGAAAAGACAACCCTCAGAATGGGAGAAAATATTTGCAAATGAATCAACGGACAAAGGATTAATCTCCAAAATATATAAACAGCTCATTCAGCTCAATATCAAAGAAACAAACACCCCAATCCAAAAATGGGCAGAAGACCTAAATAGACATTTCTCCAAAGAAGACATACAGATGGCCACGAAGCACATGAAAAGATGCTCAACATCACTAATTATTAGAGAAATGCAAATCAAAACTACAATGAGGTATCACCTCACTCCTGTTAGAATGGGCATCATCAGAAAATCTACAAACAACAAATGCTGGAGAGGGTGTGGTGAAAAGGGAACTCTCTTGCACTGTTGGTGGGAATGTAAATTGATACAGCCACTATGGAGAACAATATGGAGGTTCCTTAAAAAACTAAAAATAGAATTACCATATGACCCAGCAATCCCACTACTGGGCATATACCCAGAGAAAACCGTAATTCAAAAAGACACATGCACCCGAATGTTCATTGCAGCACTATTTACAATAGCCAGGTCATGGAAGCAACCTAAATGCCCATCAACAGACGAATGGATAAAGAAGATGTGGTACATATATACAATGGAATATTACTCAGCCATAAAAAGGAACGAAATTGAGTCATTTGTTGAGACGTGGATGGATCTAGAGACTGTCATACAGAGTGAAGTAAGTCAGAAAGAGAAAAACAAATATCGTATATTAATGCATGTATGCGGAACCTAGAAAAATGGTACAGATGAGCCAGTTTGCAGGGCAGAAGTTGAGACACAGATGTTGAGAATGGACATATGGACACCAAGGGGGGAAAACTGCGGTGGGGTGGGGATGGTGGTGTGCTGAATTGGGCGATTGGGATTGACATGTATACACTGATGTGTATAAAACTGATGCCTAATAAGAACCTGCAGTATAAAAAAACAAACAAAACAACTAATACTAAACTTTCATTGGGTTATTTGTATGGAAATATGTTAATATAAATGTTTCAGACATTACATGAAATTTCTAAAAATCTTATATTTGTATTTGTATGGAAATATGTATGGAAATATGTTAATATAAATGTTTCAGACATTACATGAAATTTCTAAAAATCATATTTGTATTTGTATGGAAATATGTATGGAAATATGTTAATATAAATGTTTCAGACATTACATGAAATTACTAAAAATCTTATATTTGTACTTGTATGGAAATATGTATGGAAATATGTTAATATAAATGTTTCAGACATTACATGAAATTTCTAAAAATCTTATATGTTCTGGTATAATGTTATAAGTAATAATCCTAGTTATTACTTTAAAATGTATATCTCAGAAATAACTAATTTTCTTGTCAACTGCATTATTATGAACTGTCATCAAATCTTTAACCGTGGTCATTTTTAAGTCTTTTGTCATTTACAGACAGTTCTGGGTGTACTCTGATGATTTTGCAAATATGTTCCTATAAAAGGGTTTCATCTTCAAGAAATACATGGAAAAGACTCTGACAAGTACAGGTTTCTGGTAACGGACTGTACTGCTGAACTGAATGAATAAGCATTTTCAGAACTCTAATGAAAAACTGATGAACTCATAAAAGTGCTAACAAAAGATCAAGACGAAAAAAAAAATTAATTACATGGGACTGAGTGAACTGATGAGGATGAGTATAATTTTTGTGACTTTCTGTCTGAATTTAAAAAAAAAAAAAAAAAAATTCCACAAGGACTCAGAGGCAAAGAATATACAAATCAATTTTCACTGCAAAGTAAAGGAGCTGTTACAGTGGAGGATTACTGGACTGAATGTCAATACTATGACATAGTATGAGTGTGTTTCATGTTTGGTAATTGCAATCATTGTTGCTTTTGTTGTGGTCATCCATGTACAATGCTTGGTGTCAGTCGATTTATCTCTTGTAAAAATAAAATACAGTGTGTGTGTGAAAAAAAAATAAAATAAAATAAAGTATAGTCACAAAATTGTAAAATCATCACTACTATCTAATTCCACAACATTTTCAACACCCCAGAAAAAACCCCATTCCCCTTATTGGTCACTCCCCATTCCCTCCACCCCCACCACTGGCAAGCACTAATCTACTTCTGTCTCTATGGATTTGCCTATTCTGCACATTTCACATAATTGGGATCATATAAGATGTGACCTTTCATGTCTGGCTTCTTTGGTCTGCATAATGTTTTCAAGGTTCATCCATGTTGTAGCATATATCAGAATTTCATTCCTTTTTATGGCTGAACAGCGTTCTGTTGTATGGATAGATCACATTTTGTTTATCTGTTCATCAGCTGATGGACAAGGGTTCCTTCCACTACCTGAATCGTTTTTGAATATTTCTTTTTTTCTCTTGCTTATCTTCTTCAGAGATTCCAACTATGTGTCTAGTGGGATCTCTTTTTTTCTATGTCTTGCATTTTTCTCTAATCATTTTTTCTTATTTGCTCTTTTTCAATTCATCTTTCTTAATTTTTTCTATCCTTTTCTCTCTGTCCCTGATTGTTATCCATGATACCTCATCCCCTCTTCATGGCTTCATATGTGGCCTTTATTTCAGGGATAGTCAAATTCTCCTCTCCCTCTTTTTCCTGAGCTCTGCTAGAAAAAAATTTTTTTCATTTCTTTCTGCTGTCCTGTCATTGCTTCACCAAGCGCCTGCGATTCAGCTTTGAGACCTTGCATGATGGAGGTGATAGTTTTAGTATATTCTATGAGTTCTTGGGGGTGAATCTTTGCTCATCATGCTCATCTTTTCTACAACAAAATCTTTTGGAGAGATGTTCTTCACTTGTTGATTTTTCCTCTTTCTTTCTTTTTTTCCTGGTTGAATTCTTCTTGGATGAGCTGTTTTCACAAGGATGGTGTGGGGAGAAGCCAGGGTATTTGCATTAGTTCATGGAGATGCCTCATAAGACAGGTGTGTGTGATTGAGGCTGCTGATCTCTCCCCTGCTGAGCTGACCAAGAGCGCCAGCTGCTTCCCCTGGAGCCCCTCCCTACTCCCCTTGTTAGCCAGGCAGCGGTTTGCCAGGTCCTTCATGTAGCCTCTTATCTCTCTGAGCACCTTATCTCCTTCCACTCTACTGTATCAAATGTTCTTGTTTTGTCCCAACCCCCACCCCGGGTTGGCCACCCACCTGCATGGGTCTGTCCTGCACTGGCCCTGCCTTGAAGGTCTCCGTGGATGGCCCAGTGTACCCTGCCCCCGGCAGTTTTTCTCATTTTATTTCAGAGTTTGGAGTTAGAGGTTTTCCCTCATTTAATCAAAGACAGAGAGTTGCTGTTTCTCATTTTCTTTTCTTTTCTTTTTTTAATGGATATGGGTCCCTTAAAAAAATCTTTTTTAATTTAATTTTTTAAATTTTTACTATTTTTATTTTTGGCTGCGTTGGGTCTTCGTTGCTGTGTGCAGGCTTTCTCTAGTTGTGGTGAGCGGGGGCTACTCTTCCTTGCAGTATGTGGGCTTCTCATTGCGGTGGCTTCTCTTGTTGTGGAGCACGGGCTCTAGGAGTGAGGGCTTCAGAAGTTGCAGCAGGTGGGCTCAGTAGTTGTGGCATGTGGGCTCAGTGGTTGTGGCTTGCAGGCTCTAGAGCACAGACTCAGCAGTTGTGGCACACAGGCTGAGTGGCTCCGAGGCATGTGGGATCTTCCCGGACCAGGGATTGAACCCATGTCTTCTACATTGGCAGGCGAATTCTTGACCACTGCGCCACCAGGGAAGCCCCTGTTTCTCATTTTCTTTGCTGCTTTTGTTGGGTTTGGGAGAAGAGGCAGACAGGAAGTCATGAGGAATCCTTTCTCACATTAATTCCAATAAAAGAATGACCAAAAGCAAATGCTTGGGAAAAAGTAATGAAGATTTGGAGCTAACACACCCTCCCTTACTACAAAATGCAGGAAAAATTAAATACATGTAAATTTCTGAATTCAGTTAAAAATCTTTACAGGGATATCCCCCACCCACACACTCCAGTTTATGATAGTAAAAATAAACAAAATGCCCCAATGTCTCTAAAACCAAATTTCAACTGTATTATATAGCTCATGTTTTAAGTCAAACTATGCCAAACATTGCTTCTGAATTTGGAGAAAATTCAGGCATCTCCATAGCATGGTAGAAAACAGTTATCTTACAGAAAGGCAGAAATACTACTTGATATAAAGGAGCAATGGGTGTAAAACACTTGGCAAAGTGTTGCTCCCATTTGAAATCAACATTGGGTTTTTCTCTTTGCCTCATCTCCTTCCCAATCACAATGGGGACCTGGCCAGGCTGGACCAGGTCCTGGGCAGACACAGTTTTGGGGGGAAATGGAGCCCTCCATCAGGATTGGGCCCTTAGGACAGTCACTGGGACAGCCATCTCTCACCTGGTGCTGTTTTTGGCCCCTGCAGGTCTGTGTCTAATTGACTGTGGCCTGGGCCTCTCTCTCTGGAGCACTATGACCTGGAGGGCCCTAGAGCTCTTTGTGAGGCTGCCAGAGACTGGTAATACCCGAAGTCACAATCTCAGGGCTCTCAGCCTTGTGTTTTCCAGCTCAGCCTCTAAAGCCAGTTCTCCAGGCCATCTGGCCTCTGTCACCACTTTGCTTGGTGTTCTCCACCTATGCCCACCCCCTGAAATGGCTACTGGAGTCCTCACGGCAGCTTTTTCACAGTCTTCCCCCCAGCTTAACTGGAATCTGGCTTCCCTCCCCCGTTGCCCCTCATCCTCCCTTGTCCTGAGCCTCTTGGTGCGGAGCTTGCATTGGAGTGTCCCAATGCTGCTGCTCCCCGCAGTTCTGCTCTGCGGTCCTTTTGAAATCCTGTTTGGACTCATCACCTTCCCCCGCACTACTCACCACCGCTTTGGAAGTTCTGGGGCTGTGGCTCTTAGCTTCTGCTCTATGCCTGGGAGATTTCCAGGGCCCACCCTGCTGTGAAGGGTTACCTCTGTGGCTCCCCTGGCTGCCCACAGCACACCGGTCACCCCCAAAATGGCCCCGACTCCTGGGCATAGGTCTCTTTATGTGATTGTCTCTCCAAGCCCCCTGGAAGCTCCTCTCCCAAGATAGAGTCTTAGTCATCTGTATCCCATTGTCAAAGTTAGGGACAGCCTAATGACCAGCACAGTCTGTTTTAAGAATAAACAAGACTGGAAGATGGGAACGTAGAGAAAGAAGCACAGGCTCTGCTTCCCTCTGCTGCGGCTCAGCGTGCCCCTTCCCCAGGCTGGAAGCTTTTCTCCATACGCCAGTCTCAGGGGACACTTCCTTGCTCCTCCTTCCTCCCTCCATAGCCCTTAACTTCCAGGACAAGTCCTCAGGCCCTGCTTCCAGTTTTCCTTTCTGCTTAGGGAAGGAGACTGGAGGCCGGCGCGGCCTGTGGCCGGTAGAGGGCAGGCACCCTCCCAGCCGGCAGGGGATTGCTGCCTCCCCCGGTGCCTGGGGCCGGTCTTGGAGGCTCAGGTGAGATTAAGTAAGGGTGCATTGGTGCTGAGCCTTGAGCCCTGCTCTGCAGCCTCCAGCGAAGGATTTGACTACTGACTCAAGTAGGGTACCTGCCACGCGGAGGAAGCCTCACGCTGGCAGGAAGGGATGAGACTCCTGAGGTGGTGAGGTGTCTTGCCTCTCCTTTGGTGAGAGGCTCTTGGGGGCCAGTGAGGAGGGAGGCCAAGCAGGGGCATGGGAAGAGCTCGAGAGGGAGAGCTGGGAGCCCAGGTTGGGATCCCCTCTATGCAGGTGCTCATTGCTGCCTGCTGTCAGCTCTTCCAGTCCCAAGGTCACAGGTAGAGGGAGAAGATTGTCTGGGAACTTTCCTGGGACTGGAAAAGAGTGGGTGGTTGGTCAAAGAGTTGTGTTTGACCAGGTCTGATTCTTCCACCCATTTATCCCTGCAAATATACAGAAGTAAAGAAATACAACAACGGACTCACATGTTCTCCATTCACATGTTCACATGTTCTCACTCCATTCTCTAGACTGAATAACTACCAAGATTGTGCTGTGTTTACTTTGTTACTTTTTCTTTGCTGAAGCATTTTAAGGCAAATCTTAGACATTTTGCCATGTCACTTCTAAATACTTTGTTATGCATCTTTCAAAAACATGTCAGCTACTTTCATACCATAATGCCATCATCATACTTAACAAAATTAACAATGGTTCCTTGGTATCAACTAACATCAGTTCATAGTTGAATTTCTTTGGTGTAGTTTTACTATTGTTTGTCATGTAAGGCCCAATATGTGGTTGTGATAGCTCTTAAGTCTGTTTTGATGGACAGCATTCTCCCTTTTATTCTGAGTCAATGACGTGTTGCTGACGCTGGTCAACCTGTACAATGGCTCTCAGACTCTCAGTCTGTTTATCTGTATAGTAGGTACTGTTGCTGCCCTGATGGATTCCCTTTACTGGCACACCCAACATTTTTTAAAAATTAATTAATTAATTAATTTTTATTTATTTTTGGCTGCGTCAGGTCTTAGCTGGGGCACGCGGGATCTTCACTGAGGCATGTAGGACCTTCTGCTGCGGTGCACAGGCTCTTCGTTGTGGTGTGTGGGCGTCTCTCTAGTTGTGGCCCGCAGGTTTTCTCTCTCTAGTTGTGGCACACAGGTTCCAGAGCGCATGGGCTCTGTAGTTTGCGGAACGTGGACTCTAGGCTCTAGTTGAGGCGCACGAGCTCAGTAGCTGTGGCCCACGGGTTTAGTTGCCCCGCAGCATGTGGGATCTTAATACCCCGAACAGAGATCAAACCCATGTCCCCTGCACTGTGAGGTGGATTCTTTACCACTGGACCACCAGAGAAGTCCCTGGCACACCCAACTTCTGTCTGCAGTGAATGTTGGCTGTAAGGGCTCACAGCTGCCCTCTACTCAGGGGAATTGCTTGTAGAAAGTTGCTCTTAGCCAACCCGAGCTCACCCTCTTCATGGCCCGCAGCCAGTGATTGACAGGGGTACTGAAGCCTAGCTTTCTTGACCTGAGGAGGGACAATACTGTAGTGGTGCTCATGCTCCAGAGCTTTCCAGGGGACTAGGCAGAGCCTAGACTTCAACTGAAAGCACTCATTTCCTTAGCTTCTTCCCCTGTCCTACTCTGCCTCCCTCAGTTCCTTGCAGGTTTCTTTTGAGAGCACTTGCATGAGAATCCTAGGGTCAAACTGTGCTTCTAGGAGACCTAAGTCTATTTTCTTCCTTAGAGTGTCACTTAACTTTTACTTTGATTTCTTGAATACCTACAAATGGAAATGAACTCTGGAGGCCTAGTCAGAAGCAGGTTCAACTCTTTATAGCAAGATTACTTCATCAGTGGTCTGGGCAGCATATTGTAAGCCATCTGGAGGCATAGGGGATCAATGAATTCAGTCTGATCCCTCTGTTGTGAAGTTCCCCATCAACCTCTCATCTAGACACTCCATCCATTGATTATTCCCTGACTCAGTTACTGCACTCAGGGTGGCAAGGAGGATATTTTTCTAATTCTTTTTCTAACATCATTTCTTCCACATTTATCACCTGGAATATTTCCATAGGGAAGAATTTTCCCTGATCAATGAAAGCTATTTGGTTGTCCTGCAATGCAATTTATTCAGGAAAGGTTAGTTTCTTTCCTGTTAATTGACAATGCTCAGTAAAGAGGTGATGCCCTTTACTTCCTGGTTCTATTACCATTATTACTCATGTCATCGTTTATTTCAGTATCAAGATACATGTGTATGTTTTTAAAAATTGAGATAAAACTCATATAACATAAAATTCACCATTTTAATCTTTTAAAAGTGTACAATTCAGTGGTTTTTAGTATAATCACAATATTGTACAACCAACATCACTATCTAATTCCAGAACATTTTATCACCCAAAAGGCAACCCCATCCATTAAGCAGTCACTCCTCATTACTCCCCAGCCCCAGCCCCTGGAAACCATTAATCTACTTCCTGTCTCTATGGATTTGCCAATTCTGGACATTTCATATAAATGGAATCATACAATATGTGGCTTTTTGTGTCGGGCTTCTGTCCCTTGGCTAAATGTTTTCAAGTTTCATCCGTGTTGTAACATGTATCAGTACTTCATTATTATTCATTCACTATTGACTGATATTCCACATTTTGTTTATCCATTAATTGGTTGATGGATATTTGGGTTGTTTCCATTTTTTGGCTATTAGGAATAATGCTGCTATGAACACTGAGGTACAAGTTTTTGTGTGAACATATCTTTTAAATTACCTAGAGGTAGAATTGCTGGTCATATGGTAACTCTATGTTACCTTTTTTTTTTGGCTGCATTGGGTCTTTGTTCCTGAGCGCGGGCTTTCTCTAGTTGCGGCGAGTGGGGGCTACTCTTTGTTGTGGTGCACAGGCTTCTCATTGCGGTGGCTTCTCTTGTTTCGGAGCACAGGCTCTAGGCGTACGGGCTTCAGTAGTTGCAGCATGTGGGCTCAGTAGTTGTGGTTCGCAGGTTCTAGAGCGCAAGCTCAGTAGTTGTGGTGCACGGGCTTAGTTGCTCCGCAGCATGTGGGATCTTCCTGGACCAGGGCTTGAACCTGTGTCCCCTGCATTGGCAGGCAGATTCTTAACCACTGTGCCACCAGGGAAGCCCTATGTTACCTTTTTAAGGAACTGCTAAACTGTTTTCCACAGCCTCTGTTCTGTTTACATTCCCACCAGCAATGTGTGAGGGTCCTAATTTCTCTACATCTTCATCAACACTTGTTACTTACCATTTTAAAAATTATAGCCACTCTGGTGAGTGTCAAGTGGTATCTCATGTGGTTATGACTTGCATGTTCCTAATGCTAATAATGTTGATCATCTTTTCATGTGCTTATTGGCTATTATATATCTTTGGAGAAATTTCTACTTGAATCCTTTGCCCATTTTAATTTTTATTGGATTGTTTCTCCTTTTGTTGTGGAGTTGTAAGAATTCTTTATAAGTTCTATCCAGACTAGACGCTAGGCTTTCTGCTGTCTTGATGCTATCCTTTGATGTACAAAAGTTTGAAACCCCCCCCATTTATTGAGATATATTGACAAATAACATTGTGTAACATTGTATAAGTTTAAGGTGTACAATGTGGTGATTTGATATACATATATTTTGTGAAATGATAACCATATTAAAGTTAGTTAACACATCCATCACCTCATATATCTACCATTTGTATGTGTGTGTGTGTGTGTGTTTGGTGAGAACATTTAAGGTCTATTCTCTTAGCAAATTTCAAGTATACAGTACAGTATTCAAGTATACAATACAGTATTGTAAACTATGGTCACCATGCTGTACATTAGATCCCTAGAACTTCTTCTAATTGCAAATTTGTATCATTTGACCAACATGTCAAATCTCCCCATTCCCCCCACTCCGAAATCCCTGGCTACTCTCTGTTTCAATAAGTTCAGGTTTTTAGATTCCACACATAAGTAAGATCATACAGTATTTCTTTCTCTGACTTACTTCACTTAGCATAACACCTCAAGGTTCATCCATGTTGTCGCAAATGACAGGATTCCCTTATTTTTTATGGCTATTTAATATTTATGTGTGTGTGTATGTCCATATCATCTTCTTTATTCATTCATCTCTAGACGGACACTTAGATTGTTTCCACGTGTTTGCTATTGTGAATAATGCTGCAGTGAACGTGGGGGTGCAGATATCTTTTCAAGATAGTAATTTTATTCCCTTTAAATATGTATCCAGAAGTGGAATTGCTTGATCATATGATAGTTCTATTTTTAATTTTTTGAGGAACTCCATACTGTTTTTCTTTTTTAAAAAAATTTATTTATTATTTATTTTTGGCTGCGTTGGGTCTTCTTTGCTGAGCGCAGGCTTTCTCTAGTTGTGGCGAGTGGGGGCTACTCTTTGTTGTAGTGCACGGGCTTCTCATTGCGGTGGTTTCTCTTCTTGCGGAGCACAGGCTCTAGGCACGCGGGCTTCAGTAGTTGTGGCTTGCGGGCTCTAGGGCGCAGGCTCAGTAGTTGTGGTGCACAGGCTTAGTTGCTCTGCGGCATGTGAGATCTTCCTGCACTAGCGCTCGAACCCATGTCTCCTGCATTGGCAGGCAGATTCTTAACCACTGCGCCACCAGGGAAGTCCCTCCATACTGTTTTAAATAGTGACTGTGCCAGTTTACATTCCCACCAACTATGCATAAGGGTCCCTTTTCTCCACATCCTCTTCAACACTTGTTATCTCTTATCTTTTTAATTATAGTCATTCTAACAGGTGTCAGATAATATCTCATCATGGTTTTGATTTGCATTTCCATGATAAAGTTTAAAGTGTATTTTGTCTGATATAAGTATAGCTACTTCTGCTCTCTTTTCATTTCCACTTGCATGGAGTATCTTTTTCCATTCCTTGACTTTGAGCCTATGTGTGTCCTTAAAGCTGACATGAATCTCCTGTAGGAGGCTTGTATTAGAGCAGGGGTCCCCAACCCCTGGGCCACGGACTGGTACCAGTCCATGGCCTGTTAGGAACCGGGCTGCACAGCAAGAGGTGAGGGGCAGGCGAGTGAACAAAGCTTCATCTGCCAGTCACCATCACTCCCCATTGCTCACATTACCACCTGAACCATCGCTCGCAATACTGCCTAAACCATTCCCCCCCACCCCAAACCCCTCCGTCCATGGAAAAATTGTCTTCCACGAACCCAGTCTCTGGTGCCAAAAAGGTTGGGGACTGCTGTATTAGAGTCTTGTTTTTTCAATCCATCCAGCCACTCTATGCCTTCTGATTGGAGAACTTAATCCATTTACACTTAGAGTAATTATTGATAGGTAAGGACATACTAATGCCATCTTATTGTTTGCTAGATGTTTTGTTGTTCCTTTATTCCTCTCTTGCTGCCTTCCTTTGTGAGTTAAATTTCTGTGCTGGTATGCTTTGATTCCCTTCTGCTTATCTTTCATATATCTACTATAGGTTTTGCTTTGTGGTTACTGTTAGCCTTGCATAAAACATCTTATAGATATTACAGTCTGTTTTATGCTGATAACAACTTAAATCACTTACAACAAGTTTACTCTTTTTTCTCCCTTCCTTTTATGTTTTTGATGTCATAATTTACCTGTTTTTATGTTGTGTACTTATTAACAACTTATTATAGCTACAGTTATTTTAATACTTTTGTCCTTTAACCTGTATAGTAAAGTGGTTAATATATCACCATATTACAGTATTAGAGTATTCTGAGTTTGACTATATACTTACTTTTATCAGTATGTTGTGTATTTTCATGTTGCTAATTAGCATCCTTTCATTTTAGCTTGAAGAACTCCTTTCAGCATTTCTTTCAAGACAGGTCTAGTGGTGATAAACTTCCTCAGCTTTGTTTGTCTGGGAAAGTCTTTACCTCTCCTTCATCTCGGAAGGACAACGTTGCCATATAGAGTATTCTCACTTGGCAGTTTCATCCTTTCAGCACTTTGAAAATATCATCCCCCTCTCTCCTGACCTGTTAGGTTTCTACTGAGAAATCCTCTGATAGTCTTATGAGGGTTCCTTTATAAGTTACAAGTTTCTTTTTCCTTGCTCCTTATAAGATGATTTTCTCTTTGTCTTTGTCTTTTGACAATTTTACTACAATACGTCCTAGAGAAGATCTCTTTAAATGGTTTGGTGACCTATGAGCTTCATGAACTTGGATAGCCAAATCTCTTCCCAGATTTGGGAAGTTCTCAGCCATTATTTCTCTAAGTAAGTTTTCTGCTTCCCGCCCCCCTTCTCATTCTGAGATTCCAATAATTCGCAGATTGTTTCTTTTGATATTATCCCATGGATCACATAGGCTTTCTTCACTCTTTTTCATTATTTTTTCTTTGTTCTCCCTGACTGGATAATTTCAAAGGTCCTGTCTTCTAATTCCAGATTCTTTCTTCTGCTTCATCCATTCTGATGTTGATGCTCTCTATTGCACTTTTTTTTTTTTGGCTGTGTTGGGTCTTCGTTTCTGTGCGAGGGCTTTCTCCAGTTGCAGCGAGCGGGGGCCACTCTTCATCGCGGTGCGCGGGTCTCTCACCGTCGCGGCCTCTCCTGTTGCGGAGCACAGTCTCCAGATGCGCAGGCCCAGTAGTTGTGGCTCACGGGCCTAGTTGCTCCGCGGCATGTGGGATCTTCCCAGACCAGGGCTCGAACCCGTGTCCCCTGCATTGGCAGGCAAATTCTTAACCACTGCACCATCAGGGAAGCCCATATTGCACTTTTCATTTCACTCATTGTACTCTTCAGCTCCAGAATTTTGATTTGGTTCTTTTATATGATTTCTCTTTGTTAACGTTCTCATTTTGTTTGTGTATCATTTTCCTGATTTTGTTCTATTGTCTTTCTATGTTTTCTTGCAGCTCATTGAGCTTCCTTAAAACAACTATTTTGACTTTTTATCAGGAAAACTACAGATCTTCATGCCTTTGGTATTGGTTACCAGAAGATTATTGTGATCCTTTGGTGGTGTGATAGTTCCTTGATTTTTCATGTTCCTTGAAGTCTTGTGATGCTGTCTTCACATTTGAAGTAGCAGTTACCTCCTCCAGTCTTTACTCAGTGACTTTGAGAGAGAAATACCTTCTGTCAGCCCTGCTAGGCATTCTGAGGTTTCTGGATATGCCTACTCTACATTCCTTGTTGCCTCTTGTGGCAGAATTCTTAAGCTTATATGCCTTCTCTCCATCCTGCAGTGCACCAGACCAGAGGCTGACAGACTCCCTTTTGCTTTTCCAAGGATAGAGCTAAAGCTCGAGTTTGTGGTCTCTCCCTGGCCAGCAGATTTAGGCCACCTTTCTACACATGCTCACTACTGTCTGCCAGAGCTTGCTCTCACCACCATCAGGAGTGCATTCAGAGAGATAAGCCACAGGGAGGTGTGTAGATGAGGCACATGGAGCATTGGCAGTGCCTGTGGGCCATTTGGGAGGTTTCAAAGGTAAAGTGTCCCCAGCAGCTCATGACAGTTAGTAGGATCCATGTCCCTTTAATGTCCTCTGAGGGTCCTATCTGCTCTCACTCAACCTCTTCCCACCCCCCAGTCATGTAGCTCACTACTCAGTACTCTGGATGGAGCAAGAGAGAAATGACATCTTTGACAGGATCCCACACTGCTGGAGAAGCTGTGTGCTCACTCACACACTCTCACTTTACCCTGCAGGAGAAATCACTGACCAAGAAAATGATTTCTTAGCATTGAGCTGTGCCAGTTTTGGGGACAGGTAATGCAGGTAAACTCAAACTGTTCCTCTTACCCTCTCCAATGTGTCCAAATGTGTATTTTTCTGCTCCAGCTATGTGCTGGAATTTCTCTTCTGGAAACCTGGACTTCCACAAAAGCTCTCTCATTCATAAGTGATTGTCTAAGACAGTGTTCTCCAGGGAGAGAGGCTCACTCCTTCCTCATAATCTTTATCATGCCTCCTGGATATGCACAACTGTCATTTTCTCACATTTATGTCAAGTCAAGTGTTGCAAAACAGCTCCAAGCTCCTCCATCCAACCAGTTTGCCTATCCAATACATCCCAAAATTTATACTGCAGAAGCTGTGGCACTGTTACTGTTGTCAAATAATTTGAAAAAAAATAACACAAAAAAAGGACAAACAATATACTTGCAGGTCACCAGTCTGCAGCCTCTGATAACAGCCTACTTCTAGTTGTCCAATTTGCAGTAGGTATATTCATTTCCATCCGTTGTTTGATCTAACTTTCCTCCTGTCTTCATCCTACTCATGCTACACTTATTTTCCTGATTCCTTTCTTTTTCAAAGTCTCTGTCTTACAGTGTTATATATTCATGGGTATTGGATTATATTTTGAATTATATTGAAATCTTTTGTACATTTGTATCTCTACAGGCTCCATTTCCCCAAAATGGAATTCCTTCCCTATTCTTCATATTTAAACCATTTCATCTTTCAATGTTCTACTCACGTACTGTCTCTTTTATAAAGACCTCCTTGGCATCCCTTTTCCCGTTCATCAATCCATCCATCCATCCATCCATCCACCCAGGTCTCACCCCATCCTGAATTCTGAGAGCCCTGAGTACCCCATTTGTTAGATCACTTGGGACCTTATCAGGCATACACTTCTTGCTCTCTGTCGTGTGTTGAATGATGGCTCCACAGAAGACATGCCTATGCCCTAAACCCTGGACCCTGTGAATATGAGCTTATATGGAAAAAAAGGTCTTTGCTGATATAATTAATTTAAGGACCTTGAGATGAGATCATCCTGGATTACCTGGTTAGGTCCTAAATCCAAATGACAAGTGTCCTTATATGACACAGAAGAGGGGACACTAGAGGAGGAAATGGAGGCAGAGATTGGAGTGTTGTAGACACAAGCCAAGTAATACCTGGAACCACCAGTAGCTGGAAGAAGACGAAGGATTCTCTTCAAGAGCCTTTGGAAGGAGTGCAGCCCAGCTGACATCTTGATTTTGTACTTCTGGCCTCCAGAACTGTGAGAGAATAAACTTCTGTTGTTTTAATTTACCAAGTTTTATGGTAATTTGTTATGGTAGCCACAAGAAACTAGAAATTCAAATGGCCAGCTCTTTAAAATCAGAGGCAGTGTGTTTTACCTCTTTGTAGGAGGTCTTTCCTCTACCTGGAGAAAAGTAGCCAGAACAGAGAGAAGAACACCAAGAACTGAGTTAATTGGCCAGGTTTCAGCATGGCCCATCCCTTATTAGCTGGCTCTCTTTTCTAAATCAGGGACACATGCCATTTCCTCTACAGAGTGACTGTGAAGGTTTCATGTGGAAATGGATGGGGAGCTCTCTTCTACTGTGTGTGTGCAGCTCTCCCATGTACTCACTGTTGCTCTTTTGTGACTTGTTTCCCTATTGAAGTGTCAGGATAAGGTCTCACCTCTGTGGGTAGAGGACAGGGTCCCTCTGAAAAGGGTGGTCATTCTGGGGTTAATCACTGGGGAAGAGGCAAGTCCTAGACATGAAATCATAATTTAGAAAGCAGGCTGAAGGCAGCCTCTCTGGATTTGGGATTTTGCTATAGTGGCCTTCTTTCAGCTTCCCCAAATAGCCATGTTCTTTTTTGTTTTAGGGCTTCTATATGTGCTATTCCCTCTAGCCAGAACATTCTTCCCCCAGTTAACTCCTATCCTCTGTCTCAGTTCTAAAAAGCAGCCTTCTATTACTACCTAGATTAGGCCAGGACTTCTGACATATTGCCCTCAGCCCATGCCCTTCTCCTCAGAAGCATGCATCACCCTTACGTCTTGTTCAACATTCTGCCTCATTTGGTGTCATACCACAGGTTCCATGGGCAAGAATGTGCCCACCTGGGTCTTGTGCTTCCCCTGCAGCAGAGAGCAGAGCACCCTCCCCACCCCCACCCCCAGCTTCGCATAAGGGAAGTGACCCTAAGGTCACATTCTCTGGTTAGAGGTTACTCTCCAGTGGTCCCCGCCCCCAGCCTTCAGTTAACTCTCACTTACACTTTCTGAGGCTAATTGTGGCCAGACACACCAGTGATCAGCACCCCTGAGGCTTGCAGTCATCCCTAAGGAGTATCCTAGGGGAGGGTGCATCTATCTCAGGGGCCAGGGCTGTCACAGCTGCCCCACCCTATGGGGAGTCTCCCTCATTGATATTCCTGACCTTGACAATTTGGACTTGATTTTATTGAGGCTGCCAACCAGTGAATTTCCTTATAACAGAAAATGTCAAATTCACGTGAGAGATGGCTATAATCCAACAGGGCAACCAACATAGGGCTTGGTAAAATGTGGACTAGATCAGGCAGAAGCAATGGGGGGCATCTACACCTGTGTGCACTTGTGAAGGTTGAGTTACAGGAGATGCTGAATGTAATGGAAACATTGACTTGGAATCTTTAGGCATCTCCTGAAAGGATTAACCAATGGCATCATAAAAAGAGACAGAGGTCAACTGAAAAATAGCAGGACGACAGAGGTGCCCTTCAGACTCCTTGAAGAACCCAGCAGTCCAGGTGATTGGAATAGGATAGCACATGAGCCTGACCAGAGCCCAGAGAGAGAGAAGGCGGGTTGGGCACAGGATCACCATCAGCACTCAGGTTACCCAAAAGATGGGCCCAAATTGGACTTTTCTGGAAAAGGTTCCACAGGTTGCTAAGGCTTCTGGGGTAAAAGTATTCTTCACCTCATCCATTTTGGGATCAGTCCCCCACTAATGCATGCAGGGCCTCAAATATTAACATCTGATTGGACACATATAATGAATTGCAGAGTAGGAGGCAATAAATGTTTAGGTCAGAAAATTTGACAGTTATAATTTATATTCACTCTTAGTTCACCCATCCTGTTTAACATGGGGGTTGGGGTAACACTCACCCCACTCCTGCTCAGCCTCACAGAGCAACAAAGGAGCCTACAGCTCCTCCCACCCACATGTCTCCAGCTGGAAACCCATCCTCTCCCAAGTCCTGGCTGAGAAACCAGTTTAAAGAGGTCCTCTGTCCCCCCACCCCACCCCCACACCAGTAACAAGGAAGTCCCTCAGGGTTGGGAGGGGTGGGAGAAGCCAGGAGACAGACCAGGTCAGGCCACTTCCCATTATTCAGCAGAAGGGGAATGAGTGGGGGCTAAGCCTCTGGTCTCTGGGGCTCATCTACACCAACTTCTTGGCTTTAAAGAAGCTCTTGAGGTGCTGCATCTGCCAGATGCCAGTGGCCACAAGGATGAAGGTCTGCAGAATGAACCACCACAGCACCCGCTGGTTGGTGCTCTCGCTGGTCTGCCGGAAGCGCTCTTCTCGCCACTGTGTGAGGGGACAACAGGAAGGCGTGGCTAG
Source organism: Balaenoptera ricei (assembly GCF_028023285.1). Taxonomy (NCBI): domain Eukaryota; kingdom Metazoa; phylum Chordata; class Mammalia; order Artiodactyla; family Balaenopteridae; genus Balaenoptera; species Balaenoptera ricei. The sequence continues at coordinate 163,378,151 of NC_082641.1, forward strand.
AACTGAATTGACCCCCAGGGGAAGAGCTGAAAGAGCCACTCCCTGGGAGGTTACACATCCACTGTCCCAACTGGCTCAGCCCAGCCCCTCACCCTCTGGTACTCCTGCTCCTTCTGGATCTTCTCCACTTGCTCCACCAGCTGCTGTATGCGCAGATGCAGCAGGGTCAGCTTGTCATTGGCTGCAAGTTCCGTATAATCATTGGTGTGTTCACCCAACTGCATGTCCAAGTGAATGGCCTGGGGAGCAGAGGAGCCAAGGGTGGGGGTCAGGGAGCTCAGCTCCACGCACGTGCCAGAAACCCAGCTTCCACACGCCAGTCTGGGCCTGACTGAACTGAGCAGTTCAGTGCCTCACACTCACTGATGTGGGGACTAGCTCTGCTCCAGGTGCCAAAACACCAGATCAAGGCCCTGCTTACATGGAGTTCCATGTCCAAAAGACAGAAGGGACAGAACAAAATGTGCAGAACAAAATGTGTGTGACTCAGTGTTTGAGACAAGCAGCTCCTAGGAGTTCCATGTCAGTGGGAGGTGGTAATGAAGAGCCTGGGAGCATTCAGCTGCTGGACAGCTCTGAATTTCACATTATGAAGTTTGGTCTTTATTCTAGGGATGGCAGGGAGCCGAGAGATGATTTTAAGTCAGAGTGACTCCCTCCTGGGTCCCCTCTCATTCTTCAGGACCTGTCCTCTGTATGCTTACTTCATGGAAAGCCCAGGCCTCCTCAAGAGGCACTGCCTACTGAACCCTTCTCACGCAAGGGACTGAGATGTTAAGGGTTGGTGACTTTCCCCTGCATACTCACCAGCTTGCCGTCATAGAAGAGGGCGAACCGGATGGACTCGAGGTGAAGGCAGATCTGGTGCTCTCCAGGAGACTGGGAGGTGAAGGTAAAGCTGCCCCGAGGGCCGTACTGACGGGCCAGTAGATTCTAGAGGAAACAGCCTCCGTGAGCACAGAGAAGCTGACCAGAAACCTGCTTCTAGGAGAGGAACTCTGGGGGTATCCCAGGTTCTGACCCCCACAGGCCAGGCCAGCAGGGAGGGTGTGAGGAAAATGGCATCAGTTTGGGCTTGAAAATCTCAGATCCCAGCACTGCTAGTACACAATACTCCACAGATTGCAAAGAGCATGGCGTTCCTTGAGCCCTCCTGCCTGTGAGTAGATGAGCCCTCCTCTGAGAAATGGAGGACTAGGGAGGACTAGACATAGACGCTGGAGATGTGGGGGTGGGAGGGCTGCAGGGAGTCAAGGCCTGCCTCACCTTGTTCTCGGGGTCCTTCACAAAAACGAACAAATTGATCCACTGCGGGGAGGGCTGGTACTTTTCCGTAGCGGGGTCGTATAGCTCGGTCTTGTAGTTACCTAATGGGGAGGCAGCCTGGATGCATCCCCACCCACACTCACGACCAAGAGCCCGCCCAGGACCTCCAGGAGTCACGGGGGCCGGGGGGAGGAACAGGAAGAGCCGGGTGTCTGATTGCGGGGCTTCACCACAGCCCTCCGCCTCTCTCCTTCCCTCTCCTGCCCCGCTTTTCTGCTGTCATCCGGGTCTGGATCAGACTTGCCTCCTCGGCGCCCCCCAACTCCGGCGCAGGCAACGGAGAGGATGCTTTGCCCACACTGCTGTCCACCCATTTCCCACCCGTGCCCACCCCCGGCAGCAGAGGGGAGGTATGGGCCTGAGCTGATCCCGCGGGGCCTCATCCCCATTCCCATTCCCTCTCAGGACTCTGGGTGCGGGGAGGGCAAGGCCGGGACTCTGGGTGCGGGGAGGGCAAGGCTCGCGCGCACCTATGACCACTGTGCCATCGGGGATCTCCTGGATGAAGCACTTCTCCTCCAGCTCGCTGACCTCGAGGTAGAACGCGCCTCCGCCGCCCGTGAGCGCCAGCAGCTGCCCCAGCAGCAGCGGCAGCAGTCCGGCTGCCCTCGCTCGGCCCCATCCCTGCCCGGGGCCGGCCCCGGGCCCAACGCCTCGCGTCCCGCAGGCCCCCGCCACCTTCCCAGCCGAGTCCGAGGCTGTCTGTGCGGGGCCTGCGAGACTGCAAACTCGGCCACGGACTACAAATCCCAGGAGCCCCCGCGCGGACTCGCGTTGCGGAGGGGCCACGCGAGCTCCCACCCCACTAGTGAGGCGCTGTTCCGCGCTTTCCTTGCCCCGCCTCGCTTAATGCGCGCAGAAACCCAAGGAGGTGGGTGCTCTTAGTCCCATCTTGCTGATGTGGTAACAGCCTCAGAGAGAAGAAGGAAGGGACTAGCCCTCTGAAACTTGCAGAGCGGCTGCCTGAGATGGGTGTTGAGAGTGTGGGCAGGTCCAGGCATGACCTGGACCTGAACCTCGAGGAGGTTAGAAGTGATGGTGAGACAGAATGAGAACTGCAGAGAAGCCCTGGGGGGTTCAGAGGCTGACGTAGTAGTTCAGGAAAGGAACGGAGAAATGTCCCTTTTATGGAAGGGGTAAGTTTGACTCAAGCTCTGAAGGATGGTTAAAATCTCCCTGAGCAGCGAGGGAGCAAGAACAATTTAGGTGGAGAGACCTAGAATTGCCTAACAGCAGCAGGCCAGTTAAGGGACTAGGGGAAGAAAGTTTATGGTCACATGGAGGGAGGAGGTAAGTTGGGCCGAATCACTGAACGGGCAGGAGCTGCCAGGCCCACTTGCACAGGTGGGACTCTTCATCCAGTGGGACCAAAAGAAAAGACTGTGAGTGAGCCTGGCGGGTGAAAGAAGTCGGCAGGAATGCAACTGGAAAAGGAAAGGGAATACACAACTGAAAGGTGTGGGAGGGTGGGGCCAACATGACAAGACAGGGACCCAGGAATAGCAAATCTCAGGAATTCCGAAGCTCACGATGCTCTGAGTAGGGCAGTGTATACTCAAACGTCAATATAAAGCAGTAGCCCTCCCCAGGTGGTGGGATGAAGTCCTCCACCATCTAGTGCCTGATGATAATAGATGCTCATTGGTTTATTCAGTAATATAAAATGATGATGAAAATAACAATACTTTTTATTCTTCTGTGCCAGCCACTGTTCTAAGCACTTTTAAACGTACTAACTAAATTAATATTTTAAAAACTCTATAAGGTAGACTCTAATAGGATTCCAGTTTAACAGCTGGGGAAGCAGTGGCAAAGAGAGGTTGAGTAATAACTTGCCCAAGGTCATCCAGTGATAAGCGGCAGGCATTTGCTCACACAAACTCTGGGCAAGACTTTACGATACATGTTGGACATGAATATGAGTAAAACCTGTCTCCTGTCCTCTAAGAGCCCACTGAAAAGCAAAGGAGCAATGTCAATACAGTGTTTTAAGCTTAATAATATGGGGGCTTCCCTGGTGGTGCAGTGGTTGGGAATCCACCTGCCAATGCAGGGGACACAGGTTCAAGCCCTGGTCTGGGAAGATCCCACATGCCACGGAGCAACTAGGCCCGTGAGCCACATTTACTGAGCCTGCGCGTCTGGAGCCTGTGCTCCACGACAAGAGAGGCCGCGATAGTGAGAGGCCCGCGCACCGCGATGAAGAGTGGCCCCCGCTTGCCACAACTAGAGAAAAAGCCCTCGCACAGAAAGAAAGACCCAACACAGCCAAAAATAAAAAATTAATTAATTAATTAATTTAAAAAAAAGATATCTCTAAAAAAAAAACATTTAAAAAGATTAATAATATGTTTTAGCTACCAGAAATTGTCCCCTCACTTTATCAGTGTGGCCCATTGATAATTCTAGGGGAACGTTTTTATTCCTTCCCTGGGAATGATCTTTAAACGAAAATGATAGATGCAGGTGTTAACAAAGGCAGACACTTTAGAAAGGTCAATTAAGACAACAGCTGAAAAGCATCTGTTGGATTTGGGAACTAGCTGTTCATCAAGGGCATTCACCAGGAGCTGGGAGCAGGGGTGATGACTCAGGGTTTGGGAGGCAGGATGAGGTGCTGTCCACGGTCCTGAATCGTGATTGCCAGTACCACCGCCTGAAGTAAGGGACTGGTTTTTGGTTTTGGTTTTTGTTGTTGTTTTATATATAAATTTTCCAATCCCTCATGAACCAATACTTTTGTAAAAAAAAAAAAAAAAAAATGAAACTGATTATGTGCTTGAATGTCACATCAATGTTAAATTTCTATAAAAGTTTCTAAGCACTCCATTTCTGTGCTTATCTCATTGCAGACCTATAACAAACACTCATGGACCAGCACTGGCCCGCAGTGAGTAGCACTGTTTCATAGCCAGTGATCAGACTGCCCACAGAAATCCCCTAAAGGGACAAAAGTGGGAAATTATTAGGGCCTGCAGTGACATGCATGTAAGGAGATAGTGCACCAGTGACTTTACAGCAAGACTTCAAAGCCAAGAACCCAGATGTTGGGAAGGATGAGATGGTTCCCAAGTAGAAAAAGTACTGTGTTGATGATAAAACCTGTTTCTGAGTGATGACAGGGCTGAGAATATAAGAGCAGAGAGCCCACCATTCTGGGATTCTCCCACGTGACAGTGATCTCATTCCACACTGTCTGCCAAAACCACTGAACCTGGGTGCCATTTGTGAGATTTCAAGGAGACATTGGGGAACTGCATCTACTTGCCCTATCTGTGGTTCCCCTAAGATCGAAGACTCTGGCAGGCCTCTACTACATGCTGTTCCCTTTCTAAGGGATGTCCTGAGCCCCCATTGCTGCCCTCTTTTCTGCTTGCCTAATTCCTATTCACCCTTTCAAGACTCAAGTGCAGCATCACTCTTTTAGGTGTTTCCTGCCCTGGGCTCCTTGGGACCTTGCATTAACCATGTTGAATTATAATTGTCCATTCACATGCAAGTCCCTTGGGGCTGATAGCTGGAAGAGATTAAGACAGGTTTCTGCCGCATATTATCTCTTTGCTCCCCAAAGCCTAGCGAAAATCTAGGAACAGCATGATTGTGCAGTGGATGTTTGGTTAGAGAAAGGGAAGAGAGAGGAAGGAGAGAAAGTAGAAGGGAAGTATGGAGGGAAAGAGGGGGATAGAGCGAGGAAAAAGAGAAGTTGGAGGAAGAAAGAGAGAGAAAGAAGAAAGCAAGAATGAAGGAGGTTGGAGAGAAAGAAGGAAGAAGAGTAATGGTGAGTCATAAACCAAAATCTCCATACCTTATTCCTGGCCTTTCTTATGATGTCCCCTCCTCATTATTCCCATTAGGCATCTTGAGCTAGGGATGGTGGGGGTGGAGATACATCAGGGTTAGAATGTTCTTGCACATAAAATCAGAGCTTCCATGTGCAATTCTGCTCTGGTGCTGGGTGGATTCTGTTGGTTTGCTGGTGACCTCCACATCATCCCCAGGACACCGCCATGCCACTGTTCCTTCCTCTGGTCCACTGGTCTCTGCATTCTTCTTCCTCCCTGGCATGTAGAAAAATATTCCTTTTGACCATCTCCACAAAAGAATTTCCTATGAAAGTTCTTTTCCCTGTGCTTTCTTTCCCAGAACACCTGGGCACTGAAGGGTGTGTGTGTGCTGAATCCAGGGATATCAAGAACAGTTATCACACTGGACCTGGAACCAACCACTGTTCCTGCTTCATGCACCACCCCCACCCCCCACCCCCACACAGGCTCACAGTTATCCCTCTGACAGAATTCTTCCACTCCTGGTGAGTTTTCTCAGAGTTTTCTCACTGTCTCCCTTTCCGGTCCATCTCTCTTCAGGGCTTCGGGCAGCCCATCCCACGGGTCTGTGCCTGGCTTGGTCCTCCAACCCTCCTGCACTGGAGGGGTTCCCATAAGGAGGGCAAATCAAAGGGAGTGGCTGGGATGTTCCTCAGTCCTTGAGAATCAGGAAGCCATTGATCCCAGGACGCAGAGGACTTCTAGGGATAATGTGGCCAAATGCAACATACCAGTGCACTTAAGCCTCAGCTCTACTCCAGCCAAAATACTGTTATACTTTCCCACAGTAAAATGTTTGCAGCATCCTCAAAGGTCTCCACTGTCTTCCAAACATCTTTTCTGGATGAGTAAAGAAATGCACAGACTTGGTTGAGGCACCAGGACTCCTCTCTGGGCTCAGTTTTCACCAAAGGCGAATCCTCTCCCCTCATGCCTGAGGTTGTATAGATGAACCTGGACAAGGGATGCAGCTTTCTCAGACATCTTCTATTTATCATCACCCTTTCCATCAAGTTCCCGAACTGGTAACCACTTCTGTCCTTGAATGAAGACTTTCTCTCCAGTCTTCCATGCAAATGGGAAACCTTATTCTTTTGGTTCAAAGATCATTCATTGTCTAGAATGAAATAGAAACCAGGGAAAAAGGAGGGTAGGGGACATGATGGGGAGACCAAGGTGGAGGGAGGAGAGAAGAGGAAGATGGCAAATCCAGACAGTGACACTTCCTTACTTCCCCTTTCTTCCCCTTTCCTCTCCACTATTTCCTCCCTTCTTTTCCATAACACCTCCCTCCTCCCTCTTTTCTCTCTGTTTTTAAAAGGTAAGTTTTACTATTATTCAGGCATGGTGAGGCCAACAGATCAGGAGATGATTACTATTGAAAAGATAGTTTGGGGACTTCCCCAGTGGTCCAGTGGTTAATACTCTGCACTTCTACTGCAGGGGGTGCAGGTTTGATCCCTGGTTGGGGAACTAAGATCCCATATGCCGCAGGGCATGGCCAAAAAAGAAAGAAAGAAAAGATAGTTTGTTACTCACGGTTCCCAAGCAGACTGGGTACACCAAGTCATGTAGGGCCACATGGGGAAACACCAGGGTTGGTCAGGAGGCAGAAGGAGTGAGGGGAAAGCATGGATAAAAGCTTTTATTATGGTGTTCATGGGAAGGAGTGGGTGACTGGTTAGTTTGAATAATTTCAGCAGGCTCTGTGGTGTCAGGGCTGTCATGGGTTTTCTGGTACCTGACCCTGAGGTGATTAGGGCATGAGGAATATTGGCTTGGTGCGTGAGAGTTCAATAAAGATGGTGGTTGGGGGCCAGGGGGTATGGGCTTCGGATTGGTTGGTTTACATATGAAAGGTACCCCCTCAGGTGAGTCCTTTGCTATCTCTAAGAACTAACCCTGGGAGGGGTAGTGAGGCCCCAGATGCCAGAGCATCAGGAACACAGAATATAAGAAAATATAGTTAATACACTTCCCAACCAGAGTCTGCACCACTGGGTCTCCAAAAGATCATGGCAGCATTCTCATCCCACCTACGTTGAGGGCTTTACAGGTCAGGAGATGGGGAACAGGGTGGAGCGGGTGAGGAGAAAGGTGGGTCACAGCCCTGCCTTCTCTTGGACTGGGGCGGAGCAGATTGGGGCCAAGGTTAAGAGGAAAGTAAGACAATTGGGTTTCTACTGCTGCCACTGCCAGGATACTGCTGCACCCAATCTGGCAAGTCCCAGCCATGTTTCTGGCTTTGAAGAACAGGTTCAAATGACCTAAAGTGTGTCCTGGTCTCCATCCTTCCCCATCCCCATCCCCAAAACTAAGATTCAGGATTCTGTACTGGCACATTAGTTGACTGTATGACCTTTTACCTTACTTCCCTTCTCCGGTCCTCATGTTTTCCTGCCCCTACAGCTGCTCCAGACGAGGGCTCAGCCCCCTTGCTGCTGGTCCATGTTGCTGAACTCTCTGCCTGTCAGGGGGTTGTGTCAATCACTCCAGCTTACAGGTGCCAACTGTGTGAATACTTGTCTGTTGAATGGGCACTGCCACCACTGGAGAGGAGGAAGAGAACATCAGGACTGCTCCCTGAGCGTGGGAGAGGTGGCACTGGTGTTTGCTTCCTGAGATTGGAGTCTCTTCATGAGGGAGCTTCTGACTTAAGGATATGTGGATGGAATCAAAGTGAAGTAAGTTCTTCAGTTACCATCAACACTGTGATGTTATTTGATCTCCAATTTCCCTGTTCCCCTGAATGTATGTCAAGAATAAACTCCAGGGCTTCCCTGGTGGCGCGGTGGTTGAGAATCTGCCTGCCAATGCAGGGGACATGGGTTCGAGCCCTGGTCTGGGAAGATCCCACATGCCACGGAGCAACTAGGCCCGTGAGCCACAACTACTGAGCCTGCGCGTCTGGAGCCTGTGCTCCCCAACTAGAGAGGCCGCGATAGTGAGAGGCCCGCGCACCGTGATGAAGAGTGGCCCCCACTTGCCGCAACTAGAGAAAGCCCTTGCACAGAAACGAAGACCCAACACAGCCAAAAATAAATATAAAAATAAATAAATAAATTTAAAAAAAAAGAATAAACTCCATACCTGTGTCCCTAATTACACACACACACACACACATTGGGTATACATTCATATTCTCCTACTGCTGCCTTCTTTACTTTCCCTGTATTATTTAATCCCTCATGAACTTTTCCCCTGTTACTGTTCAGACTCCCATCTCTGAGTGTTCTCAAAGCTGTGGCCCTGGATTTAGGAAAACTGTTTGGGACATGGAACCCATCTTCTGCTTTGACTATGTACAATGCTCAGTGGGGGAGATTTCCAACAAGAATGGTAAATGTCTGGATAGAAACGATTCTCTTTTTCTCCACTGCCACAGAAACAGAATGGGCCAAGAGTTGTCTACTTCTTACCAGTGCAGTTCTCAATGTGAAGATTCTGACTTAAAGAACTCAGAGGAAACCAATGGAACAGACAAGACAGTGTGTCAGACAAAAAGCACACAGCCTGATGTCAGCATAGCTTGAGAAATATGACATGTGTGAGATGTAGAGATATCCCTTTCCTCATCTCACAAGATATAGGAAATCAAGGAACTTCCTGTAAAACTGCTTTAGCAAAACTCAAATTTTAAGGCAATGACACCATTTAAAAACATCTAACCATGGAAAAAGACTGAAAGCTTTCTTTCTAAAATCAGGAACGGGACTTCCCTGGTGGTCCAGTGGCTAAGACTCTGCTCCCAATGCAGGGGGCCCGGGTTTGATCCCTGGTCAGGGAACTAGATCCCACATGACGCAAGTAAGAGTTCACATGCTGCAACTAAGAGTTCGCATGCCGCAACGAAAAGATCCCACACGCGGCAACAAAGATCCTGCATGCCGCAGCTAAGACCCAATGCAGCCAAATAAATAAATATTAAAAAAAAAATCAAGAACAAGGCAAAACCTTGTTTTGTCTACTCTCACCACTCCTATTCAACAGCATACCAGAAGATGTAACAACTGCAATAAGGCTGGAAGAAGAAATAAAAAGCATGCAATTGGAAAGGAAAAAAGTAAAACTGTCCCTATTTGTAGATGACATGATTGTCTATATAGAAAATCTCAAGGAATCTACAAAAACCTCCTAGAACTAATAAATGAGTTTAGCAATTTGCAGGATATATGAGCAACACATATAAATCAAGCACATTTCTATGTATTAATAATAAACATAAAGAAACCAAAATTTAAAATGTAACACCATTTACAGTCATGCCAAAGAAAATGAATTACTCAGGTAAGATCTAAACAAAGCATGTACAGAATCTGTTTGCCAAAAACTACAAATCCTGATGAAAGAAATCAAAGACGACCCAAATAAATGTAGGGACATACTGTGTTTATGTATTGGAACACTCAACATAGTAAAGATGGCAATTCTCTCCAAATTAATATTCAGGTTTAACACAATTCCTATCAATATCCAAGCAAGAATTTTTATAAATATAGGCAAGATTATTCTAAAACTTACACGGAGAGGCAAAGGAACTAGCATAACTAAAACACTTTTGAAGAAGAAGAATGAAGTGGCAGAAATCAGTCTACCCAATTTCAAGACATTATACATAATAATCGAGTAATCAAGATGATAGTAATCAAGGCTGTGTGGTATTGGTAAAAGGATAGACAAATAGCTCAGTGGGGCAGAATAAAGAACCCAGAAATAGACCAACACAAGCCAATCTGATTTTCGACAAAGATGCAAAGCAATTCGATGGAAGAAAGATATCTTTTTTTTAAAAAAAGGACATTATTTTTAGAGCAGTTTTAGGTTCACAGCAAAATTGAACTGAAAGTACAGAGAGTTCCTGTATACCTCTTGCACAGCACATGCACAGTCTCCCTACTACCAACATCCTGCACAAAAGTACATTTGTTACAATCAATTAACCTACATTGATACACCATTATCACCTACAGTCCATAGTTTACATTATGCATCACTATTGGTGTTATACACTCTATAGTTTTGGACAAATGTATGATGACATGTATCCACCATTATAGTATCATGCAGAATAGTTTCAATGCCCCAAGAATCCTCTGTGCTTTACCTATTTATCCCTCCCTCCCCCACTCCCCCAACCTCACTCCTAGCAACCATTGATCTTTTCATTGTCTCCACAGTTTTCCCTTTTCCAGAATGGCAAATAGTTGGCATCATACAGTGTGTGGCCTTTTCAGTTTGGCTTCTTTCACTTGGTAATACGCATTTAAGTTCCTTCATGTCTTTTCATGGCTTGATAGCTCATTTTCTTTTAGTGCTGAATAATATTCTATTGTCTGCATGTACCACACTTTATTTATCCATTTATCTACTGAAGGACAACTTGGTTGCTTCCAAGTTTGGGCAATTATGAATAAAGCCACTATAAACATCTGTGTGCATGTTTTGTGTGGACATGAGTTTTCACCTCCTTTGGGTAAATACCAAGGAACATGATTGTTGGATCATATGGTAAGAGTATGTTTAGTTTTGTCAGGCACTGCCAAGCTGTATTCCAAAGTGGCTGTACTACTTTGCATTCCTATCAGCAGTGAATGAGAGTTCCTGTTGCACAACATCCTCATCTGCATTTGGTGTTGTTGGTGTTCTAGATTTTGGCCATTCTAATAGGTGTGTGGTGGTATTTCATTGCTGTTTTAATTTGAAATTCCCTAATGACTTATGATAATGAGTATGTTTTCATGTGCTTATTTGCCATCTGTATATCTTCTTTGTCAAAGTGTCTGTCCAGGTCTTTTGCCCATTTTTAAATAGGGTGGTTCATTTTCTTATTGTTAGATTTCAAGAGTTTTGTGTTTATTTTGGATAACAGCCCTTTCTCAGATGTCTTTGGCAAAGATTTTCTCCCAATATGTGGCTTGATTTCTCATTCTCTTGAAGATAGCCTGTTCAACAAGTGATGCTACAGCAATTTGCCACCCATAGACAAAAAAGAAAAAAGAAAGAAAAGAAAAGAAAAAGCCTTGACCTGTCTCACACCTTATACAAAAATTAACTTAAAATAGGACTTCCCTGTTGACGCAGTGGTTAGGAATCTGCCTGCCAATGCAAGGGACATGGGTTCGATCCCTGGCCCAGGAAGATCCCACATGCAGCAGAGCAACAGAGCCCGTGTGTTACAAATACTGAGCCTGCGTTCTAGAGCCCAAGAGCCACAACTACTGAAGCCCGCACACCTAGAGCCCGTGCTCTGCAACAAGAGAAACCACCACAATGAGAAGCCCGTGCACCGCAACGTGCTCACTGCAACTAGAGGAAGCCCACGCACAGCAACGAAGACCCAACAGAGCCAAAAATAAAAACAAATAAATAAATAAATTTATTTTAAAAATTAACTTAAAATAGACCACAGATTTAAATATAAAATGTAAAACCATAGACTTTTTAGAAAAAAAAATAGGAGAAAATCTTTGGGGTCTAGTGTTAGGGGTAAAGAGTTCTTAGACTTGACACCAAACCCATAAAAGAAAAAACTGATAACTTGAACATCATCAAAATTTTGAAATTTTGCTCTGTAAAAAACCTTGTTAATAGAATGAAAAGACAAGCTACAAACTGGCAGAAAATATTTGCAAACCACATATTTGACAAAGGTCTACTATATAGAATATGTAAAGAACTTCCATCACTCAAAAGTAAAAATTCAAATAGAAAATAGGCAAAAGACATGAAGAGACATCTAATTAAAGAGGATATAAAGATGCAAATGAATGCATGGAAAGATTTTCAACATCAGTCATTAGGGAAATGCAAATTAAAACCGCAATGAAGTTGAAACCACATTCCTCAGATGAGACTCGAACCCAGCTGCACCTCAGATTGGGACTTGAACCCACAATCACTGACTTAGGAGGGGACTCAAACCCACTGTCTTTAAATGAAACCACACATCTAGTCTCAGGACTTATTGAAGCTCAGGTTGTTTTGTCTCGGCACAGAAAGAATTCAGCAGGAGGCAAAGAAACAGGCAAAGAGTGAGTTTATTAGTATAGGACGCTTGTGAGAGCTACAAGCCGGCAGGCAAGGGAGCGCAGCCCTGAGAACAAAGAGGGCTACATTTTTATAATGAAAGAAAAAGTGGGGAGGGGAGAAGACCATTTTCTTCCTCATTTTTGGGTAGACGTCAAGGCTTACATCATTAGTTCCTCCTTTAACCCTGTATCGTCTAACTGGGACTGTCATGGTGCTATTTATTTATTTATTTATTTATTTATTTATTTTTAAGATTTATTTATTGATTGATTGCTATGTTGGGTCTTCGTTTCTGTGCGAGGGCTTTCTCTAGTTGCGGCAAGCGGGGGCCACTCCTCATCGCAGTGCGCGGGCCTCTCACTATCGCGGCCTCTCTTGTTGCGGAGCACAGGCTCCAGACGCGCAGGCTCAGTAGTTGTGGCTCATGGGCCCAGCTGCTCCGCGGCATGTGGGATCTTCCCAGACCAGGGCTCGAACCCGTGTCCCCTGCATTAGCAGGCAGATTCTCAACCACTGCGCCACCAGGGAAGCCCCATGGTGCTATTTAAATCATATGTATATTAGCAAAAGGGTGGTGACATACTAAAATATGGTAATTCATCTCAGGTTTCGGCATAACGTTCCCTTTCCCCTAGTTTTTTCACCTCTCACCTATACTGCTGTAGTAGCTATGTGCAGAAATGCTACTCTTCAAGGACCATTAACTCCCTGACTTCATGTAACAAGATTCAGACTCCATAACTATTGTCTTGTATTTTAATTAACTATGAGTATCTGTGGCTTGAGTGGGTCTGGGGCTTGAATGCACCTGGTCTTCCTTCAAGGTAGAGTAGATTATTACCAGGTTACTTGATTCTTTTCTTGAGTGCTCATTAGCTTACAACAGTCTCCCAAACTCCCTTAAAATTCCTTTTCTGTCTTTAATCCCCCAGTGGAATTTCTAAACTATTTCATTATCCTACTCTATCCTTATCAAAGTGTCATTACAAACATATCAGAATGGCTAAAGTAAAAAATAGTGACAACAGCAAATGCTGGTGACAATATGGAAAAACTGGATCACTTATACATTGCTGGTGGGAATGTAAAATAGTAGTCACTCTGGAAAAGAGTTTATCAGTTTCTTTAAAAACTTAGCATTCAACTACCATATGACCCAGCAATTGCTCGCCTAGGCATTTGTTCCAGAGAAATGAAGCTTACATTCATACAAAAACCTGTACATCAGATTTCCCTGGTGGTGCAGTGGTTAAGAATCCGCCTGCCAATGCAAGGGACACGGGTTTGAGCCCTGGTCCGGGAAGATCCCACATGCCGTGGAGCAACTAAGCCAGTGCGCCACAACTACTGAGCCTGCGTTCTGGAGCCCACGAGCCACAACTATTGAGGTCATGTGCTGCAACTACTGAAGCCCTCGAGGCCTAGAGCCTGTGCTCCGCAACAAGAGAAGCTGCCGCACTGAGTAGCCCGCTCACCGCAATGAAGAGTAGCCCCCGCTCGCCCAACTAGAGAAACCCGCCTGCAGCAACGAAGTCCTGACACAGCCAAAAATAAAACATAAACAAATAAATAAAGTTAGAAAAAAAAACTATACATAAATGTTTATTGAATCTTTATTTGTAATGGAAATAAAAATAAGCTAGAAACAACCCAAATGTTCGTCAGTGGCTAAACTGTGGAGCATGATAGGATGGCTACTACTTAATGGTTACTTTCTCCTTCCCTTTTTTTTTTTTAAATTTATTATTTTTAATTAACAGTCAAATTGGGGTATAATTGACATATAACATGACATTATGCTATTTTTAAAATAATGAAATGAGAATACTTTTCATACATTCATGTAATAAATACTTATTGATCATCTATTAGATACTAGACATTGTTTCATAGCAGGATACACAGCACTAAGAAGACAAACTCTGTTCCCATGGACTTATATTTTACCTCTACAGTGGGGGAAGATAACTGATAAACAAGTACATGAATAGAATAAGAAAATATCAGGGGCAATACTTGCTTTAGTAAAAGTAAAACAGAATGTTGTGACTGAGAGTGACTGGCATGGGGGGTTATAGTACTCTGGGTTGGGAAAGCCTCTCTGAGATGGCATTTAAGCTGAGCTTTGAACATCAGGAAGAATTCACCACGTCAGGATCTGGGAAAAGGACATTCCAGAAGACAGACAACCTACATTGTGTATCAAAGTTAGGAAATTGGATGCAGCCAATTCAAAAATTGATAACTTTTAAATTTCCTCATTATTGAAGAAAGAATGAAAATAATTGCATTATTGATTCAATTCAAGAAGTTAGAATAAGGATAAAATATCCTTTTAAAAGGAGAAAGGAAAAATAAAGATAACAACCAAAATAATTAATGCAAAAACAAAAATAAAAAAAGCAGCATTGATTTTGTTTTTTCATTCTTCTTTTTTTAAATTTTTGAATATTTTATTATTATTTTTATAGAGCAGGTTCTTATTACTCATCAATTTTATACACATCAGTGTATACATGTCAATCCCAATCACCCAATTCATCACACCACCACCCCAACCCCCCCACCACTTTCCCCCCTTGGTGTCCATACGTTTGTTCTCTACATCTGTGTCTCAATTTCTGCCCTGCAAACTGGTTCATCTGTACCATTTTTCTAGGTTCCACATATATGTGCTAATATACGATATTTGTTATTCTCTTTCTGACTTACTTCATTCTGTATGACAGTCTCTAGATCCATCCACGTCTCAACAAATGACCCAATTTTGTTCCTTTTTATGGCTGAGTAATATTCCATTGTATATATGTACCACTTCTTCTTTATCCATTTGTCTGTCGATGGGCATTTAGGTTGCTTCCATGACCTGGCTATTGTAAATAGTGCTGCAATGAACATTGGGGTGCATGTGTCTTTTTGAATTATGGCTCTCTCTGGGTATACGCCCAGTAGTGGGATTGCTGGATCATATGGTAATTCTATTTTTAGTTTTTTAAGGAACCTCCATACTGTTCTCCATAGTGGCTGTATCAATTTACATTCCCACCAGCAGTGCAAGAGGGTTCCCTTTTCTCCACACCCTCTCCAGCATTTGTTGTTTGTAGATTTTCTGATGATGCCCATTCTAACTGGTGTGAGGTGATACCTCATTGTAGTTTTAATTTGAATTTCTCTAATAATTAGTGATGTTGAGCATCTTTTCATGTGCTTTTTGGCCATTTGTATGTCTTCTTTGGAGAAATGTCTATTTAGGTCTTCTGCCCATTTTTGGATTGGGTTGTTTGTTTTTTCAATATTGAGCTGCATGAGCTGTTTATATATTTTGGAGATTAATCCTTTGTCCGTTGATTCATTTGCAAATATTTTCTCCCATTCTGAGGGTTGTCTTTTCATCTTATTTATGGTTTCCTTTGCTGTGCAAAAGCTTTAAAGTTTCATTAGGTCCCAGTTGTTTATTTTTGTTTTTATTTCCATTACTCTAGGAGGTGGATCAAAAAAGATCTTGCTGTGATTTATGTCAAAGAGTGTTCTTCCTATGTTTTCCTCTAAGAGTTTTATAGTGTCTGGTCTTACATTTAGGTCTCTAATTCATTTTGAGTTTATTTTTGTGTATGGTGTTAGGGGGTGTTCCAATTTCATTCTTTTACATGTAGCTGTCCAGTTTTCCCAGCACCACTTATTGAAGAGACTGTCTTCTCTCCATTGTATATCCTTGCCTCCTTTGTCATAGATTAGTTGACCATAGGTGCGTGGGTTCATCTATGGGCTTTCTGTCTTGTTCCATTGATCTATGTTTCTGTCTTTGTGCCAGTACCATATTGTCTTGATTACTGTAGCTTTGTAGTATAGTCTGAAGTCAGGGAGGCTGATTCCTCCAGCTCCGTTTTTTTCCATCAAGACTGCTTTTGCTATTCAGGGTCTTTTGTGTCTCCATACAAATTTTAAGATTTTTTGTTCTAGTCCTGTAAAAAATGCCATTGGTAATTTGATACGGATTGCATTGAATCTGTAGATTGCTTTGGGTAGTATAGTCATTTTCACAGTATTGATTCTTCCAGTCCAAGAACATGGTATATCTCTCCATCTGTTGGTATCATCTTTAATTTCTCTCATCAGTGTCTTATAGTTTTCTGCATACAGGTCTTTTGTCTCCCTAGGTAGATTTATTCCTAGGTATTTTATTCTTTTTGTTGCAATGGTAAATGGGAGTGTTTCCATAATTTCTCTTTCAGATTTTTCATCATTAGTGTATAGGAATGCAAGAGATTTCTGTGCATTAATTTTGTATCCTGCAACTTTACCAAATTCATTGATTACCTCTAGTCGTTTTCTGGTGGCACTTTTAGGATTCTCTATGTATAGTATCATATCATCTGCAAACAGTGACAGTTTTACTTCTTCTTTTCCAATTTGTATTCCTTTTATTTCTTTTTCTTCTCTGATTGCCGTGGCTAGGACTTCCAAAACTATGTTGAATAATAGTGGTGAGAGTGGACATCTTTGTCTTGTTCCTGATCTTAGAGGAAGTGCTTTCAGTTTTTCACCATTGAGAATGATGTTTGCTGTGGGTTTGCCGTATATGGCCTTTATTATGTTGAGGTAGATTCCCTCTATGCACACTTTCTGGAGAGTTTTTATCATAAATGGGTGTTGAATTTTGTCAAAAGCTTTTTCTGCATCTATTGACATGATCATATGGTTTTTATTCTTCAATTTGTTAATATGGTGTATCACATGGATTGATTTGCATATATTGAAGAATCCTTGCATCCCTGGGATAAATCCCACTTGATCATGGTGTATGATCCTTTTAATGTGCTGTTGGATTCTGTTTGCTAGTATTTTGTTGAGGATTTTTGAGTCAATATTCATCAGTGATATTGGTCTGTAATTTTCTTTTTTTGTAGTATCTTTGTCTGCTTTTGGTATCAGGGTGATGGTGGCCTCATAGAATGAGTTTGGGAGTGTTCCTTCCTCCGCAAATTTTTGGAAGAGTTTGAGAAGGATGGGTGTTAGCTCTTCTCTAAATGTTTGATAGAATTCACCTGTGAAGCCATCTGGTCCTAGACTTTTGTTTGTTGGAAGATTTTTAATCACAGTTTCATTTTCATTACTTGTGCTTGGTCTGTTTATATCTTCTATTTCTTCCTGGTTCAGTCTTGGAAGGTTATACCTTTCTAAGAATTTGTCCATTTCTTCCAGGTTGTCCATTTTATTGGCATAGAGTTGCTTGTAGTAGTCTCTTAGGATGCTTTGTATTTCTGCAGTGTCTGCTGTAATTTCTCCTTTTTCATTCCTAATTTTATTGATTTGAGTCCTCTCCCTCTTTTTCTTGATGAGTCTGGCTAATGGTTTATCAATTTTGTTTATCTTCTCAGAGAACCAGCTTTTAGTTTTATTGATCTTTGCTATTTATTTTTGTTTCTATTTCATTTATTTCTGCTCTGATCTTTATGATTTCTTTCCTTCTGCTAACTTTGGGTTTTGTTTGTTCTTCTTCCTCTAATTCCTTTAGGTATAAGGTTGGATTGTTTATTTCAGATTTTTCTTGTTTCTTGAGGTAGGCTTGTATAGCTATAAACTTCTTCTTAGAACTGCTTTTGCTGCATCCCATAGGTTTTGGATCGTCGTGTTTTCATTGTCATTTGTCTCTAGGTATTTTTTAATTTCCTCTCTGATGTCTTCAGTGATCTCTTGGTTATTTACTAACGTATTGTTTAGCCTCCACGTGTTTGTGTTTTTTACGTTTTTTTCCCTTTAATTCATTCCTAATCTCATAGCGTTGTGGTCAGAAAAGATGCTTGATATGATTTCAATTTTCTTAAATTTACTGAGGCTTGATTTGTGACCCAAGATGTGATCTGTCCTGGAGAATATTCCGTGCACACTTGAGAAGAAAGTGTAATCTGCAGTTTTTGGATGGAATGTCCTATAAATATCAATTAAATCTATCTGGTCTATTGTGTCATTTAAAGCTTCTGTTTCCTTATTTATTTTCATTTTGGATGATCTGTCCATTGGTGTAAGTGAGGTGTTAAAGTCTCCCACTATTATTGTGTTACTGTTGATTTCCTGTTTTATAGCTGTTAGCAGTTGCCTTATGTATTGCGGTGCTCCTATGTTGGGTGCATATATATTTATAATTGTTATATCTTCTTCTTGGATTGATCCCTTGATCATTATGTAGTGTCCTTCCTTGTCTCTTGTAACATTCTTTATTTTAAAGTCTATTTTATCTGATATGAGTATAGCTACTCCAGCTTTCTTTTGATTTCCATTTGCATGGAATATCTTTTCCACCCCCTCACTTTCCGTCTATATGTGCCCCTAGGTCTGAAGTTGGTCTCTTGTAGACAGCATATACATGGGTCTTGTTTTTTTATCCATTCAGTGAGCCTGTGTCTTTTGGTTGGAGCATTTAATCCATTCACGTTTAAGGTAATTATTGACATGTATGTTTCTATGACCATTTTCTTAATTGTTTGGGGTTTGTTTTTGTAGGTCCTTTTCTTCTCCTGTGCTTCCCACTTAGAGAAGTTCCTGTAGCATTTGTTGTAGAGCTGGTTTGGTGGTGCTGAATTCTCTTAGCTTTTGCTTGTCTGTAAAGCTTTTGATTTCTCCATTGAATCTAAATAAGATCCTTGCCAGGTAGAGTTATCTTGGTTGTAGGTTCTTCCCTTTCATCACTTTAAGTATATCATGCTTAAAGTATATCACTCCCTTCTGGCTTGTAGAGTTTCTGCTGAGAAATCACCTGTTAACCTTATGGGCGTTCCCTTGTATGTTATTTGTCATTTTTCCCTTGCTGCTTTCAATAATTTTTCTTTGTCTTTAATTTTTGCCAAGTTGATTACTATGTGTCTTGGCGCATTTCTCCTTGGGTTTATCCCGTATGGGACTCTCTGAGCTTCCTGGATTTGGGTGGCTATTTCCTTTCCCATGTTAGGGAAGTTTTCTAGTGTAATCTCTTCAAATATTTTCTTGGGTTCTTTCTCTCTCTTCTCCTTCTGGGACCCCTATAACGTGAATGTTGTTGCGTTTAATGTTGTCCCAGAGGTTTCTTAGGCTGTCTTCATTTCTTTCCATTCTTTTTCTTTATTCTGTTCCGCAGCAGTGAATTCCACCATTCTGTCTTCCAGGTCACTTATGCATTCTTCTGCCTCAGTTATTCTGCTATTGATTCCTTCTAGTGTAGTTTTCATTTCAGTTATTGTATTGTTCATCTCTGTTTGTTTGTTCTTTAATTCTTCTAGGTCTTTGTTAAACATTTCTTGCATCTTCTCGATCTTTGCCTCCATTCTTTTTCCAAGGCCCTGGATCATCTTCACTATCATTATTCTGAATTCTTTTTCTGGAAGGTTGCCTATCTCCACTTCATTTAGTTGTTTTTCTCGGGTTTTATCTTGTTCCTTCATTTGGTATATAGCCCTCTGCCTTTTCATCTTGTCTATCTTTCTGTGAATGTGGTTTTTGTTCCACAGGCTGCAGGATTGTAGTTGTTCTTGCTTCTGCTCAGCATTGATTTTAAAATCCAAAATTTATTTCTTCTGCTAGTTTGGAGGGTCTCCTGCGGAGGCCAGGGGTGGCTGTGGCTCACCGTGAGGACAAGGACAGTGGCAGCCTCCTTTTTTTCCCCCAATATATTGTGGTAAAATACACATAACATAAAAGTTACTATCAACCATTTCAAAGTGTACAGTTTAGTAGTGTTTAAGTACATTCATATTGTTATGAAACTATAACCACTGTCTCCAGAACTCTTTTCATCTTGCAAAACTGAAACCCTATACCCATTAAATAACAACTTTCCATTCCCCACCTCCCATAACCCTTCAGGGTTTCCATTCTACTTTCTGTCTCTATGAATTTGACTACTCTAAGAATCTTATGTAAATGATGTAATACAGTATTTGTCTTTTGTGATTGGCTTATTTCACTTAGCATAACATCCTCAAGGTCTGTCCATGTTGTAGCATATACAAGAATTTCCTTCCTCTTAAAGGCTGAATATTTCATTGTATGTATATACCATATTTTGCTTATCCATCCATCTATCAATGGATACTTGAATTTCTACATTATAGCTATTGCTGTTATGAACATGAGTGTAAAAATGTCTTTTTAAGACCCTGCTTTCAATTCTTTTGAGTATATACCCAGAAGTGAAATTGCTGGATCATATGGTAGTTCTGGTTTTTAGTTTTTTGAGTAACCACCATACTGTTCTCCACAACAGCTGTACCATTTTACATTCCCATCAGCAGTGCACAAGGGTTCCAATTTCTCTACATCCTTTCAACACTCGTTTTCTGCTTTTTGGGTTTTTTGATACTAGCCATCCTAATGGATGTGAGGTACTATCTCACTGTAGTTTTGATTTGCATTTCCTTAATAATTAGTTATGTTGAGAATCTTTTCATATGCTTATTGACTGTTTGTATATCTTTTTGGAGAAATGTCTATTCAAGTCCTTTACTATTTTCAAATTGAGTTGTTTGTTTTTTTGTTGTTGTTAAGTTTTAGGGGTTCTCTATATATTCTAGATATTAATCCCCTGTCTAATATATGATTTGCAAATATTTTCTCTCATTCTGTGGGTTGCCTTTTTACTTTGTTGATCGTTTCCTTTGATGCACATTTTAAAAATTTATTCATGAAGTCCAATTTGTCTATTTTTTCTTTTGTTTCTTGTGCCTTTGGTGTCATATCCAAAAAAACATTGCCAAATCCAATGTCATGAAGCTTTTGCCCTATGTTTTCTTCTAAGGGTTTTATAGTTTTAGGCCTTATATTTAGGTCATGAGTCCATTTTGAGCTAATTTTGTATATGGTGGTAAGGGTTAAACTTCATTCTTTTGTATGTGGATAACCTATTTTCCCACCATTTTTTGAAAAGACTGAATGGTCTTGGCACCCTTGTTGAAAATCATTTGACCATATATGTGAGGGTTTATTTCTGCACTCTCTATTCGGTTCCATTGACCTACATGTCTGTACTTTATGCCAGTACCACACTGTTTTGATTACTGTAGCTTTGTAGTAAGTTTTGAAATCAAGAACTTGATTCTTCTTTTTCAAGATTGTTTTGCCTATTTTGGGTCCCTTGACATTCCACATGAATTTTAGGATGGGTTTCTCTATTTGTGCAAAAATAAATCATTGGGATTTTGATAGGGATTGCATTAAATCTGTAACTTGCTTTGGGTAGTACCAACATCATAAAAATACTTATTCTTCCAATCCATGAACATGGTATGTCTTTCTATTTATTTATGTCTTCTACAATTTCTTTCAGAAATTTTTTGCAGTTTTCATGGTACAAGTCTTTCACCTCCTTGGTTAAGTTAATTCCTAAGGCTTTATTTTTATACTATTGTAAATGGAATTTATTATTAATTAATTAATTAATTAATTTAGTTTCTGCCTGCATTGGGTCTTCATTGCTGTGCATGGGCTTTCTCTAGTTGCAGCGAGCAGGGGCTACTCTTTGTTGCGGTGTGCGGGTTTCTCATTGTGCTGTCTTCTCTTGTTGCAGAACACGGGCTCTAGGTGTGCGGGCTTCAATAGTTGCAGCACACTGGCTCAGTAGTTGTGGCATGTGGGCTCAGTAGTTGTGACTCACGGGCTCTAGAGCGCAGGCTCAGTAGTTGTGGTGCAGGGGCTTAATTGCTCTGTGACATGTGGGATCTTCCTGGACCAGGGATCAAACCCGTGTCCCCTGCATTGGCAGGTGGATTCTTAACCACTGCGCCACCAGGGAAGTCCCCTCCCCTTTGCTTTTATCTCTTCTGTCTGCCAGGAAGTTTTCAAATCATTTAGTTCAAATACCGAAATACTCAATAAGCAACTACTTGATTTTTAATGATGACTTCACAGGAATGGTCATCACTAGGTGCTTTGTTTCTTTTGTATTATACTTGCACTCATCTCTTGGATTGGATATAGCAATAACATTTTTTCATTGTTGAGAGCTCTTGAATTCAGTCATTATCCCCCAGAACTAAAGAGAGTTGGTTCTGAATTCAATTCAGATTAAAATTATTGAAATTTACCCCAAACAATACAAAATTTGGTTTTATTTTTGTCCTTCAGTTACCTAATGTGAAGTTTGGATGAACAAAGCATGCACAACTACAGGCTTTCTACTTAACTTCTGGGTTTGCTATTAAAAATGCTGTTTACCCTCATAGCCTTCTCCTTAGCCCTTCATATTTCTTTGCCTCTATTCTTCTGTACTGTAGATTTTTCTCACCTATTGTACAAATAAATTGCGATGTATATTTTCATGTAATTTGATTGTGGAATTCTGTCACCTTAAGTAGTGAGTTCTTCCAAAATATAATATTTTTCCAATAAAATAAAAAAGTAAAATAAAATTAAGTAAAATGAGTCTCTTGCAGATAGCATATAGTTGGATTGTGTTTTTTACCCATTTTGCCAATCTTTGTCTTTTGATTGGAGAATTTAATCTATTTACATTTAGTAAATTACATTTAAAGTAATTACTTATAAAGAGGAACTTACTTCTGTCATTTTGCTATTTTTTTCCATTTCCCTTATAGGTTTTTGTCCCTCATTTTCTGCATTTATTTCTTTTGCATTAGTTTTTGTAGTGAAACATTTAAATTTCTTTCTCATTTCCTTTTGTGCATATTATTATTATTATTATTTTTAGCCATGCCTCATGGTATGCAGGATCTTAGTTCCCTGACCAGGGATCAAACCTGTGCCCCCTACAGTGGCAGCACAGAGTCTTAACCACTGGACTGCCAGGGTAGTCCCTTGTGTATATTCTTTAGCTATTTTTTTTTGTGGTTACCATGGAGACTACATTTAACATCCTAAAGTTAAAACACTCTAATTTGAATTTATACCAGTTTACCTTCAATAACACATAAAAACTCTGCTCATTTAACAGATCTGTTTTCACCCCTTTCAATTGTTGATGTTACAAAATTATATCTTTATACATTGTGTGGAATGGTTATTTTTTTACTATAAAAAGAAACTAACAGTTGGAACATGCAATAAAATGAATAAATCTCCAGAGAATTATGCTGAGTGAAAAAAGCCAATTGCAGAAGGTTACATACTGTATGATTCCATTTATATAACATTCTTGAAATGACAAAGTTATAGAAATGGAAAACACAGATTAGTGGTTGTCTGGGGTTACAGAGGGGGTAAGGGAGTAGGGAAGTGGGTGTGGCTATAATAGGACAACATGAAGTATCCTTGTGGTGATGGAAGTGTTCTGTGTCTTAACTGTATCAATGTCAATATTCTGGTTGTGATATTGTATTATACTTGGGCAAGATGGTACCATTGGGGGAAACAGAGTAATGGGCACTGTGGATCTCCTTTAGTTACTTCTTACAGCTTCAAGTTAATCTATAATTATTGTGGTGCTCCAAGGACAATGGTGCTTCAAGGACAAAGGTGCTTTCAGGACCCTGCCTGAAAAAGTTGCAGGGTTACACCCCCTACCAGACTCTTAATCGCCCTCCCCACTATGTTGCGATGGTTACGAAATTCCTGAGCCCACCTGGGTGACGCCCACCTGGGCAATGGGACCTGTCCCAAATAAGGAAAGGCATATGCCCTGTCCCACTCCCACTCTAGAGAAGGAAGGTATATGTGCCTCGACCAATCAGTAAATGAAATTTTCACCTCGGACCATTCCTTTGTTTTCTGTCTATAAAAACTGATCAATAGCACATGTTCGGGCTCGACTCTCCCAGACTACTAGGAAGTCGGCCTGCTCTTCTGGCAGTGACCCTTCCCTCTAATAAATTCTATCTTCTTTACATTCTGCCTTGTGTCTGGAAATTCTTTTCCAACCCGCGTTTGGATCACGACAATTATCTCAGTATAAAAAGTTTAATTTTAAAAATACCTGAAAGTATTATCATAAAATGTTATCATTTATTAATTCTGTAATTATTTGTTAATTCTGAGTGGTGGTTACAACAGCAGTAATACAGTATGTAGTTATAATAGCACAAAGAAAAACACAACCAGCAATTCATAGAAGAAAACAAATGACCAATAAAAAAATGTTCAGTCCTCAAGGAAATAGAAATTAAAGGATAGTGAAATACTATCTTTCATCCACTGATATTGCAAATATTTAAAAGGTTAAGAACATTTGACCAGGGTATGAGGAAGTAAGCACTCCAACACACTGTTGGTGAGGTTGTAATATGGTACAAACTTTTTGGGAGGATAATTTTGTGATCTCTTATCAACAAAACTATGTCCTACAGCAATGGTTTTTAGAAAATGAACAAGAATTTTTACTGCAGCATTATCTGTAAGAGCAAATAATTAGTGGGATAGAAATCTTAACCACTTTCATCAGTTATGGTTAAAAAAAATAAGGTACATTCATTTTATGGAATTTTATTACTGTTAAGAAAAATCAGGTAAAGACTTTCCAATGAGGGAGAAAGCTAAACGCATTCCCACTAAACCCCCCTCCCTAGGGACAAATGAAACAACAAAGAGACCTCAAAATAAAGAGAAAACTGAAGCTTCTATGAAGTCTTAAGGTAGCACAATCATAAACTGCAACTCCTTAGAAGAGCTACCAAAATACACTGAAATTCGGATACAATTCACGAAAGGCAGATCTCTGCTGATCTGACCCTGAGCTCTCCAAAACGCGCAGTTCCGCCCCAAGACCCCCACCAATACTCCTTTACCAGCCTGCCACTGGGGCACTGAACCCCGGTTCAGAGACGAGTCATCAAGGCTGGTATCTGGCAGCAAAGCCGGCGTGGATGAGTAGCGGGGGGGAGTGGGGGTGGGGCGGGGGTGTGTGGTAGGATGCCTGGAAGCACACAGACTAGTGGACGGCGTTTGGGGGACAAAGACATGGCAAAGGGGTACCGTGGCGGCGGCTGCGGCTGCTCCCGCTGCTGTTTCTTGTTTTTTCTTCTTCTTCACTATTTGAAACATTTTCGAAGATAAATTCATGGATTGTTTGTGCCATTTTTTTCAAAATTCTATTTTTAAAAACAGAAGCAAACCGAGTGGCAGATGCTATGCCGAGGGAAGTCAAGGTTCCTAGGTTCGAATCCTGTCCCTGATCATAATTCGCTTCGCGAGTCAAACTGCGTTGGTTTCATGATCTGTAAAAAACTGATAATCAACACCAGTCACTGGGCCGCGACGAGGGTCAAAGGAAAGAATTTCTCAATTCTGCGGCCCCAATTCGCTCCTAGGTAGAAGCGGCGCCCCAATCAGGTACCGCCGCGCCGCGGTCTCGGGGCATCTGGGATTTGTAGTCCGCCCGGCGGAACTCGCTGTCCCGGCAGGCTGCGCGGCGGCGGCAGGGCTACGTGGCGGGGTCGGCTGCTGCTGCGCGGGCAAGTGGGGTAAGATGGCTGCGCAGCGGGGCGTGCGGGTTGTTGGGCTCTGCCCCGGAGCCCGGTTGGGTAGGGTCGTTCGGGCCCTCCTGCTACTGCTGTGGTTTGCGGCCCGCGGAGGCGCGCTTTACTTCCACATCGGGGAGACGGAAAAGAAGTGCTTTATTGAGGAGATTCCGGACGAGACCATGGTTATAGGTACGAGGGAAGGGAGAGAGTTTTCAACAAGACCGCGGTCTTGGGGCGGGGGGGTGCGGGAGGGTCATCTCCTCAGAGCTGGGAGCAGGCGTCCTCGGCGTGCCCTGCCGACCGCGGACTCAGCGCCACCTCGCGTTCCTCTGACTGGGCTCGCCCTGCTTGCTTCCAGGAAACTACCGGACGCAGTTGTATGACAAGCAGCGAGAGGAGTACCAACCGGCCACCCCCGGGCTTGGCATGTTCGTGGAGGTTAAGGACCCAGAGGACAAGGTGAGTCGGCTCCTTAGCCCCGCTGAGCCCTCCGCTCTGAACTTGAGCGCCAGACCAAGCAGGCGCCGGTACTTCGTCCCCTCCTAGTTTCCGCATCTGCTAAACAGTTGGTGTTGTGGGAAGATCCTGGGTTTTCCCTCCGGGCTAACCTTGGGCTTTTTCGGTGCTGGCTGCTTCTCTCAACTTGTTACTGACCGCTGCATGAACCCGCCAAGTCAGTTGCCTTCTCTGAGCCATTTCCTTGGTCTGTGAAATAGAAATTCATCTGTCTTATAGATGTGATGAGTGGATTAATTGTGGTGCTAGAAACCAAAGAGTTTTGTCGACTCTAAAGCTATGACATAAGACTTTAGAATTTCACGGAACAGGGTACTTTCCAAAAAGAATGAGCAGCTTTTAATTTAACAAATAAGGATATTAAAACAAACAAACCAAAAAACAAAACTTCAAAACCGTTCAACTGTCACCTTTCATTTGAAAGAATGACAGCAAAAGAGTTGAAAGGGCATGAGCTATGAATAAAGTAAAGCCCTTTCCAAGAGTGGTCACATGCCAACCTAATGTCAGACTCTTCGCCCCTTCTCCAGATAGTTCGAAGGCAAGTTTTTGGCAACTGCTGCTAAGCAGCATTGGAGCTTTTAGTTTTGTAGGATGCCTAGGGCTCTGCTTGTCAACTTTTGAGGCACTTAGAGCCTTACGCACCATTCAGTCCTATTCCTACCATAATACTCACTGAAGTCCCTTCTCTCCAGGTCATCCTGGCCCGGCAGTATGGCTCTGAAGGCAGGTTCACCTTTACCTCCCATACCCCTGGTGAGCACCAGATCTGTCTTCACTCCAATTCCACCAAGTTCTCCCTTTTTGCTGGAGGCATGCTGGTAAGTGGACCCATGTTGGACTCTTTCAGCCTCTAGCCCCTGGTCAAGACTGGGGACTGGTGCCACTGTAGGTGTGAGATGACTATGTCAGATTTTGTGTCTCTTAATACAGCTGGGTTTCCAGTGAACATTCAGGGTGTGGTTGCGGAGCTCTTTGTATATGCTTTGGTCAGAGTATCAGCCAAGGCTTATTCTTGCCCTTGGGCCTAGAGCCCCATAGGGCCAGACACTGACGAGGCCTCAGTCAGTGTTGCCTAAATGAACAGATAAAGAAAGGTGGGAGGACCAGCTGTTAGGCCCTGGCAGGAAGACAGAGCAGGACTACCTGATTCTCCTATCTTCCTTGTCTGTCTGTCTCCAGAGAGTTCATCTGGACATCCAGGTAGGTGAACATGCCAACGACTATGCAGAAATTGCTGCCAAAGACAAGTTGAGTGAGTTGCAGCTACGAGTGCGACAGCTGGTGGAGCAAGTAGAGCAGATCCAGAAAGAGCAGAACTACCAGCGGGTGAGTGGCTGAGCCAGGAGCAGTGGGCTTCTTCCCAGAAGCTGCACACTGACTTAGCCAGGAGTCACATGTCAGATTTATTATGAACCCAAGGGATTTACATGTCTGTGCTGCATTGCAAGTCTAAAAGGTAGGTTGGGTATTACTAACTACTTTGTAATTGAGGAGGCAGTCTCTTAAGGGGCTGTCATTGTCTTATTAGGAGACACACAAAATGACAGAGCAGGAATTGATACCAACACCTTGGGTGTTATTTCCATGGTTCTCAGTGCTCCCAGGATCAGGGGTTTCAATCTCACCGGTGTCCAGGAGGCAGGCAGGTATCATGAATGGATCTGTGACCATAATGACGGGTAGAATAGTGACCTATCTAAATGGAAACAACTACTGTGGTCAGCTGAGGGCAGCATTGCAGAATTGCTATCCCAGGGTTTTAAGAGGCATTTAGAGGTCCCGGTTTTTTATGTAAAAAATTCTGGGTTTTAAATGTTGTCAAAACACTGTGTGAGCCAACAAAAACATGTATGGGCTCGATCCAGCCCCTGGACCACCAATTTGCAACCTGTGCACACAATATTCAAGGAGCAGTTTGGGAGACCGAGGCAGAGGGCTCAGAGCAAGTCCACTTCTGAGTGTTCCAGGACAGCTCTGTCTGATAGGGTGATACCACAGCCACTTTACCACTCCCACAGGCATCAGGGTAG
The DNA here is from genome assembly GCF_028023285.1 of Balaenoptera ricei. Lineage (NCBI taxonomy): Eukaryota > Metazoa > Chordata > Mammalia > Artiodactyla > Balaenopteridae > Balaenoptera > Balaenoptera ricei. Next base: position 163,406,258 of record NC_082641.1, read on the forward strand.
GACCAGGTAAGGGCTGTACCTTACAGATGAGCAAATAGACCTAGGAGAAATGAGTGGGTTGCCTCAGGTCATCTGGCTGGTGAGGGTGAAGACAGTTCCCAGGTGGGGTGGCTTTTTTCGGGCACTTGACTGGAACCTGGGCAAAGTTAGTTGGCCCTGGGACATCCTCCGGGGAGGGAACCCAGCCGTTCTAGTGGCCCCAGGTGGGGCCCAGCCAACTCAGGCTCGTCTTCCTTTCTCCCCTCCCACAGTGGCGAGAGGAGCGCTTCCGGCAGACCAGCGAGAGCACCAACCAGAGGGTGCTGTGGTGGTCTATCCTGCAGACCCTCATTCTCGTAGCCATCGGCGTCTGGCAGATGCGACACCTCAAGAGCTTCTTTGAAGCCAAGAAGCTGGTGTAGCCGTCCCAGGCTTCCCAAGCCATCCTTTCTCCCTGGCTGGGGAAGCAAGGGCCTCCTGGACTGACTTCTCTCCGGCAGGAGGCCTGGTCCCCAGCCATGGGTGTCTGCAGGGGAGAGGGACCACAGCACAAGCTGAGGGTAGCAGCTTGGCTGGCTAATACTGAGCAGGTGGTAGCGTAAATGCCTGCCCCCTCCCCTGGGCCCTTTGCAGTAATCTGAAGCCACTGGGAGCCCTACTGACACCTCAGAATCACAGTGTTACTGATCAGGGATGTGAGCCTATTGTCTGGGATGACTGGGGGGAGGGGAGTGGGTGGGCAAGCCAAGTCCTCCTTCTGTCTTCCTTTCCTAACTTGGAATTTTGACCAGGTTGGGGCGTGATTCCCTGCCACCCAGGAAACCTCACTATTCCCTCCTTGGGCCTAGACCCAGCCTGCTGATCCGGGGTGTGTGTGTCAATTGAGGGTGGGGTAGAGGGAGTTGCAGTGTGGGAAGGTAGCCCTGAGGTGGACCCCGGGTTCTTCACATGGTTGTTCTTTTGGGGACTAGAGAAACTGGGGTTAGGCCAAATAGAGGCCTTGGTGCTGGTTGGGGATGGGGCCTGCAGAGTCTTAGTTACTGATTTCATTTTCAATAAGTTTAGGTTTGTTACATTGGTTTCCCAATAAAAAAAAAATTAACTTCTTGTCCAGTGTAAAGTTACTGTACTGTCAGTGGGCATAGCACTGCAAGGTGCTTGAGGGAGTGTCAGTTTTTCCAATGGGCAAAGCACTTCACATTCTAAGATGAGTACCCACCTGTGAACTTCATACTTTTCATCCTCTCCATACCCTCCAGTGACAGTGGGTAGTGGTTTTGCCCAAGACCATCCAACAAGTGAAACGTAGGTGGACAGAATTGTTGTGGTGCTTCAAGGAAGTGCCTAGTTAGTGAAGGTACTGTACATTGAACAGAGGAATGCTGCAGGTGTGGAAAGGACAGGAATCCCTGAGTTGGGGGCAGGAGGGGGATACTGATGGACTTAACCAATAGCATGGGATCTCAGCAGTGACCTTGAAGGAGAGGAAGGATTCTGATGAAAGAAGGCAGGACAGGGGTGGTTGAGGAAAACAGGCAAACAGCTGGTATGCAGATAGATGGGCATTGTGTCAGCTGAAGTTGAGGGGGCGGGGTTGTGAGAAAGCTGGAAAGAAAAGTTGGTTAGAGTTAGAAGAGCCTTGAACGCCAGGTAAGAAATTTGGATATTACCCAGTGTTCAACAAAGTTTTGAGTATTAGAACACCCTGAATAAAACTTGAGGAAGGGTAATCCAACAGTGTGTGAGAAGGAGACTGGGGGTTGGGAGGCAAGTTTGGGGACTACTTGAACTGTCAGGAGAATGTAGTCTGAGCTCATATTGCCACTTAGGCCTCCACATTTAGGGAAAAAAAACTTTTTTAAGAACAGCTTTAAAATTGCAGAAAAATTGTGAAGATAGTTTACATCATGCAGTAGTATGGTACATTTGTTAATGTTAAAATGAATGAACCAATAGTGATAGTCTATGCTTTATGCAGATTTCCTTAGTTGTTACATAGTGTCTTTTTTCTTCCAGGAACCCATCTAGGAGATACTATTGTTACATTTAGTTGTCTCCTTGGGCTCCTCTTGGCTGTCAGTTTCTCAGACTTCTTTATTACCTTGACAGTTTTCAGGGATACTGGTCAGGCATTTTGTAGATTTCCCTCAATTGCAATTGGTCTGATGTTTTTCCTCATGATTAGACTGGGGTCCTGGGTTTTTGAAAGACCACAAAAGGAAAGTGCCATTCTCATCCTGTCATATTAGGGGTACTAATTATCAACATGATTGTGGATGTCACAGTTTAAAATAAGTTAATTTGGATTTTTACATGAAACCTGACTTAGATCTGATACTAAGGGGGCTTCATCCTGATGCGACAACAATTAGCTGGAGTGAATGGTAGCTATCCCCCTAAGATGGGCTTGTGCTTTCCAGGTCAGGCCCATCTCCCAGTTTCCATCTTTGGCCTTACCTGACTGTCTCTGCAGGGGTCAGCCTTGCCTTTGTCATCAGCCAAATCTAGGCTGGATTTGTCGAGGTTCTGGTATAAGGTACGCTGCCCTGGGAGAGCTCAGCAGGAAGGGGACTGGTGGGTTGTATGCTGGGTGAAAGGGGGCTCCTGGGAATGATTAATTTCCTACCTACTATAGTGAAGTCCCCTCAGAAGCAGAGTGGTTGAGACCATAGATTGTGCAACCAAACTACCTGGGCTTACATTCTGAATTACCTCTCTGTGCTTCAGTTCCTTCATCTTTAAAGTGGGCATAATAAGTACAATACTCATAAGGACAGATTGAGATAACAGTAGTAAAGAATTTAGAAAAATGACTGGCACATAGTAAGAACTCAACGGATGTTAGCTATTAATATTTATTAGGAAACTTAAACTTTGCCTGGAAGAACAGAGGAGATCAAGTCTAATAACTTTGCCACTTTCTTTTCCCAGGTGGGAAGCTGGCCCAGCTGGGGCCTAAGTTCTCAGGGTGACAGGGCAGATATGGGAAGTCAATCTTATTCCCTTCTTCAGTTCTCAGTTCCACCAAAGTACTCCTCTCCTGGCTGATAGCTGCCATTTATATAGCGTTGACTATTGTGCCCTTCACTGTACCAAGTTTTTGCATTTTCTCCTTTAATCCTCACAGCAACCATATAAATCAGGAACCATTTATATACTCAGATGAGGAAACAGAAGCAGGCTGTGCCCCAAAACACAGCCGAACTGGCAGAGTCAGGTTTCAAATCCAGCCAATTTGCCTTTAGTGCCTGTCTCCTAACTACTACTTGGTGTGTCACTTGAGGTATCAGGCTGAACGCAAGACTGAGCCCTGAGCTTGGCCCTGCCCCCCCTCCAAGCTTGCAACCGAGAAAGAATGCACTTGGTTTGACGGCAGGACTACTTGGACGCCTTCCCTTGGGAAGAGGAGGAAGATGCAGATTATCCCAGAGCGCTGGTTTGGAAGTCTGGAGTCTAAGTCCAGTCCAAGCCCATTGACTTGAGCCCTCTCCGGGGCCTCAATTTCTCGGGATGTCCAGCGGCCCCCGGAAAGCAGTTAGCAGTTCAGGCGGTTGGAGCGCTCACGTGTTCCTCTGGATGCGGAACCTTTGACGCCGCAGCTCCGGGGAGCAGACGGCGCGGCCGGAGCGGCGGACCCTGTGGACCGAGGGGCGGGGCGGACGGGCTTGGGCGGGGCGGGAGGCGGAGGCGCCGCGTAGGCCGGGGAGGCCGGGCCGGCCCGGCTGGGAACTCGAGCCCCATGAGCCGCCGCCTCCCCCCACGATGTTCCCCTCCCGGAGGAAAACGGCACAGCTGCCCTGGGAGGACGGCAGGTGAGCGGCGGCGGCCGGCCCGGGTCCCGTCCTCCCGGGTGCCGATCCTTTCCGGGCCGCCCCGCGGAATCTAGGAGCCCGAGGCCGTCGCGTCTCCGTCTCTGCGGGGTTCTCTGAGGGTCTGTGGTTCTCCTTGTGGGTCTCTCTCTGTATTTGGGTCTCTGTTTCTCTCTATGTGGGTCTCCGTGTCTACCAGTCTCCGTCACTCAGCAGGTCTGTATTTCTCCGTTGACTTCCCTTTGTGAGTTTCTGTCCCTCTATGCGAGTCTGTCTCATTATGGGTCTCTGTGTTTTTCCACTGGCCTCTATTTTCATGCGGGTCTCTGACTCCGTTGACCTCTCTCAGTGGATCTCTGTCTTTCTGTCTGTCCCTGGTTTCAGAGGGTCTGTATTCCGTCTCTCTGATCTCTGCCTCCCCCATCACATCCCTGTAGCCTCAGACGCTACCCTCCTCCCTCCCTCGTGCTTCCCCCTTCTCTGCAGATCGCCTAGAAGAATACACCAGACAGAAGCTCTATGCTCTGCCTGGCTGGCTACTGCCTCGCCGGGACTAAGTATTCCCGGCGTAACGTTAGTTCATTTCCTGTGCAGCTGTACTTGAATGTGGCCTGCCCCATGTGTTAGGTGTGAGGTTGACCCAGACCTTAGCTAGTGATTACCACTAGAGCAGAATGGAGGTGGGGGGCAGGGGAGAGCTATTTGGCCGTTTAGATTGGGAAGGACTCCCACACTTCAGTCTTGAGATGTACCCCCAAAACTCTTCTCACCCAGAACACATGATAGTGGGTCTATACCTAGTGAATGACACCTCTTTCCCTTTCCTCTGTTAAGCTTGCCAGGTGCCAAAAGACTTTGGAATATAGTGAGCACAACTCTTTATCGTTGGGAATTTTTCAGACTTGGTGCTGAAGTAAGAAGACAGGAATATAGTAGAAAGCCTGGACTGTGGATTTAGGCCTGGACAGGAATCCTCTTTAATAGCCATGTGACCAGAAGCATACTTAATCTTTCTCCTCAGCTTTTCCATCTCTGAAACAGGGATCATAATATCTACTCTGCAGGTCTATATGAGGATTAAAGGAGATCACATATATAAAACTGTTGACACTGTGCTTGGCACAGAGAAGGTGCCAGTTTTCTTCCAGTTACTTTTGCAGTTTGGAGGTGCTGTAACCAGCGCAGCTGAGTATTCAAACCTGTATCACTAAGGTTTGTGTGAGGGAAGAAAGGGAAGGTTATGGAGGAGAATTTCCATTTCCTAATTCCTTTCCATAAACTTCTGGAACACAACCATGATCCCACAAAACTTGTATCATTTCATGCTTTTGACACAGGGATACAAAGATCCATGCAACAGATGCAGATAATGTAACAATTAAAGAGTGCTGGCTCTGGAAACAGCCTGTCTGGGTTTGAATCTTACTAGCCTTGGACACAGATTGATGAATGAGAGAAAACCTCATCTGGTCTGCCTCCCCACCCCAGAAACAACGATGGCCTGGGCCTGGTAGCAGCTGAGACTGCAGATCTGGAGTTTGCCAGCAGGTGGCACCAGAAGCAACAGTTCTCAGTGTCCACTGTCCTGAGGAATTGGGATTTCAGCTCTGAATTCAGTTGTTCAGTGATTTGGGCCCTTGCAGCACAGGAAGAGAGTGCCCATGGGGACGTGATCCTGGTAGGAGGGGAAAGCTGGACCGAGGGAACAGCACTTGAAAGTGCATGGAGTGCCCAATCCATGCCATACCCCTGGATAATGGTCACTGCTTCTTCCCCTGAAGGTGGGATGTTTCCCCATGTCCATCTCCCCGGTCTCTACCCTACCCCAAGAAAGAGCCCAGAGGGAGAATCTGTAGAGGTTCCAGCCTTCCCAGGCCACTAGGAGGATTGGCCTCTGCTCCTCCCCTGCGGAAACCCCCACCACAGGACAATGGGGGGTAAGTCAGAAGCCCTGCAAGGGTGTCCTATCAGTCTCCCTCTCTGCTGTGTGTGGGTCCTGAGCCTGGCTTCAGGGCTGCTGGTTACCAGATTGGCAGTTGTGCCTCTAGAGAGAGGCAGGAGTTGGTCTGGCTTTAGTGTGTGACAAGCATGCCCTGAATGCTTGAACCCTTCCTTTAACTCACTTAGCAAGCCCTCTGCTGTATGACTTGTGCTAGAGCCACAGCTGTGAATCTGATTACCTGCGAAGAAGACAAGCATGGACACAGGTGATTACAAAACTCTTAAGTGCTTCAAAAAGGGCAGTACCAGATACCATAGGAACACAAAGGAGGGAGGGAGTATGTATCTCCGTTTGTGTGCACGTGGGGGTGGGGGGTGGCAGTGCTAGCCATGACATTGGCGTTTGGCCTTGAAGGATCAGTGGGGTGCTTCCAGGCAGATAAAATAAGGAAAGGCATTTTAGGCAGAAGCAGTGGACTGTGTGAGGGCTAGAGCAGGAAGGAATATGGTGAGTGGAGAAACTCTTGAGTTGCCCAACGTGTAGCACTGGGTGAGTAGCAGGGAGCAACTGGAGATGGGACCAGGTCACAGAGGGGTTTGACTGTCAGGCCAAGGAATTTGGCCATTATCTTATAAACAGGAGGATCATCCATGAGATTGAAGGGGTCTGAGCAGGGCAAGGACCAGATGAGACTTGGGCTAAAAGACAGGCAGTGGGTAAGGAAGGATCAAAGGGCACTTAGGAGGTAGAATCTATATGACCTGGTAGCTAATTAGTGACTCTCAGAGGTTATAAAGTAGATTGCTTTGCTGATTATTCTAGAATAGAGGAAGCTTCCCTTTTCTTGGATTCCTTAGTTCCTCCTTCACTGCTCTCAGGAACTTCCAGAGAGAGGGGCAAAGAAACCAGGTGAATTCCACCCATTTCTTTGTATTTCATAACCTGAAAGGCAGTCTCTCCCAGCACTACCCCAAAGTCTAAGATATTCCACTGTTTTTCCAGCTTCTGAAATAAGCCTGGGTGCTGTTCCCAGCCCTCATCTTTCCTTCCCTCTCTGTCTCTCATCCCTTGTCACATGGGCTGCCCTGGACTGAAGCTTTGACATGCATTCAGTGAACTGCCTTTGTTGGTTTGGGCCGCACATTGGTTTGGGGGCAGACCTGATCTTCTCAGAGTAAAGAGTGATCTTTTCACGGGGGCTGAAACAGGCACATGCCCCTGTTTGGGGAGCTTTCTGGTCTGAGAAACAGGATGAAGCCAAGCTTTCTGATGAGAGTGAACCCGCAGGGGAGCAGGCGGAAGGTAGTGGGTGGGGTCTCTAAGGCGGGCTTCTGCCATCAGCTCTGGACATGACCCATTGTCTTGGGGAGGGGCAAGTGCAAAAGACAAGGAGTCTTGTCTCTGCCCTCCAGCAGCTCTTGGTCTGGCTGGGACTCAGGCACAGAAGGTAAGAGAGCATCGAGGAAGTGGGGCAGCTCTGAGACCTGGGAGTGTTTGGAGGGCCTCCTGGAGGTAGGGGGGCTCAGGCTGAGCCTAGAGCTCTCAGCAGGATTCTGATGCATGGTGGCAGCACGAACAAAAGCACTAAAGTTGCTTCTGCACTAATTCCTGGGCGCTTGGGGCAGACCAGCCACGTGCACCTTACTTGTGGGAAGCCAGAGAAGGGGTCTGTCGCAGGACCTCGGCTCAGCCTTGCCCTTCTGACCTGCTCCCTGTTCTTGTCCCAGGTCCAGGTTGATCCCCAGCGGCCTCCCCCGGAAATGCTCCGTCTTCCACCTCTTTGTTGCCTGTCTCTTACTGGGCTTCCTCTCCCTGCTCTGGCTGCAGCTCAGCTGCTCTGGGGACATGGCCCGGGCAGCCAGGGGACAAGGACAGGAGACCCCGGGCCCATCCCGGGCCTGCCCACCAGAGCCACCCCCTGAGCACTGGGAAGAAGATGAATCATGGGGCCCCCACCGCCTGGCAGTGCTGGTGCCCTTTCGAGAACGCTTCGAGGAGCTCCTGGTCTTTGTGCCCCACATGCACCGCTTCCTGAGCAGGAAGAAGATCCAGCACCACATCTATGTGCTCAACCAGGTGGATCATTTCAGGTAAGGACCACCTCCTAAGCCAGCACCCGCTCACCTGGGCCTGCCCTGGTCTCTTGGGGCCTGCTCCCTTTCCTGACAGCAATCCAGTACCAGGTGGCCCAGGCCCATGAAAGGCCACCCAGGGCAGCAGTGAGAGGGTGGGAGGTGCTAGACCCCTCTCACTGGGTGTGACAGGAATTTGGGGGGAGGGTTTGGGGCTGGGGAGGCCCCTGATCTGGTTTCCATTTCACAAAGGTCCCTGTGGCTGCTGTATGTGTCGGGGCCATACCAGGACAAGGGGGGAAGCAGGGAGACCGGTTGGGCAGTCATTGCAGTCACCTGAGCTGATGGGGGCTCAGGCAGCGTGGCAGAAGGGGTGGAGAGAAGTGATGTGGAGGAAGCGCAGACAGGGCTTGCTGGTGGATTGGCTGCGGGGATTAGGGAAAGGGAGGGTCAAAGCCACGGCTTAACTTGTTCACAGTCTGGCATTATCCTAAAATCCTTGCCCTCACCAAAAACTGCTCCCCTCCATGATCACAATCCAAGCATCTCACACTCCACCCCCACCTCCTTTCCCTCCAGCTCGCTCCCACTGGGAGATGTGGACCCAACAATTCTTGGACCCTGACAGGCCCTTTAGTCCACGATTCTCCCAGTGCTCTCCATCCTCCTTGTCCGTCTTTTCTCCTGACCTAACTTGGATACCATGGTCCTTGGTGAAAGTCACTCCCTCACATGCACCTCAACTCCCTTCCACTTTCTCCCTGGCACAACTCCCACCGGATGAAACTCGACTCTGCCTGCTACACACCTGCAGCTGGATGTAGCTGGAGACACTGCTCATCTCCCTGACAATGAGCCCTGGCCCAGGAGGGCTCTCATTCCTCTGGTCTGCTGCCTCTCCCCTCCCCGGCAACCTTGCATACCCGCTCCTCTCCTCACTCCTCCCTATCTTCACCTTCAGCCAATTACTTTGCTTCCTATTTGAGAAAACAGAATCAATTGGAAGAGAACTAACCCAGGTCCCCACGCCTGGACTCCTTTTACAGCTTCTGTGCAGGTGTCCTCAGCTTCCCACTGCCTTTCCCGAGGATGCGCCTCCAGGGCCAGCTCTCCTACTTGGGCACTGGGTCCCTTTTCTGCTCTTCTACTCAAGGACATCACTCCAGCCATTGGCTCTCTTCTCACCTGCATGATCAATTTTCCCCCCTCCTGGAGTATTCAAATCAACAAACATACTGAAATAGCCCCCATCTAAAAAGAAAAAAGAGACCCCCGCTTGATCCCGTATCGCCCACATCTATTGCCTCTTTTCTTTGCTCCCCTTTCTAGCAAAACGCCTTCCCTTTCTCCCCCGTCGCTCTCTCTTGAACCTATTCCACTAAGACGTTTACCCTCATCATGACATTGAAACAGCTCTTGTTGACATCACCAACGAGCCCACCTTGATAATCCAAAGCCCAGTTCCCAACCTTCATCCTATCGACTTCCCGGCAGCATTTGCCAAGTGGATTACTTCTTCCTTCTTAAAACACCTCAGTTTGACCTTTGGGACAGTGCTCTGCTTCTCTTTCCTCTCTGGCCACCTCTCCCCACCTCCTTTGCTGGTTCTGCCTCATCCCCCTGATCTCTCAGCCTTGGTGTTCCTTGGGGGTCAGTGCTTGGGCACCGTCTTTTCTGGCTCCAGTCGCTCCCCAGGGGATCTCATCTAGTCTCAAGACATCAAATCTCATTTCTACCCTGATGACTCCCAAGTCTGTATTCCCAGCCCAGACCTCTCTCCTGAACTCCAGACCCATATACCCAGCCAGCTGCCTGTGCAGCCCTCTGTTTGGTGGTCTCAAGAGGCATCTCAAGCTTAACATGATTAAAACTGAATTCCTGATTTCCCACCTGTCCCTGACCTTCTCCTGCCCGCTTCCTCATTTCAGGAAATGGAAACTCCACACTCCCAGCTGCTCAGGCCAGAAAGCCTTCGGGTCATCCTCAACTCCTGCTCCCTCACACAACACGTCTAGTCCATCAGCAGAATGCATCTAGAATCTGCCCTCTTCTCACCATCTCCACTGCCACCTCCCTGAGTTAAGGCATCATCATCTCATGCCTAAATTATTGTAATAGCCTCCCAACCTGTCTCCCTGCTTCCACCCCTCACCTTCCAGTCTCTTCTCAACACCCCAACTAGAGTGATCCTGTTAAACGCTGAGTCACAGCACATGATGCCTCTGCTCTAAGCCCTTCAGTGGCTCCCCATCTCATCCAGGGTCAAAGCGCAAGTCCTTCAGGGGCCTGTCACCCTCTGACCTCATTCCCTGAGACCTCTCACTCACTCTGCTTCACCACATTGCTATCTGCTCCTGCCTCGGGCCCTGGGAGTTGCTCTTCCCTCTGCTCGGAGCCCTATTCCCCTGATTTCCATAGGGCTCATTCCCTCAGGCCTTCAGGTTCTGCTCACGTGTCACCCTGTTACGCCGGCCCTCCCTGACCACCTCATCTAAAAGGACAACCCCCACCCCCCAGCATGCTTTATCCTCGTCACCCTGCTTTACTATTCTTCTCAGCACTTAACCACTCCTTGGCTTGTTACATATTTACTTATTTGTTTATTTTTGTCTCTTCTTATTAGAATGTCAGCTCCTTGAGGGCTTTGATTTCTCACTGCTGTATCTCCAGTGCTCTGAATAGTTTCTGGCACATAATAGGTGCTCAGTAAACATTTGTAAGATAGGTGGAGGGGCAGATGTGCACTTGGGCAGCCCCACAATGAAGTCGGTGTCAGGCTGGAGGGCAGCATGGGTACTGGGGGTGGGTGCTGTGGAGGACAGGCTCTCATGCAGAGATTGGGGGAGAGCAAGCTCACTGCCCCTGGCCCAGCCTCGGTGCCCTGCACAGGTTCAACCGGGCAGCACTCATCAACGCGGGCTTTCTGGAGAGCAGCAACAGCACAGACTACATCGCCATGCACGACGTGGACCTGCTCCCTCTCAATGAGGAGCTGGATTATGGCTTCCCAGAGACCGGGCCCTTCCACGTGGCCTCCCCGGAGCTCCACCCGCTCTACCACTACAAGACCTACGTCGGTGGCATCCTGCTGCTTTCCAAGCAGCACTACCAGCTGGTGAGGCCTGGCGCACCTGCTCTGCTGAGAGCCAGGGAGCACCCACCTGGATGGGGGCAGTGGCAAGAGGAGCAGCATTTCTAGGGCCCAGCAGATGGAGGATCCTGCCTGGGGAGCCCAGGAGCAGCCAGAGGCATGAGAGAGGAGCGGGACCAAGCAAGCCAGTTAGGGAGGATTCTGCCACAGTAACAGAACCCCTGTGCTAGCTGGCTTCAGAAGCCCTGGGGTTCGTTGCCTCTCAAAATGGAAAAGTCTGGGTGGGGCTGTCTTGCCCAGCCTCTCAGATGATGTCATCAGGACACCATTTCACCTTCCATCTCTCAGCTCTGCCTTCTCTAGACTGGCTTTATTTTCAGACGTTCAGGATGCAACGTGGTGGTTGTAGCTGCAACCTGCATCCGTCTAGGCCCAAGTCCAGTGGAAAATGGAGCCGCCCATTTCCAACAGCCCAGACAGGAGACCCACAGCTGCCCCCTGCTGGCTCTTGATTGGCCTGGCTTAAGTCACAGGTCTATCCCTGAATCAGTCACTGTGGTAGGGGGTGGGAGTGGGTGGCGGGGTAGGAAGAACTGAGTGGCTTAGACCACCGTCTCTTGCTCCTCTCTTCAAGCTGTGGCTGAAGCCAGCTTAATGTAAATAAAGCCTGAAGTTGAATGGCAAAAATTGATGTCTGCCATAGAGCCCACCGTCCCTCTCCCGCACAGAGGAAGAGAGCAGGGCAGAGCCCCCTCAGGAGAAATGGGAGTATGGGGCCAGGCAGAAATAGAGCAGCAATTGGCACTTGTTCCCATCATTAGCTCTCCAGAGATCTCCTCCCGCCAGTCAGACATTTTTGAGAAACTAATCATCTCGCACAAATCCAAGGCCCCATTAAAACAGGCAAAGGGACTGGGATGCGCTGACTATTCCCCCAGTACCTCAGAGGTTGTGGGAACTGAAAGCATCTGAGTGTACATTCAGAACTGCTGGGGAGGAGGAGGAAAGGGGGCCTGGCCTGGCCCAGCTTGGGCTAGGGACTCCCAAGTGGTAGGAGACCAAAGAGCACCCTGGGAGGATGGGGCAAGTGACATTGCTTGTCTTTGTGTCAGTGCAACGGGATGTCCAACCGCTTCTGGGGCTGGGGCCGTGAGGACGACGAGTTCTACCGGCGCATCAGAGGAGCCGGGCTCCAGGTAATGCTCCCCAGCGCCCCACCTCTTCAGCCATCGTGGCTGCCCTGAGGTTCCTCCCTGCCCTCAGATGACGTTCCCGTGGCTGGGAGACGGCACCCCTGGTTCTGATCCCAGCCCTGCCCCCGACTAGCACACCTCTCCTGAAGAATGGGAATGCAGGCCCCTGCCTGTGGGCTATGGCAGGCAGTGGGACCCCAGAGGACTAGTGGTGAGGGCCAGGGCTCCAGGAGAGGCAGCCTGATCCAACTTCCTTTGGTCTCCTTAGCTTTTCCGCCCCTCGGGAATCACAACTGGGTACAAGACATTTCGCCACCTGCATGACCCAGCCTGGAGGAAGAGGGACCAGAAGCGCATCGCGGCTCAAAAACAGGTACTGGCTGGTCCCTTGATCGGGGATGGATAGGTCATACATGGGGAACCAGCAGGCCCAAGCATTTCACCAAGTTCTCCTTGAGCCCAAGTGGTCCCATCCTCCCCTGCTTGGCCCAGGTCAGTCATTGGCATTCTGCTTGGGCACCATGCCCTCCTCTGGTGGCTGCCATGGCCCCTGGGCTCTGTGGGTCAGCCGAGACCTCAGGGTCCACACGGGCTGTGTGTTGGGGTGGGGAGCGGGGATGGGACTCAGCTGAAGGTGCCAGAATCCTAGGCAGACCTGGGATACAGGAGTCCCCATCCCTCAAATAACCTCTTCTCTAGGAGCCAGATTAGTTCAACTGGAAAACCCCTGCTGTCCTGCTGACGAGGATGTGTAGCCATGGGCGAGAGACTTCCCATCTCTGAGCTTCCCTTTTCCCTCTCTTCTGTGGGGATCACAGGACCTCTGATGACAAGGTCGTGGGGGATCAGTGGACAGCTGGCACCCACAAACCCCTGAGTACGTGCTCTCCCCCTTTCCTTCCCAGGAGCAGTTCAGGGTGGACCGGGAGGGAGGCCTGAGCACCGTGAAGTACCGCGTGGATTCCCGTACAGCCCTGTCTGTGGGTGGGGCCCCCTGCACTGTTCTTAACATCATGTTGGACTGTGACAAGGCTGCCACCCCCTGGTGCACATTCAGCTGAGTTGGCTGGACAGCAAGGAAGCCTGTGCCTACAGGGCATACTGCTACTCAAGCCCAGGACAAAGCCTCAGGCCCTGGGCCCAGCTCCAATAGGACGTGGAGTGGCCTGAATCAGTGGACAGCAAGCCACGTGTTTGCAGCAGCCCGGCCCCCAGAGGCAGGCTTGAGCCAGGAGAGGACACACGCAGGGTGCCTGGGACGCTGCCAGCAATAAACAGTGATGGAGAGAGGCTGGGACATGGCTTCCAACTGAGACTCTCCACCCTGCCTTTCTGCTTGCCCTGCCCTACCCTCCTTTGTGTGCTGAGATCTGCAAGATCTTGTTCCTTCTCCTGGACTGCCAGGCCACTGATGTGGGTGGCCAGGGCCATCAGGAGGGTTAAAACTGCAGAGACCAGTGTGCAAGCCCCACTTAAAGGGAACAGCTGAGACCAGCTCTAGCTGGTTGTCACCCTGAAGGAGTGTGGGCCTGGTGTTGCCAGATCTTCTGATTTCTCAAAAGAAAGTAGAATTCTGGATTCTTGAGTGAAATTGGTTAATTTTTAAATGATAGCAACTAATTCAAACTTTTAACAAGTATGGCAAGCCAAACCAAATGTGTTTTGAACCACCAGTTTGTCACCTGTGGCTGAGGAGAAGGGGATGGGGCAAAAGATGACGCTTCTCTTAGTTATAAGCTGGCAAGGAGTTGGGGCAGGGCTAGGGAAGACGAGGCCAGGGGAAGCTCAGGTGGGAGAGAACCCCAAGGCACAAGGTCCCTACTCCCTCCCTCAGCACTCCAGGCTTTGCTGCCCTTCTGGACAGTCTGACCATTGCCAGGCTCTGGTGGGCTCCGACTGGAAGGGGTGCTTCATCCTGCCTCACTGAGATGGACAGAAATAGATCACAGGACTGAACTGAGGGTAGGCAGGCTGCATCTGCAAAGACTCACTGGGTCATGGCTCAGGGAGGGAAGACCACGTTTCTGAGGCGGGAGGAAGATGAGAAGTAGGAGAACCCCTCAAGTATTCCCAAAGCACGAGGGGAGATTACCAGTGGTCACCAAATGCCACAGAGAGGTGAGGGAGGGGAGCCGAGGGAGCTGGTGGAACTGAGGAGTCATCTTGGAGGAACCATCTGGAGGTAAGCCCAGGGTCAATGAGAGAGGGAAGTGATGGGCCCTGAAAGGTAAATCACTCCTTCAGGGCATTTGACTGCCAAAGATTTGGGGCAGAAGTCAGAGGAGACTGGGACCAGTTAAGGTTAGTTTGTTTAACAATAAATAGGACACCTGAAGTGCAAGAGGAAGGACTGAGGTCCCCGATTTCAGGAGGGTAGAATTCAGCAGCTCTGCTCCAAAAAGACTCCTCCAAGGATGATCTTAGGGCTGCTGTGTGCAGTTGTGTGGGTTGTGCACTATACAACCTAAGCATAAACCAAGAGGTTTAAGCAAAAATGAGTGGAGGGAGTGAAGAGCTTCAGGTTCCATGTAACTATTCAAACTTATAAGAGAGGGTCCTTGGGATCCTAAATTGACCTCGCCCAGCAGTTCAGTTTTACTCTCTATGGTGAAGGGCAAACAGACCTTGATTACAGTGCAAGGGTATTCAAGGGACTTTCTCAACTTGAGGCCCAGGAGAGGGGAAAGGAGAATGGTGCACCTTCTGTATGCTCGTCTCCTGGACAACCCTGACTATCATCTTGGACTTAGAAAACACGAAGCCTCTTGGAGTTGGTGGGAGTAGATATGACAACGCCTCCAACTCTGTACTCACCTGGTAGGTATGAAGACCAAAAAGATGGGGGATTCCTTCCTTTCCATCTGCACTGGGAATTGGGATGAGCAGGAGAAAAGCAGGATCAGCCGACTCAGCCTGGGCTGGGGTGCATTTCTAACCCTACGGTCCCACACTCCCCCACGGCCACTGCCACCACCTCCATCATCCAAACACCAGACAGCACCCCAGGCCAGGCCTGATGCAGCTTGAATCTTCAGCCCCCATCACTCCCCAGCGCGGGCCTCCCCCGAGCCACTCAGGGAGAGTGGGAGAAGGCTGAGAGGTGGTCAGTAATGGGAAGAAGCAGACAGCTCTTCTGCCTCTTCAGCACCTTGGCTGCTTCTCTGTGGCATGGAACAAACGTCCCTGCCTTGCTGGTCAGCGTGTGGATGACATGAACCCAGGGTATAGGAGCACCTGGCACACGCTTGGCCAATGTGGTTGTAATGATAACAACCAGCACTTGTTGATCGTTCACATATACAAAATTTAATACATTGCTTTATTTCATGTAGGCCTTCACCTAAGAGCTAGGCCTTATTTATTGACCTGTTTTTAAAATTTATTTATTATTTTTGGCTGCGTTGGGTCTTTGTTGCTGCACACGGGCTTTCTCTAGCTGCGGTGAGCGGAGGCTATTCCTCGTCGTGGTGCGCATGCCTCTCACTGCAGTGGCTTCTCTTGTTGCGGAGCACGGGCTCTAGGCACGTGGGCTCAGTAGTTGTGGCTCGCGGGCTCTAGAGCACAGACTCAGTAGTTGTGGCGCACGGGCTTAGTTGCTCCATGGCATGTGGGATCTTCCTGGACCAAGGCTCGCACCCGTGTCCCCTTGCATTGGCAGGCAGATTCTTAACCACTGTGCCACCAGGGAAGTCCTATTAACCTGTTTTATAGATGAAGACGGTGAAGCACAGAGAGGTAAGAAACTTGCCCAAGGACACAAAGCTGGTAAGTAGTGGAGCTTGGGATTTGGACCCCCAGAATCTGCCTTCTGAGCAGAAGAAAACATAGGAGAAAATCTAGGTGATGTTTGGTTTGGCAGTAAGTTTTTAGATACAATACCAAAAATATGATCCATGAAAGAAATAATTGATGTTAGACTTTATTAAAACTTAAAACTTCTACTCTGTGAAAGCAACTGTTAAGAGAATGAAAAGACAAGCCACAGACTAGAAAAAAAACTTTGTAAAACATATATCTGATAAAGGACTTGTACCCAAAATATACAAAGAATCTTAAAATTCAACAAGACAACAAAAATCCAAGTGAAAAAATGCGCAAAAGATCTGAATAGACACTTCAACGACGAAGATATACAGATGGCAAATAAGCATATGAAAAGATGCTCAACATGATTTGTCACTAGGGAATTGCAAATTAAAACAACAATGACACACCACTACATACCTGCTAGAATGGCTAAAATCTGAAAAACTGACAATACCAAATGCTGGTGAGGATATGGAGCAAAGGGAAACATTCTCACCATTGGTGAGAATGCAAAATGATACATCCACTTTGGAAGATGGTATGGTAGTTTCATACAAAGCTGAACATAATCATGCCATATGATTCAGCCATCTCACTCCTAGGTATTTACCCAATCAATTTGAAAATTTGTCCTCACAAAAACCTGCATGTGAATGTTTATAGCAGATTTATTCGTAATCACTAAGTACAAGAAGTGACCAAGATTACCTTCAATAAGTGAATGGATAAACAAACTAGTGGTACATTTATACAATGGAACATTATTCAGCACTAAGAAGAAATGAGCTACCAAGTCATAAAAAGACATGGAAGAACCTTAAATACATGTTGCTGAGTGAAAGAAGCCAGTCTAAAAAAGCTATATAGGGAATTCCCTGGTGGTCCAGTGGTTAGAACTCCGCTCTCACTGCCAAGGGCCCACGTTCGATCCCTGGTCAGGGAACTTAAATCCCATAAGATGTGCGACATGGCCAAGAAAATTTAAAACAAATTTTAAAAACTGTGTAGTATATGATTCCAATTATAGGACATTCTGGAAAAGGCAAAACTATAGAGATAGTAAAACTATAGAAACAGTGGTTGCCAAAGGTTTGGGGAGAGGGAAGGAATGTTGAATAGATGAAGCACAAGAGATATTTACGGTGGTGAAACTACTCTGTGTGTAATGGTGCACACAGAGTAGTTGATGTGCATGACATTATGCATTTGTCAAAACCCGCTGAACTTTTAGCATAAAGAATCAGCCTTGGGAATTCGCTGGCGGTCCAGTGGTTAGGACTCTGCACTTCCACTGCAGAGGGCATGGGTTTGACCCCTGGTGGCGGAACTAAGATCCCGCAAGCCACAGGGCGCAGCCAAAAAAAAAAAAAAAAAAGAAAAAAAAAGTGAGTCAATGTATGCAAATTTTAGTCATTTAGTAGGTAAAGGGATCCCAGGAAGGAATGCAGACTATGACAAGAAAATCTAACTACATTACAATGTACAAAACTGCCTCATTGGGCTTCCCTGGTGGCGCAGTGGTTGGGAATCTGCCTGCCAATGCAGGGGACACGGGTTCGAGCCCTGGTCTGGGAAGATCCCACATGCCGCGGAGCAACTGGGCCCGTGAGCCACAATTACTGAGCCTGCGCATCTGGAGCCTGTGCTCCGCAACAAGAGAGGTCACGATAGTGAGAGGCCCATGCACCACGATGAAGAGTGGCCCCCACTTGCCACAACTAGAGAAAGCCCTCGCACAGAAACGAAGACCCAACACAGCCATAAATAAATAAATAAATAAAATTTAAAAAAAAATCTTCTAAAAAAACTGCCTCACTGAAGGGGATGGGGGATTAGGTGCTAACCTAAATAACGCTAGAAACGAGTGGAATCTGTAAGACTAAAGTCAAAAGGAAGTGCACATATGCACTATCCTCTAGTTGTTTCCCATGAGTATATGGGGTGTGGTATAACAATTCTGTATATTAGGATTGAGCAATTAGGTGAATGGATGGTGGGAGCCAGGTTTCTTACTGTTGGAGTGGGAATTTATGAATAAGCAAAGGGCAGAAGGCTAGAATGAGGCATGTGATGATGGATTACAGCTGGATAAACCAGTATGAGTTTACATTAAGCTTAATTGCACAGAGAAATATTTAGATATGTGTATCACACACACATATATTTCCTTGTTCTGTCAGCTGAGAGGACCTAGAAGCAATGACACTCCAGGGGCAATGAGCACAACTAGTGCCCAGATCTTGGTTTCAAATACCATTCTCCAATGAAAGGAACCACGGCTCCTTAGACAAATGGTTGAGTCAAGGACTGGGGTGGAAAATATACAAGATGAGTCTGGAGCATCTTTTAGTTCCAGAAAGTAAGGAAATGCTTTTTAAAAATTGATGGGGATATAGTCAAAGGAACACAGGAGCCAACTTAAAGAGCTCTCAATGGCCAAAACTGGAACAATTTGAGCAAAAAAAAAAAGAAAAAGAAAAAGAAAAAAAAAAGAAAGTAATATTGGGTTATAACCCAATGCATAAAATAAATATACATGCATCCATACTGATAAATATCAATAAATAAGTGGGGGAGAAGAGACAAATGTCTTATGCAGAATTATTCCAGATAATTTATGTCAATACTCTGCCCTCAAGGAAGGGGAGCATAAGTCCCCACTCCTTACCTGTCAACTGCGTATAGTGACTTCCTTCCAAAGAGGACAGTGTGGAAAGGGGGTGAGGTGGGGAGAGTAACTGTACAATGGAAAAACGTGACAAACACTACGCTAGCCAGGTGATCAAGGACAACATCAACAGTGATAAATCATCTTGATAGTATGTACCCTTGATATGTTGTGATGAAAATGATACTTTATGTCTGTGGTCTTCTTCCCCCAAATCCATAACCCCAGTCTAATCATATGAAAAACAGCAGCCAAATTCCTATAGAGGGCATCTTACAAAACATCTGACCAGTGCTTCTCAAAACTGTTGAGGTCATCACATACAAGGGAAGTCAGAGAAATTGTCACAGCCAAGGGGAGCCTTAGAGACATGACAATAAATATAATATGGTATCTTCAATGAGATCTGGGAGCAGAAAAAGGACATTAGCTAAAAACAAAGGAAATCTGAATAAAATATAGTTTTATTTTAGTTAAAAATACTGTGTTAGTATTGGTTCATTAATTGTAGTAAATGTACCTTACTAATTGAAGTTGTTGATGATAGGTGCAGGTAGATGGGCACTCTGATTAATATCTTTGCAATTTTTCTGTAAATCTAAAAATGTTCTTAAAAAGTCAATTCTTAAAAAAATATTTATTTATTTGGCTGCACTGGGTCTTAGTTGCAGCACATGGGATCTTCGCTGCTGCATGAAATACCTTCCTTGCAGCATGCAGGATCTTTAGTTGCAGCATGTGGGATCTTCCTTGCAGCATGTGGGATCTTTTTTAGTTGCAGCATGCGGGCTCTTAGTTGCGGCATGCGGGATCTAGTTCCCTGACCAGGGATCAAACCCGGTCCCCCTGCATTGGGAGCATGGAGTCTTAACCACTGGACCACCAGGGAAGTCCCCAAAATAGTCTGTTTTTTTAAAAGGGGGAAACAAAACTGTGTGGTGGGAACCAAGAGGAGGCAGCTTTTGAAAAGTCTAAGTAGCCCTGTTTCATGGAGGTTGGGGTAGGGGTGGTGTCAAAGGCACTCGCTTTCCTCCCACTGGTTTCCTCTACGTGTCTGCCCAGCCCCCAGCCCCAGCCCAGGTTTTACTGTGGCTCTAGAGTTCAAGCAGAGAGACTTTAGTGCAGGGGGTGTTTGGCAGTGTCTGAAGACCTCTTTTGTCATCACAACTGAGGTTACAACTGGAATCTAGTTGGTAAGAGGCTAGCAATGTTGTCATAGGACAACTCCCCACAACAAATAATTATCCAACCTTAAGTTCAATAATGCCACTGCTGAAAACCCTGGGTTGAGGAAAGGGCTTCTGAGGATGCTGGGATGCAAGCAAGGCAGTGGAGGGACGAGTGTGAGGAGGCCTTTACTTAGCAGGTGCCTGGGGATGCTGGGCTCCCTCAGTGCAGGTACTTCTGAATCAGAGAGGTCCTCCCTGGGTTGAGGGTGGAAGGGAAGGTGGCTAAGTCAAGAACTATCTAATTGGATTACTCATGTGGGTGAATGTTTGGTTGCAGAATTTCAGGACCAAGCACAGGAGGCTTCTAGAAAGAAGCTGCAGGAGAGCCCAGAAGCTTCAGACAAGATACAAAGCAAGGAGTACTGGGGGCCAGCAGGAATGGCTGCCCTGTGGACACTGACAGGTTATCCAAGGGCTCCCAAGCTACAGGACAGGCCTACTCCACTTTGGGAAGAAGTCTTGTTACTGGGTCTGGAGCAGGGCCAGGACCAGTCCTCCCAGAGGTTAAGGAATCTTTAGGAAGAGCAGCCAGGCACGTTTGAGATGGCAGAATCCCCCAGAACCCACAAACCATACAGAGATGAGATGGTGGGTCTATTCTTCAGTATTGGTTGGGCTTGTTACTTTCACTAGAGAGCCAGCTGCCAGTTGGAGGGACTCCCTGATGCCATGTCACAGGTCCCATCACCTCATGCCGTGGCTGTGTGAGAGCAGTTCTTCTACACACCCAGAGGTAAGTTGGAGGCTTAGCTCTGGACTGAACTGGTTCTTCTGGACCTTCCCATGCTCTTCTGGGTACATTTCTCCATCCAGCCTACAGTTCAAGTGTGTAGTGGAGTTTGATGGCAGAAGAGGAAAAGGAACCCTATGAGATACTGTGGTCAGCCTTGAGAGTGAGTAAATGAGGTGTAATAACCAGGTGTAATGTCTGGGTTAATCCAGAGAAACAGAATCAATAGGAGATATATATATGTGGAATTGACTCATGTAATTATGGAAGCAGGCAAGTCCCAAGATCTGAAGGGTGAGTCAGCAAGTTGGAGACTCAGGAGAGTCAATTCTTTTGTTTCATTCTGAGTTTGAAGGCCTGAGAACCAGCAAAGCCAATGTTGGAGTTCCAGTCCAAAGGCTGGCAGGCTCAAGACCCAGGAAGAGCCAATGTTTCAGTTCTAGTCTGCAGGCAGGAAAAAGCAGGTTCCCAATTCAAAAGCAACCAAGCAGGAGGAATTCTCTCTTACTAGGGGGAGAATTTTTGTTAGATTCAGGCCTTCAACTGATTGGATGCGGCCCACCCATATTAGGGAGGGCAATCTGCTTGACTCAGTCTACCAATACAACTGTTAATCTCATCTAAAAACATTCTCACAGACACACCCAGAATAATGTTTGACCAGAATGTCTAGGGTCCCTGTGGCCTAGATCAGGTTGACACATAAAATTAACCATCATTTTGGGATTCCTGAGCTACCAGCTCTGCCAGGGAGCTGGTGGATCCAGTAGGGCAAGGATTCTTCACTTGCTCACCTCCTTGGACCTCACCCTTCTGATCAGCAATCTCCTCCATGAGCAGACCTGAAAGGAAATACAAAATTTCTCTGCATTTCTGACTGTGGCAGCTATGAAACTGTACTTTGCTCAAACTCCTACTACCAGAATCCTTAACTGGCTGAGGGCTCCAGCTGCCACACTTAAAATCCATCACATGGTTTATTGAGAGCCCACCTCCCACAGGTTGCTCTAGTCATCCACTCAGAAAGGACTCCTTTGTTGGCACCCAAACATCTTTCTCCTTCTCACTCAGGGTCAGACTCGCATGGAAATCTGACAACTCTCCCTACCTCTTCTGGCTCCCTCCCTATTTCAGGCATTTCCCCCAGTAAACTAATTGCATGGTTAATCACGTGGTTAATCATGTCTTGGCGTCCACTTCTCCAAGGACCTAGACTAACACACTGGCCTCCTCCTTCAAAGAGACAGCATCATCTAGAAAGAGCACACATTTCAGAGTCAGACAGACCTGGACTGCAACCTGAATTTCCCCCACTTACCTGCTGTATCATCTCATTCAAGTCACAATGTCTCGGAACTTCAGTTTGGCCAGAGTAGTTGGATGATTAAATAACATATTAAAAGATAAGTAACATGAAATCCAAATTTCTTTCAGGAATTTAGTATCTTAGTCTGTTTGGGCTGCTTTAACAAAAGCATCATAAGCTCAACCAACAAACATTTCTCAGAGTTCTAGAAGCTGGGAAGATCAAGATCAAGGTGCCAGCAGATTTGGTGTCTGGTGAGGGCCCTCTTCCTGGTTCATGGATGTCTATCTTCTTGCTGTGTCCACACATGTCAGAAGGGGCAAGGGAGCTCTCTGGGGCCTCTTTTATAAGGTCACTAATCCCATTATTCAGGGTTCCACCCTCATGACCTATTCACCTCCCAAAAGCCCTCATCTCCTAATACCATCACATTGGGGGTTAGGATTTCAATATATGAATTCGGGGGGAGAGGGGCACAAACATTCAGTCTACAGCATTTAGTTATGAGTATTGTACTACTGTCAACTTCTTAGTTTTGATAAACGCACCATGGTTATGTAAGATGTTAACCTTTGGGGAAGGTGGGTGAGGGGTATACAGGAACTTTCTGTAATATCTTTATAATTTTCCTGTAAATCTAAAATATTTCCAAAGGAAAAAAAATTAAAGATAAGTTACAAATGAGCAATGTAGTAGTTGCTCAATAAGTGACAGAATCCTCCCCTGCCCTTCAGGCTGACAGAATTGAGAACTGCCTCTGCTATTGCATCTGTATGAGCCATGCCCCCTCACCCACAAATAAGGTTTAGTTGTGGACTCCCCAGGCTGTGATACTGGATTA
Source organism: Balaenoptera ricei (assembly GCF_028023285.1). Taxonomy (NCBI): domain Eukaryota; kingdom Metazoa; phylum Chordata; class Mammalia; order Artiodactyla; family Balaenopteridae; genus Balaenoptera; species Balaenoptera ricei. The sequence goes on from NC_082641.1 coordinate 163,428,925, forward strand.
GAAAGAAGTATTGTTTTATTTACTAGAAAGGTATTTTGTTGTCTGAAAGTGCAGCACTGAGTATTTCCTCACCTAGGAAGGGAGGAAGAAGTTTGTCCTTGATGACCATCCCCAGTGTCCCCACTTCATAGGGGCCTCCCTGACTACCCATTCCAGAGTTCACACGTGTGCACACATATACACATCACCCTGTTTTACTGCTCTCACAGCTATTACCATTAACTGAAATCATATTTATTGTTTCTCCCCCCCTCCCCCATCCCTCTAGAACATTGGATACCCCAGGCTCAGAGCTGGGGTATCACTGCTATAGCCTCAGTGCCTAGGACAGTGCCTGCTGCCTTGTAGGCACTCAGTTTTTATGGAATTGAAGTTCTCTGGTGCAGGTTCCAGCCCCCAGCTTCAGCCACTGTTGTTCAGGCCTCCTCTGCCCTAAAGGCTGATGTCCTGCTCTTCTGTCCTGCCCTGAAGACTGGCACCACCCCTTCCCCACACCTGGGCTCCATCTTTGTTCACTGGCCCTTTCCACCCTGTTTACCTGTCTGCCAGCAGCTGCCATGCTCCCTGCCAGCCTTAATTCTGCTTAATTTAAGCTCATTTGTACCAATTTCCTTTTTAAGAACAACCATCACAGTCCCCTGAAGAGCAGCACCTGTTCTGGGCAGCCCGTTTCCCTTTTCCTAATTAGCCCAGAGCCTCATAGAGAAGGTTCTCCTGAAATGACGGTTCCCTCCCATCTGGGAGATCGCTGGAGCAGAGCCCAGTTCACAGGCCCAACAGCAGGTATTTCCTGGGAAGCCCCTCTGCCAGGACAGGAGGAAGCCTAGAGAGACTCAGAGATGCTCAATTCCTACCAGGCTTGCAGTCGGTGGAACATGCTGTGAAAATTCCGAATGTAAGGAGACGGGAAGTCCAAAGTGCTTTGCGGGCTGACCTGCCTCCTGAGCTGACTTTTCCTCCCTCACAGTTATGACCCACCCTATGTCCTCACTGCAGGGGCTTTAGACCTCAGACAGTCCTGGGGGCTACAACACAGGAGGAGGGTCAGTTCTACCCTCGGGAAATTAGAGAAGGAGGTTCGGGAACCGTGTCCCTGTCCCAGGGAATATTTTCTTTTCACCCTGACAGCTGGCAAAACCACAAGGCCTAATTGACATAAATTTTTGCCCAACCAGCACTACCCTTTCTGTGTAGTGTTCTAGAATCTCACCTCAGCATGGCATGAGGCAGGAGATGGGTGGGCCCCAAGCTAGACATTTACAACTGGCCTCCTGTTCACACTTTCTGGGGTGAGAAGAAGATGGGCTCCAGGCCGGACATTCATTACCAGGCCCGTTTACATGTCCTGAGGCAAGAGACAAATGGGCTCCAGAGTACATATTTATGACCAGACTCCTATATTTCGGGATCTGCACTTCGATATAAGAAACAACAGGAATAGGGTAGGTAACTGGACATGGGACACTTTTATGGCAGGAACAGAGAGGGGCTAAACCCTTGTTCGAGGAAAGGATCAAGAGGTCACATATTTCCCATCTTTGGGGAAAGGGAGACACTGCACATGCGCAGAAAGGCTCCTTGGGGGTCAAAAAGAGGGGGCACCACCCCGGAATATGTGATGCTGCCCCATAGGCCTCTGGGCTGGAATCCATCTTGGAAAAAAGTGGCGCACGCATGTTGGGGAGGGCCCTAGGGCAGGTCAGGTGTGGAAAAGGAAACGAGATAATTGGCCAAAGGTAAACAAAGACCCGGAAGAACTGCCCTATGTAAATGACTTCACCGCCTCTTTACCGCACTCCTCCTCACTAGTGAGGATGCCCACACCCTTTCTCTGCAGGTGTGTCTCTCTGCCTTGCTTCTATCTTCACTAAACAAACTGTTTCTCTATGTGCTCTCCCACTTGTTGTGCTATGTCTCTAATAATAAAGTTTGTACCTGTTTTTACAGTTTTTGCCTCCGTGAGAAATGTATTTTTCAATGCGGGCAAGAGCCAGGGGGTCTGGTGGCTAGGATTCCTGGTTTTCATCCAGGCTACCCAGGTTCAATTCCTGGGCAGGGAATTAAGATCTCGCTTCACGCCACTGCTCACTGCTGCCTCTCCAAGATCAGGGAGACGAGACTGTCCTAGCACATTGTCACATCCCCCTCTCACTTTCTGCTGCAGAAGACTCATTAGCATATAATTAATTCATCTTGCATTTCATGGAAATGAAGCCAAGGTGGGAAGTGGGGGAGGCAGAAACAAAAGGGCCCAGGAGAGGGCCCTTTTTCTCCACCCGGAAGAGGAGAAATTGCTGGGGCTAGGTGGGCCAGGGTCACAGGACTGGAACTTTGGCCTCAGCCACATGAGGTGTGAGTCCCACCTCCACCATTAATTCACTGCGACCACTGGCAAGTCACTGAACCTCTCTGAGCCTTGGTTTGCACATCTCTAAGGTAGAACTTTTAATACCTGCCTACCTTACATCGCTGCTGAGAATAAACAAGATAATGTCAGTATCTGGTATAGTATATGGTATTGATATTTGATACATAAGGAGTACCCAATAAATAGTAGCTTTTATTACCACTGGAAGGCTTCAAAACAATGAATGAGGCCACCTTTATCTCATTTCAGAGAGTGTCACATTACCTCATCATGTCAACAATTCTAACCTAAAAGGCCACTGGAGCTTGCTGAGGATTTGGAGGGCCTCACAGGTATGCCTTGCAGAGAGATGCAGGCCATTTCCACAACTACACATGAGGGACTTGGCCTCAGACCTTGAACTCACTGACTTTTAAAACTAATTGCTATTAGCTAGATTGTGTTCCCTACAACATTTGTAGTGGTCTAGATCAAAAAGCAAAACAAAAGCAAACCACCCACAACAACAAAAAAAGAAATGGGTATTTTCTGGTCTCTGCAAGTGTGGCACAGAGAATGGGGGCTGTCCTCCAACCATACAGATTCCAGGGTCTGTCTCCTTCTAGGTAGTCTATATGGGGGTGGATATGGGGGTGGCTTTCTGGTGCAAAGGGAAGTTGATGGCAAGATTTGAACAAAAAGTGGATTCTTAACCACTGGACCACCAGGGAAGTCCCGGGATGCTTTCTTTTAAAATTGAAGTATAGCTGACTTACAATATTATATTAATTTCATGTGTACAACATAGCAATTTGATATTTTTGTAGATTATACACCATACAAGGTTTATAAAATATTGACTATATTCCTTGTGCTGTACATCACAGCCCTGTAACTTATCTATTTTATAATTGGCAGTTTGTACCTCTTAATCCCCTTCACCTATTTTGCCCCTCCCCCCTTCCCCTCTGGTAACCACTAGTTTGTTCTCTGTATCTGTGAGTCTGTTTCTATTTTGTTGTATTTGTTTTGTTTTTTAGATTCCACAAATAAGCAAAAAGATACAGTATTTGTCTTTCTCTGTCTGACTTATTTCACTTAGTATAATACACTCCAGGCCCATCCATGTTGCTGCGAATGGCAAGATTTTACTCTTTTATATGGCTGAGTAATATTGCATTGTATATATATGCTACCACATCTTCTTTATCCATTCACCAGTTGTCGATGGGCATGTAGGTTGCTATGTTGGGATGCTTTTGAAATCTCTGCTGTGGTGAACTCAAATCCCCTGTGCATAAAGCCCAGACCCTCCCATAATTGATAAGCTGCTCACTTTGACCTTGACTTGGGTAAAATTTTTCATAAACGTTATGATTATCACAAGATGTATATTAGCTTAAGCATGGTAAAAAACAATGAGGAAGGGCTTCCCTGGTGGCGCAGTGGTTGAGAGTCTGCCTGCCAATGCAGGGGACACGGGTTCGAGCCCTGGTCTGGGAAGATCCCACATGCCACGGAGCAACTAGGCCCGTGAGCCACAGCTACTGAGCCTGCGCGTCTGGAGCCTGTGCTCCGCAATGGGAGAGGCCGCGATAGTGAGAGGCCCGCGCACCGCGATGAAGAGTGGCCCCTGCTCGCCACAACTAGAGGAAGCCCTTGCGCAGAAACGAAGACCCAACACAGCCAAAAATAAATAAATAAATAAATAAATAATAAAAATAAAGGAATTCCTTTAAAAAAAAAAAAAAGTAAATTGATAATGGTAAACACACCTGCTGTTAAAAAAAAAAAAAAAAAAAAAAAAAAACAATGAGGAAGATGAAATCCTCCCTTAGTGTTTTCTGATAGGATTATTAGCTACTCTTTAAGTAAAATAATACCTGTGGTACAGCAGAAAGAAAATAGGGTTTGGAAGTCAGAAAGACCTGGGTTTGAATCTGGCTCCACCCACTGACTAGAGCACAACCTTGGGCAAGTTACTTAACCCCTCTGAGCCTGAGTTTCTCATATCTAAAACTGGGATGATACCCATCTCACAGTGTTGTTATGAGGCTCTCAGGACATCTTAATAGTTTTTTGTTCCCTACAGATATTCTCAAGCTTGTCTTTTATTCTTTTAAACATATTTGTGTTGGGACTTCCCTGGTGGCGCAGTGGTTAAGAATCCACCTGCCAATGCAGGGGACATGGGTTTGATCCCTGGTCCGGGAAGATCCCACATGCTGCGGAGCAACTAAGCCCATGCACCGCAACTACTGAGCACATGAGCCACAACTAGACAGCCCACGTGCTGCAACTACAGAGCCCACATGCTCTGGAGCCCACACACTGCAATAAAAGATCCTGCATGCCGCTACAAAGATCCCACGTGCCGCAGCTAAGACCCAATGCAGCCAAAAAAAAAAACCACACAAAAACAAAACAACAACAAAAACCCAAAAAGACACAGGAAATCCCACTAGAAAACACAGCACAATTTAAGCATCCAAAAAAAAAAAATGCACAGCATAAAACATATCATAATCCCTGACACTTAGGATGGTTCAACTTATGATTTTTCAACTTCATGATGGTATGAAAGTGATACACATTCAGTAGAAACTGTACTTCAGATTTTGAATTTTGATCTTCTGTTTTTCACATTCAGTACAGTGTTCAATAAGTTACATGAGCTATTCAACACTTCATTATAAAATAGGCTTTGTGTTAGCTGATTGTAGGCTAATGTACGTGTTCTGAGCACATTTAAGGTAGGCTAAGCTATTATGTTCAGTAGGTTAGGTGTTTTAACTGCATTTTCAACTTAAGATATTTTCAACTTGTGATGGGTTTATCAGAACATAACTCCATTGTAAGTCAAAGATCTGTATACATAACATGTGAACTCATACTCCAATGCAGGGGGTGGGGAGGAGTGGGGAGGAGAGAGAGAGAGGGAGAGGTTGATCATTGGTTACCACTGGAGATAACCAGAGAAGGCACTGAATCTTTAACAAATTGGCAAGTAAAGGAAAATATTTAAGCATTTATTCTGTGTGTCTTGTATGAGCAGTCTTACACAGTAATCAAATAATGCCAATTGATGAGGGAGAGGTGATCTTTACAAATAATGACAGAATGACAATATCATTTTGCAACTCTTCATGAAGTAGTTCATTAAGGTAAATCCATCAGTGGATGAAACCATTGGACAAAAGTTTGTTACGGAACTTTTCTTTTTTAAAAAAAACTGGGCTTCCCTGGAGCAACTAAGCCCGTTCGCCACAACTACGGAGCCTGCGCTCTAGAGCCCGTGAGCCACAACTACTGAGCCTGCGCACCTAGAGCCCATGCTCTGCAACAAGAGAAGCCACCGCAATGAGAAGCCTGTGCACCGCAACAAAGAGTAGCCCCCACTCACCGCAACTAGAGAAAGCCCGCGCGCAGCAACGAAGACCCAACTCAGCCAAAAATAAATAAATAAAATAAATTTTTAAAAAAAGAAATAAATCTAACAAGCAAAAATTACATAACTTCATTGTAAACATCACAAAAACCTAAATCAATGGAGAGATAAACTATGTTAATGACTCAAATAATACCGTGTTAACAACTCAGCAGGATAATGAATTAGGTTCTCCCCAAACTCATCTATAAATTCAGTGCAATTCCAGGCAAATTTCCAAAAGGGCTTTTCACAGAACTTGATAAGCTAATTCTAAAATTTACATGGTAAAACAAAGGCAAAAAATATTCAAGGCACTCCTGAGAAAGTACAGAGTGGGGAGTTTGCTTACCAGATATCAAGACTTATTATAAGCCATGGTATTACAGTGTAGTATTGGCACAGGGATAGACAAACAGACTGATGGAACCAAAGAGAAAACCCAGAAACAGACTCATAAATGGAAATATGATATATGACAGAAAGGGCACTGCAGTTCAATGAAGAAAGAAAATTCAATAAAAAGTATTGGAACAACTGGTTTTCATATGGAATAAATGAAAGTGGATCTGTATCTCACATACTATATAAAAAATAAATTACAGATAGCTTAAAGATTTAAAGTGAAAGGCAAAACTTTAAAAGCCAATATGGAGAAATATCTTTAAGATCTTAGGGTAGGAAATAATTCACTAAACAAGATACAAAAAGTAAAAACTGCAAATGAAAAGTTTGATAAATTTGGCTATATTAAAATTAGAAATATCTAATTCATCAAAAGATGCCTTTGTGAGGGATGGCACTCTCTGGGATTAGACTCCTCTTCGTTTTATTCCTTTTGTCCTTCTTTCCACTTCCTTACTTTGCCTCCCCTTCCCTTCCTGAAACATTCAGTACTAAAAAGTTAGGTGAGGACAAGTCAGGTAGTTTATCACATTGGAGGGTGAAGGGAGAACAACGGTGGCACAGAGTGGGCATCAGAGTTCAAGCAGCATGGAGGCATCTGCACAGGAGATGTATCAGAGCCTGAACAGCGTAAGCAGGGGAACTGTACAAGGGCAGCAGCCTGGAATGGGCAAGCACAAGGCAAGTTAGAGTACAAAGCAAGTGGGGAAGGCATCCAGACAGGGGGTGCATCCTTTCAAATATACAAATATACATATGAAAATATATGATGTGTGTGATTTGTTTCAAAATAACACAGGAAGCGAAGGATGTGTGTGGAAGAGGCAGGATCAGCCAAGGGTTAAAGTTTGGTAAGTCTGGATGATGGGTACACTAGGCTGTATTCGTCTATGTTTTCCTATGTCCAAAATTCTCCATAATAAGCATTTTTCAGTGTAAACACACACACACCATAATGAAAATGAAAATATAAGCTACAAACCAGTATAAGAATTGTGCTACGCATATAACTGATGCAGGATTAGAATCCATAATATATATTTAAAGAAAAAAAAATCCCTCTATGTCAACAATAGACAAATAATCTGCTTCCCGGAGAAGGAAATATAAAGGCCAAAAAACCTGAAAAAATCCCTAACTTCATAGTAATCAGAAAAATTAGATACTAGTTTATCTTCATCAGGTTGACACAAATTAAAAGCCAATGATATGCTGTGTTGCTAAGTCTCATGCACTGCTTGTAGGAGTGTAAATTCATCAACTGTGTTTTGGCATCATTTAGCCAAGTATAAACTCTTATACGTGTGCACCAGGTCATGGGAGTAAGAAGACTCAAGGTCAACTTGCTTGTAATTTAGAAAACAAAAGCAAAAACTGGAAACAAGCCAAATGTCCAATGAAGCAATCGATTAGTAAACTGTGATACACAATGAAATGCCATAAGCAGTGCAAATGTACTGCATACATCAACATGAATGAATCCTGCAAACATAAGGTTGAGTGAAAAAGGCAAATCACAGAAGAATACAGAAAATATAATACCTTTTTATAAAGTTCAAAAACAAGCAAAACTAAACAATGTATTCTTCAACAGCACACATACATACATATGTGGTAAGATATAAAGGAAAGCAAGGAACAATAAAAATTCAGGGCAGGTTTATCGTGGAGGGTGAGGATGGAGAGGAGGGAGAGGCTTCAAAGATATTCTTAGAGTTCCATTTCTTAAGACTGGATGTTGGGCACATAAGGGCTCATTTTATTATTTTTATATACTTTTATTTTATTATATATTTTATTTTATATATCTATATATAAATTTTATTTATATATTTTTATATTTTATCCTAATATATTTTTATTAGGAATTCAAAATCAATTGAATTCAAATACTTGAAGAGTGAATATTAAAACACAGATTAATTGTAAACAAAATACATCTTTACTCACCTTCTCTCCAGATGGACAGGAAATACTTACATAAAGATGATCAAGAAAATTTGCACTCTGACCTGAACCAAGTATCTTGCATGGTAGTTGGAGTGCTAAATGTGCCAGCTGGCTGAGTTGTCCAGCTAAATTTATTTTTTAAAAAAGAAGAACACATCTTTGGAAACATTGTTCTCATCAAACATTAAAATACTAAAATGTTTTTTAAAAAAGAGAGAGAGAGACCTAAGAGACATATCCACCAAATGTAAAGTGTGGATTTTAGGTGGATCCTGATTTGAGCCCATCAACTATAAAAATATACTCTTGAGAAAATGAGGAAAACATAAATAAGGATTGGGTATTAAAAGATGCCAAGGTGTGATAATGGTATTGTGACTGGATTAAAAAAATTCTTATCCTTTAGAGATGAAGCCTAAAATGTATGGATAAATGTTATAACAGCTACAATTTGCTTTAAAATAACCCAGTGGTGGGAGAGGAGGGGAGGGATAAAGATGGAACAAGAGCGGTCCTGAGATGCTCACTGTAGCTGACTGGGAGGTACAAGCGTGCATTGTTCTCTTTGCTCTACTCTTATTCTGTGTGAAATTTTCCATGGGAGAAGGGAAAGATGGGAGAGGAGGATGGAGGGAGGGAAGCAGGAAGGAAGGAAGATCCTTGGAACAATGCCTCGTATCTCTCAGAGCAAGGGTCCAGCTCTGTGAGTGGTTTCTGCTGCCCTCCTGCAGGAGATAACGTCACTGGCCAACGAGAACTTCAGAGGAGGGTGGTTTCACCCACTACGCCAATTTCACCATTCTGTTGGAGCCAAAACCTACCCAAAGGGCTGCTCTATCAGAATGCAGGGTCTGAGCAGGACCAGGAAACCATGCGCCAGAAGTGGGGCCACTTTCCTTTTTCAACCTCCTGAAAGACCAAAGCAGTTCTGATCTTGGGTAGCCTCGACCTGCAGTGGCTTGAAGCAGGATTTTGGTTCCCTGGCCAGACCACCAGGGCCAGTGGCCAGAGACAAGGCCCTGGCCCGTCGGCTTTGTAGAAATGAATTCCCACAAAGAGATGGAAAGTAGTGAAACAAGTAAAGTGTTTATTAGGAGGAAAAATGGTACGTGTGGATAGACACACGTGCAGGCTCAGAGAAACAGTCGCACCCTCGTGGTAGTTTGAATCACTATTTATACGGGGGCATTTCTTCTGGGTTTCCTCTGGCCAATCACCTTGCTTTGCCTGGCTCTGAGTCCATATTTGGTTTATCTCAGGGTCCTCCCTTGTGTGCGTGCACATCCCTTAGCCAAGATGGATTCTAGCGAAGAGGGCTATGGGTAGGTTGACATCACCTACTATGGGGTGGCGCCCCCTCCCTTTTGGCCCCCTGAGGAGCCTTTCTGCATGTGTGTAGTGAGAAGGTCTCCTTAACCTCGAGAATGAGAAATATGTGGTCTCTCTATCTTTTTTCTGGGCAGGGCTCAGCTCCTCTTCCGCTCCTGCTATTATCTTCATCTTGGAGTATCTGTCCACAGGGGACAAACTCCAGCTGCTCAGCCTGGGGCCATCTATCTCCTGCCTCAGTTCCTCTAGAAAAACACCAAACATTTTCATTCCACTCCTTCTGGCACAGCCTGATAGCCCTTGAGAAGGAGTTCGGAGCTAAGAACAAGAGCCTGGCCGCCCCAACCCCAACCCCAGGCCTCTGCCTCCTCCTGGGAAGGGGAAAGACATGGTGTGGACTCTGGGTGGGGATAATCTTTCCTGATAATTCCTGTTCCTCCCCTCTTCTACTTCCCCCAATCAATACAGACAAGGAGACGTCTCACTATAGACGTGCCAGGATAAAAGTTAGGTGCTCTTGGGTCCCTGTGTTATAAGTAAAGGGAAACTTTCAGGGAGACTCCAGGTGCTGAATGGGGGCTGTTCATTCCCCCCTCCCAGCACGAGCTCCTCACTCATCCACTGGCTTTTACTGCCCCCTTGTGGTCATTCGCTTCCTATAGACAATCCTGCATTACAGATTTCCCACCCACAAAGCCAAGTCAGTTGGTCCCCTGCAAACCTTGCATTGGGCCAGTCTTCATTAAAGGTCAGACATTTCGCTCAATAGTGAGAAAACTTTCTTCCAAAGCAAGTAAGTACATGAGTATCTTCCAGACAATTTCTTTGCTTTTTTTGGGGGGGGGGGGGGCTATGCCCTGCGGCTTCTGGGATCTTAGTTCCCTGACCAGGGATCGAACCTGGGCCCACGGCAATGAAGGCGCCGAGTCTTAACCACTGGACCGCCAGGGAATTCCCTCTTTGCTTTTTAAACACCTTAACGGTTGAGATTTTTTTTTAGTTAATTAATTAATTTTTATTTTTGGCTGTGTTGGGTCTTCGTTTCTGTGCGAGGGCTTTCTCTAGTTGCGGCGAGCGGGGGCCACTCTTCATCGCGGTGCGCGGGCCTTTCACTGTCGCGGCCTCTCTTGTTGCGGAGCACAGGCTCCAGACGCGCAGGCTCAGCAGTTGTGGCTCACGGGCCCAGCTGCTCCGCGGCATGTGGGATCTTCGCAGACCAGGGCTCGAACCCGTGTCCCCTGCATTGGCAGGCAGACTCTCAACCACTGCGCCACCAGGGAAGCCCTACATGGAATTCTTAAAAATCTAGTATGTACTAGTAAAATGTTATCAGTCAAAATTTTAGCTATTTTAAAATGTTGCATGTCACAGCAGTAAGTTTCTTTTGTCAATTACATTGTGATCAGATGTTTAATAACCATGACTTTTTAAGTCTTTCTGTCATTTATAGACAGTTATTGTACTTTGATAAATCTCAGGTTGTACTGGGGAGCTCGGTAAGATTTTTTTTTTTTTTTTATTTAGGTCTCTGCTGCTGCACGCGGGCTTTCCCTAGTTGCTGCGAGCGGGGGCTACTCTTCCTTGCGGTGCGTGGGCTTCTCATTGCGGTGGCTTCTCTTGTTGCGGAGCACGGGCTCTAGGCACATGGGCTTCAGTAGTTGTGGCACATGGGCTTCGGTAGTTGTGGCACGTGGGCTCAGTAGTTGTGTCTCACGGGCTCTAGAGCGCAGGCTCAGTAGTTGTGGCGCATGGGCTTAGTTGCTCCGCGGCATGTGGGATCCTCCTGGACCAGGGCTCGAACCTGTGTACCCTGCATTGGCAGGCAGATTCCCAACCACTGTGCCACCAGGGAAGCCCTGCGTAAGATATTAAAGAATCCTAAGGAAAAACCTGATGGCTTCATAAAACTGTTAACGAAAGGATTAGTTACATAGGACTGAGTGAACTGGTGAATACTGATATAATTTTTATGGTTTCTATCTGAAAAATTACTGGTTTAAATCTGTGTTTTCCAGCTGTAAGGAAAACCCTTCCCTTCAAACTAATTATGACTTACAGTAATTTGGTAAATTATACCTTTGTAAGCAGAATTGAAATATTTATCTTTGCTCTCTATCTGCTCCCTCCAGAAACTGGAAACTTTCAGGTTCCCAGCAGCTTTATCAGATAAATTAGGAAGGCCACCTCCTAACAGGTGTAGGAATCTTGATATTTTGGGGACCTCTGAAAGCGAGAAATTCACCAAGGCAAAATGTGATGACGCACTTTCAGCATGGATTTCCTGGCCCAGAGAGGTCTTTTGGGGAATTCAGTCTGAGACTCCTGAGAAATTACACCAGAGTCAGTGTGGAAGAGCCTATGTGGTTGATGGACCAGTTTTACTTTAGAAACAAATTAATCTTGATTTGGCTATATTTGACAAAAATGAGGGTAATTTTAGAGAGAAAAAGATATTTCAATGGATATCAAATTCTAATTCTGTTTATTGAGGTCTATATTCACTAAGACTCACTTCTCAGATAATTCCTTGCTATTATGTTATATTGTTGCAAAGTTTAATTGAATTATTAATAGGACACTCTAAGTTTGTTTTTGAAACTTAACTCAGTAATCTGTCTTTGGCTGAAGATCAAATGGTCCATGATCTGCAACCAGGAAGTTAATATCAGGCTATGGTCATTTAAATTTAAAGGCTCCCTTAGGTTGGGGACAATTAAACCATACTAGGGATAACCAGCCTGGTAACACTAGGAAATAGGGCTGGGTGCCTCATGGACAATACCAATATAAAACTTCCCTTAAAGATAAGGATTGGTACAGAACAGACTAAGTCAGACGACCTGGGATATACTGGGCTGTACCTAATGGAAGTTCTTGACTTATATTCTTGCTTATGACCTTACTAACACTGCTAACAGTACTATATTTATATTGCCTGTTTTACAAAATTGCTGTTTCTTGCATTACCAAATGTGTGACTGAGCCTCTGATAAAATGATGATATCTAGTTCCATATGAGATCAATGATTGTAACAGTGTAACTCTAGATATGGAAAGAAGCAACAAGAGGGAATATTTTCCTGGACCATAAGAGACTAGTAAGACAGGTGGTCCAGAGACTTTTGGCTACTGTTAATAAGGCCTAGTCCAGTAATAGCACATTGAGTGGCCTATCAGCAAAATCTTTGCCAGACCTAGGAATGAACATTCCTAGCACCATGAGATGAAATGGTCATGAAATGCCCCCTAAACCATGGTCAAATTTATGACCCTGAAGGGGCCCTGCCAACTGAAAATTGGCACTTGCCATCTGCCTCTGCAAGGATTAGGTCAATGGCCACTGCAGCCACTGACCTTCAACACACCCTGAAAGGAGTTCAGGGTGGAGATCAGGAATGAGGCACTCTGTGCTCTGGAAAAACTGGCAGAACAGGCCTTCAGATAGTTAGATACTTTCAGGAAAAGAATTTATGAGTCCAAATTCTTGCATCTTCTCATATCTAGAAAATCACTAAAATCATTAATGGTGACATCTGCTTTGGCCATTAAGGAGAGAAATGCAATTGAAAGTCAAAATGCAGTAGCTGTGGTTCAGACATCCAAGGTAATACTAGGTGGCATTATGGACATGATTTCAGACAAGTCCTTGTATTGCTAAGAACTTGAGTTTTCTGAGCTGTGTCAGACTTGGGATGCCACCAGCCATTCTCAAAACAATGTCTGCTGGCAGCTGATAGCTGCAACCTTATGGTTTCAAGATATCCTCTTGTAACTGTTAAATTTTCAGAAAATGAAATTGCTTTAGATCAGATAGTAGAAAAAGGAGACGTGGAGTGGCCAATAGCTCCTGTTATGTATATATTAATACCACATTGGAAGTTAAACCTACTTAGATAAAAGCAAACAACTGGCTACCTGGCTACAAGTCTCCTCAGGGTGTGAGGTCCAGACTGGGTTTCAGACTTATTCTTCTGAATTCCTCAGGGAATGAGATTTATTTTGTCTATAAAATTCTAGTTGTCACTCCTCCAACTACTTTTTTTTTTTTTTTTAATTTATTTATTTTTATTTATTTTATGGCTGTGTTGGGTCCTCATTTCTGTGCGAGGGCTTTCTCCAGTTGTGGCAAGCGGGGGCCACTCTTCATCGCGGTGCGCGGGCCTATTATCGCAGCCTCTCTTGTTGCAGAGCACAGGCTCCAGACGCGCAGGCTCAGTAGTTGTGGCGCACGGGCCCAGTTGCTCCGCGGCATGTGGGATCTTCCCAGACCAGGGCTCGAACCCGTGTCCCCTGCATTGGCAGGCAGATTCTTAACCACTGCGCCACCAGGGAAGCCCCCAACTACTTTTAATAGGGTCTGTTACACCAAAATGGCAGGCCAAGGGATTGAGATTTTGATCATACAAGACTCAGATCCAAGACTCAGATCCAGGACTCTATTCTCCAAATTGAGGCAGGACTATGCCCCATTTTAGCAGAAAGTGGCCAGAGCAGTTGTCACCTAGTTCCCTGAATTGAAACTGAGTGGGACTCTGTGGGGCTCCAGAGTACAAATCCTTTCTGTGTCCCCTGTTTCTTGTTTGTAGGATATAGGCTTCATTCAGCCTCCTTGACCTTCCCTGAGTTCCAAAGGGCAGATTCAAACAGTTGCTAATCATGGAAGGGAGGGGATGCAGAAGCAGGGGAGGAACAATCAAATGGTGGTGCACCCTTGTGGCAGGATCCTGGTTCCTCCTCAAGGAGTATGCATAAGAATATCTTTGAGCTCTTCCACAGAGCTGGGGCCCCCACCCAGGTGGAGGATGGTAACTTAAGGCTGAATTCAAGGTTCCTGGAGCACCGCTCTGTTACCTCACCACCAACCAATCAGAAGAAAGTCACATACCCTGCAGCCCTCACCCCAAATTTTGCCTTCCTTTTCTGGGCCCAGCAATGACCATCCTGTTAGGCCTCCTGTTTGGCCCCTGTCTATTTCAACTGCTTACAAGGTTCATGTCCAACAGGGTCCAACAAGTTTCAGGCTAAATTGCTGTTATTACAAGGGTGAATGCCAGTTTTGGGCACAGAATACCTCGATTTAGATCAGCTGGAGAGAGATTTCTACTCTACTAGGCAGGATTATGTCCACTCTCAGCAGGAAGTAGTCACAGAAGAAAGAGACCTCCGCCCCAATTCCCAAGAAGTATCCTGAGTACGAAGTCTCTTAGCAGGGAGTCAGGGGAACCACTAACCGAAACTGCCCGCCCTGGCCAGGCCGATAGTAACCACCTGCATGAGTTATCTTACAACAGGAGGTCCTGGTAAGGAACACAGAACTAACAAGCTACCACCAACTGGAAGAATTTGGGAAAGGTCAAAAGGAGAGAGGAGATGCCAGTACATGTGTCCTACCAATCTCCCAGAATCCTTCTCGCTGGAATCCATCTTGGCTGAGTGATGCACGTTCCACCAGAAAGGACCCTGAGTCAGAATGACTGGCCAGAGAGAACCCGGAAACTAACCCCATTACCATAAAACCTGAGACTGCGAGCAACGTGGCAGAGCAATTCTCCTGGGTTCTCTTACCCTGCTGCTCTCTACTCTGGTCCCCCTTCCAATAAAGTCTCTTGCTTTGCCAGCACATGTGTCTCCTCAGACAATTCATTTCCAAGTGCTAGACAAGAGCCCACTCTAGGGCCCTGGAAGGGGTCCCCCTTCCTGCAACAAAAAGATGAACTCAGGGAAGTATATGCTCCTCCAATTCTGCACCCCAGTTCCAACGTGTGGGTTTTTCTCCCACATCGCCAAGCAATTGATAAGAGAAATGTTTACATATTGAGGTATGGGGAAGTCATTCTGGCTTATACATGAGTTAACTTGAATTTTATGCTAACTAGAATAACCTGTTTGTGGCCTATCAAACATATATTGTACATCTGCTTTAATTATTAAAGAACAGGGCACATTGACCAGAAGTAAAGAATGTTCATGTTAAAAATAAAGATTAAATGCCTCCCTTCCTGGGACGCCAATGCTGGTACTCCTTCAATGATAAGACTCCCCTCCCAGGTGCTAAGGCCATACTGACTTGCTGTGTACGTGCTGGTCTGGTTTTTTTGAAACCTTCAAGAAATGTATCGCTGACTTGTTTGTGGTTCTTTGTTCTGACAAGACATAAAGCTGTGCTGAAAACCATGCTTCTCTGGAGCAGTTTCTCAGATTAATCTGGGAGGCTGGCTTCTGGGCTATAGTCCTCAGTTTGGCTCAAATAAATCTCTTTTCTTTTCTTTTTTTTTTTTCCCGCCACAGCTTGTGGGATCTTAGTTCCCTGACCAGAGATTGCACCCAGGCCCATGGCAGTGACAGTCCCAACCACTGGACAGCTAGGGAATGCCCCAGGGAAGGGTTTTTAAAGGCAGTATTTGGGGTGAGGGTGGCAGCTCATGGACTTTCTTCTGACTGGTTCATGGTAAGGTAATAGGGTGAAGTTTCTGTAATCTTAATCAACCTTCTGGTTCTAACCAGTCTGGGGTGTAGTGCTTGTGGTCAGCATGCAGTCACCATCCTCCACCTGGGTGGTGGGGGTGGGTCTTAGTTTCTGCAGAAGAGCTCAAAGATATGTGTCAGATTGTTATGTGAATCCCTTGAGGAGGAGCTAGGACTCTGCTTTATGGCTGAACTATTGTTTTAGCTATCTTTACTTCCCTTGTTTGACAGCTTTTCCTTTGTTTCTGCATTCCCTCACTTTCCTAATTAGTAACTGTTTGAGTCTCCTCTTTGGAACTCAGGGAAGGTCTAGGAGACTAAAGCCTTTTTCCATAAATAAGAAACAGGAGACAAAGAGGGGCTTTTGTATCCAGGAGGGCCCTGCAGGGTCCTGCTTGGTTTTGATCCCCCCATTTCTTTGATCCTCCTCAATCATGAGGGAAACAAGGGTGAGACAAGAATGGGAATAAAGTTTTGGATAGAGAAGTTAATCATAAACTCAGCAGGGGAACTTGGTTTGGGGGGCGTTTGGTTTCACTTCTGACCAACTGGCTATATCAAGAGATTCCCAAGAACCTCTCCTTGGATTCAATTAATTTGCTAGAGTGGGTCACAGAACTCAGAAAAACATTTACTAGATCACCAGTTTATTAGAAAAGGATATAACGGACTTCCCTGGTGGCGCAGTGGTTAAGAATCTGCCTGCCAATGCAGGGGACACAGGTTCGAGCCCTGGTCCGGGAAGATCCCACATGCCTCGGAGCCACTCAGCCTGTGCGCCACAACTGCTGAGCCTGCGCTCTAGAGCCCACGAGCCACAACTACTGAAGCCTGTGCGCCTAGAGCCCGTGCTCTGCAACAAGAGAAGCCACCGCAATGAGAAGACCGTGCACCGCAACAAAGAGTAGCCCCCCCCACCCGCTCGCTGCAAAGAGAGAAAGCCTGCGTGCAGCAACGAAGACCCAACACAGCCAAAAATAAATTAAAAAATAAAAAATAAAATAAAAATTAAAAAGAAAGAAAGAAAGAAAAGGATATAACTCAGGAACAGCCAGATGGAAGAGATGCACAGGGCAAAGTATGGGGAAAGAGCTCGGAGCTTCCACACCCTCTCCGAGCACGCCACTCTTCCCAATCTCCAGGTGTTGACCAACCCAGGAGCTCTCCAAACCCCATCCTTTTGGATGTTTATGGAGGCTTCACTACCAGGGAATGATGGATTAAATCATTGACCAGTGCAACTGACCAAACCTCCAGCCCCTCTCCCCTCTCCAGAGGTCAGGGGGTGGGATTGAAAGTTCCAACCCTCTAATCACATGGTTGATTCTCCAGGCAAACAGTCCTCATCCTTAGGTGCGTCCAAAAGTCACCTCATTAACATAACAAAAGACACTTTAAATCTCTCTTATCGATTAGGAAATTCCAAGGGTTTTAGGAGCTCTGTGCCAGAAACAAGAAGACCAAATATATATTTATCATTTTAAATCACAATATCACAGCTCCCTTTCCCATTTAGGAAGTACGTTTACAGCAGCTGCCTTCAGGAGCCCCCAACACCCACTACTCTGACTCCTACCCTGCCCCTCTTGGACAAAGGGCCTAGCCATCCAGACTCCTATCAGGGCATCGGGTGGCCTAAGCAGGCAGGGTCCCTGGAGGTCATCCAACATGCCTCTCCTCTTACAGACCCAACTGGTCTGACCCAAAGCTTTTCATGCTGCACCACGGAAAACATACTATCCTGCCCCTCCTGCCACTCAGCTGCAGCCTAAACTCCCCGCTTCTCCCAGCAGCAGCAGCCACATTCAGGCTTCCAGGACAGCCACACAGGAGCCAGTTTAGCTATTCCCTCTCCCTCACCCGGGCATCCAGTCTACGGGCACAGAATCCAGCCCTGAAGGGCTGAAGAAACCGTGAAGGGCATGCAGTTCAGCTACACAGGCAACACTTGGATTCCCTCTGAATGGCTGAGGCAAAACTGTCGTCCAGGCTCAGCCTGAACATTGCCCCCACCTCCACGCCAGGGAGTTGGCCACTTCCTGACATTACCTGTTACATCTTGAAACAGTTATGATGTTGAAAAGTGGCCTTAGGTTGAGCTGAAAATTGCTTCCCACACACACATTTTCACTGGTCCTAAGTTTTTTCTGGGGTTTCACAGAACAGACCTGCCTCCTCCGCCTGCATCTTAGCCCTTTAAACATGAAGGCTACGATCACACCTCCAGAGGGTAAATAACCCCCATTGTTCTGGCTGGTCTTGTATAACATGTTTCAAGTCACTAACTTATCTGTCCCCTCCTCCAGACATGCTCCAGTTTATCCAAATCAGGTGTTGCAAACTCAGTGTCTACGGGGGGGCCAAGCCAGTGACATCAGCGTGTGAGGTGCGTGGAGTACAATAGAGAGTGGCAGCGACTGCAGCAAAGAGAGTATGTACCTCAGTTACTGGAAACAACAATTGGTACCTTGGTTATTGGAAACAAGCCAGTTGTTACCATGCAGAAGTGGGGCCCCAGTATTGCCAGTTCTCTCACTTTCCAGTAGAAACAGGAAATCTGGATTTGTATTTGAAATGTCCTGATTTTTTAAGTTGGTAATTAATTAAAACAAAACACTATATGAGTCAATACTGTGCAGGCAAAACAAAAACCTACGAACACCAGTATGTAATCTCTGGTCTACAGGCATCTATTGATAAGAATGTGCCACCTAAAACTGAATGTGACACTCAGAGGTGGTTGCTGACCTATCCCATCCATCCTTCCTTGGGAAAGGCTCTTCCCTCCCTCCTGATGTCTGCTGTTTCAGGTCTTCACCATCTCTCACCTGGACTAGGCCTGCAGTATGCTGACCAGCAGCCATCTCTCCCTCTCCTGCCTCCTCCTCACCACTGCCCAGTGCACGCCCATCACCCCAGTCCCCGCCCTAGGACCTACTGTGGCCAGACTTCAATCAGCCAGGTCTGGTTCCTTCCAGAGAGCCGACAGGCCAGGGCCTTGGTTAACATGGCCCCTTAGCCTCTCCCCCTCTTCTGACGGAAGCCCCCCACTTTTCTGCCCAATCCTCCACACCTTTACTCAAGCCAGGCCTCCCTCCAGGAATGCCTTCCTCCTCCCCCACCCACAGGCTTACCTCCACCCAAGGCCTTCCCTGGCAGTGTCAGCCCTTCCCCACCCCTTATACTTTGCCACATCTGTAATATGGGGAGAGTGACAGACCAAACTCAGAGGGTGTTTGAGGAATAAATGAGGTGACTCGTGTCACCTTGTTACTGAGTCCAAGCTCACTCTGCTGGCCGCATGACAGGCCAATAAGTTGGAAGATGAAGTGTTGAGACAAGGAATAGCGACTTTATTCAGAAAGCCAGGTCTCCAAGAAGATGGCAGACTAGCGTCCTAGAGTACCATCTTATCGGGGTCTGGATGCTAATTTCTTTTATAGAGCAGAGGGGGGAGGAGGTGAGGAAGTAAAGTAAAAAGGCCATAAGTCTTGCAAAATATCTCCTGGTTTTGGCCAGCCTCGGGGGAGGGGATGTGTTAAGTTCTTCTTTTCTGCAGCCATTCACAGGTGGGCAGGGTCAGGGTATTTCCCTGTGAGCTGAACAAAGGCACTTTAGTTTAACATTCAGGCAGAGGGGCAGGGTTCCCCAAGGCAGGCCATTATGTATGCCTATAGCTATAGACAGAACAACAGTAACAGAAAGCAAAGGTCAAAGTAAAAGAAACAGATCCAACATGGAGTCAGATTTTGTTCTTCCCTGTTACAACCTGCTTGGAGCAGTACCGGGCATACAGGAAGTGTTCAATGAACATGAGCTGTGACCATTAATACCTGCTCAGCACTGAATCCACAGGCCGTCGTGTGCCTTTTCACATTTGCTACTCACATCTTTCCAGCTAAATGATGAAAGAAGCCTGGATGTGGACACTGGCAGACCTGGGTCTGAATTCCATCTCTCCCACGTTTTACCCTGGTGAAGTCATACAACCTCTCTTGGCCTCTGTCTCTGTATCTGTGAAATGGAGCTAATGGTTCCCACTTCTCAGGGCTGTGATAAGGATCAAATGAAGCAATGTCTGCAAAAGCTCTAAGTAAACTGGGAAGAAATGTTGTAAGAACGACCAGTTTCTGGAGGAGGAAATTCCAGACCAGCCACCATACTGCTGGAGACAAGAGCATGTGGTTCTGTCTTTGAGTAGACCTAGGACGTTCTTTTGTTGAAAGTTCAACAAATAGTTCTTGAGCAGCTACTCTGGGCCAGACACCATGCAGAGTTGCTGCAAAGATGAAGGCCAAACCCTCAGACTAAAGGCAGTTAAGTCACCTTAGAGGTGGCCCCACCGTCCCCCTGCTCATTCCCCCTGTCCATGCATACCCTCACCTGGGACCTGGTATTCCCCACACCTCCTGACTTCCCTTCCCAGGCTCTTCCCACTCCTGTCAGTCCTCTCACTGCTGCCAGAATGACCTTCGCGCAACACATTCATTCACTCATTCACACATTACATAAATATTTATTTAGTTACCAGCCTTCTGAAAATAAATCAGACCAGAATCCCTGCGCCTCATGGGTTTTACATTCTAGTAACTCTAGTAACTCATTACCTAATTTCTTTGCTTTAAAAGCTCCACTGGTCTTTAATTACTTATGCTAGAGTCAAGTCTTGAGCTTGGCTTTTGGGACTGCTCACATCTGGCTCCACTGCTTCCAGCACCTTCCCCCTTTCCCAGGAAGTCGCTCCCACTGGCTCCAGGTGGGCCACACCCCTTCAGGCTCAGTTTCCTGAGTTTCCTGGTTGTTTCCTCAGTCTGGGAAATTCCTCTTCCAAGTTAGAGGCAGCTGAATGTTTTCTCTGTAGGGGAACCTGTTCTCAGCCCTGCCCATGAGCTCTGCCACACTTACCTGGGAGCTCGCAAAGGTCATTTTCCTTTTGTTTCCCCAGCATCTACGGAGTGGATGCTCAGCCATGGGGATCTATTTGTGTGTATGTGTGTTGAGAAAGAAGCTGGCAATGAACATAAATGGTTTTGTGGATGGCCAGAGAAGAGACGCAGAGAGCACCTTTCACTGGGGAGATGACAGAGGGCGTCTCAGGGAGGCTGTCCTTGTCGCCTGGGCCAGGATATGACCACAGGAAGGAGGATCACCTGTTAGGCAGACGGGTCAGTAGGTGCAGGAACAGTGTGGCCAGGATGGGACAGGCTAAGAAGCCATCCAGCGTTCCATGGGCCAGGAGAAGAAGGTAAGAAAAGGAATGGAGGGAGAAGGAAGGTGGGAGAGAGGAGATGTCTTCTGAGTTGGAAAGGCGTTGAATGTCAAGCTTGGTAATCTGACTTTAGCAGATCAGGGGTCAAAAGCTCAGATGGAACAAGGGCAGGTTAAGGAAATGAATGTGGCCCATGAGACCCAGGGGAAGTGCAGACTAGGGCCTTTCTGAAAGGGAGAGGCATTCTTGGCTCCCTGTGATAGAGGCAAAGGTGGGAATCTGGGCTCAGGGCTGCCATAGCTTCACATTTTTAAAAAAGAGAAGCCAGAAATCCAGTCTTTATAGTGAAATGTTCTGATGGAAAACACCACCACCACCACCAAACATGTTTATGGGTCTTGAGTTTGCAGCCTCTGGGCAGGGTTTTAGGTGGCAAGATCAGAGATGTTTGTTGGCCCAGTAAACTGGTGACTGGTGTGGAAAATGGCCCAGGGAGGGCCAGAGTAGAAGCAGCTGCAGAGGATTCGAGGGGGCTGCAGTAGTTCAGGTGGGCCTGAGTCAGGGGTGGGAATGGAAAGGAGGGGAGAACTGCGGGAGGAGTGTAAGGTTGCCAGACAAAACAGTGAAACCCCCAGTTAAATTTCAATTTCAGACAGACTATTTTTTTAGTATTAAAAAGTGGTATAAAAAATAACTCATTGTTTACCTGAATTTCCAATTTGCCTAGGAGTTCTGTGTTTTCATTTGCTAAACCTGGCCGCCTTACAGACAGGTCCCAGGGCTGTGGAACTGAGAGCACTTGATAAAGAACTGACCATGTGGGGAGTGGGGGCGGTTTCTGTGCGGTGTCCCAGGTGGCTCAGGGCAGGGCAGCAGCACCCGGCTGGGGGGCCTGGTGAGGGTGGCTCGGCCCTATGAACCCAGACCCGAGCCACCATTCTGGATCAAAGAGCCGGCAGAATCCCAGACACCTGCACCCCTGCTTCCTTGCTCCAGTCCAGTCTCTGCAGGGTGACCCCCAGGCTGGGCTCATGAACAGTGAGGAGATCCGGGGCCCCTGGAGTTGAGGAAGAACAGCAGGACTCCGTCCTTGCAGGGGCCTCTCCCTTCAGCACAGCAAAGCACTCCCACCACGCGTCTTCCCATCAGGTCAGCTGAGCGGGGCTCCCGGTCACTCTACCTTCCCGACCGACTGCCTGACGGCCAGGGCAGCGCGTGCACACCTGGGCCCAGCCAGACCCGGAGCGTAGGCGGGGGTCCGAGCCAGGTTTCCTCCTCCCTCTCTGAGGGTCTCGCTGGCTCCTCATCCTCCTTGACTTGCCTTCACATCTGGTAGTCCCACCAGCCTTGACCTTGAACCCCGTTCTCTCTCCAGAGGATCTGAACCTCAGGGCTTCAGTGTTATACAGAGGGCGACAGCAGGGCAATTTTTTACCCTGCTTGTTTAAACCCCAAGGTATTCTGTCCTGCTGTACCCTGTATGCTCTCCTGTCTCCCCAAATCCTCCATTTCTCCCTCCCCCTCTCTTTCTGCCCCCCTCTGCCCTTTCCCCTCTCTTCCTTCCCTCTATCCCCATGTCCTGGTATTCCTCAGCTATTCTATTCTCTCATTCTCCATTTCTGTCTTGATCACAAAACTCCTCAAAAATTTCTCCTGGATTCCCTAAGAAACAGAGACAAACTATCACTCTTCCACCGAACACCACCAAATAAAATTGACAACAGCTGAAACTGCACCGGCAAAATGTATGATTGGCTTTAAAATGTTGGAAAAATTCAAATCTTCTTGACGTAGCTTAGATCTGCAAAACCTGATCCAGGAGGTTGGACTTGATAGAAATAACAGTCGCAAAAGGAAATGCAAACTGATTGGAGAAGAAATTGATTTCATTTTAAAATTAGATTGAATAAAAAATTGAAAAGCAGTGATAACCATGAAAATAATTTTTTGCAAAATAAACTTTAAATGCAAAAAATAAGAAGTCGTTTGACTGTTCTGTATTTAAATTTTTTTCATCAAAATAATTTGCTTTGGGCTTCCCTGGTGGCACAGTGGTTAAGAATCTGCCTGCCAATGCAGGGGACACAGGTTCGATCCCTGGTCTGGGAAGATCCCACATGCTGCGGAGTAGCTAAGCCCGTGAGCCACAACTACTGAGCCTGCGCTCTAGAGCCCACGTGCCACAACTACTGAGCCCACGTGCCACAACTACTGAAGCCTGCGCGTCTAGAGCCCGTGCTTCCCAACAAGAGAAGCCACGACAATGAGAAGTCCACGCACCACAATGAAGACCCAACATAGCCAAAAATAAATAAATTTATAAAATAATTTGCTTTAATGCAATTTATTCAAAAAATGCTTCATTGACCCAAGAAAAAATCATCAGTGTTGGAAAAAATTCTAATTAAAATATTTCCATTCAAGAAAACCACAGGGTCAAAGTGCCCCCTTCCTACTGAAGACTCACAATGTTATATATCACTGCCTGAACTCCAGACCCAAATATGCAACTGCCCATGGAACATTCTCTCTTGGACATCCCAAAGCCTCATCAAATATACATACCCAAAGCCAAACTGTTGATCTTCCCTTCCCAAATTGTTCTTCCTCTCAGACACCTGTCTCTGAGACTGGGACTATTACATTCAGTTACTCATGCCAAACACAACAAAAAACCAAGCCCATCATCTCAATATCCAGAGTAGCTCTCAAAATCTGTCCTCTTTCCAGTTCTGCCTCCAATGCCCTCATCCAAGCTTACAGCATCTTCCACATGGATTAACATAACTTATCTCCCCAAAACCACTCTTGTACTTTCTGATCCACTCTCCACACTGACAGTTTAATAGTTTAAAAGGCAAACCAGGCGGTCCAGTGGTTAGGACTCGGCGCTTTCACTGCCGGGACCGGGTTCGATCCCTGGTCGGGGAACTAAGATCCTGCAAGCCCTGCAGCGCGGCCAAAAAAAAAAAAAGGCAAACCAGGACCTTTCTTCCAGTAAAGGCAGTCTAGATATTTTGGACAAAACCTCCTGCTGAAGACAGCTAAAGGAGCTGGGCAAATGCTCATACAATTCTCACACACACACACACTTTTTTTTTTTTTTGGGCCCCGCATCACGGCTTGCAGGATCTTAGTTCCCTGACCAGGGATCGAACCTGGGCTCTGGGCAGTGAAAGCCTGGAATCCTAACCACTGGACAGCCAGGGAATTCTCACACACACACACACACACACACACACACACACACACACACACACTCACTTACTCTTAAAAGCATCAAAGAGCTAACAAGATATTGAGGAACTGCTGTGCCGAGGTCCAAGGGAGGACAGGATTCCAAAGAGGTGACCCTGATACTTGATGCTGTGGTTGCCCCCAGAAACTTTTGCCAATTGGAAAGAAGTGGCTGAGAGGTCAAGCTCACCTCTAGTGGCCTTGCATGGCTAGAGACAAAAATCAGATTCAAGGGCCTGCCAAGGCCGGGGTGGGGGTGGGGGGGGGACTGACAAACCAGCCTGACACTGGATTCAGCCCCAAAGGACTGTACCCCAGAAGTAAGGGTTAACTGAAAGCAAACCAGCCCTGCCCTGAATGGCAGTCAAGCTCTGACTCATCCAGGTGCCCCAGAAAACATCATGCCCTAAGTATGAACTAACATGATCTCAGTTTGCTAATCCCTCCAGGCACCTGGCAAAAGCAATAGAAAATTCTCCTTGGTGAATGACAAAATCACCCTATTTCAAATTATCTCTACAAATAATTTCACAAACACAATATTCAACATACAAAAATAACCAGACACAGGAGGAAGCAAGATTCCTTGAGCAAAAACCTTTGGAAATAATAATCAACAGAAATAGAGCTGGAGGAACTCCAGACTATAAAACAAATTATACTTACTATGTTTAAGAAATTAAACACTAAAATTGAAAATTTCAGCAAGGAACTGGGAACTCCATAAAATTATATATCATATGCAAAAACAGAATAAATAGAAACTCAAAACTCGAAACCCAAATTATAAACTGAACGGATGGGTTTAACAGCAGATTTGACATGGCTGAAGAATGAATTAGAGAACAGGAAAGCTACTCAGAAGAAACGAACCAGAAAGAAGTATGGGAAGGCGAAAAGGTGGAAAATACAGAGGCTACAGAAGTTACAAGATCTGACATATTTCTAACTGCAGTTCCAGAAGGAAAGAAGAAAGAGAGACCAGAACAGAGGCAACATTCAAAAGATGGGTTGAGGGGACTTCCCTGGTCTGCCAATGCAGGGGACACGGGTTTGATCCCTGGTCCGGGAGGATCCCACATACTGCGGAGCAACTCAGCCCGTGCGCCACAACTACTGAGCCTGCACTCTAGAGCCTGCGAGCCACAACTACTGAAGCCCACGTGCCTAGAGTCCGTGCTCCACCACAAGAGAAGCCACCTCAATGAGAAGCCCCCACACCGCAACGAAGAATAGCCCCCACTCACCACAACTAGAGAAAGCCCGTGCACAGCAATGAAGACCCAACGCAGCCAAAAATAAAATAAATAAATTTTTTTAAAAAGATGGGTTGAGAATATTCCAGAACGGATGGAAGATATTAATCTACAGATTTGAGAACTCAAATGGATCCCAACCAGAATAAATAAAAAGAAATCCATGTCTTGACCCAACATAGTGAAAATGTAGAAAATCAAAGACAAATAGAAAAATAGTAAAAGCATCCAGAGAAAAACAGGTAATAATGCTGGTTATTTACCTCTTGTCTCTCAGGTCTCAGCCCACCCTTCCGTAACCTTCTCTGTGATGTTGGGGCGAGGGTCTGAAAACCATATTTCCCAGGCCCCCTTGCCAGCTGACTTTCTGTTCCGTTAGGCCAATGGGAGGCACTAAAGGGAGATTAACAGGTGGGAGAAGGGGATTCCTTCCTGTAGCTTCGCTTCAGCAGCCCCAGCTCCCTTCAACGCTCCCAGCACCAGCCACACCAAACCCCCTCCCAGGTAATAGCCCAAGCCAGCAGGGCCCTTCTTATGGTCAGAGTCCCAGCTGCAGGTCCTCCTCCAAGCCCCTAGGTCCTGCTAACCCTGCCTCTTCCCTTTTATCCTGCCAGGCCAAGGGGTGGCAGCTGCTTCCTGTAATTACTAATATCTGGGTAAACTCAGCATCCTCTTTTGCTCTTGCAGCCCTCAAAAATCTGTGTAAACAATCCATCTTGTGTATTATATCCCCTTTGTTTGAAAAAACAAACATAGTTTATATTTTCCTGGGTGTACCCTAAGTGCTACAGAACTCTTCAAAGAAGCCACAGTGTGGTAGATAGCATTACTGTCACCAATTACAGTCATCCCTCAGTATCCACAGGGGATTGGTTCTAAGAAGCTCAAGTCCCTTATATAAAATGGTGTAGAATTTGCATATAACCTACACACATCCTCCCATATACTTTAAATCATCTTTAGATTACTTATAGTACTTAATACAATGTAAATGCTAAGTAAATAGTAGGCAGGCACAGAGCAAATTCAAGTTTTGCTTGTGGAAGTTCCTGGAGTTTTTTCCAAATATTTTTGATCTATGGTTGGTTGAATCCACAGATGCAAAACCCTTGGATATGGAAGGTCAGCTGTATTTGTTACCAACCCCAGTGGGAGGCTAGTATTTTTCCACCCTGCTGAAGTCAGGCATTGGCCAATAACGTGTGGATAAACGACATCTGCCACCACTTCTCAGCAAAAGCTTTACAAACCATCACATGATTTTGCCATGGTTCTTTTCCCTCTGCTAGGAGACTAGCATGTCCCAGGTAGGAGCTGCAGCCAACACTTGCAGGACATGGAAATGAAGCTAGAAACAAACCTCTGTTGTTGCAAACCAAGGAGATTCAGGGGCTGTTTGTTACTGCATCATACTCTAGCAAAACCTGACTGATTCACAATATTCGACTACATCTGGCTCCTCAACAGCAAAAATGGAAGCCAGCAAATGGTTGAACAATAGCTTCAATGTACTAAAAAGAAAACTAGTGCCAACTTAGAATTCTATACACCAAGACACTATCCTTTAAGAAGAAACATTAAATAAACACATTGTCATAAAAAACTGAGAGAGTATGCCACCAGGAGACTATTATACATTGAAGGAATTCTAAAGGCTGTTCTGCAGAGAGAAGGAAAATTATCTGAGATGGCAGATCATGGATGCAGGAAGGAATGAAGGACAAAAACCATGGTAAATACGTGGGTCAATCGAACTGAAGACTGGCTGAGTGAAAGAACAATAATAAAGTCTGTGGAGGGACTTCCCTGGTGGTCCAGTGGGTAAGACTCCATGCTCCCAGTGCAGGGGGCCCGGGTTTGATCCCTGATCAGGGAACTAGATCCCGCATGCATGCCACAACTAAGAGTCCACAGGCTGCAACTAAGAAGTCTGCATGCCACAACTAAGACCCGGCGCAGCCAAAATAAATAAATATTAAAAAAAAAAAAAAAAAAAGCCTGCGGAGTTATACAGAGAACAGTAGCTCGGAAATCAAAGGGTAGTAACCGGAATTTAAGTGTTCTAAGGTCTTCGCAGTCACCAGTAAGGAGATACACTGATATCTTATAGCCCCTGATACGCACTGAGAAGGCACATATCTCTGTGGTACCCTTCCGCATGCTGCTCAGCCGCAGATAAACACAAGCTGAGGATATTCTACAACACACCTGGCCAGTGCTCTTCAAAAAGTGAGGTCACAAAAGATGAGTAAGGATTAAGGAAACGTCAGAGCCTGGAGGAGACTAAGAAGACATGACAACTAAACGCCTTGTGGGGTGCTGGGCTGGATCCTGAACCAGAAAGGGGGCATTAGTAGAAAAACTGGTTGAATGCAAATGAAGTCCACAATTTACAGTACCGAACCGCTGTTAACTTCTCAGTTGTCAACACTGTACTTGGTTATGTTTGACATTAACATGAGTGGAGGCTGAGTCAAGGGTATAAGCAAACTTCACTATTTTTGTAACTTTTCTCTAAGACCAAAACTATTTCAAAATTAAATCTAAAAACAAATCACCAAGAAACACTGACTGTTAACATTTCTGGTGTATTTTCTGCCTATCCCTTATCTTGCACGGGGTGATGTTCTACGCTCCACATAAGTAAGATCATGTCAGACACGTGGTTTTATTCTAAACCAGGCTTTCGGAGATGTTACCATGTTTAAATCTTACAACAGGCATCATCACCCTCATTTTACAAATAAGGAAATTAAGGTCTAGAGCAGGTTAAAGGTCATACAGTTAATAAAGGCCCAGACTCAAGGTGAGTGCAGGTCGCCTGATGCTAAATTCCAGAATCGCACTAACTCAATTTTTGAAGAGTAAGTTCATCCACTTGTTCACGTATGCATTCGACCATACCCCGCACCTGCTGGGGGGAGACAGTCTAGGAGACCATGATCCCACCATTAACCTGCTTCCATGCTAAAGGTTTTATACTGCAGCCCAGGGCCCCCAGCCACACAGCCTGGCTGGTGTGACTGGGTAGCACAAGGTGATGTGCCCCTGCAAGAAAGGACTCATTGTCCAGCTGCAAGGAGTGTGGCTGGATGACAGTGCCCAGCTAACTGCATATTCTGGGTCCATCTCAGCTTTCAGATGGAGGTCACACTCTTCTCTGGAAGCCAGCAAGGCGGTAGTATAAGGACCTTATACCTATTCGATCAAGGATCCTCCAACAGGCAGTTAGATCTGGAGCCCCTCGCCGGGCACAGTTGTTGGGGTCTGTATCGGCTGGTGGTGCCCTCTGCCCAATCCTGCTCCCTTCCCTTTTCTTTCATAGATGTTCCCCCAATAAACTCTCCCTTTCCTAACTCCATCTCAGCATCTGCTGCCCAGGGGATGGACCTGCAACAAACTGTTCAGTAGATTTGCGGACCTTCCCACTGGCTCCTGTGGGTAAACTAACCCAGGGACAACGGGTGGGGTGGTCTTTGTCCCTGTCAGCCTGGTAAGCCCCCTGAGGCTAAAAGCTGTGTGCAGAGTAAGAGACTGGTCCAGGGCCTGACCTCCCTGATGTCCACACCACACGCACAATCCTGTGCCCATCCTGCCATCAAACCTACCAGGGGCATGGACCAACTCCTGCTTCGAGGACCTTGAGGACCAGATGAGGACCTGTGTGTGGCCGGGATGTCAGAGGAGGTGGAGCAGTGGGAGGGGGAACGGCTGCCCGAAGAGGTTTGGTCAGAGGGTGGGGTGGGGGCGTGCCAGGCAGGTGAGGGTGTATGCCAGCCTGTCTGGCTCTCCTGGGTAGGGCCAAATGAATGTTTGCATACAGGCCGCAGCCGTCACCAGTCTCTCAGTCTGAGTCGAGCCTCTGTGGGTTGGGGATGGAAGCCAGATAGGCAGGCTGTGTCAGGCATATCTACTCAGTGGGCTGAGGAAGGGGAACAAAGCAGGGGCCTGGGGAAACCTCTGCCTGGGCAGAAGACACAGGGGAGAGGGCTGATTTGCAGACTTCCAAGGTCTGTGGTGTTTCATGTATTAGGGCCCAGGGCAGGGCATGGATAAATGGAAGGGCAGATAAGGTGCCTGCTGGGTGGACATGTGAGTAAGGGGGTGCGTGGGTGGCAAAATAGCTGAGATCCCCAAGACCACAACCTAACTGGTCAGGCCTGTGGCTCCCACCCACCGTGGGAAGCATTCCTGTCTTGGCACTGAAGCCTGCACTTCAGCACATCAGCAATCTTTTCCACACATGCAGGACTCCTACAGGTGACCCCAAGGTCTTTCCTCCTGGCCCTCCCTTGAGGGCAAGAGAGAGGAATGAGCTTCCTTGTTCTCTCTCAGGAGAGCAGTGACCCTGGTGCTGGTGGAGGGCAAAGCAGAGACCACCAGGTGGCCTTATCTGGCAGACCCTGAGGAGTCTGAACCCTTCATACCTATGAAATCACCCGGCCTAAAATAAATGCATATTACAATTTAAAATGCTTGTCTACACTGAAATATTGATGGATGAAATATCATCATGTCTGGTTTTTGCTTTAAAATAACCTGGAGCGGACTTCCCTGGCGGTCCAATGGTTACGACTCCGTGCTTCCAATGTGGGGGGCGCAGGTTCAATCCCTGGTCAGAGAACTAAGATCCCACATGCTGAGCGGTGTCCCCAAAAATAAATAAAATAAAATAACCCAGAGTGGGGGAGGGGCTGGGGGCGTGGGGGAGGGTTTATATGGAGATGAATAAAATCAGATGATGGGGTGATAGATACCTGGAGGTCTTTTATTCTCTTCTCTTTACCTTTGTGCATGTTTGGAAATGTCCATAATTAAGCTTTAAAAGTAATCTAGGTAAAGTCTTTGTTAAAAAAAATTCTCTACTAATAGCACCTTTCAGTGAACACTGGAATATGAAAATCTAAGTTCACTTCAGTGTAGTTTTTTTCTTTTAAAAAAATTCTAATTGTGGTAAAATACACGTCACACAATTTACCATCTTAACTATCTTCAAGTGTGCAGTTCAGTATTAGGTACATTTATATTGGGCCACCGATCTCCACAACCCTTTCATCTTGCCATGGACTTACCCAGACTTCTCTCAATCCTTCCCCCTCCCTCCCATACTTCCCCACTGCCTGCCACCCATAAATCACTATAACCAAGGGACTGGAGCCCAGGTCTCACAAGTTCCAGGGCAAGGTTCCCTGCTACCACCCTGGGTGGCAGCTGGGCCTGGGCCTGGCTGTGGGGCCAGTGGGCTGGCCAGGCAGCCTGGACTTCCGGGCAGCTTTCACACTGCAGTCCTGCTGGCTCCTGCAGATCTGAGCTCTCTGCCCCAGGGCAGGCACCTGAGCAAGTCCAGGCAGCTCTCAGCTTCCACCTCCACCTGTTGGCCTGAGGCCGCCCCAGGTCACCAGGGGAGGGTGGGCAGGGAGGGCAAGAGAGGTGAACTCAGGCTCCTCCCCAGCACGAGTGACTCAAGGAGGGGAGTCCAGGTCCCAGGAGTCCACTTTCAGCCCAGAGCGTGGGGTGCAGGCAGGTGAGCAGGGTCCTACTCCCTCCACCCGGACAGCCACAATGCCCCGGTTGTGACACAGCTCTTGGGTTCAGAACAATCTTGGACCTGGCAGAAGCTACAGCGGGCACCAGGAGTTACCTGTTAGCCTGCTCTTGCCGTGGTCTGAAATCCTCAGTTGCTGCCTCTCCAGGAATGGCCAGCTCTCCTCCCTCCTCCCTTCACCCTCGGGCTAGGGCCTGGCCCCAGGGGACAAGAGAGGACAAAGGAGGGCAAGGAGTGAAGAGTGGGTGGGCGGGGGACACACAGCTGTGAAGCCCCTGTAAGTGCCAGTTCTTTCCCATGGGTTAAGCCATTTCATTTATGACCTGGTTCTGCCTGTTTACAAGTGAAGAAACTGAGGCTCAGAGAGGTCACCAGGAAGTTACAGACTCAGGATTAGAGCCAGGGCCGCCTTTCTTCATCCTCCTCCTCCTGGTTAGAAAGCAGTCATGAAGTGGCTTTTTTGCAGATGGTGGGTCGGAGCTGAGCATGGTCAACCGTCAGGTTTGGGGAGGCACTGGGGGACGTGGACTGGGGGCTCAGAACTCACTGTCTCCTGGGGGTGACAGCCAGATGACCCACAAGTGCCGATGCACTGCATCAAGCACTGCCCCAGTGACAGAGGATGGGGGAGTGGTTTTGCCTTGGCGGTGGGAGGAGGGGCCTTGGGCACAGTGGATGCCCTTAATGGATTTTCCCAACAACAAGCACTTACAGAGGAGGACACTGAGGCAGTCCCCAGCACAGAGGTCCGTGAGGCAGGGGCCAGAGCTGGGCCTGAAGGAGCTGTGGGACCAGTCCTGAAGATGGGACGCCACCTCTCAAACAGAGGAGAGTGGAGACATAATGCATAGGCTGGAAAGTGCCCTCCAGGGCAGAGTGGGGAAAGGCCAAGAGCAGGCAGTAGGGAGCCCAGGCAGGCTGCTGCAAAAACCAAGGAGAAAGGTGATGAGGCCAGAGGTGGCAGCCAGAGAGAAGGGGAAAATTCCAAGCCTCCGTGGGTGGCTCCAGGGTTCTACAGTCTTGGCCACTCACAAGTAGCATGGATGCACATCCTACCCAGCCCAGGGAAACAGACCCAAGACAACGTGAGTGCGTGCTGGGTGGGGGTTAACAGCCTTCCCAGCCACTTTAAGTCAGGCTCTGTGGCAAGCATTCTGACCTTCTGATCAACCTTCCCCATAAGGAGGAGAACGACAAACTGACATTTACAGACGCCTACTATCTGCCAGATACCGTGCTGCGCATGTGCTTCACAGATGATACTTCATTTAATCCTCCCAGCCAAATTATGATCTCCTTTTTGAGATGAGAAAACCAAGCTGCAGAGAAAGCAACGAAGTTGTCCAAGGCCAGCTGATTCAGGAAGTGGGCGCACCCAGGGAGCTTCTTTCCCTTCCCCGGCGGCCCCAGGCCTTAAGTGCCTTGCCCCTTGACATATGGGCAGTGTGGCTCCTGAGCCAGCTCCGCAGGGTTGCCGAGTCTGGGGGCAGGTGGCCCAGGCAGAGGTACCTGCCCTGTGAGCCCAGGAAGGTGAGCAAAGTTCACTGCATACAACCCCCACCCCCACCCACTCTGGCCTCTCCCACGCTGTCCAGGCAAGCATGTAGAGGGGGACAGAGACCTAGTTCCTGCCCAGCCCACCTTCTTTTTTTGTTTTGTTTTGTTTTGTGTTTCACTGAGGCTGCTGGCATTTAGTTTTGCTGGCATTTATTATTTATTATTGTAACCACATCAACTCTGTGATACACGAATTTGACTAAATGCACTTGGTTGTTGTGTCTAAAAATGTGATAATTCAAGGAATGTACAGGAGAAAGAAGGTGGAAAAGCAAACACAATGAGTAGAATATTTTACAAAACTGAAAATGACACCAGTTAGGTTAAAATAAAGGAGAACATCCAATTAACATATATAATTTCACTTTTGTGCTATATTTAAAGGATATTTTCAACGTTCAAATTTAACTTGTTTTTGAAAAATAGCTTTACTGAAATATAATTCACATACCATTTAATTAATTCATTTAAAGTGTATAATTCAGTGATTTCTAGTTGAGAAATCACCTCAATCAATTTTAGAATATTTTCATCACCAAAAAAGAAATCTCATAACTATTAGCAGTAACTCCTCATTTCTCCCAAATCCCCAGTCCCAGGAAACCGTTAATTGACTTTCTGTCTCTATAGGTTTGCCTATTCTAGACATTTTATATAAATGGAATCATATAATATGTGGTCTTTTGAGACCGGCCTCTTTCACTTAGCATAGTAGTTTCAAGGTTTATCCATGTTGTAATAGGTATCAGTACTTCACGCATTTTTACAGCCAAATAATATTTAGAGCTATAAATTTCCCCCTAAGTACTGCTTTAGCTGCATCCAATAAACTTTTGGCATGTTGGATTGTCATTTTCATTCATCTCAATGTATTTTCTGATTCCCTTTGTGATTCTTCTTTGACTCGTTGATTATATAGAAGTGTATTGTTTAATCTTCACATATTTGTGAATTTCCCAAATTAATTTTGTTATTGATATCTAATTTAATTCCTTTGCCAGAGAACATAATATATATGATTTCAATCCTTTTAAACTTACTGAGGTTTGTTGTATGGCCTAGCACATGGCCTAGCCTGTAGAATATTCCATGTGCACTTGAGGAGAAGGTGCATTCTGCTGCTGTTGGATGGAGTGTTAGGTCTGCTTGGGTTATAGTGTTGTTCAAGTCTTATATTTCCTTGTTGATCTTCTAACTAGTTGTTCTATCCACTATGGAAAGTGGGGTATTGAAATCTCCAACTATTGTGCAATTTTCTATTTCTTGGTTCAATTATATGCATTTTTGCTTCATGTAATTTGGGGCTATGTTATCATTTTCTCTAATTAAATCAGTATCCTCAGATTTGCTAATATATCCTTGTCTAAATTTTTATGAGGTAATTTTCAGGAAGCTTTATATTATAAGAGACACTGAGATAACTCTTTTTGAGAATCCATCCCTGCTGTTAAACAATAGTCAAAATTAGGTTGATTTGTCTTTTTTATAATACAAATATAACAGAAGCTTAGTTTATTACTTTGCAGAATGGATATACTATTACTAATATTAATTCTAATACATTTATAAGGAAAATATTTTAACTATTTTGCAGTTTCCAAAAACCATTAGACATTATAGAAATGAAGTATATTTGTCTATGAGCAACTGATATCTTAATTATTATTATTATTTTTAAAATTATTTTATTTTATTTTTGGCTGCATTGGGTCTTCATTGCTGTGCGCGGGCTTTCTCTAGTTGCAGAGAGCAGGGGGATACTTTTCGTTGCGGTGCATGGGCTTCTCATTGCAGTGGCTTCTCTTGTTGTGGAGCACGGGCTCAGAAGTTGTGGCGCACGGGCTTAGTTACTCCGCAGCATGTGGGATCTTCCCGGACCAGGGCTCAAACCCATGTCCCCTGCCTTAGCAGGTGGATTCTTAACCACTGCCCCACCAGGGAGCCCAGCCCACCTTCTTAAAGGCCTCAGAAAGGCAGATCAGAAGCTAAGGGCCAAGGGGACAGAGGTGAGAACAAGAGGCAGCCAGCGTGGAGGGAAGGAATATAGTTGAACTCCTAGGTGGCAAGAGTTTTAGCTTCCACACCCCAGCTCTGCAGGAACTAGCTCTGAAATGTGTTTTGAATGAGCAAGTCATGTGTCTTCTCTAGACCCTAGTTTTTCCATCAGAGGCAGTTGGACTGAGGGCAACCAAGGGTTCACTGTCATGCTCTGTGGTTAACGTCCTAAGGTATTAAGCTTCTGAATATGCATAGGAAGATATGAGGATGCATGGCCGTGGAGGGGGAGGAGGAGGCACTTTCTGGATTAGAACTGAAGGCAGCTGGTCCCCTCAGCCTTGCCATCCAGGTGACTGGGACAACCTCAAAGGGCTCCGAGAAGCCAGGCAGGAAGGAACTCTGCCAGGCCAGCTCCTCAACTTCTGGGAAGTGGTGGTGGGGTCCTCTTAGCAGTACAGAGCCCAGAGCCTGTGCAGGAGGCTGGGGACAGGTAGCCCAGTCCAGGCTGGAGGGGGCCACAGACCTGAGTTGTTTCTGTGAATGACAGCTCTGCTAGAGGGGTGGAGCCAGGCTTCTCTCTACCCCTTACCCAGCCCACTGCGCTCTGCACCTTGATGCCCAGCAGCCAAGGGTCCACCAGCCTTCCACCTGCAGCTGCTGTCTCTGGTTGAAGCCAGTTTCTTGGTATTCCATTCAGCGGAGACACTCTTGCCCCTCTCCCCTCCCCACCCTGTCTTTTATATCTCTGGGCTCCAGAGTACTTTCTGATTTCCTTCCCTCCTGCTGGGATGTTCTAAGATATTGAACACGCTTCTCCTCCCACCTCCCTCTGGCAGCTTACTGCTGGGAAAAAACATTGGGCTGGGGGTTGGGGGTGGGGGGTCAGAAGACCTTGGATAAGTCACTTATCATTGATCCCTTCCCTCTCCTCCTCACGGAATTTCTTGCCAAGACAAGTCAATTCTTTCAGACCATCTCATGAACGTCTTTCATCTCTTCCTCTCCTTACTGCCCCTGCCCTCCGTGGCCCTGTTTCTGTTCCCTGACACTCCTCTAATCGGGCCTCCCTGCCTCAACCACTTCACAGTGCCTGTGTATACGCCCCAAAGTCCGGCTTGGTCCTCACACTCCCCTCTCTTAACACCTCAGAGGCTCCCACTGTCTAGTTCAAGAGGTCTTCCTGGGTCTGCTCAAATGTGCCACCTGTGCTCCATCTCTCCCACTGACCTTTCCCATGCCAGGGCTCCAGGCTCACTAGCAAGCTTGCCTTTACCCAGCCATGTGCTGCTTTCTCCAGCCGTAGGCTCTTGCTCCATCATGAGCACCCTCCTCCATGGAAATGGCTTTCATCCTTCAAGTGCCATCTCAAAAGCCACTTCCCCAGTGAGGCCTTCCCTCAGGTGCCCATAAAGGTGAAGCGCGTCCTTGCGCTGAAACTTCATCTGTAACCCTACCGGACTGGGGGCTCCCCAAGGGCTGACACCCAAAGTAGTTATTAATGAGTTTTCTTAATTAGACAAGTCCTCTGAAGTCTGGCACTTCTATTGTTAGGACATTGGTCAGGGCAGCATAGAAGACACGGGCTGCAAACTGGTGGCCTGTGGGCCAAGTCTGATTAATGGGTAATGATGTCTTTTTTTTTAATTGAGGTAAAATTCACATAACATAAAATTAAACTTTTTTTTTGGCTGCGCCAGGTCTTAGTTGCAGCACATGGGATCTTCGTTGCAGTCTGCAGAATTTTTAGTTGCGGGCATGGGGGATCTAGTTCCCTGACCAGGGATCAAACCTGGGCCCCCTGCATTGGGAGCGGTGAGTCTTAACCAATGGACCACCAGGGAAGTCCCCAGATTAACCATTTTTAAAGTGTAGAATTCAATGGCATTTAGTGCATTCACACTGTTGTGCAACCACCACCTCTATCTGGTTCCGAAACATTTTCCTCATCCCAAAAGGAAACCCCATACCCATTAAGCAGTCACTCCTTATTCCTCCCTCCCCACAGCCTCTGGCCTTAATCTGCCTTCTGCTGGATTTACCTGCTTCATGTAAGTGAAATCATACCACATGTACTCTTTAGTGTCTGGTTTCTTTCACTTAGCAAAATTGGCAGATCATCCATGTTGTAGCATGTATTAGGACTCCATTCCTTTTTATGGTTGAATAATATTCCATCTGTGGATATACCACATTTTGTGTATCCATTCATCTGTTGGTGAACCCTTGGGTTGTTTTCACCTTTGGGCTACTGTGAATAGTCCTGCTACGAACATTCGTGCACAAGTGTCTGTTTGAGTCCCTGTTTTCAATTCTTTGGGGTATACCTAGGAGTGGAACTGCTGGGTCATACCTCACTATATGTTTATAACCTTTTGTGGGAAACGCGGTGTTTTGTTATTTGAATCTGAACGCCGTTAGGTGTCCATTTCTGTCTCGGTTTCCATCTTCTATTGCCCGTTTGACTCACATTATTTGCCTGGCCCCTGAAGGCATATGAATTTGCTCCCCCTACAAGGCTTTGGCAGCAAAAAAAAAAAAAAACCTTAGCGCCCAATTCAGTCGCTAACGAGCCCGAAACCTTGGGTAAATGTCTCCACACCTCTCGGACTACTGTTTTGCTCAGCCTCAAAAGGGAATAATACTGCTTACCTAAGAGGAGGCGGCGAGAATCAAGGAGGTGATGGACGGAACGCGCCTCTTCCGAAGCTGTCGGGTTCTGGAAACCAAGACGGGCGGGCGAGGCAGGAGGAGAGGAGACGGCGGCGGAGGAGCGGGACGGGCTGGGTGCCCTCTGGGAGCATCGGCCACGCTTCGGGCTGCGGACTGGTCCGGGTCCGAGCTGGCGCACATCGGGCGCCCGCGACGCAGAGCGCAACCAGCAGGGAGCTCAGGCGCCACCGCCGCGCAACATCTCGGCGGGAAGGCTTAAGCTGGAGCCGAGACCCCGGGCGGGGCTCAGGTTGGCACGCAGTGGGCGGGGGTGACCCCTTTCCCCGCCCCCCACATCCGGGGGCCTGGGCCCGGCTGTGGGCCGGCCGAGCGCCAGTGAGTCAGGCCGGGTTTTCCCTCCGCCTCTGGGGCAGGCTAGGGAGCGCTGCCGAACGAATTGGCGTTCCTCCCTCGCCAATCCGGCTTCGGCGCCCGCCCGCCCGCGTTTTTCCGGCGCCTGCCGCCTGGCCGCTCCAGCCTGGTTCGCAGTCTCGGCTGGAGACGGCGCCCTGGAGGGAGGGTTCAAATCCGCGCAAGGGAGCTGCAGCGCGCGAGGGGAGCGGAGCGGAGCCGGCATGGTGAGTGGGGCGCGCAGCGGCCTGGGGCCGGACTCGGGGGGTGGGGCCGACCGCCGAGGTCTAGCTAACCCGGCGACCTTGGCTAAGCCGGAGCCCTACGCCAGCCGAGGTTCACGTCTGAGAAGTGAGCGAGGGTGGCAAGGTGCGGTGTGCGCCCAGGTACCCCTTGCTTCCAGATACCGAAGCACCGAGGTGCGGGATCGGGGACCGTCCGCGAGCAGGGACGCTCTGCTGGGAGGGCGGGCGGCAGGTTACGCTGCAAACGCGCTTTTCTTGGAGCAGCTCCTGGGACCCCTGCACCACCGCTGGGGTGGGGCAGGTGCCCTTGGCGCTGGAGTCTGACCTCGGCTTCCGCGCCCCCAGCCTATCCGCTCGGGGCAAGCCTTAGAGAGGAGCCTGGAAGAGACATCCCCTTCCGCCCCTCAGGTAGCTGGAGGACCTCCCGCAGTTCTGGGGGAGCCCTCGCCTCGGCCACAGCCTTCCCCGGGGAAATTCCATGGAGATGCCAACCTCGTCTGCCCCTCCACCTTACCCACGAGACCCCTCTCCTGCCCTCTCCCGCCCCCTCC
Organism: Balaenoptera ricei; assembly: GCF_028023285.1. Taxonomy (NCBI): domain Eukaryota; kingdom Metazoa; phylum Chordata; class Mammalia; order Artiodactyla; family Balaenopteridae; genus Balaenoptera; species Balaenoptera ricei. The sequence goes on from NC_082641.1 coordinate 163,467,506, forward strand.
GGGATACCCCCTTCCTCCACTAACCCCCTACCCTGTACGAGCGGCAGCTGCCAGCCTGCTGCCAGGGGTCCCATGAATAGGGGACGCTCCCAGGTCTTGAGCACCATCCCAGTCTGGCCACAACCTTTGGCCAAAGTGAGGGCCCGCCTGGGGCCGGGCGGAAATCGGGGCCCTGACTGCGTCCAGAAAAAGGACTGGGACCTGTCATCTCCTACCCGGCAATCTCCCCGCCTCCACGAGCAGATCGGGGCTCTCCTTGCTTGCACCAGGGGCTCAGCCTGTCCCTCGGCCTCGGTGCTCCCTGCCCGGCCTAGGCAGGGAGAGAGGCCGGAGGCTATCCTGGGCCCGGTGATCGGCCTCCTCCCAGAGCCCTCCTAGGCAGGGCTTCTCTCTCTACCGGCTGGCTGTGTGTGGGTGTGTATGTGCGAGACTGAATGAATGCAGCCAGCCTGCTCCCGCCACCGCCTCTATAGAGCTAGCAGCTTCCAGGGCTCAGAGTCCAAATGCAGCCGTGCTTCCACTATTTCTTCCTGACCCAGGGGCAAGCAGGGGGGGATTCCAGGCTGAGGGGACTGGGATCCAAACCAACTTGGTTGCAGGTGCCCTTGCAAGTGTGGGGAGCTGAGCAGATATAATACACAGCAGTGTGTGCCCATGGAGGGCAGCTGGTAACCCCTGGCTGGGACAACCTGGAGCAGAAGAGAGGGCCTTGCCTGGGGAGTTGGGATTGCGCGTCTTGTGGGATCTTAGGCAGCTCACCTCTTTCTGGGCCTCAGTTTCCCTAGCTGTAAGATGGGGTAAGGGTAACTACTGTCTTTCCCGCCTCCATGAGGCTGTCGTGGAGATGAGATGATGAAACAAAAGGGCTGATAAAAACTGTAGAGTGCTGTGCAACTGTAAGTGACCATATAGTGATACTAAGAATCACTCCTGCAGCATTTAGACGCTGGACTCTGCCTTTTCACAGGTCGAGGTGGGACTACGGAATGCCAGCCTCTCCCATTCCCTCCTTGGGCCCCTCTTACTGACTGCCCCCTCTTTTGGAGCTGGGACATTCCAGTCCCATTCCTCAGGGGCAGCTGCAGTCATGCCCCTCAGCAAAGCTGATCCCACAGCAGGTGGTGGGACCCTCCCCTGGGGCCAGGGCTCAAGAGGGGCTAAAGGCATCCAAGGCCAGACTGGGAGCTTCCTACCCGAGTACTCTGGGTACACACCAGAGGAGATGCACAGTGGGGTCAGGGCAGGCTTCTAAACGTGGGGAGCCTGTGTACTTTTTCCAATGCACTGAACATGACCTTAGGCACATTATTTTACCTTCTGGGCCTCAGTTTTCTCTTCTGAAGTGGGGGATGACACTATTCCCTTCCCATGTGTGTTGTGAGCATGTGGTAGGCCCAGCATCAGGCTGACTCAACAAGGCACCCACTAAGGGACACTGGGATGCCTCCCTGAGTGTCCTCTCTTTTTCTGCTTCATGGCCAGGGTGGTCCCCCAGCCCTGTTCTCCTGTCTCCACCAAGGGTTGGTCCAAAGGAGATGCTCCCAGTGTCTAGGCTCTCCGTGTTTCTGGCTAATCTTGGAGCGGGTGGAGGGGGAGGTGGAAGCAGGAGTAAAGGGGCCCTGTTGGGGCCAACCAGGACCTGTGCAGAATAGGACCTATGTGGCCCAGCCGAAACCTTGCTGGCAGGGCAGTGGGGTGGTGGTGGTGAGGTTCAGCTCTGTGCAGAGCTCTGGGCCCCAGGCACGTAATGAGTTCTGGGCGGGGAAGCCCAGGCACTTGGAGGAGGAGGCCCTGTTTTTTGCTCTGGCGGTCCCAGTGGGGCTGCAAGGCACTTGCTGTCTCTCCCTCCCTCCTCCCCCGCCACATCCTCTCCTGCACAGCTGCCCTGGCCTGAGTGGACCAGTCCCTGGGCTTCCAAGCAGTGGGAAGGAATGTGTGTATTGGGAGTGTGGGGGAGGCAGGGGAGGTGGATGGTCTCCTTTAGGAAAAAGGACTGTCCCCAGACTGAAACCTGGTTAGGGTGGAGCCTCTCAAAAGCCAGGGGCCTTAGCCCCACTGGGGGAGCTAATAATATAGCCAGAGAAGTTATCTAGGAGGGGTGGAGGGTGGAGGGGAGAGGGTGGGGGCCTTTGGGAAAGACAAAGGGAAGGGCTGTTTTTGCCCCTCCATCTAGCTCCATAGTTATTTCAAATTGCTCAACTCACTTGCGGAGAAAAGCCGGTCCCGTGTGTGCGCACGCGCACACACACACATACACACTCCCCTACATCTAGCAGCCTTGGGGCTAGGGAAGACAGTATGTATTCGTGTGTTATGTGTGTGTCTGGAAGGTGATCAGTGCTGTGTGGATGACCTTGCGCGTGACTGTGTCTGCTGTTGGATCCTCTCTGTGTCCTCTAACGGAGGAACTTCTGTGCCGCTGGTGGCGCTGACTGGACTGCCGTATGTGTGTGGTGTATGTGCTGTTTTGGCCCATGGCTGCCTCTCCCCTGGACCTGAGACCCTTCGTGGGGATTATGGAGTGTCGGTTATTGCTCCCTGAGATAGGAAATGAGGCTCTGGCCAGGGGAACGTGAGGCACTGTGTGTTTGGGATAAAGTGGGCATATTTGGCACCACTGCCACCATCCCAGCCCCCATGCTGTCACCAGGCTTGCAGTTCACAAGCCCTTTCACCTCCCCATCTCTGTGACTGTCACAGCAACCCTATAAGGATGGCAGGGCAGGTAGAGTCTTTCCCACTTTGGGGAAAGGTGGGGAAACTGAGGCATGGCGAAGGGAGGTGCCCCGTGGAGAGATGGTGTGAGAGTGGGCTGGAGACCAGGTTCTCTGCTGTCTACCTCCCCAAGAAGCAGTGACAGGAGTTCAGTGGGCTCTCCGACACAGCGGTGTCTGTTGCTGGGTGGGCTTGTCATGGTGAGGGGGGTGTCAGATTGGGGGGCAAGATGCTTCAAGTCCAACTCTTGGGCCGTGGGTGCATCCTGGGTCCCCACTAGACATTTGGCAGTCGTGGTACTAGAATCACAGACATCCTCACTCTGACCAGCTCTTTGACCTTTGGCAAGCCACTTCACCTTTCGGCGCCCCCAGTGCCCTTATCTAAAAAACCAGATAGTTAACCATGTGCCAGGACTCCGTGAGACCCCTACACAGGGCCATGTCACTGTAGGTGCCCAGCACGTGTCATTCCTTATCTGGATGACTCCCTTAACCCTGTGTGGCTTGTGACACCCCCAGAGGGGTTGAGCTGTCTGGGGGCTGGTAGGGGATGGTTGGGAAGGTTGCTTTTGCCCGGCGTGAGATTGAGGGCCACAGGGTGTGGGGGCAGGGCCGTGCCCTTCCACCCCCCTCCCTCCTTCCCACTCCCTGTGAGCTTTGTGTTCTACAAACACAAAACCTGGAAATGGTTGAGGAAGATGGAACCTCCTAACCATTGTTTGGAGCGGGAGTCAGTGTCCCGGAAGCATATTGGGTTGCGGGGCAGGGGGTGCGGGGGTGGATGGGCAGCTGCATTGTGCCTGCTGGGTGTCTGTCCGTGAATGGGAACAGCTGGCTGGGAGGCAGAGAAGGTGGCATTCGTTCATTTGGCAAGTCCTTTCTGGGCACCTACTGTGTGCCAGGTGCTGGGCTGGACACAGGGGATCCAGCCGGGCACTAGGGACAGGCGCTGCCCTCCACAGTGTGGTCCCAGCACAGGTGGGAGACCTGGTCGCTCGGGAACTTGCTGGTGGCGTTCACGTGTCTACCAGCTAAGCTCAGCTTCAGCCAGCCTGTGTTGATCCTGGCTGTAGGCCAGGCCCTGGACTGGGCGTTTTGTCCTCTAATCTTAGCCAGTCCTCCTAGCATCCCTGAGTGATAAGAGTTGTCATGGCCATTGTCCAGATGAGGAAGCCAGGGCCCACACACTGATTGGTTCCACACATTGGGTTAGGATTTGGGCCCCACTGCCTGGCGGTGGGCTTTGGAGGAGCAGCATATACAGGGGCTGGCAGGGGCTCTGGCTGCCCCTTCCCCCTGCCTCGCACCACTGCCCCAACATGGACACCTGTTCCGGAACGTGTGGCCATTGTTCCCACCATCCTTCTTCCCCTCGGGCCCTTCCTGTTTGTATCCCTCCTGCGGTAGCCCCCAACCCCACCCGTGCCAGGTGCTTCCCTTGGGAAAACTCTGACCCTCTACAGGAAGAGGGGTTGAATGGGGTTTTCCCCCTCCCAAGGGAAGAAGGAATGGAAATTCTGAGGCCACCGGCCCTGGTTCCCTGGTGCCCTCTGCCCACCCACCACACTGGGTGCCTGGCAGGAGAATGAACAAAGTTAGAGTCAGACAGCGATGGAGTCCTCAGCTGGCCCAGTCCTGGGAGGGGCCCCTATCCTGCTGCTTCAGGTCCTGGTCCCCCGTGACCCCAGTCACACACTGGCCCCTAGTTGGAGCTGGAGCACTAGACAGGTGGCCTTGGGACCTTTACTCCTTTCTCTAGGAATCCTGTCCTGGATTCTCTCTAGAACCCACATCTGCCACTCCTGGGTGGGCCAGGTGGGGAGCTGACACAGAGAGCAAGCACTGGTTTTAGGGCATCAGGGGAGTTGGGCAGAAAGCACCTACCTGCTCTGATGGAGCCTCCCGACCCCCAGAAGCAGCTGCCTGTGCCCTGGTGAAACTTCATGGCCACAGCCCCAGGCGCTGCTGGCATTGCCATGGGCAACGTGGGCAGCCTGTTGGAACGGCAGGACTTTTCCCCTGAAGAGCTACGGGCAGCACTCGCAGGGTCTCGGGGCTCCCGCCAGCCTGATGGGCTCTTCCGGAAAGGCGTGGGCCAGCGCGAGCTCTTCAGCTACCTGCACCTCCCCAAGAAGGACAGCAAGACCACCAAGAAGGCCCCTCGGAACGAGCCTGCCGACTATACCACCCTCTACTACCAGGAACATCCTCGGGCTGGTGACTTCAGCAAGACTTCGCTGCCTGAGCGGGGTCGTTTTGACAAGGTGTGCCTCTGCTGTGCCCCTCCCTACTGTGGTAGTGTGGGGATGGGGGCTTCCTTGGAGACCCTGATGCTGGGATGGGATGTGAAAGCCTTTTTTTTTTTTTTTTTTAAATAACATGCGGAAATTTTTTTTTTAATATTTAATTTATTTATTTGGTTGTGCTGGGTCTTAGTCGCGGCAAGCAGGCTCCTTAGTTGCAGCACATGGGCTCCTTAGTTATGGCAGGTGGCCTCCTTAGTTGCAGCATGTGAACTCTTAGTTGCAGCATGCATGTGGGATCTAGTTCCCTGACCAGGGATTGAACTGGGGCCCCTTGCATCGGAGCGCGGAGTCTAACCACCGCGCCACCAGGGAAGTCCCGTGAAAGTGTTGCTATGGGCTGGCTTGAGACTCGGTCACTGCCTCCTGGCGACATGTCCCCCATGTTCTCAAAGAGGATTCCCAGAGGCTGCGGGAGGGAGCATCGGAGGGAGAGCAGAGCAGCCAGCCCAGGGTCTCATTCCTGCCCTCTCTTCCTGGCAGTGCCACATTCGCCCATCAGTATTCAAGCCGGCAGTGGGCACCGGGAAAGGCTTTCTGTCCATGCAGAGCCTGGCGGCCCACAAGGGTCAGAAGCTGTGGCGCAGCAATGGCAGCCTGCACACGCTGGCCTGCCACCCGCCCCTGAGCCCGGGGCCCCGGGCCAGCCAGGCCCAGGCCCGTGCCCAGCTGCTGCAAGCCCTCAGCCTGGATGAGGGTGGCCCCGAGCCCGAGCCAAGTCTGTCCGACTCCTCCAGCGGAGGCAGCTTTGGCCGCGGTCCCAGCACCGGCCCCGGCCCCTTCTGCTCCTCCCTGGGCCACATTAACCACCTCGGGGGCTCCCTGGACCGGGCCTCACGGGGTCCCAAGGAGGCTGTGCTGAGCTGCCTGCCCGAACCACCCCCCCCCTACGAGTTCTCCTGCCCCGCTGCCGAGGACACGGTGGCCGTGCTGCCCGACTCCTGTGAGGAGCTCAAGAGGGGCCTCAGTGATGAGGACGGCACCAACCCCTTCACGCAGGTGAGAGCAGCCCCTGCCTTGGGGGCTGGTCTGTCCCTTGGCATTAGAGTACAGGGCAGACAGAGGGTCATCAGCCAGCTCTCCCACATGGCTCTGGGCACAAGAGAATAAGGAAGAGAGAGGTGATTTGGCTCCTCTCCCCAAGCCCCACGTGGTGGGGATGTCATGGCATTGGTGGTCCTTGCTGGGAGTTGGGTAGGAGGGAGACTCCCTGGGAGGGCCATGTGTTGAGGACACTTCACCTCTGGAGGACATCCTGGGTTAGGGCACATGTGTGGCCAGAGCATTGGACCCTGGACCCTGTGGTGTTGAGGCACAGGACGTTAGAAGCAGCTGGAGTGTTGGATCTGTGGGCCAGCCGTGGGAGTGCAGGCAGTCGGTGTCCGGGGGGCAGGGCCGTGTGTGGATATCAGGGCATGGCAGGTGCCTCTTCCCCTTGGCAGGTGCTGGAGGAGCGCCAGCGGCTGTGGCTGTCTGAGCTGAAGCGCCTATACGTGGAGCAGTTGCACGAGGTGACCCAGAAGGCCGAGCGTAGTGAGCGCAACCTCCAGCTACAGCTGTTCATGGCCCAGCAGGAGCAGAGGCGCCTACGCAAGGAGCTGCGGGCACAGCAGGGCCTGGGCCCAGAGGCCGATCCCAGTGCCCGACCAGAGGAAGAAGCCCGATGGGAGGTGAGAGACTAGGCATTCAGAAACTCCTGCCTTCATTACTGTCATCCCATCCTCTGCCTGCCTTCCAACTGGTCCCCCCTTACCCTGCTTTGCTTGGCTCTTGCCCATCCCTGTCCCCCTTCAGGTGTGCCAGAAGACAGCAGAGATCAGCCTCCTGAAGCAGCAGCTGCGGGAGGCCCAGGCTGAGCTGGCACAGAAGCTTGCTGAGATCTTCAGCCTGAAGACGCAACTTAGGGGCAGCCGGGTGCAAGCCCAGGCCCAGGACGCAGAGCTGGCCCAGCTGCGAGAGGCTGTGCGGAGCCTGCAGGAGCAGGCCCCTCGGGAGGAGGCCCCAGGCAGCTGTGAGACCGATGACTGCAAGAGCAGGGGGCTGCTGGGGGAGGCAGGAGGCAGTGAGGCCGGAGATGGTGCCGAGCAGCTGCGGGCTGAGCTGCTGAAGGAGCGGCTCCGGGGCCAGGAGCAGGCGCTGCGCTTTGAGCAGGAGCGGCGGATATGGCAGGAGGAGAAGGAGCGGGTGCTGCGCTACCAGCGGGAGATCCAGGGGGGCTACATGGACATGTACCGCCGCAACCAGGCTCTGGAACAGGAGCTGCAGGCACTGCGGGAGCCCCTCGCGCCCTGGAGCCCTCGGCTTGAGTCCTCCAAGATCTGAGGCCAGCGGAGTGAGCTGACAGCAGAAGCACTGTCAGAAGATGGCTTGGACAAGCCCACTCTGAGACGGCCAGCTCCTTCCTTACATTGGTCTGGGGCAGAATCTGCTGAGACCAGCCAAAGATGGAGAGGCTCGCTGACAGGAGGGATCCAGTGGGGCTGTGGGCTGGATGGGGTGCCAGCAGCAGGAGCCAGGGCAAGGCTCTACTGGCGGAGGAATACCCAGGCAGAGCCCAGCCCTGCTCTCTGAAGTAGGTGTGGCCCAGGAAAGGAGGTTTGGGAATGAAGAGCCCTGTGATGCAAAAGGGCCAGTGTGAGGGAGGGAGGCTGGGGGTGGGAACACTGGCCTCCCCAGAATAAAATCACATTTTCTACAAGGAGGCACCAGGTGATGATGTTGGGCCTGTCCCTGACCTGAGTCCAGAGGATCGTGGATGGTCAGGGTTAGGGCTGTTGTACCGGGCTGTCGCTCCACCATGTTCATGGTCAGTGGGGAGGGTATGCCTTGTGCCTCTGTGTGCAGCTGCTGGACATGCACGGTGGGGAGTGGAGGAATCCTTGCCCTGGAACCACAGAGTTCCTTAGCTGCCATGTGGGATGAAATTCCTTTCTTTAGCATCAGTGGGACTTTTCAGAAGGCAAGTCAGCCAAGGTCCTCTTTTTGGAAAGTCTGGGCCCCAGCTTCCCAGGCCCAGCTGGATGTGGGGCCGGCCTAAGACAGCTTCTGCTGGAGAACCTTAAGCCTCCAGGAGGGGCCCTGCCCCTCCCAGAACATACCTCCCACCTTTTTCTCTGGCTTGTGCACCCCTCCCTCCGTTGGGATGAGGGCCCTGGGAAGGTACAGGAGATGAGGCAGAGAAAGCTTGGTAAAGGGCCAGAACCACAGCAGGGAATGTGGACATTTCCCTGTAGGCATGGGGGGCCATGGGGTATTGAGCAGGAGTGAGATATGATCTGAGTTGTATTCTGGAAAGTTCTTTCCTGGGAGGAAGCACCCCCATCCCTGGCCCTGCATTAGGCTCCCTGACCCTTGCTCTTAGCCAAGCCTGGTCCTTGGCCCCTAAAACCCACTCCCATCCTTGCCCTCTCAGACATCTGGCTTCCCCTCTGGCCCCTTGCTCCCTCCTGGGTGGGTGATCTGGAGCACAGAACCAGTCTGGCTGTGCAAGAGGCATCTCCCTAGCCCTTGCTCTGAAGTTTGGTGTCCTTACAGATGCATCCGTGTAACTGCTGCCATGCAAGGAGCGCTTCCTGCCTGCCTGGTGCTGTGTTAGGCTGTCAGGGCAATGGGGGGTCAGGGCAATGGGGGGTCAGGGTTGAATTAGATGCGCTTCCTGCCACAAGGGAGCCAGGACACAGACGTCTCCCTCCCAGGCCCTGTCATGGTGGGGTAGTGGCCACCTCTGGTAATCTCTGCAGAGACCCCCAGTTTGTTCCCTATGGCTGTGATCAGCTCCTTCCCTGGCCACGCCTGGCGGCCCCCTCAGGCCCCAGCAGGTGGGTCCTGGTGGTGGAGTGGAGTCGCTGTGCAGGGGTTTGGATGCAGCTGTGGAGTGTGAGCCAGTGTGCCCCACCTTTTTAGGGCAGAGAGCGGGGTGTGTGTTGTCTGCCGTCAGGGTGGTGTGTTTATGTCTGTGTGAGTGTCAGGTGTGTATAGTAGAGATGTGCTGTGGGTGGTGGGTGTGTCTAAGGGGGTGTGTTTGGGGTTCCTGGGTTGGAGGCCTGGAGGGCTGCTTCCTGGTCCCTCCCTCTGTTGCATTCTTTCCCACCAGTCTCAGCCCCTTTTAGCACTGGCCAGGCTTGGCTGGAGCCTGTGGCCAGGGCAGACCCCTGGGCCTAGCTGAGACCCATCTGGGCTCACCCCTGAGCCCAGGTCCTCTGCCTGGGGAGGGAAAGCAGGGACACTTGGGTTAGGCTGGCCTGTCCATGACAGGCCTTGATACCCATTTCACACACCCCTTCTAATCGAGGTTTCCGGGTCAATGGTTCCCCCAAAGGGCCCTCCAGAGCTCAGTGCTAGCTTGAAGCCTGGGTCACCCCCAGGGCCTGGAGCTGGTCAGGCTGGGTGCCCACGTGCCCCACAGTGGCTGGGGTCCACCTTTTGGTGTCCCAGCTCTGCAGAATAGCTCCCCACCCAGCAATTAGGGAGCTGGGCTGGCCAGTATAGCCAGCGGGGAGTGGGCGGGCGGTACCAAAACTTGGCAACTGTGCCAGAAACCAAGGCCAGGCCCAGATGTACGGGGAGGGCACGAGAGAGCCGAAGCTGGGGTGGCTCAGAGGGAACCAGATCCCTGTGAGCTCATCCCTGCTGGGAAAACCAGTTCCCTGTCCCCAAGCCGGCTGGGCGGCTCTGGGGCCAGCCGATCACAGGTGCCACTGTAGTGGCTACTGCTTGGGGCAGCCCCTCTGTCCTGCCCTTGGTGGACCCCTCAGCTCCCCAGCTTTCCTCAGACCCCCTCCCCCAGCAGACTAGGCCCAAGAGCTAATTCTCTCCAGACTGAGACTAGCTCCCTACACTGGGCTCCCTGCCCTCGGTCCCTTTGTTCTCAGCTCAGACAGCTTCACACCCTCCAGTGGCTCCCTGGGCCCCTTAACCTGTCACTTGAGGCCTCTGACAGTCTCCCTCCAGGGTCACTGATAGTGGTGCCCCTCCTGATGCCGGCAGCCCTCGGAGCCCTCATTCTCCAGATGCCCCTTCACGGTGCTCAGATCTTGCCTCCTTAGGAAAGGCTTCCCTGCACTGACACCCTGCCTAGGCAATTCCTCACTCCCTATGCCCGCAGCCCCTCCGTCTCTCCACCAGCTTTTTCTGTGCTGTTGGAATTGTCAGTTTGCCTCTGTTTCCACTGGGCTGTGGGCATGGTTGGGGCAGGGCCGGCTCTTCTGTTTTCATCCCCAGAGCCTGTCTGGTTCCAGCCCAGCAGGCACTGGGGGGCTTTGGAGTCAAGAGAGACCACACCCCTCCCCTGACTAGCATATGGATTCAAGCTGGTGGGGCGGGGGAAAGATGGCAAAGGCTCCAGCTCTGAGCGTTCATTCACCTTTCGTGCCACCTGGTCTGAACCAGGTCTGTGCCAAGCACTGCCATTCACTGCACAGTGATGTACTGAGTGCCTCCCTCGGGGAGGAAGCCAAGGTGGTCAAAGCCTCTGCCCCCATGGCCCTTCCTGGAGGGTGGGGGAGAGAGACAACACACACACAAGTCCACAGTAGTGACTGGGCCAGAAGAGTGCAAACGTACAGAGGTGGGGGCAACAGAGGCACCTCCACAGTGGTGAGCAAGTCAGCAGATCACGGAGAAGGCAGAGGGAGCCCGTCTGGGGGATTGAGAGTAAATTTCTTTGAGACTGGGGGAGCTGCAGGTATTAGGGAAACTTTTTCCAAAGAGCGTGCAGGTGACAGTTCAGATTGCATAACCCACCACCCTAGTAGGTGGGGCTTTAGTCCTCTGTATTGGATTCAGGAAAGAAAAAGAATGTGCTGTTTCTTGAAACAAAAACAAAAGTGAAATAGGTCATGAGAGGTGAAGTTTGAGTGCCATGGGAGTTCAGAGGAGAGCTGGCTCACTTATCACTCCAGGTCATAGGGGGGCGGGGGGACGGATGTTGACCAAACTTTGGTCGGCCACTTCCGAGCTTTCTTTTTGAGTGTGCCTTCCTGTTTCCTTGTGCAGTCCAGTTCTAGCGAGAATCCTGCTAAGTTAGGTTAGACAGAGTTCTCCCATCCTCCATATCTGATCACCTTCCATAGCTAATCTGGTTCCTCAGCCTCCACCATCTCCCAGGTTATGTCTGGTCACTCTGGCCTGCCTTCATTGAGAATCCTCTGAGGTTGTTTAGCCAGTTCCCCCTGCACCTTGAGGTTTCCTCTTAGTAATTTTCCATCTGCTGACCTCCACCCTGCTCCTTGGCTATGAATTCAATGTTTCCTGGTTACATTTGGAGTTGAGGCCACTCTCTGGCCCCTACCACAAAACCCCATTCCAGTAGCCCCCCTTGAATAAAGTCTTCCTTACCATTCTTTAACACATGTCATGAGTAATTTTTTTCTTTAAAGGGGTAATCTTCTCAGAGGAGGGGAAGTTGGGGGTATTTCCTCTGGAGTAGGGTGAGATGAGGGCATTCCAGGATAGGCCTGGGTTTGGCCACAGGGAAGCGTGGGGCATGTCTATGGGAGGGTCTTGTCTGGAAAGGGGTGAAAGGAGGCAAGCTGGACAGCCTGGCAAGCTGGCACAGAAGGACTTCACCTCCTGTGACTGTGGGTGGGTCCCTCAGGCAGCCAAGGAGAAGGGCCAGAACCAGGACCAGCTTTGTGTGTGTGTGACCTGTGTAGTCACCAAGGGCCCCACACTCAGAAGGGCCTTAGACTTGGTGCAATGCTCTGCTGTCATCATCCGGAAGTTAATGATGTTTGAACAAGGGGCTCGCATTTTCATTTTGCTCTGGGGCCTGCAAATGACGTAGCTGCTCCTGGCCTGAACCAAAGCTTTGCAAGGAGTGGCAGGGGTAGGGAGAAACAGGAGACTGTCTGGGAGCCACCTGGAGGGTGGAAGGAAGAGCAGGGCCTGAGTGGGCAACTTGAACCGATGTTGAGCCCTGATGCTCCCAGGTTCTGCAGAAGGCAGGTGGTGGCTGCACTACCTGCCGTTGCCCCCCATCCCCCCAGCTATCAGGGGAGGTTCATCTTTTCCTAGCCTGGCCTTCCTGGACACACTCTGGGAGGCAAGGAAGGCTGTTTTTCAGGAGAGCACTCCAGGGCTTGTCCTCTCTATCAAGAACCTTTCTTTCTTTCCTTCCTTCCTTCCTTCCTTCCTTCCTTCTTTGTTATCTAGTATGCTCTTTGTGTACTGGCCTCCCTGCCCCCTGCCATTTTTAAGGTATAATTTACATACAGGAAAATTCACTGCTTTGATAGTACAGAGAATTGTACAACCAGCCCTACAGAATAGCCAGGATACAGGATAGTTCCATCATCCCCCCCAAATCCCCGTGTACCTCTGTAGTCAGCCATTCTACCCCAACCTCAGGCAACCAGTGATCTGCTTTCTCAATAACCTTGTGTTTGTTTTTCTTTTTTGCCCTTTTTGTGAGCAGTGTTTAATCCCACCACATATTAGAACATATTACAAAGTAGTGAGTAAAACAATACGACATTCATATAAAAATAAAATTATACCTCAGTGGGAAGAATGAAGAGCAAGAAATAGATTTCATTTTGTAGAAAAATCTTAATATTATGGTAACGGGCTTCCAAATGAGAGGGTAAGGAAGATTATTTTTTAAGCAGTTCTGGGATAACTGGACAAAAATATGGGAAAAAATAAGTCATACTTTGCACCACCCCCTGCAAAATAAAATGGACATGCATTGGGAATTAAATTTTAAAAATCAAATCCTAGGAAACTAGCAAAAGGTAAAAAGACTGTACTGAGTTAGTGGAGAACAGCTAAGTTTTTCTGCTTTGAAGCAGCCACCCTCCAACAAAACAAAACAAAACAAAACCACACAATCCCAACAAGGAAAGATTGACAAAATCAGCCATGTAAGAAAACATGGTGCAACCTGAAAAGTAACGAAACCATGATGTAAGAAGAGCCACATACTGGGGAAAACAATGACAGACAGAGGTGAAGGAGCCTGACGTATGAGCTGGGCATTCTAAGTTCTGGCAGAAGCTAGGCTTTGCTCACACCCGGTATAGCTGAGAGGCAGGCTTCCCCAGAGGAAGTGGGGAAGCCTGGGGCGTTCGCGAAACCCTGTGAGGTCCTGCTGGCTTGGATGCAGCCTCAGCCTCGGACTGTGGCCCCAGGCAAGGTTCACTCAACCCTCCGACCCCCACAACTCCCGCCTGGGCCAGGACCACCCAGGCTCACAGCGCAGGGACAGGCCTCTTCGCCCCCGCGGGCTGCTGCTGGACAGGCTGTGGACTATCCTCTTCCTTGCGTGTTTCATCAGGTTTGAAACCGGGGTTTCCCCATTCATAAACGGAGGATATCGGCTACTTCAGACTATTTCTGCGGAGCTACTGTGTTCCAAGCACATAGTGTTGGGGATACAGCAGCGATGAGTACAAACTCCTGGCCCCAATGGAGCTTTTATCCTAAAAGGTGGGGGGGAGGGGGGGAGGTTAGGGGCAGGAAGACAGAATAAACAAATAAACGCTCAAGATAATTTAAAGTCAAATATTATAAGGAAAACAGGGCTGGATTGTGCAAGGGTGTTTTGTGGGGGTGGGGAGGAGGTATGGAGGGTTGGAGGGTAAGATGCCCTGGAATGAGACTGGCCCTAAAAGGAAGCTAAAGTCAGGGGAAAAGAGACCGAGTCTTTTTTCTTGGGCTGTTTCTAGTCCAAGTCCCTGAAGCCTGAGGAGGGGGCGGGAGGCTTCTCTGCCCCTTCCCTGCAGAGCAAGGGGGCCTTGGAGGGTCGTGAACTCAGCCCTGGCCTGGGCTTTGGGTCACCATCTCCTCTCACCTCCTTCCTAACTCTTACCCTTCCTCCTTAGGGCGGTTGCGCAACCCCTGTCTCCCCTCCATTCTGGAAGGGGAGAGACCAATTTAGGGCAGCAGGGCAGAGCTGAGTCCCTCACAGCAGAATTTAATTGCCCAGTGTGTTAAGTACGGGCTTAGGGGAGCAGCAGGGCTGGGGCAGAAAAAAGGGGACTTCTCTTTTAAACATCATTTGATGTTTCAAAAAGAGCATCAAGGAGCCATCGCGGGAAAGCCTAACTGTTGGACCTTACATGCATTGTGTTGTTCGGTATTGTCTTTACTTTGAATGAGGGTGGGAGGGCGCGCACCGGGGGAGGCACAGTTATTTCTGGTCTAGGGCTTCTGAACGCGGAGCCGCCGCGCGCACCCCCGCTGGCCAGCGAGTGGGTCGCTCCGATTCCTTCCATCAGACATGCAGAGTCGGGGCCGGGCCGGCGGCCTCGGGCTCCCGGGGGAGCCCCGGCGCAGCCCCCCGACGGTCGGAGGTGCGGTTTCCAGCTGCCGCCCTGACCCTGCGGGCGACTCCACTCGTGCGCGGGAGGGGGAGGCTCGGCCACCCCTCCGCTGAGCCGCGAGTGGGCGAATCCGGAGCCTCGGAGGAACTGCCGCAGCTTCCGGTTCCGTTGACAGCGACGCCGGAAACCAGGGCCCGGGCTGCGGGACCAGGTGAGAGCTGGCTGGTTTCCCTGCCGGGAGGTGCGGTCCGAGGGTGGAGCGCGGTGGGCGGCTGCTCGGCTACGCAGGCTCCCAGGCCCCGGGTCTTCTGCAAAGCCTCGGGACTAAGCCCCCTCACCAGTCCGCCCTTGGGTTTGTTTTCTCCTCAGACGTCGGCCAGGACCGGGAGTTGGACCCCCACATTCTCAGAGGCCCTTCGGGGAGCCGCCCCTACCTGGGGAGTAGCTCGAACTCACACGTCCCAGCCTATTGCGACCCTGCCGAGCCGGAGGTAACCCGTTGCGGACGTGGGAGCCAGGCAGGGCATTCGACTAAGGTCTTTTGAAGGATGAGTAGGAGTTTGCCAGTAATTTGCATGCTAATGCAGGTGAAACTCCCAGGAGGGGCTGTAGTCCAAGAAGACTGGTGGGCTGTTTCCTCTTTCCAGGTTTGGTTAATGACAGAAGAAAGATTTGAAACTTGAAATAAAGATGTGCAATGAAGAAAAGGAACAGGGTGATATGATAGACTAATAGGTATGGGGTGGGGCAGAGGGGGCAGCATTAGATACTGTGGTCTAGGAGAGCATCTCTGAAGAAATGCGTTTGAAACCCTAATAAGGACCCAGTCATAGGGAGATCTGAAAGAGTGTTCCAGGCAGAGGGAAAAAGCGCTGAGGTAGAAATAAACTGATGTTCAAGATATAGAAAGAAGACTCGTGTGGTTGGAATATGGCCATTGAGGAAGAGAGTGGTAGGAGATGAAGTTGGAGAGGTGGTTG
Organism: Balaenoptera ricei; assembly: GCF_028023285.1. Taxonomy (NCBI): domain Eukaryota; kingdom Metazoa; phylum Chordata; class Mammalia; order Artiodactyla; family Balaenopteridae; genus Balaenoptera; species Balaenoptera ricei. The sequence goes on from NC_082641.1 coordinate 163,482,769, forward strand.
GGAGTTGACTCACATAGAACCTTGTAGACCCATCTCCCATACTTATTCTGAGTATGTGGAAATCTATTGGGTTTTAAGCAGAGGAGTGATGTGTAAGGTGAAGACTGGATAGAGATGGGGGGTGAAAAGATTAAGTGTTGGGTCAGTGGAGGTTGTTCCAGTTCTGTGTCAGGCAAAGGGGACCTTTCTGTGATTTGCGCAAACTTCCCTTCTTCTCCCCTGGCCCCAGAAGGGGCTGTCTTGTGTTAGGATGCTGAAGACTGGGGACAAAACCCCTATGCAGGCCTTGGTGGGGATTTCAGTATTACACTCATGTCTCTTCCTGCCCAACTGTGACAAGTTTGAGCTCAGGCCCCCTAGTTAGGAAATGGATGTACCCCCTGTGGACCAGGCCCTGGGCTGGGCACTGAGGGGACAGAGGATGAGATTGGACTCCAGCCCTGAGCAGCTCAGTCTAGTGCGGGGAGACAGACGTGTGAATAGGCGGTTTACTGTGCCGCAGTGCTGAGAACTCAGATGTGTGGGGTATAGGGGCCCTTGAGAGAGGTTTGGTTTGTGAAGCAGAGGAGGAGGCAGGGAGATTTCATTGAGAGCTTCATGGGCTTCATGATTAAACGGCATCTTGTGTTCTCCGTGCAGAGAAGCATGGAGGGCACTCTAGACACAGGAATAGCTTGTGCAAAGGAAGTGAATGTACAATTGCAGAGGGCATGCATGTCAAACCATGGCAGTGATGTGTAAAGGGGTGACAGGATCTGATGTGTTGTTTTGGGGTGATCACCCTGGTAGATAATTTCTGTCCATGTGAGACCTTGGGGAGGAGGGCTTAGGATAATGGAAATGAAATTCCCTGGATTAATCCTGAAGACAAACTCACACTCATCCATCCTTGTGCCTGGTGAAGATGACCGGCTGTGATTAAGGCAGAGTGGCTAACCCTGTACAGGCTGAATTGGCCTCTTGGGCTTTTCGGATGGAATACCTGCAAGCAGTTCTGTTTTCCCATCTCGTTTATTTTATTAAAAAAATTTTATTGAGATAATCACATTTATCAGTTCAGTGTACATTTAACTGGTCCATACAGGCCCTTTTTCTCCTTTGCATTTGTTTGCATATTCCCCTTTATCCCCATTCCCCCCATTCCCCCCCCCCCACCCAACTGCAGCAAACCACTCTGATGTATTTGGTACATATCCTTTTATTTGCGTGTGTCCTTGGTTGTATGCATATATTTTTTTAAAAACATAAGTGGTATTCTGCCTGGACTTCACTTTGTTTCTTTTTTTTCCCTTCAGTACCATGTTTTGGGATCTTACGATGTTGCTGTGGGTATATCCGGAACATGGTTTCTCAGTGCTACCCAGGTTTCCATAGATGCATCTCCCACATTTTACTTGACTTATCACTTCCCGTAGACCCCTGGGTTGTCTCAAACTCCCTGCCACAACACAGCAATGGGATGAAAATTCTTGTACCCATCTCCTCCCTCAGCTTTTTAATACAATTTCAGGATGCTGACTTGGGCTTCCCTTTGATAATCCTGGTATTAGTTGATGTGACCTTGGTGAGGTTGTAACCTTTCTTGAGCTGTGTTTATTTTCAGTAAATTGTGATTCTGGTTCCCACTCTTGGCAAACATTCTTTTGTACTGCCATCTTTCCTGGTAGATCATCTCACAGGCTCTGTGGTTACTTTCCTGTTTCTTGTCATCATTGATCATTGCTGTACACTCATTCCAACCACAGATATTGGCTGCTTTCCTTTCCTGGTGAGATGGTGGCCTGTTAAGCTGGTCCAGAGAGGACTGTGCTTCAGAGAAGGGCTCTGGAGCCTGGAGCCAGACGGCCCAGCTTCGGTTCCAGGTCCTCTACTTCCCAGCTACGTGACCTTGAGCAATTTATTTAATCTGAGTTTCATTTTCTCATCCGTAAAGTAGGTCTAATAATTGTACTTACCTCATAGTGCTTTTTTAAGAATTAAGTGAATTGGTTAATGCATGCCAAGTCATTAGAACAGCGCCTGTCACATAATAAGCCCCTATGAAATATTAACTATTCATAGCAATAATTATTATTATATTATTTCCAACAAGTGTCCCTGTTATATTTTGCCTGTAATGGTTCATATTCCAGTTATAGGGTATTTCCTCAGGGAGCATGAAGAGGGGGGCATGTCTTCTAGACACCCTGATTAACAAATTCTAGTGTGATAGTGTCAACCATAAGGAGGGAGGGCATAAATACATCTCAAGGCCCTGGGTACCATTTCTCCATCACTCACCCCCTGTCTGATAAGGAGATAGTGGCTACAGGTTGGGCCAAGATGATGGAGCCAGGGCTAACAGTACTGGTGGGAATGGGAAGAGAGTCTGGTGAGACTGGGAGAATCCCGATGGTCACTTTGGACACAGAATTCTCTTTGTGATGTTACTCTGTACCCTTCTTTGAGAGAATGAACAACTGGCTAGATTTGAACGTTTGAGAGGTGCATTTGACAGAGCCCTCTCACTTCAAATCCCATAGATGGAAAGATGGGGAGCGAAGTCAACTCTATCACCAACATTTTAAGGATCGTCCATGTGTTCAGTGTCAAAGGCTGCTCTGAAATGGAGGGGAGCAGTGGCCCAGTGTTGAAGAGACTTAGGAGTGGGACCTTAGTGGTAGGAAAGGTGGGACAAGAAAAGTCAACTTTCATCAATGGTATCATGAGGAGGAAGAGTTTTACAACAAGAGATGTTCTAGTCTAGTGGGGGAGGCAAGCCCTCAAACAGATCGTTACCCAGTGATCAAAACTGAAATAGAAGGGTGCCAAGTGAGAGTGGAGGGAGCCAGGTGAGAGCAGGCTAGGGACAGCTGCAGAAGGAGATGACCTCTGAGCTGCCTTGGAAAGGATGGGCCAGCTTCTCAAGTAGTCGAGGAAGTGAGGGGTGGTGGAGAGCATACCAAGGCACAGAGCTGTGAGGGAACAAGGGAATATGAGCTGCCTGTCTGTGGGCAAGCGGCAGGGAGGCTGAGGTAGGAGTGGTGGGCAAGGCCTCTCAGGTCGTTGTGGTCAGCATTTGTTCCATAGGCTGTGCTTTCAAGCATTAGCCATTCAAGGACTGCCTTCATGGCTTCTGTCACTATAGTACATGGAAAACCAAGTCCACTAAGTGAAGAGGTGGCCATAATGAACGTATGAAAATACATGAAACATTAGAATATGCGATGTATGTATGGATTTCTACTTAGATAGCATAGATAGTATTCCCTGCTCAGGGCTCTGCAAGGCCTGCTGTCTTTTCCGATTAAAAAAGAGATGAGGGGAATTCCCTGGCGGTCCAGTGGTTAAGACTCCGCGCTTCCACTGCAGGGGTCACAGGTTCGATCGCTGGTCGGGGAACTAAGATCCCCGCATGCTGCGGCGCAGCCAAAAAAAATAAAAAAGAGATGAACAAGGATTCTAATGAAAAGAGTTGAAAACAGAGTAATTTTCTCACCATGATTCAGAAAACCCGTCCTCACGCCTACCTGCACCTCCACTGGGCACCCTGGCTGGGGGTGATGGAAGCTCTGTACAGATATGTTAAGCTGGGAATTTCTAAGCATTGATGCCTGAGACGGGAACGGTGAGGTGGGATCTGGGAGCCGTCCTCACTGTGCCCCTCTGGCCCAGGTGGGGCCTGACACAGTGGCTGCCATGGAGCAGTGTGCGAGTGTGGAGAGAGAGGTGGACAAGGTCCTGCAGAAGTTCCTGACCTATGGGCAGCACTGTGAGCAGAGCCTGGAGGAGCTGCTGCACTACGTGGGCCAGCTGCGGGCTGAGCTGGCCAGCGCAGGTGGGTGTCCCCCCACTAGAGCCCCACACCTGCCTCCCTTGGGGCCTAGGAGACCCCCCCCCCCCCAAGGCTGCTTGATAATAGGGTTCTGGAAGGATGATGGTTAGGGCATTGATACATGGATCCCTAGGCCTCTTCGAAGGGGAATAAGTCTCTGAGCTATTTCAAAAAGCCCAACAGAAATTATTAATTTACCTGAGATTATCTTCATTTACGTTTTGTTTTCAATTTGCTTTTCTATTTTGAATGTCTAAGACACTTTAAGATAATTTCAAGTTTACAGAATAGTCCTAAGAACAGTATAAAGAGCTCATATATACCCTTCACCAAGATTCACCAACTGCTAGTATGTTGCCATATTTGCTTTATCAGTTTTCTTGCATATTCGTATTACTTTTAAAACCATTAGAAAGTAAGCTGCAGATATCATACACCTAAGCCTTCGGTGTATATGTCCTAAGATCAAGGGCATTCTCTTACGTAAGTACAGTATAATTATTAAAATCAAGAAGTTAGACATTAATAATATGACCTAATGAATATAGCTCATATTTCAATTTGCCACTACCCAATAATTTTCGTAAAACATTTAAATTTTATTTTCCAGTCCAGGATCCGATCCAAGATCAAGCATTGCACTTAGTTTCTTGTGTCTAATCTTTAGTTTTTAAAATCTGGGACATTTCCTCCACCTGCCTTTGCCTTTCATGACATTGACATTTTGGAAACATTAAAGCCAGTGATTTTGCAGAATGTCTCTCGATTTGGATTTGTTTGCTGTTTCCTCATTATTTTTTTGCATTTTGGGCAAGAGTACTTCAGAACTGATGTGTTTCTCAGTGCATCACATCAGGAGGTACAAGGTATCAGCTTGTTCCATTATGGGTGATGTTAACTTTGATCAAGATCTTTGGTTAAAATGGTGTCTGCCAGGTTCCTACACCCTAAGGTTAATATTTCTTTCTTTAGAGTTAATCAATAAGTAATTTGTGGGGAGGTACTTTGAGACTATATAAATTTCCTGTGCTTTCTCAGACTCTGCCCACTGGTTTTAGCATTCATTGATGATTCTTGCGTGAACCAATCATTACAAAGTTAGTTGCAACATGGGTGATTTTTCCTGGTCTATCATTCCCTATACACTTATTAGTTGGCATTTAACTATAAGAAAGGAGCTTTCCCTTCCTTCTTTCTTCCTTCCTTCCTCCCTCCCTCCCTTCCTTCCTTCCTTCCTTCCAAGTTCATACTCATAACTTCTTATATTATTCAATGGGTTATAATCCATTACTGTTATTATTTATTTTGATGATCAAATTGTCTTAGATTTGACCAGAGGTAACCCCTAGTTCCTATGTCCTTTTTTTTTTGATTGAGCTATAATTCACATTAAAATTCACCCTTTTAAAGTGTACAATTTAGTGGGTTTTTAGTATATTTCCAGAATTGTACAGTCTTTACCACTATCTAATTACAGAACATTTTCATCTCTCTAAAAAGAATCCCCCACCCATTAATAATCACTCCATTTCTCCTTCTCCCCCAGCCTCTGGCAACCACTAATATACTTTCTCTCTATGGACTTACCTATTCTGGACAGTTCATATAAATGGAATCATATAATATGTGGCCTTTTATATTCTTTCACTTAGTGTGTTTTCAAGGTTCATCCCTATTGTACCATGTACTTCATTTTTTTTTATGTGCTGGGTCATATGGTAACTCTCTGTTCAACTTTTTGAAGAAAATGTTGGCACACTGTTTTGTGTGCACACTGTTTGGCACACTGTTTTCCAAAGTAGCTGCAACATTTTATATTCCCACCAGCTATGTATGAGGGTTCCAGTTTCCCCACATCCTCACCAACACTTGTTATCACCTGTCTTTTTGGTTATAGCCATCCTAGTAGGAGTAGGCCCAGCCACCACCTCCTGTTTGTATTTGTCAGGACTCATTCGGTTACAGGTGACAGAAACCTAGTTCAGACTAGCTTAAACAAACAAAGGGGGTATGGTTGCTGGATTTATAGATTCAGGTAACTGAAAGGTCCAGCCCAGTTGGATCTAAGTGCTCATGTGATACCTTCAATCTACACTGGCTTCATTCTCAGAGCAGTGCTCCCCTGAGGTGGCCATGGTGCTCCAGCAACTCCAGTTCACTTTTGTTTGTTTAGCAACCTGGCAGAATGCTTCTGTCTTCCAGGGCTTCTGGTCTCGGAGCTTGAGACGCTCCCTGGCCCTCTTGGGTCACGTTCCCTTCCCTGGGTCGTGTTTTCTTCCCTGAACCAAGGTGCTTCCATCTAAAGAAGGGGTGTAGATGCTGGGCTGGAAGAAGGGACCCGTGCCCTGTCTGCCCTTCTCTATTCCAAGCCCCACGTGCTCTTGGTAGTTCGTGTGGCTCATCCAGCCATGGGGGGTGGAAACCACTGTAAACCTGGCATCCTGAGCCAGAAATGTCCTTGTGCTTCCCTGGAGGACCCTGGCCTGCCTGGTGTCCTCTGGGTTAATTAGAGGCATTAACATGGGGACAATACTTTATGGTTCAAAGCCTTCCCACAGGGTGTCTCCCTCAAGATAATAAGGAGCCATCTGGTGTGGTGGTGAGGAGCCTGGGCTTCAGATCACTGCTGTGACATCTGGCAAGTTACTGCCTCAGCTTCCTCAGCTGTAGTACAAGATACTAACAGTGCCCACTGCATAGAATGGTGATGAGGATTAAATGAGCTAAAACCAAGTACTTGCCCACAGTAAGTGCCAAATCATCTTCATTTCACAGCAACCTACAAGGCCAGTGCTATCACCCCCATTTTGCAGATGAGGAAATGAAGACTCTGAGAGATGAACCGGCATGTCCCACTTGACCAATTCCAAGTCATGTAGTTAAAAAGTGGCAGGACCTGTAGTAGAAGCTTTCACTTTGGAGTTCAGGGCTGCTTCCCGGCCTCCATGCTGGCATTTAGAATAAGGAGGCAGGGACAAGGTCTGCTCCTCTGTGTCCTGCCTCATTGCCAGTGTTTCTCTGCAGCCCTCCAGGGGACCCCTCTCTCAGCCACCCTCTCCCTGGTGATGTCTCAGTGCTGCCGGAAGATAAAAGACACCGTGCAGAAACTGGCTTCAGACCACAAGGACATTCACAGCAGTGTCTCCCGAGTGGGCAAAGCCATTGACAGGGTGAGCATGTGGGTGGCCCCGGACTGGGGGCGGGAACACCTGCTGCTAGCGTGTAGCAGGGCTTCTCAGGAAGCCAGTGTGAGAAGTGAGACCCTGAGTCACAGGGCCCTGTCTCTCATCCTCGTCAGAACTTTGACTCTGAGATTTGCGGTGTAGTCTCCGACGCAGTGTGGGACTCTCGGGAGAAGCAGCAGCAGATCCTGCAGATGGCCATCCTGGAGCACCTGTACCAGCAGGGCATGCTCAGTGTTGCTGAGGAGCTGTGCCAGGTAACGAGCCCGCTGGGAGGGCACTGGTACCTGCCTGTTCTGCTTTCTACTTGGTAGTTTTCTTGATATTAGGACCCCGTTATTATTTTTTTCTTGTATCCAGACAGGTCAGTTTATTTACATGACTCAAATATGTATGTCATCAGCTCTGATTGTCTGATAGGGATACCTGTTCCCAGAGACCTGTTTCCAGTGGACAGTTGGCCTGGCAGGGCATCCTCCCCTCTGGACTGCACATGGGAAGTCCAACGTTTCCTCCAAGGTCACCCCTTAACTTTGCTTCCATTGTAGACCAGCTCCTTTCCGTTGATGCATTCTTTCCTTAAACGGGTTAATAGCTATTTTAAAAATTGTATTTAATTTATTAAAACTAAAAAAAAAACAAAAACAGTTCACCCATTTCTCCCACACCCTACCCTGCACCTCTGGTAACCACCAATCTGTTCTCTGTATTTATGAGCTTGGTTTTCTTAAAAAAAACTTTTTTAGATTCCACATATGAGTTCATATGGTATTTGTCTTTCTCTGTCTGACATATTTCATTTAGCATAATGGTCCATCCATGTTAATGACAGGATTTTCCTACTTTTTTTTTTTTTTAACTTTTATTTATTTATTTACTTTTATTTATAGCTGTGTTGGGTCTTCGTTTCTGTGTGAGGGCTTTCTCTAGTTGCGGCAAGTGGGGGCCACTCTTCATCGCGGTGCATGGGCCTCTCATTATCGCGGCCTCTCTTGTTGCGGAGCACAGGCTCCAGACGCGCAGGCTCAGTAATTGTGGCTCACGGGCCCAGCCGCTCTGCGGCATGTGGGATCTTCCCAGACCAGGGCTCGAACCCGTGTCCCCTGCACTGGCAGGCAGATTCTCAACCACTGCGCCACCAGGGAAGCCCTTTCCTACTTTTTTAATGGCTGAATAATATTTCATTTTACACACACACACACACACACACACACACACACCATCTTCTTTATCCATTCATCCATTGATGGACACTTATGTTGTTTCCTTATCTTGGCTATTGTAAATAATGCTGCGATGAATATGGGGGTGCAGATATCTTTTCAAGTTAGTGTTTTCATTTTCTTTAGATAAGTACCCAGAAGTGGAATTGCTGGATCATAGGTAGCTCTATTTTTAATCTTTTGAGGAACTTCCATACTGTTATCCATAGCGGCTGCACCAATCTACATTCCCACCAGTGGTGCACGAGGGTTCCTTTTTCTCCACATCCTCGCCAACACTTGTTACTTCTTATCTTTTTGATAATAACCATTCTAACAAGTACAAGGTGATGGCTCACTGTGGTGTTGATTTGCATTGCCCTGCCCTGATGATTGAGGTAGAGAATCTTTTCATGTGCCTGTTGGCCATTTTGATGTCTCCTTTGGAAAAATGTCTATTCAAATCTTCTCTCCATTTTTTAAGTTTTTTTTTTTTTGCTATTGAGTTATATGAGTTTTTGTATATTTTGGATATTAGCCCCTTATCAGATACACGATTTGCACATATTTTCTCCCGTTTGGTAGGTTGCCTTTTCATTTTGTTGATGGTTTCCTTTGCTGTGCAGAAGCTTTAAATTTAGTTTGATGTAGTCCTACTTTTTATTTTTTGCTTTTGTTGCTTCTTTAAATAAATTTTAGAAATCAGTGCCCCTGATGTAAAAAGAGAGTAGCTATAAAAATATATACAATGGGGGCTTCCCTGGTGGCGCAGTGGTTAAGAATCCACCTGCCAATGCAGGGGACACGGGTTCAAGCCCTGGTCCGGGAAGATCCCACATGCTGCGGAGCATCTAAGCCCGTGCGCCACAACTACTGAGCCTGTGCTCTAGAGTCCGTGAGCCACAACTGCTGAGCCCGCGTGCCACAACTACTGAAGCCTGCGCACCTAGAGCCTGTGCTCCGCAACAAGAGAAGCTGCAATGAGAAGCCCGTGCACCACAACCAAGAGTAGCCCCTGCTCGCCTCAACTAGAGAAAAGCCCGCGCGCAGCAACAGACCCAACGCAGCCACAAATAAATAAAATAAATTTTAAAATATAAAATATATATATATACAATGAAAAGTGAAGTTATTAATTTCTAGCTAGAGTTGGTTGCCAGCCAGAGGTCTGAGTGCCTGGTATTCCCTTTCTTAAAAAGGAAGATTAGTAAAATGACGAAGTAGCACTTGTTAGGTGTTGAAGACACACTAGAAGTGAAAGTAAAGGATACTTTCCCTTAATGTAATTAGGGGGACTGAAAAGGAATCATTTTCGCTCCATGCTACTCAGTGTGGGTCTCCAGTACCCCAGCAGGTGGGGTGGGGTTTGCAGTCTGCTCTCTAGGAGGCCAGCATGTAGCACTCAGCCTCCCAGAACTGAACTGGGAATAAGAGGGGTCCAGGTGGCTGGCAAGAGACCATGGCTCCTCATGCAAAACCTGGCCCTCTCTAGCTTGTCTTTGGTGGATGAGGTTTTATTAGGCGTAGAGCAGAGAATTTTGGAAACACTGTCCTCCAGTGGTGAATTGTTCTCTCTCCCTCTAGGAATCAACACTGAATGTGGATTTGGATTTCAAGCAGCCTTTCCTGGAGTTGAATCGAATCCTGGAAGCTCTGCATGAACAAGACCTGGGGCCAGCATTGGAGTACGTTGGCCCTTGGGTGGGCCCGCAGGGGACAGGGCTTGTCTGTGCTCTTCACCTCACTCAGCGTACTTGACACGTCTCCAGCTGTGTCTCACGGGCCTCACATAGGCTCTTGGAGGCTCTGCCAGGGCCCCTTCTCTCGCCCCACCAGCTCCACACTCAGCTGGCCCCTTTCTTCCCAGATGGGCCGTCTCCCACAGGCAGCGCCTGCTCGAGCTCAACAGCTCCCTGGAGTTCAAGCTGCACCGACTGCACTTCATCCGCCTCCTGGCAGGTGGCCCTGAGAAGCAGCTGGAGGCCCTCAGCTACGCCCGGCACTTCCAGCCCTTTGCTCGGCTTCACCAGCGGGGTACGTGCCCTGAGTGCCAGGGTGGGCACTGCTGGGCTCTGGCGGACATCAGCACGTCTGGGATGGCCCGTCCCTGCCCCACGTGGGGCTGTGTGTTACCGGAACCCCTCCCCCACTGTCGCCCAGGTGAACTCCAAACTCAAGGCCCTTCCTCACCGCCTCTGCCATACCCTCCTAGCTTCATCTCACACCACCTCTGGTCCCCAGCCACGTGCCACACCCCCACCCAGAGCTCACCAGGCCTGCCCACGACACGCGTGCCCTCATGCTGCTCTGCCTCACAGTAGGAATTCCAAACCTCAGTTGTTTGAGCCTCACCTTCCAGATGTTCACAATTAGTAACCACCCGACTACTAGTAACTTTTTTCTTTAGCTCCACTCACATTTATTACTTCACATTTTATTTAGAGATAAACAGCATGAAAACCCAGCAATGTTATGAAGTCTTAGCTAGATACTGCTGCCTCCTGAAAGCTTTTTAAAAAGGGAGATTAGGGAATTCCCTTGGAGTCCAGTGGTTAGGACTTCACACTTCCAATTGCATGGGGCATGGGTTTGATCCCTGGTCAGGGAACTAAGATCCTGCATGCCACAAGGCGTGGCCAAAAAAAAAAAAAGGCAAGGGGGGGATTAGCTAGTGTTGGAGAATAGAGACATGAGCGCTGGCCTGAGCTCGCTCCTTGGTGCAGCTGAAAGCATGGGAGGGAAACCGAAACCCCTCCCTACCTCATGCTGTGGGGTCATGATTGCCACAGAAGCAGGCCTGAGACCCCACTTCCTCACTGGATTGTAGGGAAAACTGGTTTTGCCAGAGGGCGTTTTAACCCCCATTTGGTCAGGTCTCGGGCCTGGGAGCCATGGGGCTGAGCCTGCTCCTCATACTGCCTCTGCAGCCCTGCCTCCGCAGGGCTGGACGCGGAGCCCTGGGAAAAGGCTGCCTCCTTGTACCCTGATTCCCCCTTGCCTTGTAGAGATCCAGGTGATGATGGGCAGTCTGGTATACCTGCGGCTGGGCTTGGAGAAGTCACCCTACTGCCACCTCCTGGACAACAGCCATTGGGCCGAGATCTGTGAGACCTTTACACGCGATGCTTGTTCCCTGTTGGGCCTTTCTGTGGAGTCACCCCTCAGCGTCAGGTACAGCCAGCCCTGTGGGGGCAGCACAAATGGGAGGGTTGAGGGAAACCCAATTTTCCAAGGCCCTGCCACGTCCAGGGATGGTGCTTGGTGCCTTCACAGACCTAAACTGCCTGTCTTAGTCATTCTTCCAGATAGGAATTACCTTTCTTTCTACAGTTGGAGAAACAGATTTAGAAAGAGTTGTGGCCTGGGATCACCACAAGGTCAATGGCAGGGCCAAGGTTCCCATTTTGTAAGGTCTCGTGAGTGAGGTCTGTGTCTCCTGCACCTCACCCCTGGATTATCACAGGACCCTCTGACAGCCTGGCCTTCTTGCCACCTCATCTCTCAAACACGACTTCCCTTCAGGGAGACTTGAGTTGCTGAGTCACACGTGCTGAGAGCTTTCACTCAGAAGACTCCTTTATAGTTAATATTCTTCTCATGGCTTCACAACAAACCAAGGAGTTAGAGGTACTGTTACCCTTATTTTACATGAGAAAACAGGCTCCTAGGGCCTCACAGGGAATAAAGGTCACCTGGACCTGACCCCGCCACATACCGCACCACAGTGGTGTATTTTATTTAGGCTGGCTGTGGAATCTCACGCCTTGCCCCATTGTGATAGGCTCCACCCTCCAATTCGTTACCACAGACTCTGGTTATAGAACAGTCTTTCCCAGTGGGAACACCGGTGCCTTAGGACGGTTCTTTTGCGCACAACTGCCCTGCATGTTGTAGGCGTTTGGTACCCAAGGCTCCAGCCAGCCGGCTCCCCACCCCCCGCCCAATCCTTGTGAGAACTGAATCTGCTTTTTCCCATTTCTAAGTGCCCTGGTTGATTGCAGTTACAGAGGTGCACTGTGACAACGGAATGGGGTAGACAGGCAGGATGGGGCCCTTCCAGACATCACTGTCCCTGTCACACCAAGGACTTATCAGTGCTTGGGATGAACAGATTATCTGTCCCCTGGATGTTCCTTTTGTGTTTATTATAGGTTCTCAAATTTGGGGGTGCATTAGAATGACTCTTTAGAGTTGGACGCATAAGTACATATGTGGCTTTATGCGTGACCTGAGAGATTTTTAAGGACCGGTTTGATCAAGTGCCACTTTGAAACCTTGTCCCAAGTCACATTCCAACAATGTGCTGGTCCTTCTGTCTGTCTGCTGGGTTCTTGGTCAGGGTCACTCCAGCCCCTGCTCTTTGTTCTGCAGCTTTGCCTCTGGCTGTGTGGCGCTGCCAGTGCTGATGAACATTAAAGCTGTGATCGAGCAGAGGCAGTGCACTGGGGTCTGGAGTCACAAGGATGAGTTACCGGTGAGGCCTGGCAGGGGGAGGTACAGCAGGAGGCGCTGGGGAGGACAGCCGCCATGGGAAGCGGGACTCACCCCTCTGCTGGCCTCCCCAGATTGAGATCGAACTAGGTATGAAGTGCTGGTACCACTCAGTGTTCGCGTGCCCCATCCTCCGCCAGCAGACGTCAGATTCCAACCCTCCCATCAAGCTCATTTGTGGCCATGTCATCTCCCGAGATGCACTCAACAAGCTCATTAACGGAGGAAAGTAAGTTCCATGTGCTCTGCTCCACCTGGGCGTGATCCTTCTGCTGGCTGGCCCCCTGAGACATTCTTGGTTCTCCTCCCTTTGTAGGCTGAAGTGTCCCTACTGTCCCATGGAGCAGAACCCAGCAGATGGGAAACGCATCATATTCTGATTCCTGCCTGGGAGGAACTTTGCTGAAAGAGGTTTTTCACCCATGAGCCTTGGTCTGTCTCCGTGGGGGTGGTTGGCTTCTGTGGACTGTGGTTCATTTCACAGCAACTGGCTGAGGAGTGCCACCACAGGCAGGGGCTGGAGTGGCCCTCTGGCAGAGGCCAAGGAGGGAGATGAAGCAGCCTACATCCGGCAGCTGGCTCCTTGGCTCTAAGGGCAGGGAGACTCTGGCCTCTGTACTCCTGCTCTGTCTCCCCTTCATTATATTTGCTATTGACTTAGTAGCAACTGACAGAGAAGCAAAGGACTTGGCGGGCACAGCAGATGTCTTCCATCCTGCCCTCAGCCAGGTCTCTTACTGCCACACCAAGGCTTGTGTCCACTCCTCCCACTGTACAGCCTCACAACTGTATGCATCAATTTCCCACTGTAAATAGTCTGGGATAGAACTGAATGCCGTTGTTTTATAACTTTGAGCAAATATATTCACAGACCTTCTCCTTACTTTGCCCACCTTTAGCTTCACTGGCAAAGAATTACCATGTGCCCACTGCGCACAGGTACTGGGCATGGCCTAACCATTGCTGCTGGTTGGGAGCATGGCAGCCACAGAGCCCAGTCGAAAGAACCCAACCTGCATCTGATTGGGAGAAAAAGCTAGGAGATGGCAGACCCTGGGCAAGGTGCTTTTACACATACACATATAAAATCGTATTACCTCCTTATTAGAAATGAGTGTGAAGGGATGTAGGAAGATGAAATGACTTGCCCAGAAAGGCTCACAGCTTGTCAAGAAGAGCTTGGAGTTTAAACCAGATCCAACCCTCAAGCCCAAGGTCCTTCCAGTTTATTCCAGGGTGCCTGAAGCTTGGCTGCTGTGTGTACTGAGTCCTGTGCTGGGCCTTTGAGAACAGGAAGGCACCGTAAGTCTAAAATATTTGAAGGGATTAGGTTATGGGGCCATTATGCCAAGCAGGAGAGATGGCCTGGGGTTCTGCAATTAACTTCATATACCTATTTAAAATTTACTGTGTGGGAGGGTACATTGCTTCTGTCAGCTTCCCAGTGGCATTTAAGGCTCTTGGGGAAAAAGAAAAGAGGAATGGGGGTGTCCCCGACATAGGAGCTACAGGCTTAGATGAAGTGGGGCCTGGGCTCAGCTGGCTCGCCCTGCAGCTCCCAGCTACTCTGGAAGCGGGAGTGGAAAGCTCAGGGTGGGCAGTAGGGTCCGTTCTCAGCTTGAGTCTAGCACTGGCTCTGGTGGCCAAGCATTAGCACTGAACATTCTTCAAGTCCTCGGGTCCTCTGAGGAGAAAGGCTGCTTCTGCTCTTTCTTCCCCACCAACTCCTCAGCCCCACCAGCAGCTGCTGCTTAAAAAAACACCCACAGACTCAGCACATTTTAGTTTCAGCATTTACTTCTCCCACGTCATCTTCATTGAAGCTCAACAGAAAATAGCACTGATAGAGAAGATGCTGGCTTTGCTGCCGTGAAGTAGCTGTTGGAGCCATCTGGGAAGAACACGTGCCTCAGGGTACCACAGAGATGCCGTGAATGTGGGCAGCAGGAGGCCAGCCAGCTGGTGCGCCACCAATCCAACAGCTTCTGGAGCAGGTGCCCAGGTTGCTGCCTAAGTCCTTCACATGGGCGGGGGCAGGGCCTGTACCTCCTCCAGGCACTCGTCATAGGCCTCCTGGTATTCCTCGTGGGGCTTGACCATTATCACACAGGTGGGGCGCTTAGAGCCAGCGGCTGCACCCAGGTCCTGCAGAGAAGGAAAAAGAAGGGCTGTTTGGAAAGAAGGCTGCACAACCTGTATACCAGGGAGTCACAAACTGATGATCCACCAGCCTAATCCAGCCCACAGACTATTGCTAGTGTCAGTGTTGACACACGTGCTAGTCAGTCAATGTTAACATTTTGACTTGGTTGCCACCATTTAAACTCAGCCAACCTTCGAGTTGTGGTCCAGCAACACTGGGCCTACAGTTCCACATGGCAACTGTGAAAGGGCTCCAGCCCAGCAGGGGCTGTCCCCTTGGGCAGCGCCTATGCTTTCCAGGTCCCTGCCATCCCCCACTCCCTGGACTCCAGACCTGGCCTCTGCTGTGTAAGGGTAAGGACAGCTTCAGGTCCCTAGAACATCCCCTCTGAAACTGCACTTGCCTAATAGGACTTAAATATCCAAGTTCACCTTCTGTTTCATTCCCATAGTCCATGGAGAAGGGGATTCCCATTTTACAAGAAAGAAATGGAAGTGCAGAGAGGTAACTTATCTGCAGTCCCTCATCTAGGAAGCAGCAGAGCCAAGAATCCATCCAGGCCTGTCTTAACTCCAAAGCTCACGCTCCTTCCCACTATGGCCTGCTGCCACATACCTGATCCCAGACACCTTCCCTCCTGTGCTGACCAAGATCCGGGGCACATGTGCTCCTTACCGTCTTAGAGGGGATATAGACGTACGGCAAATTCCGGTCTTCACACATAACTGGGAGATGGCAGTATACCTCAATGGGTAATGTGTCTCCTGCCAAAACCATGATCCTGAAATAAGAGAAACCACTGTCATTTCCAGCTTGCTTGTTCCCTCTTTCAGTCATAAGTGTTGCCTCTGAGCTGGGCCTTGGGGGTACAGAGATGGGTAAGCTGCCCCCGACCTCAAAGAGTCCAATTATTAATGTGTGTCTCCCAACCTTTAGAAATTCATGCAGGTTTGTTTGGTGAGTGCATTCCTCTGGGGAGGTGATCTCTACTGCTTGGCAACAAGTAAATGCCACCAAGTGTGACAAAGCATAACGTGCTGGGACAGATGAGGTATGAGAGAGATGCCAAGGAGTAAGAGCTCAGCTCTCCTTGGAAGATCAGGAAGTGAATCAGGAAGTGACACTGGAGAGGAAAGCTGAACGATGAACATCCGTCAGGCAGCCCGTGGAGGAGCTGGAGGCAGGGGAAGCATCTAAGGTCGGGAGAGTCAGAAGGACACCAGACACACAGGGGCTGGCTACTGCTGGGGAACCAGGGATGGCTCCGGAGTCCCGGATGGGGATGGGGCAGGCAGAAGGCTAGAAAAACTCGTCACATTTAAGGGCCCTGAGTGCTTCCAGGATCATTCGCAAGAGTGACAGGGAACCAATGAAAGCTTGCCAGAGAATCCTCAGCTAGGGCTCTTAGCTGGCAAGGTGTTGGGGTTCTGGGACAAGGGCCTCAGCAGCCCTGATGACACAGAGGGAAGAGTCTGTTCCCTAGGGGAGTGAGAGGAAAACACAAGGAAAGAGCTCTTGGTTCAAAGCACTGCATCCACACTCCTAGTTTTCCTTTCGCCTCATATACTCTCCTCCTCTGCAGGCTCCTCTTCCTTTGAGTAGCCTTTATTTTATTTTATTGGCTTTGCCGCACGGCTTGCGGGATCTTAGTTCCCCAACCAGGGATCGAACCCTGGGCCCCCTGCAGCGGAAGCACGGAGTCCTAACTGCTGGACCGCCAGGGAATTCCTCAGTAGCCTTTAAATGCTGGTGTTCCCACAGCCTGGTCCTTGGCTGCCCTGTCAGTACTTTCTCCCCAGCTGACCCCATCCATAACCAAGGCTTCAAGCGCCAACTATGTGTTGACAACTCCCAAATCTATTCTCTCCAGCCTGACCCTCTCCCAAACTGCAAACCCTTATAGCCACTTTCCTGTTTGACATTTCTGCTAGGGAGAGGGTTCATATGTCTAAAAGGCACCTCAAAAACTTGTCTAAAACCAAACTCATGACCTTCCCTTACAAACCTGGCTCCCTCCACTATTCACTATTTCAGTGAGTGCGCCCTCTGTCCATTCGCCTGGAACCCACACCTCTTCACTCCATATCGGAAAGTCCTCTCATCCATCCGCTTTAATTCTTTCCATCTCGCCATCACTAACCCAATCGAAAATTGCCCTTGCCTCTTCTATACCACAGTAGCCTTCTATCTCAATTTCCCCATCTATTCTTCCACCTCTGATCCTTTCCAAAGTTGCCAGAAAAATCTTCTTAAGGTGTAAACATAATTATGTCACTCCCTGGCTTTAACCCTCAGTGGCCTCCAAAGCTCTGAGTACAAAAACTAAACTTACCATGGCTTACAAAAACCCCATGCAAAGGTAGCATTTCTGCCCACTACTACCCTCTCCTGCCCTGAAATCCACTTTCTTCTGGCAGAATGCCTCCCCTCCCCCCCCAGCCCACAAACTAATTCCTATATCTTCAGACCTCAGCTACCCCACCTGGGTCAGACTCCATAGAGCATCAAATCCCCCCAAGCATTATTTCTCTCTGGAGCACCTACAATGTACCAGACACTTCTGAAAATAAAGCAATGAGAGGCTTTTTCCTGTTCTCAAAGAGCTTACTTTCTGACCCTAGTGGGAGATACAGGGAATAAAAATGCAAATAAGTTTCAGGTTCTGATAAATGCCAGAAAGAAAAGATGTAGGGTAATGAAGTCATTCTCACTGCACCCTGTACTTTTCCTTCACGGTTACCTATGACACTTGTAATTTTGTGTGTATTTGATTATTCATTGTCTCCCCATAGTATAGTGCCTGAAAAAGAGTAGACAGTGAATAGTCGCTGAATGAATGAAGCTGGGATCTACCCTAAGTGAGCTGGCTTATACAATTCGCTTCCCCTGGACTTCACTTTCCCCATGGTGTCCCTTTGCGCTCGTGTAAGTGATGTATCAGCATCCGTACGGAAGGGAATTTACCTTCTGCACATGAGGAGGAGTCATAGCTCTTTTACCGACTACCTACTAAGTAGCAGGGATACCTTCGTCATCGTTTAGAAATGCAAAATCCGGCGGGAGGGGGTTCTTACCCTTTCTCGCCTTTGTTGATAAATTTCTGAACTTCCTTAACCCCGCGCCGAATCTGCTTCTGCTTCACGGCTGCAACGACAGAAGAATCAGTCGAGGGGACCTCCGACCGCCACCCGCGTCCTGTCCCGGCTCACCCCGGCGTCCACCGCACCTTTTTTTTTTTTCTTGGCGACGCCACGCGGCCTGCGGAACTTCCCCACCTAGGGGTCGAACCCATGCCCCCTCCACTGGAAACGCAGAGTCTTAACCATTGGACCACCAGGAAAGTCACGCCGCACCTTTCTTGATGCATTTGTAGAGCTTCCGCGTGAGGCGGCGAGAAGCCAGAGGCTGCGCGATGGGGTTCAGATTCACCAGCAGCTCATGGTAAGTGCGCTCTCCGCAGCACGCGTCCGCCTGAGCCTCCGGCCCGTCTGGATCTGCCTTTATTTTGGTCATGGCAGCGACCGCGGCAACCGAGTGCCCAAGATGCTAATCCACGCGGCCGGCGCTTCAGGAATCACTTCCGGGTCATGCCGCTCTGCGGGAAGCAGGCAGTACACCATAACCAATTAGGAACTCAGGTCTCCGACTCTGACCAATCCTTGACGCCCAGCTCCTTAAATATAGAGCACTGAGGGGCGGGGTCTCGGCCGTAGGGGCGGGGCCACTCCCATAACTGAGGCGGGGCGGGGCGGGGCGGAGCGGATTAGGGCCGGAGTCGGAGGGTTCAGGAGGCGAAGGGCGGAGCCCTGAGGGATTCGGGCCCTGGAGTAGGTGAGAAGGCGCTAGGACCCAGGCTTGGGCCCGTCTGAGAGTTCGGCGTCACAGAATAGGCGGTGGGAGGAAGAGGAGGAGGAGGAGGCTGTACCTGTAGGGTCGTGACCACATCTAAGGCGACAGGATCCTTGCCGAAAGCGCGGGGTCTGCGACCGGACTGGAAGAATGGGAAGTCTGCTCGGTGTGATTCCAAACCTCCTTAGAATCTGATCCCTTAGTTAGGCAGTGCCTAGCCTGGTCAGGTCCCGGGTCCTGAACTGGTCCTGGCTGGTGTACCCTAGGTGCCAAGGTTAAGGTAAAGCCTGACAGTGCTAACGATTCCTTCGTTCCAGCACGATTTTTCACACTCTGCTTTCTCCTTCCTGGCAAGGGATGGACCCACTCACTCACTGAGTGCCTCGGTCTAGACCGCTGTTCCCCAGGGAGCCGGTGGCTCGCTCCCACCCTTCCCGCAGGAATCTGCTCAGATGTTTACCACGGGAGAGGTTCTCCTGACCAAACTATCTAAAATTGCAGTTCCCGCCGACCTCCCACCGGCATCCCCTAACTCTCTGTTTTCATGGCGGAGACAGCTGGCGAGAGCTGAGAGGGAAGACAGCATGAACACTGGGGTTGAGACTTCGGGGTGTGGTGGGGGAGAGCTCTGAGTAGGCGCCCGGTTTGCAGTTAACTCTAGAGGATTAATGGACTGTAACGCTGGGGAGGCGAGCAGGCCTAGACTGGGGTGGATCTTGCACCTCTGACTTACTTCATGTACCCTGTCTTGGAACACTGGATGAATATTAATTAGATCATTGTTACAAATTAGTTGCCTTTGCTTATAGGATTGACAAAGGCAACTAATTTGTCAGTAAGGCCCGTCATTTTTGTGGTGGCCAAACAGGCCAGAAAGTGGAACTTTAGAAGTCTGCACGTGGCCTTGCCAGCACAAGGCAGTTAAGCCAGCTGAAAACTGACCTTTTAACCCTGTAACCAAGTGCAGTCGTTACATAAAAAACAAGTAGCTTTTTAAAATTTAGTATTTTAATAAGAAAAAGTAGGATGCAATCCATACTAACCGTAGACCCCAAATAATTTCACAAAGAGAAAAATATATCAGTTGAACAATGAGAATAGTTATATAAGCAACAAAATATAATTTGAAAATAAGCAAAGTTTGTATGCACAATGTAACCGAAATTTGGCCTTTTAAATGTTTGCACTTTGGAATTTCTTGGGAAAAGATAGTCCCTCCTGAGCTTTAGGACTGGTGGCTACTGTCAGCTTTGCCTTACTGTCCACCACTTGCTGTACCACTTCTCACCCCAAACCCTCCCCCACCTTCTCCCTCCCCCTAGGTCCTGCAGTAGAAGTTCTGGCCCTCCCTGGGGAGCCCTCCCCAAGTGGCACGTGAGGCTGTGAGAGCAGAGCTCCTCTGAGCACACAGCTGGCAGGGCTCTGCAGGGTGGTTTTCTTTTCTTTTTCAATCTTAGTATTTTTTTTTGTTTTATTGGAGTATAATTGCTTTACAATGTTGTGTTAGTTTCTGCTGTACAATGTATACATATATCCCCTCCCTCTTGGACCTCCCTCCCACCCCCCCATCCCACCCATCTAGGTCGTCACAGAGCTGAGCTCCCTGTGCTATACAGCAGGTTCCCACTAGCTATCTCTTTTACACACGGTAGTGTATATATGTCAATCCTAATCTCCCAATTCATCCCACCCTCCCCTTCCCTCACTGTGTCCACATGTCCATTCTCTACGCCTGCGTCTCTATTCCTGCCCTGGAAATAGGTTCATCTGTACCATTTTTCTAGATTCCACATATATGTGTTAATATACAATATTTGTTTTTCTCTTTCTGACTTACTTCCCTCTGTATGACAGACTCTAGGTACATCCACATCTCTACAAATGACCCAATTTCGTTCCTTTTTATGGCTGAGTAATATTCCATTGTATATATTTACCACATCTTTATCCATTCATCTGTCATTGGACATTTAGATTGTTCCATGTCCTGGCTATTGTAAATAGTGCTGCAATGAACTTTGGGGTACATGTGTCATTTTGAATTATGGTTTTCTCAGGGTGTACGTCCAGTAGTGGGATTGCTGGGTCATATGGTAGTTCTATTTTTAGTTTTTTAAGGAACCTCCATACTGTTCTCCACAGTGGCTGTATCAATTTACATTCCTACCAACAGTGCAAGAGGGTGCAGGGTGGTTTTCTATTCCTCTTTTAGCCTTGTTGGTTGGGTGACAGTGTGTCAGGGTTGCAAAGGGGAAAGGTACTCCTAGATGTGTGCACTGGGCATGATGAACTCCACAAAGAATTATCATCCCCAGGAAACCCAGTTCAAGCAAATGTGCTTGACTGACCTCACCAAGGTCTCATGGAGACCTCTCAGTTCTCAAATGGAAGGAGGAAGGAATTAATATTTATATGCCAAGCACATTACATGTGATATCTCATCTAGTGCTCACAAAGAATACCTTTATTATTCACAATTTCCTGAGGCTCATAAAGGTAATAGCTTCATGCAGCTCACACAAAGCTGAATTTGAATCCTGGTCTGCTAGTGTCCAAGCTCATGCTCTGCTCATCTCCTGTGACTTGGTATTCAACTTTAGCTTAAAGTTTATGAAATGTGGCTGGATAGTGAAAGTGTGGGAATCTTGGCTTGGCCAGGTCACAAGTGTCAGTTTTTTGAGCCATAAGACAATGAAGTGCCAAGAACAGATCTGTCCTCAGTAAACCACACCATGTATTTCTAACACCAGTCTCAGAGATCTGTGCCAGATCCAAGGTGGTTTGTGTGACTTCACTGATTTTGTGTGAATGGCCACTCCCGCTCACTTGAAGCAGGGTAAAATGGGTGAGAATGTAATGGCTAATGGGTAGTCGATCAGGGTTCTAAATGACAAATGACTTTGGGCAAGTCATTTAACCTCTCTGGGCTTCAGTGCCTCATCTATAAAATAAGAAAGACCTAGATGGACTAAGGTCCCTTCTTTTAGAAAACTGAGGTAGATGATTTTTAAAAATTGAGATATAATTCCCATATCATACAATTTGCCCGTTTAAAGTATACGATTCATTG
Source organism: Balaenoptera ricei (assembly GCF_028023285.1). Taxonomy (NCBI): domain Eukaryota; kingdom Metazoa; phylum Chordata; class Mammalia; order Artiodactyla; family Balaenopteridae; genus Balaenoptera; species Balaenoptera ricei. The sequence continues at coordinate 163,504,520 of NC_082641.1, forward strand.
GTTTTCGTGTATTCACCGAGTTGTGCAGCCATCACCACAGTCAATTTTAGGACATTTTCATCACTTCAAAGAGAGCCCCTGCACCCTTTAGCTATCACCTCTGACCCCCTCATCCTCCCTAGACCTAAGTAACCACTAATCTTCTTGTTTCTATAGATGTCCCTGTACTGGACATTTCACAGAAATGGAATCATATAGTATGTGGCCTCTTGTGTCTGACTCCTTTCGCTTAACATGTTTTCAAGGTTTGTCCATGTTGTAGCATGTGTCAGTGCTCCATTACTACATAACATTCCATTGTATGGGTATACTATATTTTATCCATTTATCAGTTGATGGACTGGGTTGTTTCCACCTTTTGGCTATTGTGAATAGTGCTGCTGTGAACATTCATGTACAAGTTTTCATGTGGGCATATGTGGGGTTTTAAAATTAATTAATTAATTAATTTTGGGGGGGCAGCACTGGGTCTTCTAAAAAAAGTCCCTGTCTTTTTTTATAAGTAAAGTTGTATTAGAAACTCCACACCCATTTGTTTACATACTGCCCATGGCTGCTTTCATACTGTAACAGCAGAGTTGAATAGTTGCAGCAGAGATTGTGTAGCCCACAGAGCCTAGAATATTGACTCTCTGGTCCTTAACATAAAACGTTTGCTGACTCCTCATTTAAATCAAATGGACTCTGACACCCAAGTTCTCCCTATCAAGCCCCAAACACTCTCAACCCAGTTTCCTCCCCAGTCTGCTCCACTCCAGCTTGTCTGCCCTCCTCTCTGTCCCTCTTGAAGAAAGAGGAAAAATAGATTCCTCCTTCCATGTGTAGAAAAGGAAGGCCCAGACAAAACCGAGTATGGTCAGGTTTCTGTTCCTCCTCAGCAGTAGTGGGGGCTGTGGAGGAGGAGGACAGGACTAGGAAGGGGACCACCAGCTGCTCCCTGAATCCCACCTCTCTCCATCCCCAGCTAAAGACTGACTGAGGGAGAGGGGAGCCTGGTCCCTGGTTTGCTCTGTGGTCTGGGAGAAGTCCCTGCCTCTCTGGGCCTCATCATTCCCCTGCTGTTACCAGAGGAGAGGGAATAGACAGGCCCCAAAGATGCTTCCAGTTCTCACATTCTAGGAGTAGGACCATGACCTCCATGCCCCTCTCCAAAGGCAAAGCAAGAAACCAGCTGTCAACAGAGCACGGTAATAAAAAGTTCATAAGCCAGAGCTGGCCACAATCAATCCTGGTAATTCCTCACTTCTCCAGAGGGTAGGCATACACTCAAAGTAGAGGAGATGTGAGCCTGGTCAGAGAGGGCTGGGACCAGCCCACTTGACAGACCCCAGGCCCAGGGGGTACAGCAGAGCTTGGGCAGTGGCAGTGTCACCTGCTTTCTCCATCCTATCACATCCCACGGAATCAACAACTATGGGATAGGCTCAGTGTCTGGAGGCAGCGGCCCTTCTGCAATGACTCCCAGATCTCCACCTACATCTGGGCCCCAAGTCTCCCCGCAGTTCCAGCCACACCCACAGCGGCCAACGTTTATCCAGCACTTACTTTCTAAGCATTTGATCCTCTCCACAACCTGATGAGGTGGGGATGCTTATCATCATCTCCAATTCCTCCTGGGTGTCTTTTCTCAGCTAGCCTGTCCTGACCTGCCCCTCTACCTGTGTTTTCAATTCAGTGAATGATTCCAGCAATTGGTGTGTTCATTTTCTATTGTTGTTGTAATATATGACCACTTAGTGCCTTAAAACAATATCCTTTTATTCTCCCCCAGGTTTACAGGTTAGAAGTCCAGGATGGCATGGCTGGGTTCCTTGATCAGTGCTTACAGGGGTAAAAATCAAAGTTTCCAACTGCTGTGATCTCATCTGGCACTTGGGATCCTCTTCCATGCTCATTCCTGCTGTTGGCATATTTCAGTTCCTTGTGGTTGTAGGATTGGGATCCTAGCTTCCTATTGGCCAGGGATCCTTCTAGCTTCTTACAGCTGCTCTTTGGTCCTCGTAGGTGGCCTCCTCCATCTTCAGGTGCTAGGTTCAAATCTGATTCCCCTTCAGCGAACAGCAGAGGAAGCTCCTCAGGCATACTGTCCATTCCCGTTTTCCCACAGTTGCCTGAATGATCTTCCAAAAGCATAAAACTAACTAGGTTAACCTGCACTTAAACTCCTGCTCCCCAGTAGCCTCAAGATCTAAACAAAACTCTGTGAAGTTCATTCATTCAAATGTTTTCTGAGCACTGACTCCCTGCCAGGTACCAGTTCCACAGACAGTCTCTGCCCTCCTGGAGCTTTCTGTGTTGTGAGACGGAGGGACCCCAACAATGAACATGGCTGCGGTAAGTGCTGAGAGTGGCCATTCTCTTGGGCCCTGCGACCAGGCCGTCTTCAGCCCTGCCCTCCCCCTTCCTCACCTCCAGGCTTTCCCAGCACCCCCTCCCCCCAACCATTCCACAAATCTCAGTAGGAAGCAGCTTTTTCCCAGATCCCTGCCTAGGTTCCAGTTCTTAGAGTTCCTGATGCTTCCCAGTCATGGAACACAGCAGCAGAGTTCATATGGAACCCCTGGGGAGGCAAGGACTTTCTCTAGCTCCCTCTGATGCCTGGCACTGTGTTTGACACATATAGATGCTCAGTACAATTTTTGGAATGACTGGAGAGTCCGATAGGCAATGGTGGAGTTGCAAACCTCCTCAGCATCTTCTCTACTCCTGATGGTCTGCTAACTCCACAGAAAATGCTGGCAGCAAAAACTCCAGCCGCTCAGAGTTCTAGCCCATGGGTGCCTACGCTGGCATCCTCTGTCCTGGCCTTAGCTGTAAATTGCAGCTGGAGCCCCAGGATGTTGCTGCTTGGGGATCAGCTATTTAAGGACCAGAGCTCACTCCATGGCACGAAGTCTGGCAGGCATGCCAGTGTCAAGTCCAAGGAGAGCAAGGGAGAAGGATGAGATTTTCTGGGCACAAGAACAGAAAGTGTGCCCATCAAGCACTATGCTCAAGAACCCCGTTAAGCAGTGGGAGGCAGCTGGCACTGTGGAGACAGGATAGGTTTTGCATGCATGTGCATGCACACAGAAACACACACACATACACACACACTCACATCAACACATCACCAACTTCTACCAAAACAGCAAAGAAAACAGGAGAGTCTCCAACAGAGGAGAGATTTCCCTGATTTTTGAGAGCGTGCAAAGCCAATGGAAGAGGGTAACAGATGAAATGGGTTGGCAGAGCTGCAGCCCAGGAGAGGCTTCGGGGGTGGCAGGGGCATTGCAGAGGGAACTCACCTTGCATAGCACCCACAGGCCCCGGGACTGTGTGAGTGGGAGTCAGAAGTGAAACAGTGGCAGCACCGGCCCGCACAGCCTCCTCCCTCCAGGCAGCCCCAGACAAAAAACCCATCTGGGAAAAGCACGGGCTTTCAGTAGGTGTTGGTGGCCCAAAGTAGAGTCTGCGTCAGGCTGCGATTGGGAATCCAGGGCTGACAACGGACTCAGTGGCCACCCTCCCCCTCTCCCCACCACCAACTGGAGCCACAGTCCATGGCCCACGGGAGCTGCCTCAGCACAAAGTGTCCAACCATAACACAAAGTGTCTCGTGGAACTGTCTCAGCTTCCCATCTGTTAAATGTCTGGATTAGGTGGTCCCTAGGGTCCCTTGGACTTCTAAAAATATCATCCTCCCCACTAATTTTATCCCTGCCAGAAATCAAATCCACATGCCACTGGCTGCCCCAGGTCACTGGCTGGGAAAGTGGGAAGGAGGGAGAGTCAGTGCTGATGCCCTACATTAACCCTAACCCTAACCCTCCTAAGGGCCAGCATTCCCAGTGTCAAATTGTGTCCCCCAAAACGATCTGTTCAAGTGCTAATCCTGGTACCTGTGCACGTGACCTTATTTGGAAATAGGGTTTTGTAGACGTAATCAAGTAAAGATGAGCTCATTAGGATGGACCCTGATACAATATGACTGGTGTCCTTATAAGAAGAGGAAAAATGCCGTGTAACAGCAGAGGCAGAGATTAGAGAGATGTGTCTACAAGCCAAGGAACACCAGGGATAGCAGCGACACCAGAAGCTAAGAGAAAGGCACAGAACAGATTCTCCCCTAGAACCTGCAGAGAAAGCACAGCCCTGCGGATACTTTGATCTTGGACTTCTAGCCTCCAGAATTATGAGACAATAAATTTGTATTGTTTTAAGCCGACCAATTTGTGGTACTTAATTAGTGCAGCTCTAGGAAACTAACACACTGAGCCAGTCCCCAGGATCTGCTTATTGAACAAATGAATACCTCTCCTCCCCACCCCAATCTATCATCCTGAGGGAACAGAAAAGGAAGCAGGCCCACCCCTCAGGTTTCAAGGGTTCAGGGCAAGAGCATAGATGGATTCCTGTTCCCTCCTCTATTTCCACCTATCCGTCCCACCCTGTTCTGTATACTGAGGGACCCACACTCTGTCCACGACCGCCCCCCACACACACACCTTGGCCTCCCTTCAGGGACAGCTCTCTCTCTGAATAGCAGATCGAGGGAGAGGGCTGGGCAGGCAGTAGTAATGGACTCAGAGCTGACTGGGCAGGGAATTCCTGCACCTGGAGGATTTGGGGTGCGGGGACACACCCCCTTGGTCTTGCAAATGCCTCACCCTGGCCCACTAAAGCTCAGGCCCTGGCGGTGCCTGGTGGCCCAGAAGTGAACAGCCACACATCCAGCATGTGCCTAACAGCAGCAGGGAGCGCTTTCCTGGCAGCATCTCACTCAAACCTCATTCTATTTTAAAGGCGAAAAAACTGAAGCACAGTAAAGTTGAAGAATCTGTTCAGGGCTAAAAAGTTGATAAACTATATATCTGGGATCAAATCCTGATCTGTTTGACTCCCAGACACTTCCTTTCTCCTTATAACATGCTTTTCCCTAGACCTGGTTTAATTGGTAAACTGCCAAAACCTTATAAAATAGTTTAAAAACAAACAAACAATTTTTTAAAAAAACAAGCCATCAAAGTAACTTAGTACTAGAGAAAGAAAAGAGAGGCTGGAAATAGACCCAAACACATATTAGAATCTAGTATATCACAAAGGCATTTTAAATGAATGGATGGAAAGGGAAAGAATTCAATGAATGGCATCAGGACAATGGCAAGCCATCTGGAAGAAAGCAAAGCTGGAGCCCTGCCTTGTTCCTCACACTCGCCAGTAAAACTGATGATCAAAATTTTTCATATAAACAATAAAACCACAAAAGCACTAGAAAATTTTCCTTAAAATACAAAAAGCTTTTCTAGAGCACTAAGAGACAACTCTATAGAAAAACTGGACAATAACAGAACAGAAAGTTCACAGAAAAAGAAACATAAATGACCTACAAAAATATGAAATGTCAGCCTCCTTCTGAACTAAAGAAATGTAAATGAAAACAGACATAACCACTGCTCCTCCCCCTGAAAAAAGGTTGCTAAAACCCAGTCTTCGAAAGCGATGGAGAGACACTGTTAGAACAACTGTAAACTGCACCTTTTTAGAGGACAATTGAACCATACTGCATCCATCAAAACATAAATGTTAGGGATTTATCCCCGGAGAGACTCACAAAAGTACCAAAGATACCGCACAAGATTCACTGCAGACTTGCTCAAAATAGCAAAAACACTAAAACTAAAGTCCTTCAGTAGGGGCTGGTTAAATACATTATAGAAATCCATACAACATGATATGACAACACATTAAAAGAATAAGATTTATCTCTATCTATGGTGAAAGTAGAAAAATTTCCCAGCTATATTGATAAGTGGAAACAAGTTGCCAGAACAATATATTATGTTATTTAATGTACATAAACAAACAAATATATAGGTATATATATTTGCATATATACATGAAAACTTAATAGTGAATATCTCTGGAGAGCTTAAATCAGGGAATAGGTGTTAGGGAGGAAGGATGTTTAACTTTTGCTTTGTACTCTTGTGTACTATCTGAAAATGTTTTTAACATAAATATTATCACCTTTAAAATAATACATTTTAAATTCCAAAGCCAAAATCCTGATGCTATAGAAACCCAACTTTCTGAAGAGCCAAGCTGACTTTTCTAAGCTCTCAGGTTTACACAGTACGGTTTCTCCCAAGCAGTTGTGTTTGGGGAAGCTTCCATCCTCTGGAATCCCACTTGATGATCCCTCTCTCCTTAGCCTCTGTTCTGAAATCTCAGGCTTCACTTCTGGGGAGATACCAACTGCCGCTAAGGCAACTGAACTTCTATTTGAACTTCAGCTCCTAGAGTAAGCATCTAGCTTGATAAATAAAAAGTCAATTAAAAACTCATCCTTAATTTAAAAATGGGCAAGTAAACATTTCTCCTAAGGTATGCAAACAGCCATTAAGCACATGAAAAGTTGCTCAGCATCATTAACCATCAGGCAAATGCAAATCAAAACCACAGTGAGATACTACTTCACACCCACTAGGATAACTATAATGAAAAAGTCAGATAACAGCCAGTACTGATGAGAATGAGGAGAAATTGGAACACTCGTACGCTGCTGGTAGGAATGTGAAATGGTGCAGCCATTTTGGAAAACAGCCTGGCAGTTCCCCCAAAAGCTTAAGAGTTACCACTGCCCCAGCAATTCTATTCTAGGTACATACCCAGAGATGAATCAAAAACATATGCCCAGGGCTTCCCTGGTGGCACAGTGGTTGAGAATCTGCCTGCCAATGCAGGGGACATGGGTTCGAGCCCTGGTCTGGGAAGATTCCACATGCTGTGGAGCAACTAGACCCATGAGCCACAACTACTGAGCCTGCGCGTCTGGAGCTTGTGCTCCGCAACAGGAGAGGCCGCGACAGTGAGAGGCCCACACACCGCGATGAAGAGTGGCCCCCGCTCGCCGCAACTAGAGAAAGCCCTCGCACAGAAACGAAGACCCAACACAGCCAAAAATAAATAGATAAATAAATAAATAAAATACAATAAAATTTAAAAATAAAAATAAAAAAAATAATAATGATAAAAAAAAACATATGCCCATATACCCCGAGAAAACCATAATTCAAAAAGAGTCATGTACCACAATGTTCATTGCAGCACTATTTACAATAGCCAGGACATGGAAGCAACCTAAGTGTCCATCAACAGATGAATGGATAAAGAAGATGTGGCACATATATACAATGGAATATTACTCAGCCATAAAAAGAAACGAAATTGAGTTATTTGTAGTGAGGTGGATGGACCTAGAGACTGTCATAGGAGTGAAGTAAGTCAGAAAGAGAAAAACAAATACCGTATGCTAACACATATATATGGAATCTAAAAAAAAAAAAAAAAAGATACTGAGGAACCTAGGGGCAGGGCACGAATAAAGATACAGACATAGAGAATGGACTTGAGGACACAGGGAGTGGGAAGGGTAAGCTGCGATGAAGTGAGAGAGTGGCATGGACATATATACACTACCAAATGTAAAATAGATAGCTAGTGGGAAGCAGCCGCATAACACAGGGAGATCAGCTCAGTGCTTTGTGACCACCTAGAGGGGTGGGATAAGGAGGGTGGGAGGGAGACTCAAGAGGGAAGGGATATGGGGATATATGTATACGTATAGCTGATTCACTTTGTGATACAGCAGAAACTAACACACCATTGTAAAGCAATTATACTCCAATAAAGATGTTAAAAAAAAACAAAAACAAAAACAAAAACATATGCCCTGGGACTTCCCTGGTGGCACAGTGGTTAAGAATCTGCCTGCCAATGCATGGGACATGGGTTCGACCCCTGGTGTGGGAAGATCCCACATGCCGCGGAGCAACTAAGCCCGTGCTCCACAACTACTGAGCCTGTGCGCCACAACAACTGAAGCCCGCGCGCCTAGAGCCCGTGCTCCACAACAAGAGAAGCCACCTCAATGAGAAGACTGCACATCGCAACGAAGAGCAGCCCCCGCTCGCTACAACTAGAGAAAGCCCACGCGCAGCAACGAAGACCCAACGCAGCCAAAAATAAATAAATAAATAAAGTTATTTAAAAAAAAAAAAGACAGCGGGCTAGATTTGGTGCATGGGCTGTAGCTCACTGTAGTTCCTTGATTGGATGGTGGTGGTGGTGCTGGTGGTGGCGGCAGCGGCTTCCCCTATCCTCACCTCCCTTTTATCATCAATACCATTATTTGGAGCCCAGTTACATACGGTTTTAGATACCTAAATCACTTGCTGGCAACACAGAGCCATTAAAATATTTAAAAAAAATAGAAATATGATTGTTTTCAGTTTAAAAAAAATTGAATAAGTAATATATTCACATGGTTCAAAATTATACCAAAAAGTTATTCAGTGAGAAGTGTCCCTCCCACCCCTATTTCAGTTACCCATTTTACTAACCAGAAGCAACCAATGAGACCCATTTCCTACTTCGCCTTCTATAGATAGTCCATATCTTGTCTATATACAAATGCTTTTCCCATTTTTATAGAAAAAGTAGCATGCTATGCATAATATTCTGCACCTTGCTTTTTTCAGTAGGAGAGTGTTCCTATTAAATTTTTGGTGTTTCTATTAAGATAGCATTAACAAATTATTTTATCACTGTTTACGAGAGGTTTGACATCTTCCTAATGTTGAATCTTCCTATTTGCTCAGATCTTCTATGTGCTCAATATTTCAAATTTTCTTCATCTTTGTCTTGATAAGTATATTCCTAGGTGTTTTAGGTCCTTCTTTTATATCTTTTGATTGTCGTTGGCATATACAAAAGCCACCATACTGACTTCTTTTATAGTTTAGAATAGTGTTTTGGGCTTTGGGTTTTCCATGTTTATAATCATATTATCTGCAAATGATGATGGTTTTATCTACTCTTTTCCTGTTTTTGTACCTCTAGTTTCTTTCTCTTGTCCAATTGTATTGGTTGTACCTCCAGAAAAGGTTAAATAATGATGGAAGAAGACAACTTTGTGTTGTTTCTTACTGTAATGAAAGTGCTTCTGGAAGATGATGTTTGGGTTGTTTTTATAAATGTTTACCTTATTCTATTTTATCAAGAATGTTTACTAAAAATATGTGTTGGGTTTTATCAATTGCCCTGTTAATATATATTGATAAGACTTTTTTCCTCATTTTCTCTATTAATATGGTGCTTTATATTAGCAGAGTTCCTAATATTAAACCATCCTTGTCTTTTTGGAATAAGCCTTCCTTGTTGATTTACAATTATTATTCATGTGCTGTTAGATTGTGTTTGCTTACACTTACTAGCATTCTTCCATCACTACACATAACTGAACTCAGACTGGTTCTCTTGTATTGGTTGTGTCAAGCCTGATGCCTGAGATGGCCAAGTGGAGGGAGATGTGGAAGACGTTGTGGGACCTGTGTGTCTGGAGCTCATGGGAATGGGCCGGACAGAGAGATAGATTTGTGAGTCATTGCATATAGGTGGTATTTTGTGTCAAGAGACTGGATGAGATCACCCAGGAACTGAGTAGATAGAGACGAAGAGGGGAGGAGGACTGAGCCTTGGGGTGCTTCAACGATTTGAGATTCAGCCTCTGACAGGGAACCAGCAAAAGAAGTGGAAAATTATTTGGCAATAAAGAGAAATGAGGTACTGATACACACTATAATATGGATGAACATTGAAAAGATTATGCTAAGTGAAAGAGGCCAGACACAAAAAGCCACATTTTATAGGATTCCATTTATACAAAATGTCCAGGCAAATCTATAGAGACAAAAGCAGGTTAGTGGTTGTGGGAGCTGGAGGGAGGGTTGGGATAGGAATGGCCAGGTTAGGAGTTTCATTTTACATGATGAAAGTGTTCCAAACTGAGATTATGGTGACCAACTCTGTGAATATGCTAAAACCATTGAATTGTACACTGTAAGTGGGTAGGTTTTATGATATGCCAGTTATAGCTCCACAGAAAATATGGGGGAAAAAAAGAAACTGAGAAGTGGCTAGAGTGTAGAAGGAAAATCTGGTGACTGGCATGAGGAAGCTGATCCCACCATGGGTCAGGGCTCAAAGCACCACCAGTGGGAGGCTAGTTCTCACCTTTTTGGCAAAATGCAGGAACATTAATTGGGGACAAGAGTACTTGTTGGCAACATGTTCAATTCCAGGACATCGTTCTTCATTGCTGGAAGTAGTTCTGACCTAACAGCCAAAGGGAGGGTCAATTTTAGAAGAAACACTTCCCCAGGAGGAAAAGATTTACTGGCAGGATGTGACAAGGGAAAATAGGTGGGCCCTGGGCTAGAGACTAGACTAGCCTAACACAAGCCGGTGACCAGACCGACCTTGGCTGGTGAGAGAGCATGAATGGAGTTGGTTCTGGAAAAGCAGAGCCGTTAGGACTGGGCCAGATGGGTAGGGGTGTCCCTGGGAGGAGGCACCGCTGAAACAGGGAGACGTCAGGATTAAGACGTCGGATGTCAGAATTGATGAGATTTGAGAATTGATGGAGCTCGAGGGGTAAGGAAGGACATGGTCCTGGAAAGCTGGCCCAAGCCTCACTAGGCCAATCTGACGTATTTGTTGAGCCCTTGCATGTGCAAAGGACTACTGGGGCTGGGCCCGTAACAGGTCCTCACCTGAAGGGACCAGAGCTGTGCGCATGCCCAGATCACCTCTCGGGCGTGCCGGAAGTGCTACTGTCAGGCCCGCGGAGGGGCAGAGCTGTGAGCCAAAGGGCACTGCTGACCATTCGGGGGTGTCATCTTGGAGGAGACAGAATTTGGTGAGGAAGAAGGGAGGCTATTCCAGGCAGAAGGAGGTTTGTGCTGCCAAAGTGATTCAGAAGTCACCGATATGGGGCTCCTGCCAGTGGAGGTAGAGATTGCTGAGGATGCTGGGAGAAGACGACTGGTGCAGGCGTCACCTGGACGAGGTACTGAGTGAGGTGAGGGGGACTCGGTGGACAGATGTTGCAGCCGGAGATGTGAAGACTGGAAACCGGAATGAGACTGGAGGACTGGAAACGAGTGAATGAGTGACCAGCTCTATGGTTGGCGCTGGGTTTTCACCCTCTTTACACCCACTTGAGTGCTGAAGCGACTTTCAAATGAAGAAAAATGAGGCTCAAAAAGGGGAAGTGACTTGTTCTAAACCCCAGAATTGGGACACAGGGGAGCTGGGATTTGAGCTGGCCTTTTGATTCCAAAGCCAAATCTGGAGCTCCTGTATTGGAGTCTAGGGGGCAGGTGAATGGTCTAGAATAGAGGTGGGCAAACTTTCCCTGTACAGGATCAGATAGTAAATATTTCTCGCTACGTGGGCCAAGAGGCAAAATTTAGAGGGTATTAGGAGATAAGTAAAAATACAAGAAGAGATGAAACATATTTCCATACATCTTTATTGACAGAATTTAAAACGTTACTTATGGACACTAACTTCTGGGTTTCATAGAATTTGTCATGAAATACTATTCTTTTGATTTTTTTCAATCATTAAAAATATTAAAAAATCACTCTTGGGAATTCTCTGGTGGTCCAGGGGTTAGGACTCGGAGCTTCCACTGCAGGGGACTAAGATTCCTCAAGACTCGCGGTGTGGTGCCCCCCACTCCCCCAAAAAAGTCACTCTTTGTTCAGGAGATATACAAAATCAGACAGTAGGTCAGCCGTATCTGGGCTGTGGGCCATGGTTTGCCAACCCCTGGTCTAGATCTGTGCTGCGCAGTATAGTGGCCACTGGCTCCATGTGGCTACTGAACACTCGAAAAGTATGTAGTCTGGACTGAGATGCACTGTAAGTGTAAAATACACACTGGATTTAAGGCAATCTAAAAAAACAAGCAAAATATCTCAATGATTTTTAATGTTGGTTACATGTTGAAATTATAATATTTTGGATAGATTGGTCTAAATTAAATATTATTAACATTAATTTCACCTGTTTCTTTTTGCCATTTTACTAATTATCTAATAGTCTTTTAACGTGGCTATTAGAAAATGTTAAATTATCCATGTGTTTGCATTTGTGGCTTGCATCATATTTCTGTTGTACAGTTCTGCTCAAGGAGTGAGACTGGGGACATGGGGTGAGATGGCCCCTCCACTTGTGTTGAGGGAGGTGAGAGGAAGTGCAGCCTGGCATTCGGGAGTGGAGTGTGGGGCCACGTTGGGGACATTGGATTTCATTAAGGAGAGGTGGAAGGGCAGGGTGAGGTGGATATGAAGACCAAGGAGGCTTCTGCAGGATTAGGTTGGAGGTGGTGAGGGGGCTTCAGGGAATAGTGGGGTTGAGCTGTTTGGGGGGGCAGCTGTGAGAAGCTGGGGGGCAAGGCAGCTGGTGAGAAGCAAGAGGTTCCCGAGCAGTCAGCCAGGTGAGTGTGGGATGAGGACCCTGCCCTGAGGAGCTTCCAGCTCTCAACCCCCCTGGATCAGGAGACAGTATGAACTTATATTCCATACTGAGCCTACTTGGAAAAGTGGTTTGGCTAGTTCACTGGCAGAATGTGGAGATAGAATGTTAAGATGCAGCATTCACCCCCAAAATCCTTGCTTTTCACAGCAGGAGAGGGCTCGTGGCTAGAGATCATTCCTCTCTCCTCAGCTATGTGGGCCCCCTCTGCCCAGCCTTGGGAGTCCTGCCTACTCTGGCCTTGTGCTGGGAACAAACGTGACTGTCAGAGCCTTGGCTCCTTGCACTTGGTGTTCATGCCCAGGAGCTGGCTTTGCCTTGCCCTCTGGAAGGAGAAAGGGGTGGGAGGTGCTAAGGAGATGGTACCTGCCTGTGGATTCCTGTTTCTTGGCTCGTAGGAGAAAGGCGGAGTTTCTGTGTTCATATCTGTGGTCTCTCATACTCAGCACTTGAGGTGGCAGGATGAAACCCTCAGCATGCCTGTTGTCTCTTGTTTCCCAAGTGCCCGGGGCTTGGGGGAGCGCTAGAGGTGCTGAGAGGACATGGCACATGGAGGCCTGGCTTCTAGGCCTGGTGCCACTGGACATGTTACTCCTTGCCATAGACTGAATGTTTGTGCTCCCCCTGCAAATTCGTATGTTGAAATCCTACCCCCGCCACAAGGTGATGGTATTAAGAGGTGGGGCCTTTGGGAGGTGATTAGGTCATGAGGGTAGAACCCTCTTGAATAGGATTAGTGCCCTCATAAAAGAGGCCCCACAGAGCTCCCTTACCCCTTTTGCCAGGTGAGAAGAAGTAAGAGGGAGAAGACAGCCATCTGTGAACCAGGAAGTGGGTTTCTCCAGACACCCAGTCTGCTGATGCCTTCATCTCGTACTTCCCAGCCTCCAGAGCTGTGAGAAATAAATTTCTGTTATTTATAAGCCATGTAGTCTATAGTAATTTGTTATAGCAGCTCGAACAGACTAAGGCACTCTCCCTTCTCTGACCTTTGGTTTTCTTCCCTGGTAATGCGGGGTTTGGACTTCATCTTTGAAATGGATCACCTCTTGATCCTTTTCTAGCCTTTAGGGACTAAAGTACTAGAAGAAATGGACAAAATAAACTGTGCTGCTAGAGGCAGGCATAGGCAGGAAGCGAGGAGGCCGTCACCTGTGAGGGGCTGGTTTTCTCCTTGCGAGAGGCAGACAGTGCTTCCCTCTGCCTTCCTTGTCAGGCCTGGCATTCAAGGCCCTCCACCTGGTGGTTCTGGTCCAACTTTCCAGCCTTACTGCCCATCCCGCCCCTATGCCTGGAGTCAGGGTTGTAACCACACACGTTCCTTAATGTCTCTCATCACCCCCTCCTTTCATGGACCATTGCCATTGCAGTACTCACTGACTTCCTGTTTCCTGTGGATGAACGGAACCCTTTGTCGTGGCATGTAAAGCCCCTGCCCAGCGACACAATCTCAGCTCCTCTCTGTCATGTGGGGCTACTTGCAGTTCTCCAAACAGTCTGTGCTTTCTCAAACGCTGAGCCTTTGCTCAGTCGGTCTCCTCTGCCCGCATCCACTTCTCCCCCATCCCTGCCTGGAGAACCCCCATTCAGTCTCCATGGCACAGCCCAAGCGTCTGCTCCTGTGGGAAGCCTTGTCCTTCCTGCCCACTTCCCCAGCTTACTTCGTGTCTCTCCCATGTGTCCCTGTCCTCCTGTGCTTCCCTGATACAGCGTTCATCTCACCACGTGGAAAAGTAGACTCCACTCCTGGGGCAGGGGCAGGGGCAGGGGTGGCCTCTGATAGTGGTGGCACTTGGTGACGGTCCCTGAAAGGCAGGTTGACCAAAGGAAAGCTATCCTCTAGAGTCTCCCTTCGCTGTCATTAACATGCAGTTGTTGAAGCCTATTGTGAAAACTGGGCACCCAGTCTGTCCTTGCCTTCCCTGTGCAAGCAGCTCAGCTCGCTTCTCAGCGTCCACTGCAGTAAGGCAAGGCCACCAGAGTTCCAGCCAATGGAAAGTGAGTGAGAGTGACATGTGCCACTTCCAGGCCTGGGCCATCAAGACTCACACCAGCTCCTCCCTGTATGTTTCCTTCTGCCAGCTGCGTGCGATGACAAGGCCTGAGGGGCTGGTGGAGCCATAAGATGGAAGGGGCCTGGGTCCCTAAATGACCCCATGGAGGAGAGCCGCTTCTCTAGCCTGAACACCACCCAGGACTGTTATCTGTAAGAAACAATCTTCCGTGGCTTTTAGATATATTTGGTACACAGTGTAGCCTTCCCTGACTGATATTCCTGTAGTGCAAACCTGAGTGCAGGTGACAGTAATAAAGGCACGTTCAGGCCTAGGTGATGGATTGGATAGGGGAGGAGTGAGGAGAGGGGTGTCAAGGCTGACCCAGTCAGGTTCCTGGCCTGCACAGGTAGGGTGGTAGAGGCATTCTCTGTGGCCAAGAACACCGGCAGAGGCTCTGGGCTCAGGGGAATGTAATGTGTTCTCTTTTAGACATGCTGAGATTGAGGTGCCTTGGGGACAGTTCAGGAGAGATGTTGAGGGATAGTGACTCGTGTGGGTTTAGAGTTCAAAAAACAGGTCTGTCCTGAGGGTCGTGTTGATGGCAGGCAAAGCCCAAGCTGTTAGTAAATGAGTGAATATATGAACTGTCGTGTAATCAGAAACTGAGGCTCAAAGGGAGACTCTCCCAGGCCCACCCTGACTTAGTGGCAGTGATAAACCACACACACAGCCCCTCCAGGGCTGCTCTGATGAGGAGGTGCTGCTGCCTTTCAGCAGGGAGATGGGCCTTTCCTAGTTTCGTAGGCTCGTCCCCGACCTGGTCAGCAGCAGTGCATCCTGAATCTGTCCCTATCCCAATGCCCCGTGCCCGGAATGCCGTATAAAAGTGAGAATCCAGCCACAGGGACCTGGGAATCTGAAGTTTTAAAAACTACGCAGGAGATTGTGATGTGAAGCCAGGCTGGGCCCCTCTGTATGCCGTGTCCACTGAATGCAGCCCTGCGAGCTCCGAGGGGATTGGGAGGTTTAGGTCTGTATGTGAACCACATATTCCATTAAGGTCTGATTCCAGAAGGGTGTCCTAGGCAATTCTGATTGGCCTCTGCTGGGCAGAGGCTGCCTCTGAGACTCAAACTAGGCATGGGTGGCTGTCGCAAGAATGTGACCTTAGTGGGTGTGGGCGGGGCGTTGGCTAGTAGAGCTTCTCCAGATCTTCCACTTCTGTTTTGAGGATTCAATTTGAGACACGATGGGGAGCTCATCAGGTGAAGGAGTCTTCCCTGAGATCTTCTATTGTTACTGTTGTTAGCAGTCCTAGCAGCTGGCATTTATATCTACTACCCGCCCGGCACTGTGCTAAACTCTTGGCAGACAGTCTCTGATCCCTGCAGGAGTGCTGAGAGGCAGGTGTTGTCATCCCTGTTTTCAAGATGAAGAAGCTGAGTTTCATGGAGGCCTAGTTAGGGACTGGCATCCCTAATGCTTTCAGTTGATGATGATGAGTTTAGAGGGCCCAGGAACAAGACATTAGGACCTCGTGGGGGCTGGAGTGAGCTGGGCAGCACCTGCCCCACCTGCTGCAGGGGACTGCTGGGGGGCAGTGTGCCTCAGCTCCCACTGAGTGTGGACATGTGGGACTGTGGCCCAGTGTGACTTCATCTAAAAAATTTTCAAAGGTACCTGGAAATGTAATGTTTTGTAGAAATATCATGCTTTGTAAATGTTGGCAAATAATTTTTTACGATGTTCAAGGCACTGTATAGGCAAGCAAGCACATCTGAAAGTCAGATTCAGCCCACTAGGAACCAGTTTGTCACCTTGGTTAAGAGATCTTTTATTCAGTCTGCAGGTATTGGAGTGCCCACTGGAGGTGTCAGGGCAAAGGAGACAGACCTGGTGCAGGATCTCATTGAGCTCTTGGTCAGTGTCAATATTGTGTGATCTGTGCTCTGAGAGGGTCCCTTCCTTGGGGCCTGACAGAACACTTTCTGGAGGAAGCTGAAGTCTGATGGGTGTTGGATTAGTCAGCTAGGGCTGCCATAACAAAGCACCACCAGCTGCAGGGTGTAACAACAATAAAAATGTATTGTCTCTGTTTACTTGATAACAGGGGTAAGGATAAAAACTGTGAGACAGTAAGTGAATAAATAAACTCAGCAGTACTAGTTTGTTTTTTAGAAGTTACATTTGGTCATACCCAAAAAATTGCAGTATAAGAATTTGAGGTTATATATCAAACCCAGGTAACAGGAACTTGTACTAGCAAGACACCTAAATAAAGAATTGTCTGACAAAGCAGAGATTAAAAAAAAAAGAAATTTATTATTTTACAGTTCTGGAGGCTAGAAGACCAAAATCAAGGTGTTGGCAGAGCCACACTCCCTCTGAAGGCTCTAGGGGGGAATCTGCTCCATGCCTCTCTCCTAGCTTCTGGTGTTGCTGGTAATCCTTGGTATTCCTTTGTGCTATGGACTGAATGTTTGTGTCCCTCCAAATTCATATATGTTGAAACCCTAATCTGCAGTGTGATGGTAGTTGGAAGTGGGGCCTTTGGGAGGCAGTTAGGTTTAGATGAGGTCATGATGAGGTTTAGATGAGGTCATCATTTAGATGAGGCAGTTAGGTTTAGATGAGTGGGGCCCTCATGATGTAATTAGTGCCCTTTTAAGAAGAGACATGAGAGAGCTTGCTTCTCTCTCTGCTCTCTGCCATGTGAAGATACAATAAGAAGATAGCCATCTGCAAACTAGGCAGTGGGTCCTCATCAGACATCTTGATCTTGGACTTCCCAGCCTCTAGAACTGTGAGAAATAAGTTTGTTTTTTAAGGCACCTGGACCATAGTATTTTGTTATAGCAGCCTGAACTGACCAAGGCACTTGGTTTGTAGACTTGTCACTCCAGTCTCTGCCTCTGTTGTCACATGCTGTTTTCCTTGTGTCTGTCTTTGTGCCTTCTTTTTTTATAAGGCACCAGTCATATTGGATTAAGGGTCCACCTACTTCAGTCTGATCTCATCTTAACTTGATTACATCTGCAAAGATCCTCGTCCCAAATAAGGTCACATGCACGGGTACCACGGGTTGGGAATTGAACAGATCTTTTAGGGGATACAATTCAACCCAAAACAGATATGTAGAGTAGGCAGGTAAGATTTGGGGAAGAATATTCCAGGTAGAGGGAACAGCAGGTGGAAAGACAGAAGGGTGCAGGTGAGTTCCAGGAAATAAAAGAAATCAGCACAGCAAGAGTGGAGAGCTGGGCCTGAGATGTGACTGGGGTGGCTTGAGCCATGTGGAACAGTCAGGCTTGGCTAGGCTGCAATTAGAGATAAACCCCCAAATCTCAGTGGCTTGACCCAGTACAGGTTCATTTCTTGCTCACATCAAGTCTGATGTGGGCTGAACAGCTCTTCTTTATAATGTAGCTCTGCCATGCAGAACACATGGTCTCCAGGGGAAGAGAGGTCTGGGGGAAGCGCCCAGTCTCAACCGCTCAGGCCTGGAAGTGACTCTTCCATTCAAGATGAAGAGAGGTTGAAGGGAGGGGGGCATGGATTTCTGTGAGCCCCATCTGTCCCTCTCACCTGTATTCAGGGTTAAGACTTCATCCTCAGAGTATTGGGAAGCCAGCCACGGTTTTCACGCAGAGTGTGACAAAATCCGACTTGTGTTTTAGAAAGTTTCCTCTAGCTGGAGCCCGTGGAGCTGTGGTGTGGGAAGTGGCCCCCTATGGGAGTCAGCTACAACAGTCACAACATATTTGCAGTTAACTCCTGCAATTTCCCCCTTGCAGGCTCAGCCAAAGTAAGAAAAAAAAGAAAAAGTTATGTAATTTAAAAAACTTTCAAAATGCATTTTGTGTCTATCCTCTGTATTCTAGATTGGTGATTGTACACATTCTTACACATATATTGTCTGACAGCCTGAATCCCCAAAGCCATGGGACTTTACTTTAAGGGCCTCTTAAGGGACTTTGGGGGGTAACTGGGCTCCTTGCTGATTTGAGAACCTCATTGTCATAGAAGATGCCCTCAACTCATGTCTGCAACTAGGACCAAATAACAAGAGTCCCTTGTGTCAAAGGAAATTCCTGCTGCTTCCAAACAGCGTGGTGCCCTGCCTCTGTCAGAAGCACCCTTGCATGCAGTATAAAAGCATTCTGTGCTGACTGACCCCCATTTGTCTGTAGTTCTTTACAGTTCATAAAGTATGTTCTAGGCCAGTGCTTTATTTGAGGCTCAAAATCATTTAATCTCATATGAGATCTAATTTAGACCACGGAACTCAGAAGCTCAGAGCCCCCTTGTCCTAGTCAGGAGTAGTCAGGAGCCCTGGAGACAATGTGGAGTTGGAAGTGCTGGCTTTGTGGCCACGATTTCAGCTGTGTGATTTCAGTGTTTTTGTGTATAAACTATGGATAATTGCATACGAAGGTATTTTGAAGCTCCAAGAAAGCAATGTTGGTGAAAGTATTTTGCAAATTGTGAAGCACCATCCAAATGTTGTTATCCTCAGACTTGACATGTCATTGAAAGCATTTCCCAAATTGTGCTAAAGGAATCCATGTGGACAAGAGCAGGAGATTAAGTGAATGTATGCCCTCATTAGTTATGTCCTGTGGCTACACCTGACCTTGATTGCCTGAATTTTCTTCATGGCTTGGGCAGCTGTGCTCATCATTGCCTGTGACCAAAACCCTGGTCCTTATTTCTGTGGGTGGGCAAGGGCTGGGGTGGATGGAGGTGGGGTGGAGAGTTTGTCAGGAACTTCCCTGCAAGCCTTACCACCAGATTTCAGTGACATGACCAAGGTTTTATGGAGATACGTGAATTCCAGTTTATGGAATCTAGCCTGAACGTGAAATGGTCAGGTGAGCCTTGGGATGAACCAGAGGCATTTGCTCATCTTGGGGTGGGTGCCCCAGCTCTAGGGGGTTGATACCTTGGGGGAAATGCAGCGTTGTGTGGCTAAATCTTCAGATTTTTAAAAAATTATTTTTTCCAAATGTGAAATTGTGACATTTTACATTCTCATGGCAACTCCACTGGCTGGCTGACTTAGGGAGTGAGCCTTGGGCCAGGGCTCTGGGCTTGTTTTCTCCTTTATAAATTGGTTATGGTACCACCTTCCATAGGATTTTTAGGAGACCAGATGAGAAAATAGAATGCCCAGCCTATCACACCGGGCCTGGCAGCAGGATTCCAGCGGGAGACGTCAGCTACTTATGTTCTGCTGTTGTTTGGTAATCCCCAGGCTTCAGAGGTTTTAATCCTGGTTCATTTGGGGCTCGTCACGCATATGATTAAAAGGAATCATGGGATTACGCAGGCCTTTCAAGCTTGGTGGTCAAGTAGATAAATATTAAGGGGTTTTGTATATTAGAAAAAGAGAACTACTCTTCCCTTCCCCCAAAACTTCATGATTTCAAGGAAGTGGTACATTTCTCTTAAAAATAGATTTTAGCAAAAATAAATGAATTAAATGAAAGAGTTTAAGTAATCAAAAGTAAAAATTTGATGCCAGTCGTCAACGTGGTGCCAGGCGACCTAAGATTGGGGAACACCGTGGTCCCACCGTTTCTCCCGCCACATCCCGGCGGAGCACCACTGGCAACAGTCACTCGACGAACTCCGCCCCCTCCTCGCTTCTCGCCTCCGGGGGAGGCGGCAGAAGGGGCGGGAGCGCGTGGCTTTGACGGCACCAAGGTCAAGGGGGAGGGCGGGATGCGTCCCAATTTCTCCGAGCCAAGCCGAGGGCCTTGGCGGGCGCTACGCGCCCAATCTCGGAAGGCCGGGTTCTGCACTTCCAGTTGGGGCGACTTCGGTTTCCGAGGCTTCCTCGAGTCCAGTTTCCTCTTTTGGGAAACGGAGGGGCCAAGCCTGCCAATGCTGGATTAGGGCGTACCGGGGCGAGGGACTACGGCCTCAGAGGGCGAAGGGTCAGTATTGCGCCTCTCC
Source organism: Balaenoptera ricei (assembly GCF_028023285.1). NCBI lineage: Eukaryota > Metazoa > Chordata > Mammalia > Artiodactyla > Balaenopteridae > Balaenoptera > Balaenoptera ricei. Next base: position 163,524,841 of record NC_082641.1, read on the forward strand.
GTCCCTGGGCTCGGGCCACCGGCCGCCAGGGACACTACCGTCGGACCACCGGACCCTGCGACCCTCCGCAAGGCCCCGGCTCGCGCGAATTCTAAGACAAGGACAAAGCCCGCCTGGATCTACCGTGCGCGCGCCGCCGCGGCCAATGGGAAGCCGGCGCGGGGTTGAGTGACGGGCTGGCGAAGCCAATGAGCATGCGCTTTGTTGCGAGGTGGCCTCGGCTCCGGCATTATAAAGAGCGCCACGAGTCGGCATTGTCAGGCGGCAGTACCGCGCGGGCCCGGGAGCGCTTCTGTGTTGGTGGCTTTCGTGCGGCGGCGGCAGCGGCAGCGGCAGCGCAGGCCGAGGGAGGAGGGCGCGAGGTCGCGGCGGCTCCGTCGATAGACGGGGGAGAGGCCCGGCAGCGCAAGCGTGAGCGCGGCCGAGCCCGCGGTGCCTTCCCGGCGGGTGGGGACGAGCGGGCCCCGCGGCGTCATCGGCGGCGAGGTGAGCGGCCGGGCCCGCGGGTGGCGGGCGGGAGCCCGGGCGGGAGCGGCGCCGGCCTGATGCGTCGCGGCCGCTCGTTGTAGGAGCCGCGCGCCACGGCCTAGCATGTCGGAAGCGGGTGAGGAGCAGCCCATGGAGACGACGGGCGCCACCGAGAACGGACACGAGGCCGCCCCCGAAGGCGAGTCGCCGGCCGGGACTGGTGCTGGCACCGGGGTCGCGTCTGGCACCGGAGGCGGGAGCGTGGCGCCCCAGGCCGGCAACCAGAACGGCGCCGAGGGTGACCAGATAAACGCCAGCAAGAACGAGGAGGACGCGGGGTAGGTGCGGCCGCGGGCCGACGGGGGGCGCCGCCTTTGTTCCGGGGCCGCCTTTTGTTGGCGCCACGCGGCGGGGGGAGGGGCGGGCGGCCGGGGCCTGCTCGCGGCCCGCAGACCGGCAACTCCGCGCCGCCGGCTTTCCGTGCGCGCCGGAGTTTGCAGGAGTTTGTTGGGTCGACTTTGGCGCCGCCCTGGGGCCGCTGGCTGGCGGCCCGGAAGGGGAGTGCGCTCGGACCCGGGGCCCAGCAGGTCGCGGACTGCCTGGGCTGCGTGGGCGGAGTTGGCGCGCGCCAGGGCCTTCCTCCTCCGCCTCCTTTCCAGGGCGGAGTCACGGTCTGAACTCCGACTCGGTCCCGGAAGCCTTGAGTTCCTTGAGAGCGAGTGCTCGGAGGTGGCAGGGACCGTAGCGTTTTGATACACGGTTGTTAGACAAATTAGATTCCTTCCAGTTGAGAGTGCTCAGGGCCTAACTGTCCGGCTAGGTTGTGCTTCCTTTCCCCCATCTCCTTGGGGGTACGGATCACCTGAGGCTTTGTTAGGGTCAAGACTGGGTTTGGAAGGTTAGCGGAGATTTGTTAACATCTTCCAGAGGTAGAACCCTTATGGGCCCTAAGGGTAAATCTTTGTTCCGAATGGTGGCTTTATTTACAATCTTTTCAGTGAAAGCTTTGCTAGGGCCAGTCCTTCCGAAATGACAGCTTTCTAAGGCTTGTTTCCCTGTTCTCACCCCACCTTTTCAGAAAAATGTTCGTTGGTGGCCTGAGCTGGGATACCAGCAAAAAGGACCTAAAGGATTATTTTACCAAATTTGGAGAGGTCGTTGACTGTACAATTAAAATGGATCCCAACACTGGCCGGTCAAGAGGGTTTGGGTTTATCCTCTTCAAAGATGCAGCCAGCGTGGAGAAGGTAAGCTGGGTACTTTATAATCAGAAGTCTGTGTATTCTGTGAGGATACTATTCTTTAGACCATGATTGGCTTATGTGTTTTGCACGTGGTTGGGTGCTTTGGGAAAAGCAGAGAGGTTGGGAACTTATGCTCTCCTATTTGAAGGGATTAAAAGTAGAGATTAAATGGAGGAGTGAGTGGGCTGGAGTGGTCCAGGAAGATTATAGTTGACTGTATATTATCTTGTGCGTATTCTGGACCCTGCTGAAGCAGACATTTCATTGAGAGGACTAGAAGAGAGTCCATGGTTGCTGGGAGATAAGCATTATTTTACTCTCATTTTGTAGAAAACAAACCTAAGGCTCAGAAGGTTAAGTAGAAGAGATCACATAGCTAGTAAGGGGTGGAGTGTGAGGATTCCAGCCCTCACAGCCTAGCTCTAGCCTGTGCTTTTAATTATTGCTTTACTTCTGGAGGAGATAGGCCTTAAATTGGGGCTGCCTGGGCAGGAAGAGGGGTGCACGGCATGGGCAAGGACTGGTGGGGGGTTGAGGATAGATTTATATAGGTGTTTAGGTAAACCAAGTGAAGTTTGGAGATAGGGTTGGGAAGTCAGATTGGGGGTAGAGTTTGAAGGGGGTGAAGCACATTTTGTGTGCCTGTGTTGGAGTCTTGTGGCTCAAAGAGAAGGTCCTTGTTCAGGGTCATGCTGCTGAGTTAGAACCCAGCTCCCTTCTGTTGGAACAGGTTCTAGACCAGAAGGAGCACAGGCTGGATGGCCGTGTCATTGACCCCAAAAAAGCCATGGCCATGAAGAAAGACCCAGTAAAGAAAATTTTTGTGGGGGGTCTGAATCCTGAAGCCACTGAGGAGAAGATCAGGGAGTACTTCGGCGAGTTTGGGGAGGTGAGTGTGTGGCTCCCGGAGTGGTCTGCCAGCTGCACCGAGGTTGCCTTCTTCCTGGTCCTTGGCACCTTGGCTGGCTGGATCTCTTTTTCACTCTGGTGTTCGTGGACTTTTTCTCTTGTGAGTTCCTTATAGGCTCTGCGATAGGGTCCTGAGCTTTGCTTATGTTTGCAGATTGAAGCCATTGAGCTTCCAATGGATCCAAAGTCGAACAAAAGACGAGGCTTTGTTTTCATCACCTTTAAAGAAGAGGAACCTGTGAAGAAAGTTCTGGAGAAAAAGTTCCACACCATCAGTGGAAGTAAGGTAAGGTGTCCCCAGCTGTGTGTGCTTGGCATTCTGCTGTTGGAGAGCTGGCCTTTGCAGGCGTGGATTAGGCATTGGGTTACCTCCAAGAGTTCTCCAGGGTAGACCTTACTGTTTTCTGCACTGTCTGCTGTCCTGATAGGGGAGGGGCAGGTTGTCCTGTCCTTCACGGAGCTCCTAGGCTGGTAGGACAGGATATGAGGGAGGCAGGAGAATGCTGGAGGCTTATACGGGGTAGGGAGTGTGCTGAGTAGCCTCTTCAGTTCCTGACTTAAAGGTAGAGGTCATGGTATTCGGGATCTAGAGTGCAAAGTGTGTAAGTCCTACAGTTAAGGTCTCAGAAGATTCTAAAATTGCCATTTACTGATTTCTGTGGCGAAGTCTTACCTGCTTTGGACATTGCTGCAGAGCTTTTCTCTTATCTTTATCTCCTGCCACAACCAAATCTGTTTTAGCTCCATTCCCTTTGGTTAATGGTTAAATTAAGCCCCACCCCAAAGATCCTTTCCAAAGAGCTCCCAGGGTCCTGGCCAGCTTAAATCTAGAGCCAGTTTTGACTTCAAATAAGCAAGAGTCCTGTGCAGTGAGGGGCAACTCTTCCCTCTGAACTCTGGACAGGAGAGAGGGTAGGTAGTTCATGCTTCAAGTGTTCTCCAGTGGCCGAGGCAGTTGGGAGCTGAGGGTGTGGCCCACTGGCAAGGTGTGGCAGGCTCTGCCTGAGCAGGAGTGGCAGCCAGATAAGGTGGGACACAGGGTGGGGCTCCTGGAAGCCTCAATCCTGGCTGAGAATTTGGAAAGATTGGATGTGGGATTGGGCCCCTAAATTTTATGTAAAATGAGATGGGACCATAGGGGCTGTTGGGTGAGACCTCATCCATTAATGGTTACCCGAGTGGACAGTGACATGGAAAGAGGCCTTTTTCTCTGCCATGATGTAAAATGGGCATGAAGAGCCTATTAGGGCACCATTAGTCAAACTGCTAGTGGTTGGTCTTGAAATAAGTGTATTTTAGCTGGTTGTATTCAGCATTTTTAACTTTGTAGGATAGAAAACATGAGATTGCCTCACTTGGTAATTTGTCAATTTTTTGAGTATGCTTGTATGGGGACATCTTGTGTAAAATGGTTTTTTAATTGGTCTTAATGGAGAGGGTTATGTGTCAGTGGGTTTTCTTTTAAAAATATACTTAAAGCAGGAGCACTTGAAGGTCCATGACCCTACTCCCACCCACAGTAGGCCGAGTTTTGAGCAAAAAGGAAATTGACTCTTTGGGCCCTAAGAGGACACAGATATCTGGCCCATCCCAACAGCACACCAGTGGTTGGAGGAGAAAGGGGGAGCAGTATGGCCTTAGGGAAGGCTGCCCTGAGCCTCAGTGGCTTTCTTTATAAGATGGAGGTCAGGGTTGCCACCTCAATAGTGTATTTGAGTGGAATGCTTTATTTATTCTGGGGGGAAAAAAGAACCTTTTTTCTCTAAGATCCCTTACCTGGGAAGCCTTCTCTGACTCCCTTGCCCAAGGTGGCACCAGACTGACACCTGGTGTGGTGTCTTGCTACACTGGACTGGCATTGATCCAGCTGTCCCTCTTCTCCCACTTGTTAGAGCACCCAAGGGTGACCCATCAGTAGACCTACGGGTGTAGGTCTACTGATACGTTCATGGTTTCAAGCACTCTGGGGAAAGCCTTGAGCCAAAAAGCCCATTGTGTGAGTTTTTGGGCTGTCTAGGTTTTAGTTGTGGTTCTGAGAGCTAGTCCAAATGTGGTTTCCCACCCCAGCATGTGCTCTTGAGCAGATAGAGAAGATCTGCCTCCTGAACGTTTGTCAGCGAAGGCCTTTGTGCACACTCCCTGCCCAGGGCATGACCCACTGTTCTCTTGGCTTTCAGTGTGAAATCAAGGTGGCTCAGCCCAAAGAGGTTTATCAACAGCAGCAGTATGGCTCTGGGGGCCGTGGGAATCGCAACCGAGGGAACCGTGGCAGCGGTGGTGGTGGCGGAAGTGGAGGAGGTGAGTGGAACCCAGATGAAGATGGGTCCTGTTTCCCTGCCTGCATGGAGCTTCTCTGCCTGTTTTGGGGGCTCTCTTGGCCCCTGGTGCTTGGTGCAGCAGGGTGGGCAGGATCAGGAATGGTGTTCCTGGGTTGAGGCTCTGCTGCTGCTGCTTGGCGTGGAAGAGCCCATCTTTCTCATGTGGTCTGGGGCCCCAGGGCAGAGGGGGCATCTGCATCAAGACGGGTGTGCTTGGCTCTGTGGCTGTCCTGAGTCTTGGTACACCCGTGGGTGGGCGGGCTGAAGGGTAGGGCAAGGCTGTGCCAGGCGCTTAACCTCCTTCCATCCCAGGCCCCTCTGACTCCAAAGCCTGAACTCCATCCTTTTTAAGGCCAAGCTGCCAGGGAGGGTGGGGGTGATCAGAGGGTGATTTGAATGAGAGTGAGCTGCCTCGGTTGCCCCAGTGAAGTTAGTTTTCCATCCTGGCCTGGCCTTCTTATCCCTAGCTTGGGTCTCACGTACAGGGCTGGGCCCAGGGCCCTCCCTCTACACCAGGACAGCAGCCCCTTGGCTTTTGTGAGTTGCCATAGTAACCTTGCCACCCAAAGGGCAGGATTTCCTCCATCCTAGCTCCTGCGTGTGCTAAATGGTCCATGGGCCCCTGTGCCCTGCTCCCCCCCACAGGTCAGAGTCAGAGTTGGAATCAGGGCTACGGCAGCTACTGGAACCAGGGCTACGGCTACCAGCAGGGCTACGGGCCCGGCTATGGCGGCTACGACTACTCACCTTATGGTTATTACGGCTACGGCCCCGGCTACGACTACAGTAAGTAGGAGAGAGGGAGGCCCCCATCCACTCACCCACCCTGGGAGGCAGGACAGACAGTGCAGGGGCCACTGGCAGCAGGGGCTTTGGAGTCGGACAGGCTGGGCTTTGTGGCCTGGCTTGCTCACTGGAGCTACCCGATTTTGAGCTTTTGGGGCTCAGGAAGGTGGGGAAGATGTCCTATCAGAGTTGTTGGCTCTGGTGAGGATGCATATCAAGCGCCTGGCACAGGGGTAAATGCTCAGTAAGTTGTAGCTGCTCTCATTGTTGTTCTTGTCCCTAGGTCAGGGTAGTACAAATTACGGGAAGAGCCAGCGACGTGGTGGCCATCAGAATAACTACAAGCCATACTGAGGCTTTGGCAGGAGTGTCCGACTGACCGCACACGCTTTGTTTGGAGATCGAGTGAACACAATTATGTACCAAATTTAACTTGGCAAACTTTCTATGGGCTGTCCCATGTGCGTCTTATTTAAAATTTCCCCCCTGGAAATCACTCTCCTGTTTAATATATCCAGAGCTCTAGTTGTTTTAGGCAGCGTGTGGTGTCTCAAGAGGCCAGAGCGGCATTATGGGCTCATTTTTATTACCAGGTTACCCAGAGCCAGATTGGAGGGTCTGCTTCCTGCGGCCGCTCTGCAGCCTGGACCTGTGGACCCTGGTTGTAAAGAGTAAATTGTATCTTAGGAAAACAGTGTCACCTTTTTTCACCTTTAATTTTATATTATTTGTGTCATACATTTCCTATAATGGAAGTGTTAATTTTACTGTACTTTTTGGTACCTTTCGGGAATCTAATGTATTGTAAGGTATTTTACACGTGTCCTGATTTTGCCACGACCTGGATATTGAAGCTATCCAAGCTTTTGAAATAAAAATTTAAAAACCCCCAAGCCTGGGTGAGTGTGGGATACACTGTGAAGGGGGGGGCAGGTGCCCAGAGCTCCAGTATCCTCCAAGACCACCTAACTGCATCCTGTCAGGCATAAGCACACACTCTCCACATCTTTGGTTAGTTTCTTTTAATGACTTGGCCCTGCCTAGGACTTGTGCCCCTTTAAAGAAAGTGGAGTGGCTCAGATATTGGGCAGCTATTCAAGGGGATGAAGTACAATGAGGGTTACCACCCTCAGTGGGGACACTGCCCCAGGGCAGTTCGAATCTGGAGCACCTTGGAACACCTGTCTTGACTTGCCATTGGAAGTGGGATTCTCTCTCCCAGCAAAGACAGTGTGAACCTAAAGACAAGAGCAGACACACAAAGGGCCAGCTGGATCTGGGCAAGATGGTGCCCCTCCTGGTTTTAACAGCCCCCTGTGGCAGGGCCTATTTGTTGGCCTGATTGGAGCACCCCAAGTCTAGTGGCTGAGGCCTAGGATAGCTAGTTGTAAGACACAGCACTTGGCTGGGGGCTGCAGGTGGATAAAGCCTGGCAGAAGCTCTCCCATAGAGGAACCGGCTGGAGAAGGGAGGAAATAGCTATACTCTTTTCTCAGCCATCAAATGCAAACTTAAGTACTTTGGAGATTTTTCAGGGGTGGGGGATGGGGAAAGCCCAAGGTAGCCAGAGCCTCCCAGTATTAAAACTAACCTGTGGGAAGGGGACATCACTTGGAACAAGAATGTTGAAGGAGCTACTAATGGACGATAAGGAACCCAGTTCTGGTTCTCTAGGAACAAGAAGTAAGGCCACTTACCTAGAGGACACCCCTCAGCAGAGCTGCCTCAGGGCTGGAGCCTCAGTGTCTCACAACTTCTCACTTTCTCTTCCATGTCTGAAAAAGATGGTCAGCATTTCTCCTCTGCTAAAGACTTCTGCCTTCAGTGTCCAGGCTTCTTGGATGGCAGTGTGGAGATTGGGCCCACTGGCCTGTCCAAGCCCACATCCCACCCTTTACCCATGTGTACAGGCCACCACAGGGTTAGCAACAACTTCCCAAGAGGACAAAACCAGCCCTCAGATTTCCTGAGGCTTCCAGGCTCAACTGAAGTCCCCTCTATACAGTAACTCCAAGCCAGTTCTGTGCCCAGTCAGCTTTTCCTCCGCAGGCTTCCTGAAAAGACATTCCCTTCCCCCGGCAGGTTCCGTACCACCTCCAGTTGTGTCTAGTAGGGACTGGCCTCAGCTCTAGAGACCTGGGGACAGCAGTGAAATGGCCTGGGGGTGGGGTGGGGGTGGTTGTAGCTGGGCTGCTCTGATACCTACCAGGAAGATAGCATTTTGCCTATTTTGGGGTCCCCCACTGAGCTCTGTACATGCAACATGGCCTCAGTGCATAGATGTGTCCAATTTGGTAATTATAGATTTCCTTGTAAGTGGATTTAGGGGAGAGCTTGACTTTCCTAAATGATGAGGAATGTGCAGAGGGATTTCATGTTGTGTTGAATCAGTCCAGGGTGCAAATCTCATTTCAGCCACTTAGCAGCTGAAAAAAGAAAAGCTCCTGCTACCTACATCTCAGGGAGGCTTTAAGGACACAATGGAATCTCCCACCAGTTCTGATAGTTGGGCTTAAAAGCCCAGCCCTGCTTCCCTTGTCCTGCATGCCACACTGGTGCCTGCCCAGGCAGGATGGGTGGTGGCTCAGTTCCCACCTATCCAGGGCTCAGATTTTTGGGGGGAACAGGCAGAAATAGGGGAGGCCTCCACTTCTTCAGCTCCCTACTCCCTGCACTGTTCAGAGGACACCTGGCTCAGCTGTTGCACCCCTGTCCCTGGGCATGCTGGGAGGTCCTAGCTCCAGGCTGGGTTCTAGAGACAGTTATCAGCTGCCCCTTGGGTCTCCAGGCTCACCTGTCAGGATGGCATCCAGCTTTGCTACCACGTGTTGTGCGTTGTCCAAGCTGAAACACATCGGGGGCTTGAACTTCAGGACATTCCTCCCGGGGCCATCGGTGCTCAACAAAATGTAGTTTTCTTTCAGCCTGCAAGGATAGGACAAGGACACAGCAGGGCCTGCTGCCCACCAGCCAAGGGCACTTCACATGGGCCTTTCAGACCTTCCTCAGCCTGGCTTTGGCCTCGTGGGCGGGACTCCAGCCACACTGCCCTCAGAACCTTCCATAGGCCAGTTCCCACTAGGATACAGCCCTGGCCACCCCCTGCCAAACTCCTGCCCAACATTATGGCCCAGCATCAGAGGCCCCTGTCTGGGGTGCCCTGCATCTGGCCCTGAGCCTGTTGCCCCGCCCGCCCGCCCCTCCCCCGCAGGGGTCTTGCTTCCTCCATCCCTGGAGCCCCAGTTGAAGCCAAGCTGAGATTGGCCACGGGGCTACAATGTGGACAGCAAGAGTGCCTGCATTTTTCATTTTAACATATGGTTTATGTGACGTCATATGGTTTACTTTTTATATGGAAAGTGTCCAACATTCACAGAGTAGTACAGTGACCCCATGGAGCCCTCACCTAGCTTCTAACTTCCCCGCCAACCCTTTCTCTACTCTGCCCACAGGTTATGTTGTAACCCCAGACAGGACTATCCAGTTTTAATTTCCAGTTCTTTTTGGAAGTTATTTAACATTATCATTGGTATCTAATAATTGTTTTTAATATTCCACATTTACACTTTTAACCTAGGAAGGTATTTTGGCCTCTGAGAGAAGGGGTCTGATGTGACTGTATTTACACTCTCTGACCCCCCCCCCCCCCCCAGTTCTTTTTTATTTATTCCTCTTATGTAAGTCTTGTCAGGAGCAGGGTGTCCTCAGCCTGCCCCTGGCTCCTTTCTCGCATCCTAGTCTTCCTGGCACTGACAACATCTGTGCTAGAAAGATCAGGTTCTGGACTTTAAATACAGCTCTGCCTTTAGCAAGGTGACTGCCACTGAAACACTGTTCCACCTGGTTCCTGTTTCTTCACTGAACTGGAGAAACCACAGGGGTGGTTGTAAGGTGGAGGAGGTCAGGCTTGGCTGAGGATCTGACTCCCTCCTTCCCACAGACCATCCTGAATTTCTGAGTCTTGAGGCTCCCTGGGGGAAGGGGTGGGTGAGCTGGTGGATGTGCCCAACCAGCAGAGAGAAGGCAGGGGCTGGGCAGCCACGTAGGAGGGGTCAGCTTCAAAAACCGTGTGGAGAACGATTTTTACATCAATACTGTTTATGTGAATTCGAAACAGAATGATGCACATTTCACAACTTGAATAAGGACACTCATCAAACACTAGATGGGTTTTCCAAGGTGGGGGAAGGGGGTAGGAGTGAGGAATGGAAATAAAAAGGAAGTAACTAAAGAAGGGAAAGGGTCCTGGGGCTTGGGTCATGCCTGGGGTTCAAGTGAACATGCGAACCAGAACTGGGAGCGAGGGCTTCTGAGTCCTGAGCTGCTGAGTCATCCAGACACTCCCCACCCGGACAAGGAACAGGAGTCCTATTTGAAAACCCTCTAGGAATGGGGAGTCTGGTTCTGCCACAATCCCAGGTGTGGCTCTGGAGAAGCTGCTTCCCTCGGGCAGCCTGGGGCTGTGAAATGCAGCGTTGGGGCTGCCGGGGTCTGAGAGCTCCTGCAGCTTTGGCTTTCTTGGCAGAAGTGTCTGCTCAGACTGGGAATGGCCCGCACCCATCTGAAGCCTTTGCTGCCAGGCACTGGGTACAGAGCTGATAGGGCCGCTTTCTCTGTCCGCAGAGCCCAGTCAAAGGGGTGCACAGATTGGCAGCCCTCTAACCCAGAGGCTAAAAGCCGCCTCCTTCAGTCAACCCTGTGTGGGCCCAGCGTGCCCGGGAGAGGCAAGAGGGGAGCTCTTTCCCAGTCAGGGCCGTAGAAACAAGTTGTTCCAAGAGAAAATACCTGGACACCACATAGTCAGCCTCTTCAGTTGCTGGCATCCTTGTGGCCTCATCTTTGATCAGATCCACACCAATGAAGAGCCCAACGCCCCTGGAGCAGAAGGTGACATCTCAGGAGGCCAGGCCTGAGGGACCATGGCCCTTGCTCTCACCCTCTGCCTGGGCCTCGGCCAAGCCCCTGTCAGAAAGCCCACCAGGGCTTGCACCTCTGCCTCCTGGGGAGGCTGAGAGCTGTAGGAACCCTTGGAGGGTGGTAAAACAGTTCCAGGAAGTAACTGTGATGGTGAGGGGCCCTCAATGTGGATAGAGGAAAGTTTGATCCTGGCTTCACCCCCCTCTTCCCTCCAGAGATGCCATCTTGGGCAACAGCACCTGTAGGTGCTTCAGTTCCTCCTCTGTGGAGTGGAGATAAAAGTTCCCACCATCTCAGGTGGTGATGAGGTGAGTGAAGGAACCACACCAGGCCCCTGGCAGGTGGTGACTGCTACCCTGAGCCTCACCTGATGTCCCCAAGGATGGGATGTTTGGCTTTCTGCTGTCCAAGGAGCTCCATTAGGAAGCTGCCCACAGAGGCAGCATGAGCCTGCAGCTGCTCCTTCTCCAAGACATCCAGGACGGCCAGCCCTACAGCACAGGACACTGGGCTGCCCCCAAACTAAGCCAGGGGACAAAGAGCATGTCAGGTGCTCAGCAGAGTGGGCCATGCCCCAGGGACTGTGAAGGGCGGCAGAACTGCCACACACATTGCAAAGGCAGTGATGAGCACGGGCCTGAACCCCTCAGGGCTCAGCATGCTGGGCAGTAAATGGGGTTCTCCTGAGGCCCCCATGGCTTGTCCCACCTTTCCAGGTGCTAATGTGACTGTAATCCAGGCCAAGTACCCCCAGGGGTGCAACAGGATCCCCAAGAACATGCAAAAATCAGAGGAGAGGATGTACTGGGCATTCCCACCCACACTGCTGTTTTTTGTCAAAAGGCTTCAGGGCCCCATCTCATGGACTGGACTCAGACCCACTGCATTGCACTGCCCATCACCTCTTTCAAGGAGGGTCAAGAGCAGCATGCCAGAGCCACACCCAGGAAAAGCCACTCTGTGTGGTTCCAGCTCACAGCTGCTGGCTAAGCCCAAGGCAGATTTTAGGGCGCAGAGCACAAGCTGCCTGTGAGCCAAATGCGGCCTGAGGATTCATTTTGTTTGGCTTGTGTAGCATAATTAAAAGTTTTGGATTAGGTGCTAATGTCTTAAGAAGAGACTTAACACAAAAATATGTCTGACTTAAAACAAACCTAACCTATCTGGCTACATTGGCACTAGCTGTCCCCTTCAGGCACCCTGAGTGCTTTGACTCACTTCCTCCACCTGGCCCTGCAGGTGTCTGAGGACCTGCATTGCAGAGTCAGAAGGAAGGGGGTCTCCTGCAGACCATCTTTTTTTTTTTTTTTTTTTTAACTATCTTAAAAAAACCACAAAACTTTATTGAGGTATAGTTTACATACAATAAACTGCATATATTTAAAGTGTATATAGTTCAGTGTGACTTGACAAATGTATATACCTGTGGAACCTCCACTACCATGAAAATACAAAACATTTCCATCATTCCCCAAAGTTCCTTGTGCTCCCATCCACTACTGGCCCAGGCAACCACTGACTTGCTTTCTGTCACTATAGTTTTGCCTTTTCTGGAATGTCATATGAATGGAATCACAAAATATGTAACCTTTTGTGCCTGGCTTCTGCTCAACATGTTTTTAAAATTCATCCATAATGTTGTGTGTATTGGTAATTTGTTCATTTTATGGCTGCATAGTATTCCATTGTATGGACACTACAATTTGTTTATCCAAATTCCTGTTGATAGACCCTTGGGGCTTATTTTGATTTTTGGCTATTTACAAATAAAACTGTTATAAACATTTATAACAAGTCTTTTTGTTAACATACGTTCTCATTTCTCTTGGGTAAATACCTAGGAGTGGAACTGCTGGATGGCTTGATAAATGTGTATTTAACTATATAAAAAACGTGAAACTGTTTTCCAAAGTCGTACCATATTACATTCCCACCATTAGTCTATGAAATCCCAGTAGCTCCACATCCTCAAAAACATTTGGAATTGTTGCATTTTTTAATTGCAGCCATTCTAATGGGTATGCAGTGGTATCCTGTAGACCATCTTGAAAATTTGCTTGCAGAACCTCATACTTGTGATCATAAAAAGCTTCCTAGGTGATTTGCTGTGAGGGAGCTTTCTGATATGCCCAAAGCAAATTATGTGTGAGATGGACACAGGGGATGGATTGAGGCTACTTATTGTATATCATCAACTGTGAACTCGTTAAAAGGTTGTGTGTTCTACCCACAGCATCTTTGGTTTAGAATTGTGGCCTGGCCAAGATGCTGAACTAGCATAATAACATAATTATCTGTTCTGAACTAGTTCATAACAGAACTAGTTCAGAAGAGGCAATATACCAACAACAACAAAAAGCATCAACAACAAACCATGAGGAGGGAAAATGATTTCCAATGTTGCCACATTATATTATTTAAAAATGTCTAGTTCTGGGCTTCCCTGGTGGCACAGTGGTTGAGAATCTGCCTGCTAATGCAGGGGACACGGGTTCGAGCCCTGGTCTGGGAAGATCCCACATGCCGTGGAGCGGCTGGGCCCGTGAGCCACAACTACTGAGCCTGCGCGTCTGTAGCCTGTGCCCCGCAACGGGAGGGGCCGCGATAGTGAAAGGCCCGCGCATCGCGATGAAGAGCGGTCCCCGCACCGCGATGAAGAGTGGCCCCCACTTGCCGCAACTGGAGAAAGCCCTCGCACGAACCGAAGACCCAGCACAGCCATAAATAAATAAATAAATAAAAATAAAAGTAGCTATAAAAAAAAAAAAAAAAAAAAAAAAATGTCTAGTTCTAAACAGAAAATTATGAATCATGAAAAGAAAGAAGAAAGCATGGCCCATATATGGGGTGGTGGTGGGGGGGGGTGTGGATACAATCAATAGAAATTGTTCTGGAGGAAGCGCAGATGATGGCCTTATTAGACAAAGACTTTTTCTTTTTTTTTTAGACAAAGACTTTAAATCAGATATTATAAATATGCTTAAACACTAAAGGAAACCATATCTAAAGAATTAAAAGCTATGCATGAAAATGGTGTCTTGCCAAATTTGGAATATCAATAAAGAAATAGAAATTATAAAAAAGAACTAAATAGAAAGTCTGGAGTTGAAAAGCCCAGTAGCTGAAATGAAAAATTCACTAAGAGGCTCAACAGCAGATTTAATCAGGCAGATGAAAGAATCAGCAAACTTGAAGATATGTTGATTGAGACTGTCCAGTCTGAAAATCAGAAAGAAAAAAGAATAAAAAAAATGAACAGAGCCTCAGAGACCTGTGGAACAGAAGCATACCAACATATGCAAATAAGAAAATAAGAATTCCAGAAGGAGAGGAGAGGAAGGGGCAGAAAGAATCTCTGAAGAAACAATGGTCAAAAATTTACTAAATTTGATTAAACACCAAGATTAAACACCAAGATTAGATTGTTAGTAAACAATCTAAACATCCAAGGAACTCAATGAACTCCAAGTAGAATAAACAAGTTTCATACCTAGGCACAACATAACCAAGGTACTGAAAGACAAGAACAAAGAGGGTGGGTAAATGGGTGAAGGTCGTCAAAGGTAAAAAAATTCCAGTTATAAAATAAATAAGTCACAGGGATGTAAGGTACAGCATGGTGACTATAGTTAATAATACTGGGGACTCCCCTGGTGGTCCAGTGGTTAAACTCTGTGCTTCCACTGCAGGGGGCTTGGGTTTGATCCCTGGTCAGGGAACTAAGATCCCACGTGCTGCACAGCACTGCCAGAACAAACAAACAAGCAATACTGTATTGTATATTTGAAAGTTACTAAGAGAGTAGACCTTAAAAGTTCTCATCACAAGAAAAAAAACTGTAACTTTACAGTGATGGATGTCAAGTAAACTTATTGTGGTTATCATTTTGCAATACACACAAATATTGACTCATTATATTATACACCTGCAACTAATATGATATTGTCTGTCAATTACACCTAAAAAAAAAAAAAAGGACAAAGAGAGAATATTGAAATTAGCAAGAGAGAAGCAACTCATCATGTACAAGAGATTCTCAACAAGATTAATAGCTGATTCCTCATCAGAAACCCTAAAGGCCAGAAGGCAGTGGGATGACCTATTCAAAGTGATGAAAGAAAAATACTGTCAGTCCAGAATTCTATATAAAGGAAAAGTATCCTTCAAAGATAAAGGAGACAGGAATTCCCTGGTGGTCCAGTGGTTAGGACTCTGTGCTCTCACTGCCAAGGGCCCGGGTTCAATCCCTAGTTGGGGAACTAAAATCCAACATCCCACAAGATGCGTGGTGCAGAATAAAAAAGAAAGGAAAGAAAACAAAGAAAGAAGGAGAAAGAAAGAAAGAGAGAAAAAGAGGAGAAACTAAGGTAGTTCTAGATAATGAAAAAACTGAAAAAAATTTGTCAGCAGCAGATCTACTTTACATGAAATACTAACAGTATTTCTTCAGGCTGAAATGAAAGGACATCAGACAGTAAATCAAATCCATATGAAGAAATAAAGAGCACTGGTAAAGACACAAGTAGGTTGAAAGCAAGAGAGTGAAGGTATGCCATGCAAACAGTAACCAAGAGAGCTGGGGTGGCTCTAGTAATATCAGACATAAAAGACTTGCAAGATTAAAATTGTTATTAGCAACACAGGAAAACAATGATAAAAGAGTCAATCTATCAAAATGATATAACCACGACAAATACATATGTACTTAACAACAGAGCCCCCAAATACGTGAAGCAGAAAATGAACTGAAAGGAGAACTACAGAATTCAATAAGAATAGTTGGAGAGTTCAGTCTCTCATTTTCAATAATAATCAACTAGACAGAAGATCAACCAAAAAGTAGAAGGCTTGAACAACACTATACACCAAGATCTATACAGAACACTCCACTTCAAAAAACCAGTATAAATACTCTTCTCGAGTGCACATGGAACATTCTCCAGGATAGACTATATATTAGGCTATAAAACAAGTGTTAATATATTTTAAGTCTGAAATCACAGAAAGTATCTTTCTCACCACAGTGGAATGAAGCTAGAAATAAATAACAGAACACTGAAAAACTAAAAATATATGTGAAAATTAAATAACATGCTTAAACAAACAATGGGTCAAAGAAGTCACAGGGAGATTAAAAAATATTTAGAGATAAATTAAAAAGAAAGCACAACAAACCCAAACTCATGGGATGTGGTAAAAGTAATGCTTACAGAAAACTTCATGTCTGTAAATACTTCTGTTAAAAAAAAATCTCAAATGAATATTTCCACCTTAAGAAAGTATAAAAAAGAAGAGCAAACTAAATCCAAAGCAAAAATAAAGGAAATCATAAAGACTACAGTGGAAATAAATAGAAATATAGAAAAACAATAGAAAAAAATCAACAAAACCAAAAGTTGATTCTTTGAGACAATCAACAAAATTGACAAACATTAGCTAGACTGACCAAGATAAAAAGAAGAGTCAAATTACTAAGATCAGGAATGAAAGAGGACACATCACTGCCAATCTTATACAAGTAAAAAGAAGCATAAGGGAATAATGTGAACAACTGTCTGTCAACAAGCTAGATAACTTAGATGAAATGAACAAATTTCTAGAAAGATAAAAAATATTGACACTGATTCGAGAAGAAATAGAAAATCTGAATAGACCTGTGGCAAGTAAAAAGAATGAATTAGTAATAAAAAAATCCTCACAAAGCAAAGCCTAGAACCAGATGGCTTGCTTCACTGGTGAATTCTACCAAAACGTTGAAAGAATTACTACCAATCTTTCAGAAAGTCTTCCAGAAAATAGAAGAGGCATGAACACTTCCTGGATCATTCTTTGAGGCCAGTATTACCCTGATACCAAAACCAGATAACGATATCCCAAGAAAACTATAGATCAATATCTCTTAAGAACATAGATGTAAAAATCCTCAAAAATTACAATAGCAAACTTAATCTAGCAACATATAAAAAGGATTATACACCATGATCACGTGGGATTTATCTCAGCAATGTAAAGTTGGTTTGACATGTGAAAATCAAATAATGTAATAAACCATATTAATAGGATTAAGGACAAAAAAATCACATGATCATTACAATAAACGAAGAAAAAGCATTTGACAAAACCCAACGGCCTTCATTATAAAAGCTCTCAACAAATTAGGAAAAAAGGGGAACTTCTTCAACCTGATAAAAGGCTTCTAAGCAAAACTCACAGCTGATATTATACTTAACAGTGAAAGACTGAATGTTTTCCCCTAAGATTAGGAACAAGACAAGATGTCTACTCTTGCCATTTTGTACTGGAGGTTCTAGGGCAATTAGGCAAGAAAAAGAAATAAAAGGCATTCAGAATGGAAAGGAACAAGTAAACCATTTCTATTCACAGATGATATAATTTGGTGCACAGAAAATTCTACAGAATCTATGAAAAACTATTAGAGCTAATAAATGCATTCAGTAAGGTTGCATGATACAAGATCGATATCCAAAAATCAATTGTATTTCTATATACCAGCAATGAAGCATCTTAAAGTGAAATGAAAAAAACAATTCCATTTATAAAGGCATGAAAAAGAATACAATACTTAGGAGTAAATTTAACAAAAGTAGTTCAAGACTTTTACAGGGACTTCCCTGGAGGTCCAGTGGTTAAGACTCTGTGCTTCCACTGCAGGGGGTGTGGGTTCAATCCCTGATCAGGGAACTAAGATCCTGCATGTGGTGCGGCCAAAAAAAAAAAAAGACTTTTACAATGAAAATTATGAACATGATTGAAAACAATTAAAGACCTCCATAAATGGACAGATATCTCATGTTTATGGATTATAAGACTTAATACTGTTAAGATGGCAATACCCTCCAAATTGATCTACAGATTCAATGCAATCTCTTATCAAACTCCAAGCTGCTTTTTTGGTAGAAATTGACAAGCTGATTATGAAAATTCATATTGAAATGCAAGGGACCCAGAATAGCCAAAACAATCTTCAAAAAGAAGAACAAAGACTGGAGGATTAACAATTCCTGATTTCAAAACATACTACAAAGTATAGTAGTCTAGACTGTGTGCAACTGGCAGGAGGATAGATTTTTGATCAGTGGAACAGAACTGGAAGTTTACAAATAAACCATTAAATCCATACATTTGGGACTTCCCTGGTGGTCCAGTGGTTAAGAATCCACCTTCCAATGCAGGGGACGCAGGTTCAATCACTGATCGGGGAACTAAGATCCCACATGCCACGGGGCAACTAAGCCCATGTGCTAGATCTAGAACACGCGCACCACAACTAGAGAGTCTCCACACCGCAACTACTGAGCCTGTGTGCTGCAACGAAAGATCCTGCATGCCACAACAAAGATCCCGTGTGCTGCAACTAAGACCCAATGCAGCCAAATAAATAAATAAATAAATAAATAAATAAAAATCCATGCATTTACGGTTGATTGATTTTTTTAAAAATTCATTTATTTAATTTTTGGCTGCATTGGGTCTTTGCTGCTGCACACGGATTTTCTCTAGTTGCTGAGAGCGGGGGCTACTCTTTGTTGCGGTGCGTGGGCTTCTCATTGTAGTGGCTTCTCTTGTTGCAGAGCACAGGCTCTAGGTAGCTGTGGCACACGGGCTTCAGTAGTTGTGGCTCGTGGGCTCTAGAGTGCAGGCTCAGTAGTTGTGGCGCATGGGCTTAGTTGCTCTGCGGCATGTGGGATCTTCCCGGACCAGGGCTCGAACCCACGTCCCCTGCATTGGCAGGCGGATTCTTAACCACTGCACCACCAGGGAAGCCCTGGTTGATTGATTCTTGACAAGGGTGCCAAGACCATTCAATGGGATAAGATATAATAAAGAATAGTCTTTTCAGCTAAAGGTGTTGGGACAACTGGATATCTATATGCAAAGTTAAGTAACCCCACCTCGTACCATATTTAAAAACTAGCTCAAAACGGATCCAATACCTAAATATAAGAACTAAAACTATAAAATTCTAGGAAGAAAACAGAGGTGTAAATCTTCATGACCTTTGATTAGGCAATGGTTTGTTAGCTATGACTCCAAAGTACAAGCAACCAAAGAAAAAATACACTGGACTTCATCAAAATTAAAAACTTATGTGCTTCAAAGGATACTACCGAGAAAGTGAAAAGACACCTCAAATAATGGGAGAAAATACTTACAAATTATATATTTGGTAAGAATCTAGTATTTAGGATACATAAAGAACGCTTACAACTCAGCAAAAAAGGACAGGTAACCCAATTAAAAAATGTGCAAAGGATATATTCTTTGGAATATATATGTCATATATATTGGGATACATATATATATATATATATACATACATATGTGTGTGTGTATATATATATATATGTATATATATATAAATGGTGAATAAGCACATGAGAAGATTCTCAACACCTCTAGCCATCAGGCAAATGCAAATCATAATGAGATACCACTTCACACTCACTATGATGGCTATAATAAAAGAGAAAAAATAAATGCTGGAGAGGATATGGAGAAATTGGAACCCTCATACGTTGCACGTAAAGTGGTATAGCTGCTTGGAAAAAGTTTGTCGTTCCTCAAAAAGTTAAACTTAAGAGTTGCCATATGACCCAGCAATTCCACTCATAGGTAAGGTATACGCTCAAAAGAACTGAAAACATTCCATACAAAAACATCTACACTGAATGGTCAACTGCAGCATTATTCATAATAACCAAGGAGAGGAAACAACCAAAACATTAACTGAAGAATGGATAAATGAAACATGGTATACTCATACAATGGAACATTAATCATTCATAAAAAGGCATGAAGGACTGATTCATGCTATAGCATGGATGAACCTTGAAAACATTATGCTACGTGATAGAAGCCAGACACAAAAGGTCACATATTGTGTGACTGCATTTATGTGAAATGTCAAGAACAGGCAAATCCATGGAGACAGAAAGAAGGTTAGTGATTGCCAGTACTTGTAGAGAAAAGGCAATGGGGAGTGATTGCTAATGGGTATGGAGTTGCTTTTTGGGGTGATGAAAATGTACTACAACAATGAAAATTAAGACAGTGATAAAGGCTGAACAACTTTGTGAGTATACTACAAAAGACTGAATTGTACTTGAATTAAAAACCATTGAATTTGTATTTGAAAGAGTAAATTTTATAGTATGTGAATTATATCTCAACTAAAAAAGAATCAGTGATTTCAGCGTTTTTAACAGCAACACTGCATGCAAGGTGACAATGGAATACACTTTTATAAATGAATCCATCAGCACTGATGTTATTTATTTAGGCCATGCCGCGTGGCATGCAGAATCTTAGTTCCCCGACCAGGGATTGAACCTGTGCCCCCTGGAGTGGAAGCATGGAGTCTTAACCACTGGACAGCCAGGGAAGTCCCTGGAATATACTTTTACAGTAACTAGGACCTAGATTTTATTTTTAGCTAAAATAGTTAAATATGAGGGCCTGACACAAATACCCTTAGGCACAGAAGACCTCAGAAGGTTTGCAACATAAAGGCTTGCACTGAAAGGAATTTGGGATGAAATACTTGTAATACAGATACTTAAATAAAATAGGAAGGATTAAAAGACACAGAAAAGTATGGTAAACTGAAATTATAAATTAAGATGCTAGCAATAGGCCTAAATATATCAATAGTTACGTTAAATTTAAAGTCATTACTTTGAAGTCAAATATTAACAGATTTGGGCAAAAACCCAAATTCTAGATATATGCTGGTTAAAAGAAATACACCTAAAGCATGAGCACACAAGGCTGAAAATAGAAGGGTGGAAAATAATACATTGGGTAATTGATAGTCAAAAGAAAGCTGACTTAGCTTTATAATATCAGATAAAATAAACTTTAAGACCAAAAACATCATTAGGAATGGAAAAGATTACTCCATATGATAAAAGACTCAATTCTTGAGAAACTGCACAGCCACATGCAAAAGAATGAAACTGGACCACTATTTTATACCATACACCAAAAATTCACTCAAAATGGACTGAAGATTTGAATGTAAGACATGAAATCATAAAACTCCTAAAGAAAACAGAGGCGGTAAGCTCCTTGACATTGGTCTTGGCAATGATTTTTTGGATTTGACACTGAAAGCAAAGGTAACAAAAGCAAAAATAAACAAGTGGGACTACATCAAACTAAAAAGCTCTGCACAGCAAATCATCAACAAAATGAAAAGCAATCAACTGACTGGGAGAAAATATTTGCAAATCATGTATCTGATAAGGAGCTAATATCCAAAATATATAAAGAATTCATGTAACTCGGTAGCAAAAAACAAAGCAATACAATTAAAAATTGGGTAGAGGGGCTTCCCTGGTGGCGCAGTGGTTAAGAATCCACCTGCCAATGCAGGGGACACGGGTTCAAGCTCTGGTCCAGGAAGATCCCACATGCCACGGAGCAACTAAGCCCGTGCGCCACAACTACTGAACCCACGTGCCACAGCTACTGAAGCCTGTGCGCCTAGAGCCTGTGCTCTGCAACAAGAGAAGCCACCACAATGAGAAGCCTGTGCACGTCAACAAAGAGTAGCCCCCACTCGCCACAACTAGAGAAAGCCCGCACACAGCAACGAAGACCCAACACAGCCAAAAATAAATAAATTAAATAAATAAATTTTTAAAAAAATTGGGTAGAAGATCTGAATAGACATTTTTCCAAAGAAGACATACAGATGGCTAACAGGTACACGAAAAGGTGCTCAACACCACTAATCGTCAGGGCAATGCAAATCAAAACCACAATGAGATGTCACCTCACACCTGTTAGAATGGCTATTATCAAAAAGACCAGAAATAACAAGTGTTGGCAAGGTTGTGGAGAAAAAGGAATCCTTGTGCATTGTTGGTGGGAATGTACATTGGTGCAGCCACTATGGAAAACAGTATGGAGGTTACTCAAAAAACTAAAAATAGAACTACCATGTGATCCAGCAATTCCACTTTGGATATTTATCTGAAGGAACTGAAAATACTATCTTAAACAGCTATCTGCAACCCTACAGTCATGGCAGAATTATTTACAATAGTCAAGATATGTATCTGTTGATTGATGAATGGAATATATATATATACATAAAATTCAGCCCTAAAAAAGAAGGAAATCTTGCCATTTGCAACAAGATGCTTTCATAACTTAAGGGCATTATGCTAAGTGAAATAAATCTGACAGAGAAGACAAATACCATATCATTCCACTTATATGTGGAATCGAAGAAAACCAAAAACCAAACACCCAAAAAACTCTGAACTTTTAGATACAGAGAACAGATTGGTGATTGCCAGAGGTGGGGGTGGGCAAAATGGGTGAAGGGGGTCAAAAGGTACAAACTTCCAGGTGTAAAATAATTAAGTCCCAGGGACGTAATGTACAGCATAGTGACTGTAGTTAATAATACTGTATTGTAAGTTGAAAGCTGCTAAGAGAATAGATCTTAAAGGTTCTCATCATAAGAAAAAAAAAATTGTAACCATGTATGGTGATGGATGTTAACTAGACTTATTGTGGTGATCACACTATATATATACATATATACACATATATACATACACACATATATACATACACACAAAGTATTGTATCATTACGTAGTACACCTGCAATCAATATAATGTTATATGTCAATTATACCTCAATCAAGAAAAAGATTCAATTCCCAATGAACATACAGAAATAAAAAAATATATATACTGGGAATTCCCTGGCAGTCCAGCGGTTAGGACTCCATGCTTCCACTGCCGAGGGCAGAGGTTCAATCCCTGGTCGGGGAAGTGAGATCCCGCAAGCCAAGCAGCGTGGCCAAAAAAAACCAAAAGTATATATATACACTACTTAATATTATTAAGTAGTATATATATTACTTAATAGCCTCACAATATATGAAGCAAAAATTAACAGTATTACAAGAAAAAAACTGATTTTTCATCATAGTGTGAGATTTAAACACACAGTTCTAAATTATTAATAGGTTAAGTAGGAAAAAAAAAATCCAGTAAGAATACAGAAGATTCAAACAACACAATTAGCAAGTGTGACCTAAGAGACATTCAGAGAGTCTGGCAAACAACATTTAGAGAACCCACAATTTCCCAAGGACATGCAGAACAATCGCGTACCAGATCACCTCAACACATTTTACAGAATAAGTATCAAAAGAGTAAGTGGCAGTAAGTCAGAAGTTAACAAAAAGATTTGAAAAAACTAGAATCGAATGATAATGCAGTGGTTCTCAAACTTTTGGTCTTAGAATTCCCTTACACTCTCAAAAACTTGTGAGGAAGCCAAAGAGCTTTTGTTTATATGGGTTATATCTATTTATATTTACTGTAATATTTATGATAAAACAACTATATTTACAAAAAAATTAGTGAGTAGTAGTGGCCTTGTTTGTACAGAAGCCACCATGGTGCTTCCTGGCCCTGGAGCCTTCACTCACCGTGTTGAAGTACTCGACGCCGGTGGCTTCAAATGCCCTCGCCACAGCTTGTGTTGTGGCCACACAGGCTACAGGGTGGCCATTGCCAATGGACTTGCCCATGGTGACAATGTCGGGGACAAAGTCTTCCCCCTGCAGCTGGAAGGCCCAGAAGTGCTTGCCTACTCGGCCAAAGCCCACTTGAATCTCGTCTGCAACAAAGACCCCTCCGGCCCTGCGGATGTGCCTGTGGCAGAGGACACACGGCTGATGGGGGATTCTGGTGAGAGGGAGCAGACCAGGAGCTGGGAGGTCTTGGGACTCTGAATCCTGGCTTTGCCATCAGTAAGGTGGGGACCTTATGCAGATAGCTGGCCTTCTTGGAGCCACTATTTCTTCAGGGGCTTTGTCTGACAATTCTGGCAAACAGGCCAGGCTGAGGTTGGAATTTGGAACAAAGGCTGGCAAACCCCACCCTGGGGCAGCCTCTCCCACCTACTCACCCTGCCACTTCTGGGAAGTAGCCCGCAGGGGGAATGATCTGCCCTCCCACACTGGGCAGAGACTCAGCAAAGAACGCTGCAATCTGTGGAGGAGAAGGGAACGGCACTGCGGAGGGGCTGAGCTGCGGGCTGAGCCTGTCCGCTGATGCTGGCTCAGGGCTGGCTCCAAACATGATGAGTTACCGTCCGCACTTTAGGCTCCACATCACACCTGAGGGTCTGTGACATAGTTTTTTCAGGCCTTGAACCAATTCTTACCACTTGGATGCCTCCAGACCCCCTGTACTTAGCATGCTCCAGATGAAATCCACTGACTTCTCCCCCATAAGCCTGTTCCTTCC
The DNA here is from genome assembly GCF_028023285.1 of Balaenoptera ricei. NCBI lineage: Eukaryota > Metazoa > Chordata > Mammalia > Artiodactyla > Balaenopteridae > Balaenoptera > Balaenoptera ricei. Next base: position 163,548,784 of record NC_082641.1, read on the forward strand.
CTTCTCCCATATGGTGAGTCCCATCCCTCCCAACTAGGACAGAAATCTGGCCCCATCCTTGATCCAGCCTCCTTCTTCATCTGTCAGTCAGCACAGCCTCTGACTCTATCCCTGTAACATCTTTGCACCCACTCCTTCCCCTCCCCGCTGGATACTCCTGCCTCCTGGCAGATCTGCCAGTTTCTGCCTTGGCCTCCTGCCTTCTAACTGGACACCTCTTCCAATCCATCCTCCACTGGCCACCAGGGTGATGCCTCAATGTAGACACTGAGCTCATCACTGTCCTGTTTAAAACCCTTCACTGACCCTTTTGCTTACAGCAATGACTTCCAAACTGTGTTCTGCCTTGGAGCTGCTTCAGAGGCTACTGCTGGGATGAAGGAAGGACTGACGGGGTGGGAAACGGGTCACCCACCCATGCTGCCACCACAGCAATCTCTCTTTTGGTTTTATATAAGTAGGTGCAGAGCATCTGAAATACATGGGCCAGGCTTCCTGGATCTGGCTCTGCCAACCTTTCTGGCCTGTCTTTGCTGTATATCCTGTGTTCCGTTGTCACTCCTTCAGCAAAGCCTTCTAGAGAGCCCTCACACCAATCACCAGCTGCCTCCCCTCTGCTGTTGCCGTGGCTGCTGCTCTTCCAGGGTATGACACATCTCTCCTGTCTCTGCCCCAGAATCCATCTCTATTACGCTGCCCTGGGTGGGTCTCCCCATTGCTCACTCGGGCCAACAGGGCCTCCTCATGTCACCTGCCCTCAGACTGGCCCCATTCAAGTGCATCCCCTGGTCCTATTACCTTCTCTCTTAAAACTCTATAAAGGTCCCCCATGGCCTCTAGCCCCTCAGCTAAAGGGGCACTTGCAGTCCGCGGGCCTATGGTCCTGCCTGCTTCCCTAGGTTCATCTCCTGCCGGCTCAGCCTGGCCCCATACTCACATGGTTCCTGCACAGGCCACCACTCTGTTGAGGATGCCTTTCCTTGTCTACCCCCGACCCCGCCTTGAGTGGCTAACTCCTACTCACCTTATATTACTAAAATCAGGCAGCACCCCCTCCACGGGCCCACCATCACACACACACCAGTCCAGCTTGGGCCCCCGGAGTCCAGTAACGCCCAGGACATATCTCTACCTAAACTCTCTGCTGAGCACTTAATCCCCCTACTAGACCCCCAAAGGGCAGGCCCTGGTTCCAATTTCTCTCAGGGTTCCCAAGATCCAGTCCAGGGCTGGCAACATTTGCTGTTTGCTGGACCAGACCTGCGTGGATGTGGTTACCTTCCTGCCCTTCTCCTGTGCACTGCCGACCACACGTTTCACCTCGCTGGCATAGGCCACAGCTGGATTGGGGTGGTCCTCCCGGTAGGGGCCCCGGTAGGTGTCTGGGAGAGGTGCCTGTGGGGAGCGACAGCGCCATGTCACCCAGGCTGAGGCGCAAGCACCGACCTGTTGCCCACTTGAGCAGTGCATACCACGTGGACCCACTCCTTCTGGCCATCCAGGTCCCGGAACTTGTAGGGGCTGATGTCGATCAGGGAGCTCAGGTGACCATGATAAGCACTGGGGAGGAGAGGGGAGAGTGGGCTCAGGCCCAGGTGTCATGTACTCCCTGGCCTGGTCCTGACAACTGTCTATCCACCTAAGGAAACACTCAGGGAAGACCAACCTTTCAGACACAGCCTGAGTCCTAGGGCCAGGGACGAGCACAGGCCTTGGAGTCAGCAAGCCTTCCTCCAAGGCCACTTACTAGCTATGTAACGGTGGCTAATCGTTAAAATCTTTGGGCTCAGTTCCCTCCTCTGTAAAGTTGGGGGGGTGGTGTTTCTCCTTCATGGTTGTAATGAACCTTAAATGTGATAATGCTCTAACCCTGGGCCTGGGTCTTGTGCACAGCAGATACTCAGTACAATGGGAGCTACTGTTGGAACATTTTTTATTTTTTTATCTTTTGGCCGTGCCACACGGCATGTGGGATCTTAGTTCCCCGACCAGGGATTGAACCCGCGTCCCCTGCATTGGCAGTGCAGAGTCCTAACCACTGGCCCACCAGGGAAGTCCCTGGAACAGTGTTAATATCTAATATGTGGGACCAGCTCTCACCACCTTATAAAGCATTCTCTGCTCCCCAGAAGCTGCCACCACGGAAGAGACGCCAGGGGGAAAGAGATGCCTGGTGTGTGTGTGGGGGGTGTCTCTGTGGCCAGGTCCTCATGATCCTCTCCAGGCCCAGGCTCCTCATCTTTCCTGCCCAAGGCACCCAAAATCAGAGCCTCACTGATCCCCAATAAGCAGCAGGCCCACGCTTCTGGAAATGGCACTTACTGATCTAATACCACCACGTCCCAGTGTCCTGTGTATTGGCGCGCCAGCCTCAGGGCCAGGTCGTTGGCTTCTGACCTATGACAGAAAAAGTGGATACTGCTTGGACAGCTGTCCAAGGGCTTTCCCTCCAGGATAACTGCTTTCTACAGAGAAACCTGGAGGGAAGGAGGAGCCCTTCCAGCAGCAAGAAGATTCTTAGGACACCATTCATTAGTCATTCACTTATTCATTCAGTAAATATTTATCAAATGCCTTCAATGTGCTAGGAGCTGGGGGCGAAAATAGTAAGTAAAACAGGCAGGCTCTGGCCCTCCTGGAACTTACATTCTACTATGTGTCATGAAAGCCAAAAAACAAAGACAGAATGATCATTTGGTAAGTGCTACAATGGACACAGGGTGCCGAGAGAACCAGGTGGGGCCCTATCTTAGATAAGGGGTGTTATGGGCTGAATCGTGTTTCCCCAAATTTATGTGTTGAAGCCCTAACTCCCAGTATCTCAGAATGTGATTGTATTTAGAGACAGGGCCTTTAAAGAGGTGATTAAGTTAAAATGAGGCCACCTGGGTGGCCCTAATCCAATACAACTGGTCTCTTTGTAAGAAGACATTTGGACACACAGGGAGACACCCGGGGGTGTGCATGCTCGGAAGAAAGGCCATGTGAAGACAGTGAGAAAGTGGCCACCTGCAACCAAGGAGAGAGGCCTCAACGAAACCAAATCTGCCAGCACCTTGATCTTGGATTCTGACTTCCAGAACTGTGGGACAATAAATTTCTGTTTAAGCCACCTTGTCTATAGTATTTTGTTATGGCGGCCAGAACAGACTAAGGCCACACCTGTAGAGTCCTGAGGGTGAAGTTTCTAGGCAGAGTGAGCAGCACACACAAAGACCTTGCGAAGGAAAATTGCTCAGGGAACCACAAGAAGACAAGGGAGGCCAGGGGCAGCATGAGAGAGGAAGTGGGGAGACAGGCAGGGCTGCAGAAGGAGCCTGGATTTTCTTCTCAGTGCCATGTGAAGCTACTGAAAAGTTTTAATCAGAGAAGGGGCATGATTCAGCTCCCATATGAGAAGGAAGCCTCTCTGTGTATATAATGGAGTAGAAGGGAATTAAAGTGCAAGTGAGGAGACCTAGAAGGAGGACACGAAGGTGAGAGCAGGTGGTGACCACGCAGACAGAGAGGTGGATGGGGTTAGGAGACAACCTGGAGACAGACAAGGCAAGCCTGATGCAGGACTGGGAGGAGGGTGCGTTTCTACCTTGAGCAGAGGCGCAGACGGTGCTGCCATTTGCCAGGACAGATAGGGTGAGGGAGGGCCGGTCTTCTTGGGAAAGTCTGGGGTAGGTGCCTGAGAATGTCAGGGAGAGCCAGTGCCATGGTCCCACACCAGGTGTTAGTGAAGACAACTCTTTCTTTTCTTTTTTTAAAAAATAAATTTATTTTATTTGTTTATTTTTAGCTGCATTGGGTCTTCGTTGCTGCGCACGGGCTTTCTCTAGTTGCAGCAAGCGGGGGCTACTCTTTGTTGTGGTGCGCGGGCTTCTCATTGCGGTGGCTTCTCTTGTTGCGGAGCATGGGCTCTAGGCGTGCGGGCTTCAGCAGTTGCAGCACGCGGGCTCAGTATTTGTGGCTCGTGGGCTCTAGAGCACAGGCTCAGTAGTTGTGGCTCATGGGGTTAGTCGCTCCGCGGCATGTGGGATCTTCCCGGACCAGGGATAGAAGCCGTGTCCCCTGCATTGGCAGGCGGATTCTTAACCGCTGCGCCACCAGGGAAGCCCGACGATCAACTCCTGATGTCTTTTGGACAGGTGATGTTAGACCTGTTCCAAAGTCAAGTGGGCAGTTAGAACCTTGAGGCTGGAACACATGGGAAACATCTGGGTTTAAGATACAAATTTGGGGGACTTCCCTGGTGGTCCAGTCGTTAAGACTCCACACTCCCAATGCAGGGGGCCCAGGTTTGATCCCTGGTCAGGGAACTAGATCTCACGTCGCAACTAAAGATCCCGCACGCCGCAACGAAGATCCCGCGTGCTGCAACTAATACCTGGCATAGCCAAATAAATAAATAAATAATAATAAAAAAAAAAAGATACAAAGTTGGGAGTCACCAGCATATGGATGATATGTAATACACGGGAATGGATGAGGTCAGCAAGGCAGAGGGCTCAGAGAGGAGCAGCCCTGAGGAATAGAGTAGGAAGAATCGGCATAGGAGATAGGGGGAGTGGCCAGGAGCTGGCAGAAAACCAGAAGCATGAAATGTTCTGGAAGCAAGATCAGAAAGCATTTCCAGAGAGAGTGGTAACTTAGTCAATATTACTGAGAGACAGGAAGACAAAGGCAGCAAAGAGACCAGGTCCCCGCACTGCTTCAATGCCTCATAATTCTCTGTACTTTTCTCTCCCAGGCACACTGGGCTGGTTCTGTGTACACGCCATCATCTGCCGTTTCTGCCTCCACTGCTACTCCCAGTGTAGCATAACCTATCACCGGCCACTAGACTGGTGCCTAATGGTGTTCATTCTTGCTTTCCTCCAGTCCTGATGACATCACTTACCTGATTAAAACCCTCTCATGGCTTCCCAATGCTCTTAGGATACACAGATTCCTCACTTGACCAATAAAGCCCTGGGTGACGGGCCCTGCCTCCCTCCTCAGTGTCCCCAGGCTCCCACCCTTTGCCCTCCATCACTGGCTGCCTTTCAGCTCATGTGTGCTGGGGTGCAAATATTCTTCCTGCCACAGGACCTCTGCACAGGCTGTTCCGTGTGGTGACCTTGACAAGAACACTTCCAATGGAGCGGGCAGCACCCTACCTTCCTCCTCATCTAGCTATCCCCTAGTCAGCTCTTAGCCTAACATCACTCCTTCAGGGGCGCCTTCCCCGATCCTCTCAGAGCAGGCCAGGTCACCCCACTGCTTCTATGCCTCATTATTCTCTGTAGTTTTTCTCCAGACAATGACTCCTCTTTGTAATTTTGTATTTCTTTGAAGCATCTTTGATGTTTCTGTTCCTTACAGAGCAGGGATTTTGGCTGTAGCTCCCAGCACTGTGCCTGTGTATGCATAAAGCAGAAATAAAGGAACATATTACCTTGGTAAGCCCCAACAATGATCTTAGAAGAGAGGTAATGGCACCCCTTACAAAGAGAACAGGAAAGTGGATCTGACAGAGAAGCAGCGGGGCCTGCAGCTAGGAAGCGTGGGTGCCTGGCCCACTGAGGGCTGCCTCTCCCCACACCCCGTCGGCTACACGATGCTATGACCATGTGAGCAAATCTCTCCATCGTTGTCTCATCCTTTTGCTGGGGGCTGGCCACAGTGCACTTACCCAGAATTCAGGAAATAAAACACACAGAGCTTCTCCGGTAGGGTCTCGGACAGCCTCTGTGCGTAATCCACGATGTTGTCGTGCAGGTACCGGCTGTTGGTGTTGAGCACCTGGTTCTGTTCGTGTGCTGCTTGGACCACGAGAGGGTGGCAGTGCCCAACTGCAAGAGGGCCACCTCCATCACACAGCCGGCCCCACTCAGCCAATCCCTCCGGGCCTCTCCCAGCCCCAATCTGTGAACCCAACTAGAGGAGATGCAGTTATAGAGGGAGAGGTACAGAGGAAAGATGGGAGTCTGAAGACAGAGGGGGCGAGACAGAGGTGCCAGTCTGGAAAGTGAGACCTAGAAAGGAGTCCCTGAGCTTCTGGCAGAAGGCAAAGTTCTCTCTGGCAGAAACCTGATCTCGAAAACCCATGTTCTTTAGGAAGCTTCTTGAGGCCTTCTGCTCAACAAAGACAGGGGTGTGGGATTTGGGGGATGGACAGGGGGTAGGGGTGTCGTCAGTGGCTTGACTTCACCAGTCAGGGGGGCTGGAAGTAATGATGGCCAATGGCCAAGGATTATGATAAGAGAATGAAGATGACTGGGTGCTCACCAAGTGCCAGGCACACTCAAAGCAAGTTAAATGAATTAACTCACTTAATCCCCCAAAACAACTGGAGGTGCATACCAAGTATTATCATGTTCATTTTGCAGATGAGCAAACTGAGGCACAGAGACTTAAACTTGCCACAAAGTTAGCAAGTGGAGGACAGGGATATGAACCCAGGCAGTCTGGAACTAGAGCCCCTGCTTTCAACTCTACTAACCTCCAATTTCCCTGCTGAGTCACTGGACTCCCTTTCCTTCCACCAGCTTTGGTGGCCTCATCTGGATAACTGAATTCCTACTTCAGTTTCCTTGTCCAGGACCTGAGATGATCACCTGGGCTGAAGCCTTGCCATGACTGCCAGAGCTCGGCCAGGGTCCTGTTGGGTTGCTGGCCATGGCTGGGCCGACTGCTGTTCTCTGAGCTCACCATCAGTCCCAAATGGAAGTGGACCCTTAGACTTAGGTCTCTGACTCCTGCTGATTTAGCAGAGCTACTGCTTGGAAACTTCTACAGCTACCCCAGAAAGACTGGGTCTCCTCTGCACATGGATGCTGGCTAAGCAGAACCTGAGTTCTCTGTACCTCTCTGAACCTCAGGATCACCCTTGGACCAGGTTCACAGTGTTGGCATCCTTTCCTGCCCCATCTTGAGGTATGATACTGACCGTGAGCCACATTGTTGATGCAGTCGATGTATTCTGCCCCCTGTTCATCGTACATGTACTGCCCTTGGCCCCGGACAATCTTAATAGGATCTTCAGGAAAAAAGAGTCTGCAGGAATTGCTGTGGGGACAGACAACGAATGGACAGCCATGTCTGAAGACCGGAAGGGAGAAATCCACCCATCACAGGCCTCCCCCTACCCTTTCCCAGTTTCTGGAAAGGACAAAAGCTTGAAAGGCAAGTTGTTGTGTCCCTGCCTCCACTCCCCCCACTCCACAGGTGGCTGGAAAGGAGAAAAAGGATGGGGTAAGAAGTTGCTAAAACAAATCGTTTCTTAAGTCATTTGAAGGCTATGTGGCTTCATTCATTTCCACATGTGCCCACTGAGTCGCTTGGGTCCCGGGAAAAGGTGACTGCTCCAGACCCACACGGGCTCCCGAAGGCAGCGTCTCTTTGCTGGGATGAGTGAGGAGGGCACCACCATTTGGTGGCTGGCTCTCGGCCCTAAACGGGTCCTTGCCTGCCAAGCCTGCTGCCCTACTGGGGGCCAGCCCCAAGCTCTAGTCCAAGGCTGCCTCATGCCCCACGTCCCACCGAGAGCCCCTCAGACACAGGTCAAGGGCAGACTTTCTCTAAGGTTGCCTGTGAGCCGACACCCCACCCCACCCTTCGTCTGGACTTTCAGTCCCTTCCTGGGTCACTCCCGAGCCGGGCCCAGGTCCGGAGGGCGGGCCACCACTGGGCGAGGCCTTCCCAGGAGCCCGGCTGCAGCTGCGGGGGTGGATAAGACGCTGCGGGGGAGGCGCGGGATGCGACCTCCGAGACAGGCTGAGCGCGGCTGGGCCTCAGGGGCCAGAGGCGCCGGAACCGGGGTAGGCCGCGCGAGGCCGCGGGGGCTGGGGCCTGTAGGCTCGCGCCGGACGTGCGTGCCTTGTGCGCGCCCCCCCGCCCCGCGTCGCCGTCTCGGTACCTGAGTAGCCGCCTCCTCAGGGCCAGAGTCGCGGCCTTCCCGCGAGGATCAGTGGCCATGGCGCCCGCCAGCACTCACTCTGAGACACTGCTCGGAGGGTGGGGGGTGGGGGTGGGGTGGTCCCGGCTCCGCCCAAGCCCCGCCCCCGCCGCGGGCCCCGCCCATGGCAGAGCGCGACTCGGAGCTACTGTTTGCCCCGCGGCCCCGCCCCCAAGGTGGGCCGTTTCGAGTTTGTTCCTTAATTAAGTGGGCTAACAAGTCTGGCGGGCTCTCCACCTCTGCGAAGTTCCTTAGACAACGCCGCGCGGGAGCCGGGTTTGTGCTCGCCTCGCCTAGTGCTGCCCCAGCCCTGGTCTCGGGACGCACCACGGGCCTCGCCCTCCCGGCCGCTGCTGTTTCCCTCCCGGGGAAGTGCCCCCCGGTGACCCCGCCGCTGCTCCCGCACTCGAGGGGGGGTCTCTGAGCCTCGGCAGGCCTCGCCGGGGGCCTCGAGCTCAGTCCCTAAGTCGCCTTCCCCGTGCATAAAATGGGATGAGCCGTAGGCGTTCAGTGGGAACGTGTGACAGGCACCCAGCCTGGTGGGGCCTCAAGTAGGCAAAGCCCAGGGGCAGGATCTTGGACTTCCCAGCCCCGTGAAGGAGCAGCAGGAAGGGCAGAAGGAGGGCACAAGGCCACTGCTGGAGCTGAGGAGGCCCTGGGCATGGCCTCCAGGACTCCTGCTGGAATCCAGGCAAGGTGAACACAAGCTATAGCAACACTAAGAGAATCTTACAGTGTTTAGGTGGGAGGAGAGTTAGGAGGCTTCCTGAGCCTCATACACGGCAAGGAAACGGACGCTCAGAAAGGGAAAGGGCTTGTTCTTAGACACACAGCAAGTGTGCAGCAGAGGCTGGACTCCCAACTCCAGGGAGTGAGAGGAAAATGCTCCTAAGGGACTGGGAACCCGGGATAGCAGAGAGATATCCCCTCCTGGGACTTTCTGCCTCGGTGAACCCTAGAACAATGGTGTAAGGCTGAAGCCTGAGCTGGGTGGCCTGGGCAGGCTGGGGAAAGGGAGGCTCCTGCTGTCACTCCTGTCATTTCTTCATGACTCTCAGCCCTCTGCTTCACCCCCTCATTGCTGATTTCTTCATCTCTTCCGCCATACAACTGTAAAATGCTTAAGGAATTTTTTTTTTTTGGTTGTGCTGCGAAGCTTTTGGGATCTTAGTTCCCCGACCAGGGATCGAACCTGGGCCCTGGCAATGAAAGCACTGAGTCCTAACCACTGGACCGCCAGGGAATTCCCGCTTAAGGCATTTATTAAAGAACATTTGGAGTTTCTTTACTGTGGTAACATACATATAACATAAAATTTACCATTTTAACACTTTTAAGGGTACAAGTTCAGTGGCATTAAGTACACTCACGTGCACCCATCACCACCATCCACCTCCAGAACTTTTTCTTTATTGCACACTGGAGTTTCTTTCTTTTAATTGTAAAGCTGAATTTAACCTTGATTCATGAAAAAAATTCCTCCCAAATTAACCGAGAGAGGTTGCTCGTGGCCTGCACATTTTTTCTGAGGGTCAAGCCCCCCTCCCTGCATGTGAAATGTGAGTGGGAGGTCACTGGTTTTCTCAGTGGATCTGCTCCTCCTCTTTGGTAGAGAGACCAATGGGTGTCTGTACATCCTGCAGTTCCAGCTTTTAATGTAATGTGCATGCTTGTGTGTGTGTGTGTGTGTGTGTGTGTGTGTGTGTGGCAGAGGGAGTCTGAGAGCTCTCTGTGGGGCCCATCTTTGGCCCTGTCTTGAGCCCAAACACAAGCCTGTCTTGTGGCCCAGGGCAGCTCAGAAAAGTCAGGTTGGCTCAAGGACTTTTCCTGCTTTGGGGTAGAGGGTAAGAAGGCCGCAGTCAGGCCCAGCTCATATCTCACCCACTCCCGGGATGTCCAGAGTCAGGAGGTTGGAGGTCAGACCAGACTGGGCCATTTACTGGGCCAAGAGTATCTACAGTAGGGGCAGGACAACACCAGGAAGCTTCCCCTTCTTCCTGCTCAGAGAAACCCAGTCTTTCCTTCCTCTGGCTCCATGCTAAGCACTCCTATGTCCATTTTCTCATGCCCGACCTTTGAGGTACCATCGGAGGCCAAGAGGGCAGGGGAAGAGAGGAAGTGGCTGAGCCAAGATTTGAAGCCAGGACACGTCGTTGCTCAAGGCAGGCAGCATTGGCATTCTCAGTGAGATGGTTCATCATTGGGCAGGACCGCCCCATGCATTTAAGATGTTTGATGTCCCTGATCCTGCTCACTAATGCCAGGAGTGTCCCCCAATCATTGTGGCAATCAAAAGCATTCCATGCGTTTCTAGTAGCATCCTAGGGATTGGGAGGAAGGAGACCTGGGTAAGCCCACTCCTCTCTGGCCTCAGCTTCATCTGCAAAAGGGGAACAGTCATCCTTGTGATTAGTTTAGATGCCATGGCACACAGTGGGGCTCCATAAATGTGCTTCCTTTGCTTTTTTTTTTTTTTTTTTTTAAATTATGGTCAATTGATTTTTAAAAATTTTTTTATTTATTTGTTTATTTATTTATGGCTGTGTTGGGTCTTCGTTTCTGTGCGAGGGCTTTCTCTAGTTGCGGCAAGTGGGCGCCACTCTTCATCGCGGTGCGTGGGGCTTCCTTTGCTTTTGAAAGGGGTAGTTTAAGGCATAGCTGCCCTTCTTGGCAGGGGGATGTGAGGCCCTCAGTCCTTAAGGCTCAGCTGTGAGGCAGGGTGCTCCCCTGTGTCTCAGCTGGGACCTTAGCAAGTCACTCTTCTAAAGTCTCTTGCCCTGACCCCAAGCTCTTGGAGGACTCTGCAGACTAAATTTTGGTTTGCAGATCTGAGAATACACAGCATGAGGCCACAAGAGGGCAGCAATGGGCCACGAACGGCCCTGTCCTGCCCAAAGGAGCAGGAAAGGGACCCCCTTGGGTATGTGGGGAAGGGGGAACATGTGGCTTCTACCCTCATGAGGTTCTGCCCACCAGTCACCCAGCATCATGGTGCTACTCACAGACTCCATGCTTTGCCAAGCAATTTGGGAAAGATAAATTGGAGGACATCCAAGAGCCTGGGTTCTGTCCCAAGCCTGCTACCATGCATTCTTGAGCAGGGGACTAACCCCTTGGAGCCTCACTTTCCCCATATGTAAGATGGAAATAGTGACACCAACCACATAGGCCCTTTACAGGGCTGGTGAGGGGATCCAGTGACTTACCTGGGTGGAGGAAGGAGCGAATTACAAATTTCAGAGTGCAGTAGATTTGTGTGGTGATGCTGGAACTCCACAGGACACCTGGATGTCCAGTGGTCTCCATCAGTCATCACAGCCCCTCTGTGTTTCTCTTCCTTTTCATACTACTGACTTCTCTGGTGACCCACGTGACTGGCTGAGCAGCGTGGCCTGCCATTTATTGCCAGCAACTGAGGGAAACAGAGGTGGAGACTTGACCTATTCTTTCTCCTTAGCTAGTGTGTGGCTGGGCCTGTTTTGTTAGTGAGGAGGCCACGTAGTGGTGTTGGGGGGGACTACCCATACTGTGGCCTCCTTAGGCCTCAATTCTTGGCGGCAGAAGGCTGAGACACCATCACTGCGGGACCCTTCTTGTCTACACCCCTGTGGCCCTTGCTTGGGCTTGGAGTCGGGAGGAGAGAGGGAACTTACAACCATGGTCATTTCCGAGTGCTTGACCTGTCCTAGGTTCTTCGTGTATTCTCACTAAACCACAGTCAGCATGGTAAGCACTGCTGTCCCATTGTACAGATGACGTGGCAGGTTGAATTTTCTAAGACGTCTGTCCATCTCCTATTCCATTTTCTCCTTAAAATATGATGTCGACAGTTTTCCCTTGAATTAGGGTGAACCTCTGATTCTGGCAGGAAGTAACACCATATGACGTCTGAGGCTTGGCTATAAAAGGTGACACAGCTTCCACCTGGTCCACCTGGGACATTCACCCTGTGAATCCAGTAACTTCCCTGTGAGGAAGCCCAGACCACACAGAGAGCTGTTCTGGCCATCTGAGGTCCCAGAGGACAGCCAACATCAACCGCCAGGTGTGGGAAAGCTTGAGTGACAACCGCCCAGCTGAGCCCATTACCCCCAGAACTGTAAGACAGAAACAGAAAGGATCATTCTTTTGTTTGCTTGGCCATGCCGCGTGGCTTACGGGATCTTAATTCCCCGACCAGGGATTGAACCTGGGCCCCGGCAGTGAAAGTGCCGAGTCCTAATGACTGGACCGCCAGGGAATCCCCAAGGATCATTGTATTTTTGTTTGTTTTTTTGTTTAAAAATTTTTTTAATTTATTTTTTTATACAGCAGGTTCTTATTAGTTATCCATTTTATACATATTAGTGTATATATGTCAATCCCAATCTCCCAATTCATCACCCCCCACCGCCCCCCGCCACTTTCCCCCCTTGATGTCCATACGTTTGTTCTCTACAGCTGTGTCTCTATTTCTGCCCTGCACACTGGTTCATCTGTACCATTTTTCTAGGTTCCAAGGATCATTTTTTTAAGGCAACAAATTTTAGGGTGATTTGTTATGCAGCAGTCACGGGTCATGAGATCAGAGGAAACACAGGGGCTCATTGACATGGGTGACTGGACAGAAGGCTCAGCTGGTATGTAGCAGGGCTAGGCCTTGAGTCTGTGTCTTCCTAACTCCAAACCCCATCTTTGCTGTGAGCCTGAACTACTTCCTCTGGTTTCTGGGGTGGCTCTGGCCCAGGGAGAGTTCCCTTATCCCTCCCCACCCAGCAATAGCCAGGCTGAAACCTCACCTAGGGATGGTGCTAGGGGCAGTCTTCAAGGACAGGCATACCCAAGACACACATTTGTTGTTTATTTCACGCAACAATTTCCATCTACACAGAGAGGGGAGGCAAGTGGTTGGGTTGGAGCTGGTGGCCGGGAACCCTTGTCAGAGGTGGGGAAGCCTCTTCTCAGAGCATCATTGGCTCAGGGCATAGGTGCCCTACTTAGGCAGGCCTGGAAGCAGCCCTGAGGCTCTCTTCATTTGCATAGCTCACCCGGAGGACTCATTTTTGGCAGGCTGACCAGAGTTCCCCTGGGTGGGAGCCTTGGGGTCGGTGAGACCCAAAGTCTGAGCTTGAGGTCCATCTCCTCAGGCTGGCAAAGTCCCATCAGGTCCCTGCTGTGGGTGGTGGAGAGACAGGAACAACAGACATTCTAGCCTGGGACCTCCACATTTGGGGACCATAGGGCTCCCTGCTGCTGGGTCCATGTGGTAGTTATCACAGCGCTTGGCTTCCACTCCTGGCCAGAGGACACTTGTTCTCACGGAAGGCAGGCTGGTTCCTGAGGCCTACGGAACTTGGCGGGAGCTCAACCCCTTAGGGTGCTTCCCACAGCTCCCCGTGTCCAGCTACAAGTGGTGGGTGGGAGTCCTGTCAGCTGGCTGTGGCTGAGTGCAGAGGCCAGAGAGGCCAGGAGCAGCTGCATTTGCCATTCATGCCCTGAGCCTTTTTGGATGGCCTGGACCCTGGGCTCCAGAGCTTCAGAGGGCAGGCTCTTGCAGGGCAGTGGGACAGCCAGAGTCTCTGCTAATCAGGTGACTGAAGGCCCAAGCTGGCATCTTTGCAGCCTCTCCTGAGCCAGGCACTTTCACCTTCATCTCCTTCCCGGGAAAGCCAAGTCCTGAGGGTGCCCCTCAAGTACACATTGTCCCCAATGGGCCTGTCCACTTTCCTGGCAGCTTCACATGCTGATCATTCTGGGGCTGGGCTGGGCACACTCTCAGATGTCAAAAGGCCACAGGTATGGTGGTGCATCCCGTGAAAAAAGATCAATATATTACTGTTTTGTTTTTACAAAAATTAAAAATGTCCACACGGATCTGTACAGGTTGTGAGATGCGTGCTTGGGATCACTGGAAAAGGAGGGAAAGACTGAAGGTGAGGAGGGGACCGGGAAGCCCCAGAGGCCCTGTCCCTGGTCTGGGCATCCCCGTCCTGCTCATTTCCTCAGGAACAGCTGCGCCCCCAATCCTCTCATCCTAATCTCCTGGATTCCACCCCCTCTCAGCGGGGCGGTATGGACAAAGTCCCAGAGGGTGCTGATGGCTTTGCACTGGGAGGGCCAGGCGTTGAGTGAGCCCTGTATGACCAAGAGGGTGGTCTGTGCACAACCACCTAGGATCACAGCCCCGGGCCTGGGGCCACGTGATGGGAGGGTCAAATCTAGGGTCATCTCGGGGAGACCTGGCTGCTCAGTCACTGTGTGGGGAGCAGCAGGCACCCAGCCCTGAGGCCCCCTGGGCCCCCCACTCCTCCCAGCCTGCCCTGGAGACTCTTCCCTGCAAGGTACCTTATGCCAGCAGCCAGGCACGGGCAGCCCATCAGGGCCCTGGAAAGGAAGAAGGTTTCAGTGACAAGGATGGGGGGCTGGTCAGCTCTCTGTGCCCTACACACTCCTGCCCCTGGTGTAGGGAGCTGCAGCCCAGGGAGCTGCCACCTGAGGCCACCGGACCCCACTGAGGCAGGGCCCGAATGCCTGCCCTGTCCACCTGGGTAGTCAGGCCATGGGACATGACAGCCCCTCTCTGTGCTTATTCCAAGTGTGCCCCCACGGGCTTTGCTGGGACATGTGTGCCGTGGGCAGAACCAGGACACCATGGAGTACAGGGCATCATGCCAGACATCCACAGGCCAGGAGTAGGGCCTGGCCCTGGTTCTTGTGAGGGGCTGCATGGCTTTCTGTCGGGCAGCTGTGACAGTGGCTCTGACAGCTCACACTGGGGGCCTGAGAGCTCTCAGGCACGTGTCCAAGAGTATTTGAAGGACAGTCTAGGAAACGGGATTCCCTTTTGGCCTGTCCTGGTCCCTGTGTCTGGATCTGAGTGGCAGACAAGGGAGGTTGAGGTCAGGGTGGACACTGGGCCGGGGTGGGGTGGTGTGTGTGTGGGGTTGGGGTGGGGATCGTCTGGAGGCACCAGACACAAGCAGGGGGGCGGGTTTCCTCAGGTGGTCCAGAGGTGGGGAGCTGGAGACGGACAAACGCTGACCCGTCAGTCAGCCTAGCGTCCCTGGTGGACGCCGTAGTGGACAACACTTCACTCCGTTCCAAAGCACACAGGCAGACCTCAGACACGTGGGAGCACACCCCCGGCACTGCCACGCATTCACCAGGGGCGGAGGCTGGGACTCAAAGGGAAGTGGGGAGGAGGGGGGAGAATGGAAAGGCGGGCAGAATGGAGGAAGGCAGGGCGGAGCAGCGGGCACAGGCAGCTCAGAACGTCCAGCACAGCACAGCACACGGCACACGGCACACGGCACACGGCACACAGCACACGGCACACGGCACACGGCACACGGCACACAGCACGGCACACGGCACACGGCACACAGCAGGCCAGGCCGCGTACCGCAGGGCAGGGTCTGCTGCCCCTCGCCAGGCCCCTGGAGCCTGGCGCCCCTCGCCTGCCTCCGCATTTAAGATTCTCCTGTTTCAAAGACAAAGGCTTGATGACTTGAAGGGAAGTCTTGGCCCAGGGCCCAGGGCCCAGGGCTGGCCCTGGCCCTGTGCTTGCCTCCTGCTCTGCTCTTTCTGTTTTTTCCCATTGCCTCCTCAAAGCCATCTGGACCTAGGGATTAGCACCCCCATTGCATGGATGAGGAGACTGAGGAACAGAGGGCCAAATGACCCACTTGAGGTCAGAGGACTGGGCTTCAGGGGTCCCTGCTCCTGAACCCCCTTTGGAAGGGGTACACAACGTGGCTCCACGTCCCCCGCGGGGAAGGCCAGATGTGAGTATCCGGTGAGTTTTAGTATGAAAACTCAGCTGTTTTGTTTTTCCTGTCTTTTCTGAGCTCCGTTGGAAGAGTTTGACAGGTAAACCCTCCCTGCCTTCTAGAAAAAGAGAACCAAACTTTGGTTATTTCAGGTACTGAGTCTGGTGGGCCGTGAGAGGCTGTTGTAAAGAAGCAGGAAAGGAGAAAGGCTGTGAAGGGAAGGGGCTTTGGGGCATGTGGAGGGGATGCAGGGGATGAGTGTGGGGCTACTCAGACCAGCAAAGTCCTCCTCTGGGATGGGATAGACCCCCAGAGAGGTGAGGGTGGTCCCATCCCCCTTTAGGTCCAAGGAAGCTCTGTCCCTGACCAGGCCTCCCTCTCTATAGACAGGGTGGGTCCTCAGCCTCGCCCGTGGAGGGGTCAGGACCAGAGCAAGAGGAGCCTCCATGACAGCAGAGACAGCAGGGGTGGCCCCGCAGTGTGGGCCCCCCAGGGTGGGACCCATGGGGCCCCTGGGACTTGCAGCTGAGCTCTGAGTACAGGGAAGACATGGCCCCACCCTGGCAGGAGTCAGCAAAGACCTTGGTTGGGGCTCCCACGTCTTGCCAACACGTACCACTGGACATGGTTGGTCCAGGCCTGGGGGTCCCGGCTCGCCCTTCTGGCCTTTCATTCCTTTCCGACCGGGGACACCGCGCTCCCCCTGTGCAAGAAGGGAGATGGGGTGTGGCGGTGGCTGCCAGGCCCAGGGCGCCCCCAATGCCTCTCAGAGAGATGAGCCTGGGGCCCGCAGCCACCCTTGCCCTCCTGCCCGCACCCCAGCCTCTCGGCCCTTCCTCCTCCCGCCCACTCCGCCTTCTCTCTGCTTGCTTCCTGTCTCCCGCGTCCTTTCTTTTCTGCCTGCTCCCTCCTTCTCTTCACTTGCCTACCCCCTTCTTTCCTCCTGCCCCCACCTTCTCTCCAGCTGCCCCTCACTTTCTCTCCACCTCACTCACCTTCTCTCCACGCTCGCTCCGGTCGCCTTTCTCTCCTCGAGGTCCAGGGAAACCCTGACAAAAGGATTAAAGGTTAAACCTGACGATGAAATTTGAGGTCTGTTCGGCTTATCTGTTTATCTCTGCTCCTCTCCGACCCACCTCTGCCCCTTCCCTCCACGCATATTCGTGGTACAAGCTGGACCAGCCCCAGCTCCTAGGTGACACAGATGCTGGGTACCAGGATGACTTAGAGAAAAGCATGCATTCAGGACACCAGCACTGCTTCCTCCAAAGTAGAACACTGTTGCTGTTTCTGGATGGAAGCCCTCAGGCGGAACTGCTAGCAAGGGGCTTTCTCTTATGTCAAGTCAGATGCAGCATGCATTGGCCCAGGCTTGGCTGGGGACAGAGACACAGGAAACCCATGGAAGTTTATATCACCATCTTCAGCAGACCAAGTAATGGTGCCCTCTGTTCTCTGCTTTTGGCTCAAACTCTTATACGCCCACCCACACATCCATCCATTTGTCCATCTGTTCATCTACCCAACCAACATTTCTAAGCATCCACTAGGAACTGGGCTTTGGGCTGAATGCTGAGGGCAGAAAACCAGATTTGATATGTTCCCTCTTATATCTATTATGTTGTTTTTAGAAATATGATACATTGATATCCTCAAAATCTTGCTGGCTAGGGAGGGGCTGCCTCTTCCAGGGGTAGCCAACTCTTACATACAGCAAAGCGCTAGGCTGGGAGCATGCCTTTCAGATGCAAACCAACCAGTCCCCCAACTACCCACTCTATCTAACTCACACACCAAGTCAATATTTCCCCTGGCCCAAATCATGCCAGGACCAGGTAGCAGGCAACAAGAGACCACCCCTATAGCCCAAAGCCTGCCAGGATTATTTAAACTAGCCAGTCCTAAACTGTTTGCCCTGCCCTGCCTTGCTTTTCCCATAGAAACACCAATAAAAGCCCTGGCCTAGGCTTTTTCCTCACTCCTTACTGCCTGCCAACCAAAACTGCTGCGTCTCCATGTGGCCGCATGTGGGACATGCCATTTCCTTGGGAAATGTAAGTTATAAGTTCTTCTGTCAAAGGCATTTGGCCTCTCTGTGTCATCACTAAGTCACCTCCATAAATTAAAACCCTGCAGGTACAAAGGTACACAGTCTAACATGGCAGGCAGTGGGGTGCGGAAGATGATGATCAATGGTCAGTGACAGCGGTCTGAACCAGGTACCATGGGGTCCCAGGGAGAGGGGCTCTTCTGTCCAGGTGTGAGGTCAGGTAAGGTTTCCGAGCAGACTCCCTATTTCAGCGGGGCCTGGTGGAGTGGGTGCCAGGAGTTTGCCAGGTAGAGCAGGTAGATGTGGCTTTGAGATGCCACTCTGAGCTCCAGGCCTCCCAGAGAGCAGCTGTGGCCACAGTGAGCAGCTGGTGGCATGGAGTCCCTTTTGCTCCACCCCCACTACCTCCCTGGGTCCACAGCTTGAGCTGGATTCATCAGTGTCTTCTTCTCCTGACCCTCCTCATCGACGTAACGTGACCCTCCCAGTCAGAAACTCAGTCTAGAGTTCTTCCTCTTCCTTGTCTGCAGGTGCTTTCCATGGTGACATTTTCTCCTTAAAGTCTAGGGTGGAGGCCAGAGCCCTTGCAGCCCTGCCTGCATCTGGTCACCATTTCCCTTGCAATAGCTACCTGATTTTCCTGGGACCCACCCTCCCTTCTCACAATTCACCAACTCCACCACCAGCTCCAGGATGGAGCATGTGAGCAGGCTGGGCAGTTAGGGCACTGCATTCTTATGGCAAGTGACATTTCAGCATGAACCCAGCTGGGGCCAAGGAGAGTTGATAAGACTTTTTCTCAAAGAGTAGAGAGTGAGGCAAATGCCTTTCTCCAGGATTTGGACCTAGGGGGATGCAGGTCTGGAGCTCTTGGCTCCATCTCATCACCATGTGGGACCTGGAATGATGACTACACAGAGGAAGCAGAGACAAGACAGAGTGAGAGGTTGGGTCGTGTTGACACACTTGAGCCCTGGATCTATGTGTCGTACGTCTGGATTTTTCAGTTATGAGTCAGTTTAAACCAGTTTAAATTGTGCTTTCTGTCTCTTGATCCAATCAACACTGGGCGAATACTTCTCCTTCTCTCCTTCCCACGGTACTGCCCTAGCCGAGCCTCGTCATCTTCCACCAGGATATGGCAGCAGGCTCCTCACTGCTCTTCCCACCTCCCTACTCCAGTGGATCATCCATCCATTCTCTATCCTCCATCCATCCTCCACGATCCTCCGTCCATCATCTATTCACCTATCATTCATACATCCATGATCCATGATCCATCATTCATTTACATCCATCATCCATCATTTATTTACATCCATCATCCATCATTTATTTATATCCATCACTCATTTACCCACCATCCATCCTTCATCCACCCATCCACCCTCCATACTCTATCATCCACCATCCACCCAACCACCCCTCCATCCATCCATCCATCCATCCATCCATCCATCCATCCATCCTTCCATCAATAAAGCACCTACTCTGGGCTGTGTGTTGGACTTAGCAACGGGGACATGGGCGGAATGAGTCGGTTGTAGTCCCAGCCATGGGGAAGGGGGATACATCCAAGCCAACCAGATCAAGTTACTGTATGGGCAGCATGAGGGCAAAACTTCCACACGGGAGGGACCCGGTCACAGTGAACGGTGAGACACTTACATCTAGTCCTGGCTCCCCGGGTCTGCCCTGAGAAGAGACAAAGAGGAGATGTGAGGGGGCTGAGAGGGAAGTGCTGGGAACACAGCTGCTGGGAAGTTCAGCCCTGTGAATTGTCCACAGAACCTGAACTCTGGCCCCAGGGACCAGTGAAGTGCAGGGGTTGAGCCCCCAGGACTGAGTGACACCATAGTTGCGGGGCATTAAAGGAAGGTTGTTACCTTCTCTCCTTTGGTTCCTGGCAGCCCAATAAGGCCTGGCGGGCCAGCTGGCCCCTGGGTGGAAAAGGAATGGGTCAAGAGGCATGACAGTTACAGAAATTAGCACCTCTAAGGACAAACAAGGCTCATGACACTCACAGGCAGGCCACTGGGTCCTCTCTCACCCGACATGCCCTTCTCTCCCTTTGCTCCATCCAAGCCCTGGAAGCAAAGGGGAGACATCAGTTAAGGGGGCCAGACAGATGGCAGGACAGGAAAGCTTGGGGCCTGAGCGGGAACCAAGGTGTACAGGGCAGAGGGACAGACTCCAAGCTCTGACAGGCCTGGCCCTGGCTCCCTTCTTGTGCAAATAATCAGAATGTGGGTGTGCACACTTTACCTTTTCTCACATGTGGGCTTTTTCAGTAGTCATGGAAGGTGGTTATGGTCACACCCATTTCACAGATGAGGAAACAGAGGGACAGAGAGGGGCAGGGACAGGCCCAGTTGTACAGCCAGGAAGTGGCAGGGCTGAGTGGCAACTGCGTTTCTGAGTCCCAGTCTTGGACCCCATCCCTGACAGCAGCTGCTTCTTCTAAACATGATCCGGGGAGGGCTCGGGACAAAACAGAACCAGAAGCAGCACATCTGGTCAGGCCACATGCTCGGCCCTACTCATCTCTGGGATTCCATGACTCTGAGGTCCCATTCGGCCTCTGAGCTCGGGAAGCAGAGATGTGCTCTCTCCCAGAGTAAACTAGGGAGATGCAGGGAGGCCAGCTGGCCTCTCTGGGGCAGGGCACACGGTCAGGCCACACTCACGGTTTTAATTTAAGAGCAGAGGACACGACTTTATGTAATATACACCAAACCCAAGACCTCATATCCAGGTGTGAGCAGTTGAGAGACAGATGTGCACTAGGGGAGGGGGCAAGGAATGGAGAGGCCAAGTGTTGGGTGGGGGGCATCAGCGGGGTTATTCTACAGGGGATTGGGAATGGCCAGGCCCTGGGAAGATGCAGGGCTGGTCCAGGGCCGAGCATGGGGCCCTCGCTTTGCCTACTAGCAAGACTTTTTGGAACTGTCCAGGCTGTGAGCCTGCAGCAAGTGGGAGGGGCTCCTACCCGTGCTTTAGGACTCACCTTGGGACCCTGGATTCCCTGAAGGCCCTGGAGGAGGAGGAGAAAGCAGGTCAGAAAGGCCATCAGGCTGGGTCTAGACGTCCAGGTCAGGCCCTGTTGCAGTGGCCACATAGGCTTGCAGGCCACTCACTGGCCCCTGTGGCCCTGACCTCTGTGGCCTCCCAAGCCCAGACCTGGGCTCTGCCCTCCTTGTCTGATGTGCCCCCTCCCCCCTGGGGTATCCTCTCCTCCCCTGGGCCTGAGCCCACCACGCTCTTCGTATCCCAGCTGCTTCAAGCCAAACATTCTTACCATGGGGCCTGGGGGACCAGGGGGCCCTGGGGGCCCTGGTTCCACTATGATCTGGGCCTAGGAAGGGTCAGAGGTGGATTAGTCACCCATCGCCCCGTCATCCCTCACTCACCCACACTTGAGTTCATCGGACATTGGAGGAGCACTCCCTGGGTGTGGGCGCCGAGCTCCCTGCTGCCCCCAGGAGGGCACTGCCTGGTGGGAGGCCCAGTGCTGGCCTTTGGGTTCAAAGACAGGCCTCAGGCTCCCCCTCCCCCTCCCTCCCTGCCCTGGGCTTGGTCAGGCCAGGTGGCCCTTGTGTCCCAAGGCTCAGGGCCCCAGCCAGCCCTCAGCAGAGATCCTCAGCAGCCCCCTTACCAGGCTCTCCTGTAGGTTGTCAGATGCCGGCTCTCCCTTCTCCCCCTTGGGGCCGTCGGCACCCTGCAGGATAGGATGGCCTTGAGCCCTTTCTGTCCGTCACCAAAATCACCATCCATGGGGCTCAGCACCTCCCCTTCCTTCCCCCATAAGGCTTCCGGGCAGCAGCAATAAGTTGGCCTTTGCAGCTTAAAATAGTTTTCCTTAAATCAGTGGGTTTGTTTCCTGTGGGGCGGGGGCAGCCAGGGGCTCTGGAAGCAAAGACCCGGAGTTCAAATCCTGGCACCAGCTCTCTAGCTGAGTAAGCCTCATGGATGGACAATGGATATGAAGTGGTGGCAGCTCTTTGCATCCAGCCACGCATGACAAGAGCAGTGATAAAAATGACGGTGACAGTGGGTATTTATCACGTTAGCCAATCATTCTCAGCCCTGTCCGTGTGTTCCCTCGTAGGAGTGGGAGATTATCACCCCCACTTAATTTAATTAAATTAATTAATTTATTTTTAACATCTTTATTGGAGTATAATTGCCTTACAATGATGTGTTAGTTTCTGCTTTATAACAAAGTGAATCAGCTATACATATACATATATCCCTATATCTCCTCCCTCTTGCGTCTCCCTCCCACCCTCCCTATCCCACTCCTCTAGGTGGTCACAAAGCACTGAGCTGATCTCCCTGTTCTATGCAGCTGCTTCCCACTAGCTATCTATTTTACATTTGGTAGTGTATATATGTCCATGCCACTCTCTCACTTCGTCCCACCTTACCCTTCCCCTCCCCATGTCCTCAAGTCCATTCTCTACGTCTGCATCTTTATTTCTGTCCTGCCCCTACGTTCTTCATAACCTTTTTTTTTTTTTTAGATTCCATATATATGTGTTAGTATACAGTGTTAGTTTTTCTCTTTCTGACTTACTTCACTCTGTATGACAGACTCTAGGTCCATCCACCTCACTACAAATAACTCAATTTCGTTTCTTTTTATTCACCCCCATTTTAGAGCTGAGGAAACTGAGGCCCAGGGAGGTTAGGTCACTTGTGCAGGGTTCCAGAGTCAGTAAGAGATGGAGCAGGATGCAAACTTGGGCTGTCAGAGCTCCCAGTCTAACCACTGGACACTAGGCGGGGCCTCCTTATTTCACCTGAAGGAGGCCTTGGGGGGTAAGTGGTAGGTCCTTCTACAGAGGAGGAAGTGGGGGCTCAGAGTCAGGGCAGCCCAGAGCTTCCTTTCAAAGGCCCGGTGGGCCAGGGCTGGGCTGAGACTAGGACCGTAGGGCCCCAGCCCCTGGCAGCCACCGTGGGGGGCACGCATTCACCTTGGGACCCCTACATGGGGCAAGTAGGGTGAGGCCCACCCAGCCACGTACCGGGAGGCCTGACAGGCCCATCTCTCCTGCTTCCCCTTTGGGTCCTATCAGCCCGGCTTCTCCTGGGTCTCCTTTCTGTCCTTTGGGACCCTGAAAACCACAGAACAAGGTACAGTAGGCACTTTCCCTCCCCCCCATGCTGGCAGGTCCCCAGAGCTTAGTCCAGGCCAAGCCAGACCCCCACCTCCTCCTTGTGGGTCCTCCCCTCCAAACCAGGTGATGAATGAGCAGAGGGGCCTGGTCGGAGACAGTAAAGGGGCAGCCCCTGGCCTGCCGCACTGCAAGCAGGGGTGCAGGGTGGGGCAGGGGGCAGAGGGGGTGGAGCAAGTGGGACTGGGACTGGGCAGCTACCAAGGGGCGCATATGGGGTTTGGGGACAACCTTGTGCTCACATCTCAGGAGCCAATGGTGGGAGCCCCACATACAACCAACCATCCCTCAGTCACCCTTCCAGCCACTGCGTTCCCTCACTCAACCAATTTTGTAACATCCACTGTGTGCCACACATGAGGGACCCAGTGCTAAAGCACACCCACGAATGTTAAGTGGTTCTCATGGACACTGTTGTGTCTATGTAGGATCACACACGCACACGTATACTTGGAATAATATTAATAACGACAGTGATACTTTTAGCTAACACTTGAAGACTCTTTGCTATTACATGCGGGCACTGCTCTCAAGTGTGTTCCATACACAGTTATTTAACCCTCATGGCAGCCCTGTTATACCATCTTCACCTGTTGGTGAGGACCTAAGGCTGCCAGAAAGTGAGTAGCTTGCCTGAGGTCTACGGGCAGAACCAGGATTTGCACACAGGCTCCAGAGCCCACTCTGTTCTGTTGCCTCTCTCCAACTCTGCACGCACACACACACACACACACACACACACACACACACACACACAGTCTGACGCCAGGCACCAGCATCACCAAGGAAATGAAAGGCCCAGAGACCTTCTCTCCGTCGATTCCTGGAGCACCAGGCAATCCGAGTTCACCCTGGAAGGGAATAGACAGCAAGGGGGGTTATGGTGTTCCACAGCCCCTGGCAGAAATTTGCAGCCAGGCGGCTTCCCCTGACCAGCACACCAGCCCTGGGTTGGGTCCCTGCAGTTGGAGCTTCAAGAAGATGCCCACTGGGTGTCCAGCACAGTGCCAGGCACCGACCACCCTCTCCTCCATTTCCTCAGCCCCTATGGGCAGGTGCAGCCCGTGGCTATAGTAAGTTGGTAGGTTACAGACTTGGAAGCTGAGGCTCCAGGCCACACAGCCCAGGGATGATGGCAGAGACCAGACCCTGCCTGATTTCAAAGTCTTGGGCTCCTTCTCCTGAGCCAAGTGGGCAGGTGTAAATGATGCACACAGGCCATAGGAACGGCTATGTGATCTGCAGGACTTTGTGATGTCATGAGGGGTCCATTTATGGCTTACATGTGTGAATGATCCCAGGGAGAACCCAGGGCCAGGAAGAAGGCACCCAGCTTGGTTAGGAAGGAGCAGGGCCACTTTCTCTGAGCCCCAGAAGCCAGGCCAGGGTGCTGGGAGAGAAGCAGAGGCAGAGGGGAGAGGGGATGTGGGC
This sequence comes from Balaenoptera ricei, assembly GCF_028023285.1. NCBI lineage: Eukaryota > Metazoa > Chordata > Mammalia > Artiodactyla > Balaenopteridae > Balaenoptera > Balaenoptera ricei. Next base: position 163,573,117 of record NC_082641.1, read on the forward strand.
CCTGGAGACAGGGGCCTGGGGGGACCACATAGCTACATCTGCACTGACCTTGGCTCCGGGGATCCCTGCTGGCCCGGGGGGCCCCTGTGGCCCAGGAGGACCCTGTGTGTGAAAGTCAAGGGGTCAGTGTTTAGGTAGGGCCTCCCCATCACTCCCCACCCACCCCTACATCTGGAGGCAGCAGTGACCCTTATAGCCCCCTTCCCACCTAGTCAGGTCAGGCCTTGTGTCTTGGGGGAGGCCAGGCAGACGGCACCAGGTACCGGGTAGGACGTCACAGTGTCTACTTGCCACAAAGGTCCCAGAACCCCTCTGCCCTCAGTATAGGTTTTGTCACAACACACTCCTGCTCAAGATCCTGCGATGGCTCCCCATTGCCTCTAGAAGCAAGTGTAAAACCCTTGCTGGCATTCAAGGCCAGCCAAAGATCACATTCCCACCAGTGGCCTAGCGCGGTGCTCTCTGCCTCTCCTGTGAACTCTGGTGCCGTCCGCTGGTCCTGGGCGTCCCTCGGTTTCACTGGGAGGAGATGGTGTCTTCACTCCCAAATTCCTGTCCCCACCCAGGACTCCCACAGGCCCGCTGCCCACCATCACCCCCCACACTCATGCCCCTTCACAAAGGCTGCAGCTGCCCAGCCCCCAGCCCAGCAAGTTCCAGGTCTCTTCCCTCCACCTCCTCTTACCAACCTGCCTCCACTTTTTAACAACTGAGGTATAGTTAATGTACAATATTATATAAGTTACAGGTGTACAAAATAGTGATTCAAATTTTTAAAGGTTACACTCTAGTTATAGTTATCATAAAATATTGGTTATGTTCCCTGTGTTGTACAATATATCCTTGTAGCTTATTTTAAACATAATAGTTTGTATGTCTTAATCCCTTACCCCTATATTACCCCTCCCCACTGGTAACCACTAGTTTGTTCTGTATATGTGTGAGTCTTATTTTTTGTTATATTCACTAGTTTGTTGTATTTTTTAGATTCCACATATAAGTGATATCATGTAGTATTTGTCTTTCTCTGTCTGACTTATTTCACTTAGCATAATACCTTCCAAGTCCATCCATGTTGCTGCAAATGACAAAATTTCATTTTTTTTAATACCTGAGTAGAATTCCATGGTATGTGTGTATATACATATATACACACATCTTCTTTATCCATTCACCTGTTGATGGACACTAAGGTTGCTTCCAATATCTTGCAACCTGCCCCTTCTTGTTGGCTCCTCCATTGAGATGCCCCCGGTCTTACAACCTTCCTCCATTCCACCCACCCTTCTCCAGGTTCAGGCCCAGCACATGCCTCCCCGGCGGCCTCCCTGCCTCTAGCTATCCCCACCTTCCACGCCGTTCCCTTCACCCCTCTATGTCTGCCCACTGCCCATCGAATCCAGTCATTGTCCCTGTCTGGCATCCAAAATCCACTTCCCGCCTCTCTGAGCTCATAGGGCTTCTCCATGCGGCTCTTGGACAACCATGCACATGCACACCCTTGGGCCACGTCACACCACACCACGCCATGCAGGCCTGGGGTGGGCACCGTTACCATCAGCTTGTGCTTCCCTGAGGCCTGTAGGAGATAACTGAAATTGAAGCTCAGGTGGGATTAGGTGTTGACACCCAGTCTTGTCTCTGAGGACCACCTCTCCCCATCCCAGCTCCCCTCCCTGGTACCTGTGAGCAGCTGACACCCAACCCCTCACTCCATTGGTGATGGGTCCCAAGTTTGCCCAGCACTGGGGCAGGGCTCAGAGGCCACACATCTCCTGAGCCTCCCGGTGCAGGCCTTGCCACACTCTTCTCCCCCAGAGGTCATTAAAAGACCCAGCCCCCTCCAGCCTGTGTTCCCTAGGAAGGCCCCAGGAGGCCCTGCCTCCTGCTTCTGAAGGGCGAGCTTCCCTTTTTGCCTTGGCCTCTGAGGAGCTCAGGGCCACATGGGCCCCTTTTACAGCAGCTCTCTCAGCATCGTGTGGGTCTCCACACAGTGCTGACTTCCATATCAGGCACCTGGTGAATGTGGAGGCTTTGTGTTAGGCTGCCACTGGTCCCTTGTGTAAAGAGGTGCAGGACTTATACACAAAGTAAATGGATATTCCCTCAGGAAACGAACAGCAAGGGTGTATCAGGGTCTACCAGGAACACTACCATAAGGGCATCCAAGATCCTGCCATCGTAGTCAATTACCACCGTGTCTCCTTGCTCACCCTTGAGGCCTGGGGGACCCTGAGGCAGAAAGAAGAGGAAGAATTTCAGGGAAAAGCATGGTGGTCATTTCTGTCTCACCCAGAGAACCTAGTAACCAGGGCTGCACACAGGCTCGTGAGCTGTGGGTCAGCTCTCAGCTGTACCCTGGGCGGCCCCAGAATGGTGTCTTCTTGCATTCTCTCAGGCGCTGGCACCCTGACTGAGCACTCCAGGGGCCAGGCAGGGGGTGACACAAGGGAAGGGGGATGCCTGGGGCCAACTGAGGAACATACCTCCGCCTAGCCTGGGGGTGGCTGTGATTTGCCTTCACGTGGGAACCGAAGCCCACTGAGGCCCATCCCTGCGTTCTTGAGAGAAAATGGAGAGTCTGATTTTGATGTGAAGTGCTTCAGATTTTTAAATGTTGGCAAACAAACAAAAACACCCACACCCTCCAAAACACTGCGCAGGCCAACTAAAGACGTGCCGGCTGGATGCTGCCCTTGTACCTCAGTTTCTTAACCTCAGGTGGAGACTGCACACACCAGGCACTGACACTCCCATTCGCTCCTGGTTCTGAGCACACACCCCCCTACACACATGTCCACATGTATGTGTCTGCACATGCATGTGTCCACACAGGCACGCGTCCTCACAGGCATGTGCACTGCTGCTGGAACCTCACCTTTCCTTCTGAACCTCATCTCCCCACTGCACTCTTCTCTGCTAGGAGAGCAGCGGGGGCTGTGAGCACTTTGGTCAGGCCTGAGGCCATCTGCGCAGGATGGAGAGACCCAGGCCAGGGCATCATTTGCCAGCTGCCTCCACGGTCATGGCCTTCACGGAACTGTAAGGTGTACACTGAATTCCCACACTCAATGCTTAATCCAATTCCCTGGCCACCTGCACGACCAGGCTGCGGGCTTAGACCTGTGTTTTGGAGGAGGAAGGCAGCCTCTGGGAGCATAAGGGGGATGTGATTGCTCGAAATCACAGGGCCAATAACAGCGGCTGGGATGTAGTTCTAAAAGTGTGTTGATAGGGGCTCATCACAAAAGATCTGGGACCAGCTGCGGCGGCTGTGTTCCAGAGACAGGGGTGAACGGTGATGTGGGGCTGGGGGAAAGGCAAGGCCCCACAGGGGGAGGGTAACGCCATAAGTCACAAATCGAGGTTTATGTTTGAATATGCCAAGAAAAGAGTCTGGGAGGGCAGACACTTTCCTGGGGAGGAGGAGAAGAGGGGAGAGGATGGGACTCTTATTTTCACATCCATAGTTGAACATTTTACCAAAAGCATGCATTATGAAACTAAAAGCAAAAAAAAAAAAAAAAAAAAAATCACTAATGAATTATTATTATTAAAAAAAGACTCCCAGTTCCTGCCAGCTCTTCTGGGGTCTCTGGGGGACAGGGGCTTCGGAAGGAATCAGGCCCCTGGATCCCACTGGTGTGGCTGGGGGAAGACTGCTTACCCGCGGCCCTGTGGCTCCATCGGCGCCTGGCTGGCCGGGTTCCCCCTGTGAAGACGCGTGGTTGCAGCCAGGTGTGCAGGGCTGAAGACAAAAGTTCCCCTGCCCCCTCCAGTGCCCTCTTCCCCAAAGGACACAGGGCCGAGTGGACGTGACTGGCATCCCAGGAATGGGGCTCCCTGAGGGAGGGCCTGAGAGACCTTCCTCTGACCCTCGTTGTGTAGAGATGGGCCACTGAGGCCCAGAAGCCCAAGGCTACACAGTGAGGCCTCATCACTCACCCAGACCCACTGCCACCCGCCCCCAGGTGGGCTTCTGATTGCCAATCAAACAAGACCCCTGGGCCTGGGACCTCCCGGACTCCCAACTTAAAAGGGCAAATTGGAGGTGAAACCATCTCCCCCCGTGATGGGCCTTTGGGAAGCAGAGCAGTGGACTGTGATGTCACCTTGGGCCCCGGGGCTCTGTCCACGCCATTCTCTCCCTGAGGCCCCGCGTTCCCTGGCTTGCCCTGCGACAGAGGCGTGTGCTGTGAGAGAGCACTGGGGCAGGCTGGGGCCGCCTGGGTCTGTGGGCTTCCGGAGTAGTTCCTGAGAACGTGCCTGAGCCCACCCGGGGGTTGGGGGCCGTGGGCTCAGTGCAGCCCAGAGGACTCAGGACCAAGGGCCCTTCTGGTTTGGCCTTGGCGCACGGTTGGAGCAGCTCAGGGGCTCAGCCAGTTTGGAGGCAGGCTGGCCAGGATTTGGTGGTTGTCTTAAGGGTTTGGGGAAGCAAGGAAGACACCCAGTTCCTGGCTTGGGGACTGGGCAGAGTGGGGCCACCTAAGATGGGAACCAGAAGACTTGAGGGTGTGAGGGGAGGCAAATGGCTTGGGTGATTTGCCAGGCCCGTTGGTGACTGGGACCCTGGCCTTACTGCTTGCCTCCCTCTGGCCTGTCCTGGTCATCAACCCATGTGCCATGATGTGAAAGGGCTGCGTAGGGCTTCACCACGCAGGTGGGAACTGGGGAGGTGGGAGGCAGGGGGACCACTGAGGGAGGGACATGTACCTACCTTGGGCCCTGAGGGTCCTGGGAGCCCTGGCTGGCCTGGTGTCCCATCATCCCCCTGAGGAGAGAACAGTGGAGGCTGCAGCCCTCAACCTGCACACACTGGCTGGGTCCTCTGGCAGTCAGTTGGCCATCCCCCCTCTGCACTCCCCAACACACCAGGCCACTCCTGGCAGCAGCGCTTGGTCATACTGGGTCGGGGCAGCGCCCCTCTCCCCTCCTCGTCCCTCTAGGGCAGGGGTGGGGTCAGACCCACCTCTGTCCCTTGTCCCCACTAGCCCAGAGCACACCTTAGCAGGTGTGTGCAGAAGGAATGGATGGGTGCGTGAAGGAGAGGGAATTCATTCCCTCCATCAGCAAACATCTCTGAGCACCCTCTGCAGGCCAGGCAGATGGGGTCCCTGCTCAATGAGTCAGAGGAGACCGAGGGCAAGGAAATATCCAGATAAATTCATAGCCCCATGCCAGGAAGTAGACAAGAGAATATAAGAGAATGGTGGGATAGAGAGGGACTCAGGGAGAGCGTGTGTTTCAGTAGGTGGCTGGGGACGGTCCCCCGGAGGAGGGGGCAGCTTTGCTGAGCCCAGTAGGAGGAAGAGGAGGAGGAGGCCCGACCACGGGAAGCAATGGGGGAAGATGAATCTGGGTCAGTGGTTCCCAAACTTGAGCGCATGTCAGCACCACTCAGGGGGCTGCCTGACCAGAGCACGCCCACCCCCAGTGTCTCTGACTCGGGGCCTCTGGGATGGGCCCCGAACACACATGTCTAATGCGCCCCCAGTGACGCTGATACTGCTGATCCAGGGATCACACCTTGAGAACCAATTTGACGTGGGAACAAATCTGATACGTTTGAGTAATTGTATGTGTTTGATGTATTTCTCTAACAGTGAGTGAATGAGTGAATGAATGAATGAATGAGATCCTGGCTTCAGAGACAGAGGTCAGAGCCGCCACCCACAGTCAGGACTTAGGTTGGGTTCTGCCGTGCCCAGCCCCTGCCCTTCTCTCCAGCCACTTCCCACATCCCTGCCAAGAGGCCGTCCACAGCCACCCCCACCTTCTTTCCAGGAACACTGGGCTCACCTTGCGGGGGAGACAAGAGTGGGGATGCAAGAGAGAGGTCAGAGCCACCTGGACACCAGGCACCTGCTCCTCTGGTAGAAGTGGCCCTGATGATCCCCATCCAGTGCAGCCCAGAGACCCCGAGCCCCTCAGAGAGATGCATGTGGGTGCTGGGGCTGACGGTCTTGGACTCCACTCCGACCCTGACCTGGTCCCTCCCAAGCTGAGTGACCCTGGGCAAGTCACTGCTCCTGAAAGAGGGTCTCTGACTCCTCCAGCCTCAGAGAGTGGTTGTGAGATTAGAGGGAATGCATTGAAGGCCCTTGACTCCCAGCAGGCACTCACTAAAGGGGCTCCTCTCCCACCTTTCCCTCCTGCTCAGTCCAGGGGCTCTGGTTCCTTCAGGGAGGACCATAGCCTGCCTTCCCACCCTGGCAGGTGCTGCTCAAGGAGGGAAGAAAAGAGAGCTGACAAGCTAATGGATTTTATTATTCGATCCTCACGACCTGCTGTGAAGGAAAGGCAGGAAAAGTTTATCATGACCCCATTTGACAGATGAGTAAACTGAGGCACAGAGAGATGAAGTCACTTGCCTAAGGTTACAGAACTTGGTCTTCTAACCCTGCCACTTTGGCTTCAGTGGGGGCGGGGGAGGGGAAGGTGGTGGGGTGAGGGAGCCCCACACCCCCAGGCCTGAGACAGGAGTGAGAGGAACTTACCTTGGGCCCTGGGGGTCCACTCGGGCCCTGAAATGAGAGAAGAAGGGGTGTTAAACATGATCCCAGACAGGGCTCCCGGGCTGTCTTCCTTAGCATCCTTCTTTTATAAAGGGTGACACCAAGTCCCAGAGGGCAGGCAGGGCTGTCTCTGGAACCCGGCTGTGCCACCCGTTCGTATCTTGGACAGAAATCCGCTTTAGATCTTAAGCAGTGACAAGTGGACTGCAGGCTCCCTCCCAGGGGTCTGGGTCTGTGAGAATTTTGCTGGGGCTGGAGTCCTGGCCCATCTGCTCCCCACTGGTGGTGGGGGGCAAGAGCGCAGGTGTGCACACACGTACAGCCGCACACCCAACCCCGGTGTGCGTGTGTGTGGGAGAGGGGCTTCTGGGTTTGGAACCACGGTCCTGCCAGCCCAGGCCTCTGAAATGCCCTGGATACTGACCGTCTCGCCATCTTGTCCAGCTTCTCCTTTGGCACCCTGAGGAGGCATAAGAGGAGAGCAATGAGGGGAGGCAGGGGCTCACAGCTGACTGAGCCCACATCTCCCGCCAGACCCTGGGCTGGGGCTGCAAGTACATTTTGTCCTCACCAAACCTCTGAGAAGTGGGCATCACTGTCCCCACCCCACAGACAAGAAAGCTGAGGCTCAGGGAATTATATGCCCAACATGACAAGGAATCGGTGAGCCAACTGAGCAGTTGCCCTGACAGGGGACCCTGGCGGCAGTTTGGTGGAGGTGCCGGCTCTGCACTGGAGGGAAAGTGCAGGTTGGAGCCCCTGGGTGAAGGAAAGGGGCAGTACAATGAGGTTTGGCCTCCGGTATTGGGGTTAGGACTATGTGAGGACAACCGAGGCTTAGTTAGTACTGGGGAGAAAGAGAGAGAGAAGTAAAGAAAAAATAGAGAGAGAAAAAGAAAGAGAGAGAGAGACTGAGAGGGAGAGAGAGAGAGAGGGAGAAGAGGTTGGCAGATATCTGCAGAGACAGCAGCCTCACATGGGTCTCAGCGTGTGCATTGGGAGTGAGACTATAACCAAGGTTAGAGTCTCTGAATCTATCTGGGGTTCGAGTGTGGGGATAAGAGTTGGGTCAGAGTCTGTAGGGGTGAGAGTTAGGGTCTGGATAACAATCTGAATTGGGGGTGTGGATCTGGATTTGGGAGTGAATTTGGGGTCAAGGTCTAAATTGGGGTTAAGGACCTGGTTAGTGTCAGATTTAAGGTGAGACTGGAGTAAGAGTCTGGGTCGGCGTTTGGGATAGGGCTAGGGTTGGCATTGATTCTGGGATCAGGGTTTGGAATTTTGGTAAGTACAGAACCACGTCCTGGGTGGTCCAGCTCCATGCTCTCTCTTACCACTGGGCCTGGTGCTCCCCTGGGGCCATCTTTCCCAGTGTCGCCAGGAGGGCCCCGGGCCCCAGGGGGTCCTGGGGGCCCTGGAGGCCCAGCAGCTCCATCTTGCCCTTGATCTCCCTGAAAGAGATGGGGCCCAGCATGACTCTGAGGCGTAGGGGAAGGGGTTCTGGCCTCCAGAGAGAGGCCTCCTCAGATGGGCGGCCAGATGCCTTCGCTCTCCCAGCCCTCGGCAGGCTCAGAGGAAAGGGGTTTGTTATTGGGCTTCTTGCCACTTCTTGGTGGCCACACAAAGGGACAGGTCCCTACACCTCTGCATAAGAGGCCAGTAGGATCTTGTACACTCCATGGCATGCTTCATGTCTCCAGCTCTCAGTGCCTGCAGCCCAGCTACGGTGTTTAGGTGAGAGATGAGACACACTAGGTGTGGGACAAAGCACAAGTGCCCAACCAGCCCCCTTCCTTCTGGAATGGGGACTGCAAGCCTCCTGAAAGACCTTCCTGGTTGGTCAGCTCCTGCTTTATTAAGTGATAGAGGCACACTCTTGGGCATTTGTCCCAGATAAATAGAAACATGTTCACACAAAAGCCCATACATGAATGTTCACAACAGCTTTATTTGTAATAGCTCCAAACAGGAAACAATCCAAATGTCCTTCAATGGTGAATGATTAAACAACTGGGGTACATCCATGTCATGGAATACTGCTCAGCAATACATAGAAAGGAACAAAGTACTGACACATGCAGCAACTTGGATGCATGTCAAGAGATTTATGCTGAGTGAAAAAAGCCAATCTCAAAGGGTAGCTACTAGATGACTGCATCTACGTGAGATTCTTGGTATGCAAATGTATAGAGATGGAGCACAGATTAGTGGTTGCCAGGGGTTAGGGATGGGGGCAGGGAGGGGGGTAACTGCAGCTATAAAAGGATAGCAGGAGGGATCTTTGGGTGGTGGTTGCACGAATCTCAAGGGTGATAAAATTGCATGGAAGTAAGTAGACGCACAAATAAGTAAAATGGGTGACACTGGAATAAGGTTGGCAGATTATATCAGTGTCAATTTCCTGGTTGTGAGATTGTACTACAGCGATGCAAGATGTCACCATTGAGGGAAACTGGATGATGGGTGCACGGGGTATTATTTATTACAACTGCATATGAATTTTTAATTATCTCAAAAAAAAAAAAAAAAAAAAAAAAAAAGAGCGACAAAGGACCACACCGTCTCTCTCATGCAGCACCAGATCCCTCACTCTTGGCCGTGTTAGTAATGGGTCAGACCTCAGGCAGCCAGAGCCCTCACCTTGTGGCCCCACCTGCAAGGAGGAGAGGAGGAGAGACCACAGTGCCCCCAGCAATTCCTGCTGCCTCAGTGGTGCCCGCCCAGCACTGGCTCAGGGCACAGTAATGTGGCACATCTGGCTCACAGTGCCAGCAGTTCCCAACCTTCCTGTCACCAAGAAAGGAAGAAGCCTTTTGTGGATTGGGCCCCTGCTGTGTGCCAAGCACTGAGGAGTGAGGCCTACCTGGAGGTTATCTCACCCAATGCTGCAACCACCTGGCCAGGGCACTGCTATTGTCCCATTTTACAGATGGAGTAGCCAGGGGTCAGAGAATGTAATCATTTACCCAGGGTTACAGAGCTAGGAAAGGCACTGTCTCCTCTGGCCACTGAGGCAAGAGTCTCTTTTAGACAGTATTTTTCATCTGTGACCCCACGATATGAGAGAACTTGGTTCTCTAGGCCACTGCACTTAAGACATAGCTCACTTATTTTCCTAATTAAAAAATTAACTGAAGCTCTCAATGTCCACCACACAGATCTTCTGGTCAGTCTGACTCAGCCAGGGTCCTGACCAAGAAGACAGAATTCCAGCCAAAAGACAACTGAGTTTGGTAAGGTCACCCAACCAGAGTGGCAATAGTGGTGGGTCATTCCTGTCTCATTTTACACTGTGTTAGGAATCAGTTGAAGATACCCCGCCCCCTGCTGCTCCTTTAATGGCTCAGGGTGGGAACCACTGGCCTGGAAGCTCCTTATCAAGGCAGAAAATGGGTGTAGATACTTGAGCAGGTTCTAGAGGGGGTTTAGGGTCTTCTCCTGGGTTACTTGGAATGAGGCTGGTCAGCCTCCTCCTCCTCCTCCTCCCGCCAGGATCGGATGGCTGAGGTCTCCCCCTGGGAATGTGGGGTGAGTCGAGGGGAGTGCGCACACCAGCAGCCCAGACTCCGCCAGTCTACCTTGAGGATTCGGCGATTGTACACGTGATGGTCTCTACTTATAAATCCCGGACTGAGCCTCGGGAAAACCATCTAGTTGGCAAACAGGTGTGTGATGAGAAAGGCAGGAGGGTGATTTAGAAACGACCAGGCTATTTCTGGAGGCAAAGCCACTTAACCCCGCCTGGAGAGAGGAAGCCTGGTCATTGGAAGTGGCGGACCACGTTCTCCAAACATGGGTGCTATCCTTGCTGCCATCCCACGGGCTCCTCTTCAATGGGACCTCGCACTCCCCCAAGAGCTGGAGTCCATTTCTCCACCCTCTTGACTTGGGCGGGCCCTGTGACTGCTGTGACCAATAGAATGCAGTGGACGTGCTACTGTGTCCGTTCTGGAGGTAGCTCTTAACTGGCCTCCCGCCGCTTAGAATGCTGCTCTTGGGAAGGCCCTTTAGAAATGCCCCCACCAGCCTGGGGAAAGCCTGAGCTGCACAGAGATCCATGAGTGGGCATCCCCAGCTAAGCTCCCCACCAAATTGCCAAGACCTGCTTTGTGGGGCCCAACCAGCAGAGGTCTCCACTCTGCTTCAGCCTCCGTTGAGGAGAACCCTGGTTCGGAACAAGGCGCTTCTGGGTCCCTGGACCCAGGGGGCATGAAGGGCTAGAGGTGGGCTGGACAGAGACTCTGATCTACTGTTCCCACTTGGGGTGCTGGGTGCCCACTTTCCTGATTGCCATGAATCTTCACCTCAGTGGCTTGGGGTAAAGGATGTCATCCCCATTCACAGTTGGAGAAACTGAGTCTCAGAGGGGAAGGTGACTCACTCCAGGTCACTCAGCTGGTAAGTGGCAGAGCTGAACTCTGGGCTCAGGGCTGCTGGCTCCATCCACAGCCTTCCCTCTTCCTGGGTGCCAGCTGCCCTCAGGAAGATCAGTCTCCAGTCTGGGCCCAGTGCCAGCTCCACTGTCTGCCCATCTATGGTGATAAGGGTGACCGGATGTCTGCCAGAGATTCCCTGTCTGTGCAGGGGATGGCAGCCTCGGCCAAATCAAGGTGCTTGGGGCTTCCACCCAGCGGATGTTGAAGTGAAAACAGGCAGCGAGATAGACCACGGGTGGGGAGGGGCTGCTTGCTCACTTTTTTCTGTATAAGCATAGGGATCCAGAAGAAACGCAAGGTATACCTTATTATGATACGAAACAAACCATGTGGGATCAGGGGAGGGTCTTGCTCAGTTCTTACCCGGGGGCCAAAGTCTCCTGGTGCACCCTAGGAACAAAAAACAGGGTGATACATCACCACTACTTTTATTACTACTTCACACGTGTGGAGCATTTACTCTGTGCTCAGTGCTTCATATACACAGTCTCACTTCATTCTAACAAAAAAAACATACAGGCTCTATGTTATCTCCATTTCCAATGAGGAAACTGAGGCACAGAGAGGCTAAGTAACTTGCCCAAGGTCACACAGCTAGTAGATCCAGGGCTTGGAGCCAGGTGGTCTGTTATCTATTGGCAGCCCCCAGACACAGCAGAGTGGAACCCCCGAACCTGGGAATAATGAGGGATGATAATTGATTTACTGTTTTAAGTCACGAAGTTTTGGGGCAGTATGCTATGTAGCAGTAGATGCCAAGACTTCAATTTCTCTCTGTCTTCAAAGCCCCTGCCTTAATCATTTCTATGACTCGGTGGCATCAGCCAGAATTGGCAGGAAGGCAATCACTGCACCTGCCAACTGCACGAGTGTCTCATCATCTACAAAGAACATTCAGACGGTTACCTTGCGCAGTCTTCCCCACGAGAGGTTGGTTTTAATTTACAGACGGAGAAACTGAGGCCCAGAGAGCTGGGTAACTTGCCAAAGGCCACACAGTTGGTGGTGGAGCTGTAATGCAAACCTGAGGCTCTGAACACCGGATCCTGTGCCTTGCTCAGCCCTGAGGGTGGACCGGAGCCCTGGCTGCCCTGACCTGTGCGGGCCACATCGCAGTGGCGCAGCCCAGCCCTGCCCAGCCCTGCCCTGCCCAGCCCTGCCCTGCCCTGCCCTGCCCTGCCTGCCTTAGAAGTGCCCGTCGGTTCTACTACACCCAGGTCTGTTACGGCCCCTCCCTCCCCTGACTCCACTGTGGGACACACAGGTCTCCCCTCTCTCCTGCTCCCCTCCAAGTCACTTGGAGTTCCCAGCCCTCCAGGAGTCTGACTGTTGTGACATTTAGTGCCAAATGTCAGGGAAGACCTTCTCACAAAGGGCTGCAAATATCTCAGGGTTAGCTCTCTGCCATTTGTTTTCCTGGGGGGGTGTCCTCCCCACAAAGAATGCCATCAACAGTCAGTGTTCAATTCCACAGGCTCTTCTAGCACCTTCCCCTTTTCAGGATTGATTATTTTGGAAACTCATCATTCTGGGTAGAGTGTGCTTTCAGTTTTGTTACACTCTGGTGCCAGGAGAACTCGGATTCAACCCTCCAGGTACTTTAAATCGTCAAATGTAAGCCTTGTAACCATTTTAGGAGGTAGGCACCACTAGCCCCACTTCACAGATGAGGAAAGTAAGGCTCCAGGAGGGGATGTAACTTGCCCAAGGTCACACTCTGGAGCTGGGGTCTGAAGGCAGGTTTCTGGCCTCCTTTATCAGCCGACTGCATCTGGACAGCCTCCAGCATCACTTACCTTTTCTCCTTTGGGGCCTGGAAGTCCCTGGAGAAGGAAGATAGAGAGAGAAGAGGAGTGAGTGAGGAGCACTAGGCTAGCCCCCTTCTATCTTCCCTGAGGCTTTGAGGGCAGAAGGGCCTGTGAGGCTGAGCAGAGCTGTGGGCAGCTGAGTGAAAAAACATACGAGCCTATCAGCCTTTAGGAGGGCTGCCTGTGCTGGCCCCAAGGAAGCTCTGAGCCTCAGTGCTCGCCACGAGGAAGACAGGAGACTGGGGCGGTCGCTGGCACCCTCTCTGGACAGGGGCACATGTGCTAGTCATTCCCCCCAGAGGACAGAGCCCTCCCTGCTCAGCACCCGTTGTGCCCAGGTACCAGTGAGGAGGTCACTGTCTTCGGGGTCTGGGTGAACGTGTGGCTGTGGAGGTGGCCTCCCCGCAGGCCATCACTCTCTGGCTGCAGGGAAATGTGTCTCTTTCAGTCTCGCCAAGTTACCAGGACTTCTAGGGAAGCGGGTCAGGCCACACACAAGGCACCGACTGTGGAGCTCAGAGACCCCGGGGTGGGGGCCAGGCTGCGGTGGGCCAGCTTGGGGTTCACACTCTTGGTCAGGGACCTCAATCACTGGCCTCCATCCCAAAACATCCATGTTCCCTTCAGGTAGTGATGGATTCGCTCATTCACTCATTCAACAACTCATCCATCTAGGTAGTGGGTTCTTGCTTCCCCTCCTTTAATAATGCACCCATCATCAGTCAGCTCTTCAATCATTTGTTAATTCATTCATTTTTTTTTCTCACTCACTTGTCTGCTCAACCATCACGCATTTATCCATCCACTAACTCATCTGCTCTTCCATGCATCCAACTGTGTGTACAATTATTGATTCATTACCTCATTTGACTCTTCTTCCATCCACCCATCCGTCCATCCATTCATCCATCCATCTGTCCATCTGTTCATCAATCTATTCATCCATCTGTCCTTCCTTCCTTCCATCCATATCCAATTATTCATTTTATTATGCTGCCTCTGTGTGCATCTTATTCATTCTGCTAAGGATGCCAGTGGACCATATGCTTCTGGTCCAGGTGTTGAGAACTCTTCAGCCTGATGTCTACCATCTAAGTCTTGAGACTGTATGAGGGGATGCTTTGTGCCTGGGGTCTGCTGGGAGGGCCTTCTATGTTTTGAGGGCTGAATGGACACCAGGGACAGTGCTGTTCACAGTTCTTTGCGTCCCCAGCATCGCTGTGGGGAGAGTTAATATGCCTATTTGACAAACAGAAGCCTCAGGCTGGGGAGGTGAAGAGGCCTCCTCAAGGCTGCACAGTCAGCAGGTGGTGGAGCTGGATTTAAACTCAAGTCTGACGGTCAAATAGCTTCTCTCCGTGCTAAACCAGGTTCTTAGTGGCCCTTCCCTCTGGCATCCACGGTAACTCCCAACCCCAGGGGCAGCCCCATCCCAGGACCACCTACAACTGCCCTGTTATCACTTACGGGCTTGCCATCCAGACCCAGTGGCCCCTGGAAAACGAGAGAGAGAGAGAAAGTGAGAGAGACAGTGAGAGAGCACAGAGGTTACACACAGGAAAGGCATTTCTTCTGTGTTTTACGACCCAGAGGCACGACTGAGTGACAAGAGACCAAAGCCTGCCCCGAGCCCATGGTCTTGGGTACATTTCACGTGGACTCAGGGTGGGGGCATCTCTGTGCTGTTTGTTGTCCAGAATCCCCTCCTCTGATAACAGAGCCCGTTTCTTCTCCAAAGCCACCCCCATCCACCCCATAGGGTTTGGACATGTGACCATATTCCCTCGGCCAGGGTGAGTAGTTCAGGGATGAGTGTCACGCCTGGGACTCTGAATGGTGGAGTTTTAGAAGAAAGAGGATTCTTTTCTCCTGATGGGGCTAATCCTGGAGCTCCTGGGGGCACCGCATGGCTTGAGAAAGAGCCAACGGAGAGGAAGGCAGAGCTGAGAGACAGAGAGAAAGGCAGGCAAAGGGCCTGAAGCTGAAACTACCTCTGCATACTTCTTTCTGTTTGTCAGTGAATACATTTCTTTCCTTAAGCCAGTTTGAATTTGAGTTTCTGTCACTTGTAACTTGTTAGGGACTGAATGTGCCCCCCAAATTCATATGTTGAAACCTAACCCCCAATGTGATGGAATGTGGAAGTGGGGTTTTTGGGAAGTGATTAGGTCATGAGGGTGGAGCCTTCATGAATGAGATTAGTGCCCTTATAAAAAGGACCCCAGAGAGCTCTCTAGCTCTCTCTCCACCATGTGAGAACACAGTGAGAAGTTGAAAGTCTGCAACCCAGAAGAGGGCCCTCACCAGAACCCGACTGTGCTGGCACCCTGATCTCAGACTTCCCAGCCTCCAGAACTGAAGAGACAGATTTCTGTGGTTTATAAGCCATGCAGTCCATGGTACTTTCTTAGAGTAGCCTGAACTAAGACATAACAGGAAGAGTCTTGAAAGCTCTTTCAGCTCCCTGCACTGCTGTGGTCTTTGCAGGCAAAAGTCAAATAATACAAGGGTGGGTCTAGAGAGCTGGGGCCTCTCAGCGGTCTGGGGGCTTTGTGGTGTCTGCAGACGGCTGGTGACCACTGCCCAACAGCTGCCACTGTCCACCCACCTGACAAAGCCTCACTGGATTCGTCTACACTCTTGTGGAGGTGTAGAGGAATCCAACGGGGGTGCCATGGACTGGGTCCACCTGCCTGCTGGGTCCAGTGGTCAACAGCCAGTTTCCCTGGTTGGGTCTCCAGACTTCCCTGGCAGACAGCCATCTGCAGATTCTCCAGATGCTGTGAGAGTGACTTCTCCTTGGTACCCTCACTCAAGGGCCTCACTCCAGGCAAGAAACCAGGGCAATTCTGAAAATTGGTCTCCTAAGTGCTTCTGGCCACTCGCTTCACATTCAGTTGAGGGTCTGGATGTCAGGGTGATGGCCTGGGGTCAGCTGGGGTCCCAGGAGAGGGGGAGTGGGGCCATTCCAAGGTCTTGGGGGCCCAGGCCCTGGGGGCTCCTGGTAAGGTGCAGTTTAGGTCCCCGCCATCTGTAGCTCATCAGAAGCTGTCCTAGCTGGCCTGTCTCCTTGGGCCAGCTCCTGGCTGTCCTGAACTGGATCCATATGAAAAGCCTTTTCCCTTTAGCAGTCCGCTAAAAGTAGGTCCTGCCCCTCATCTACCCTCCATGCTCAGGCCCTGCTAGGCCTCCTCAGGGCCATGTCCCTCTGGGCATCTCTACGCGGGACCCCTCACCCTGGCGTAGCCCTCTCAGCTGCCATAACACAGAGGGCCCAGTCCCATCCTGGGTCTCTTCTGGGGGCTATTGGTGGCCTCCACACTCTGCCTGAATCACAACAGAAGCCCTGTGTAAGGCAGGTGTTATCATACCCATCTTACAGAGGAGGAAACTGAGGCCCAGTGAGGGGAAGGCCTTGCCCCAGGCCATGCAGCCAGAAGAAGGGGGGGCTGGAGCCGATATGGCAGGCACTTCAGTTCTGTGTCCACACTGCACTCAAGCCACGGCAGTGGTCTTGCCTGGCCTCTGGCCACTCTCCCTTCTGGTCTGCCCTTGCATTCCTCTGTTCAAACCTTCCCTGCTCTGTCCCATTGCCCACTGGATCTCGCCTGCCCACGGGCCCCCAGTCACCTTGTCCAGTGTGGTTGCCACTGCAGACTCTGTGCCCAGGCCTTGCATGTGTCTGTCCATCCTGCTGACCTGAGCCCAAACACAGTGAAAACTTTGCCCCTCTCTATTCTGCATGGATTAAAAGAAGCCATAATGCAGACAGAAATTAAAAAGAGACCAAGATGCAGTTTAGAACTAAGTAAAGCTCCTTCCTTTTCAAGAAGTAACAAGTGTTGGTGAGGATGTGGAGAAAAAGGAAGCCCTGTGTGCTACTGATGGGAATGTAAATTGTGCAGCCACTATGGAAAACAGTATGGAGGTTCATCAAATAATAAAAAATAAAGCCACCTTATGATCCAGCAATTCCACTTCAGGGTATTTATTCAAAGAAAATGAAAACAATAATTCGAAAAGATATCTGTACCCCCACTGTAGCATTATTTACAATAGCCAAGACATAGAAACAACCTAAGTGCCCACCGATGGATGAATGGATAAAGATGATGTGGTACACACACACACACACACACACACACACACACACACACACACACACACTGGAATACTATTCAGCCATAAAAAAGAATGAAACCTTGCCTTTTGCAACATGGATGGAACTTGAGGTGCAGTATGCTAAGTAAAAAAGTCAGGCAGAGAAAGACAGATGCCACATGATCTCACTAATATGTGGAATCTAAAACAAAACAACAGCAAAAAAACCCGTGCTCATAGATACAGAGAACAGATTGGAGGTTGCCAGAAGTAGGGGGGTGGGTGTGGGTGTGGGTGAAATGGATGAAGGGGTCAAAAGGTACAACATTCTAGTTACAAGATAAATAAGTTCTAGGGAAGTAATGTACAGCAGTGAGGACTCTAGTTAACACTACTGTATTGTATACTTGAAAGTTGCTAAGAGAGTAGATCTTAAAAGTCCTCATCACAAGAAACAAAACAAAACAAACAAAAAAGGAGACTAAGGTGCAGCTTAGAACTAAATAAAGCTCTTTTCTTCATATGTCAGGAGGGAGAACACAGCGGGCCTCACTGCTAAGTCACCACCAGCAGCTGCGACATGAGCTGGCCTTGGAACTGGACAGCGTGATGAGCCCAAGGTGTCCCTGATAAAGGCCAGGACACAGAGCAGGGTTTGCTTTGGACTTGACTCCGTATCCTTCACAGGGTTTGCCCTTGCCACGGCCCTGGGAGACAGGTGCCATGCCCCCTCCTGCAGATGAAGAAGCTGAGTCAGTGGGATTGTCCAAGGGCTTGAAATAGGCCCCACTCTCTTTGGAGTGCTCCCTCTCCTGCAGCACAGGGTAGTAGGGGTGACAGATGGCTGTCCAGGGAACCTAGGGAGAAGGTTCATAGGCTTTGCCTTCTTTCCAGGATTCCTGGTACCTCTGTCTCCCTCACTGAGCAGACCTTCCCTGGGCAAGGGCTCCCTGGACCCTCTTTCACTTTGACCTTCTGCCAGGGCCAGTTCCAGTTGACGTGAAGCACGCAGCGCCATGGTGCCCTGCTTTTCTAGAAGTGTCCACTGAAGAAGGGAGCCCGGGGATGTTCCCTTGGCTTCGACCCCAGAGGGGGAAAAAATCAGTGCCACCAGCTGTCTCTGAGAGCGTTCTGATGACCAGACCTCAGCTGCCCCTTCCTGAGAGTGAATCCTGCCTTCCAGGCAGGATGCTCCCCTCTGCCAACTCCAAGACTGTCCTCGATGGCTCATTGATGGTGCAGCCTTGGTCCCCAGCTTTCTCGTTTGTGAGAAGCCCCGTAAGTGGCAGAAAACCAAGTTTCCCACCCAGGGCCCTGCCTGTATCTGGGATCACAGAGTCCTTGGCCCCCAGGTCTTGGAGTTTTAAAAACAAGAATAAAGTTTGCAGTTTCTGAATAATGGCAAGAGGGGGCATTAAGAGCAGCAATCTTGGAAACGCCCATCGCAGGGCTGAAGGAAAGTCATCTCAAATTCCCTGGGAACCCAAGATTGGAGCTGTATGTGGTTAGATATGATGCCAAGAAGATTCCCTTGGCAAACACAGAATGCCCACATGCAAATATTTAGAGACCAGAGGGTGCTGGCCCAGCCTTGTGGGTGGAGCTGACCCACAGCCATGGCCTTGGTCTGAGGAGGTGGCTCTGGGCTTACCTCTGGTGACACCTAGGCAAGAAGGCTGTGCCCAGGCCCTTGAATTCTCTCTCTGGGGAAATAGCTGACCCTTGGAGAGGCTGATAGGTGACCAGTGGTCACTAGGAGTCACTGAGGAGGGGACTCACAAAAGGGTGGGGTGGAGGAGGAAACAGCCTGGCGTTGGAGTCAGACGGACCTGCCTAGCTCTGGGGCATGATTCTGACCCCTCTTATCCTGGGGGAGGCTGGGCCCTGGGCTGTGAACCTTAGAGGATGGATCCTGCCCCTTCATCCTGCCTTTCCCAAACTGGTGCCCAAGGAACAGTGTCTTGCAGGGTGTTAACAGGCTTGCCTGGGGAAGGGAATACTATGGTCAAATAAGGGGTTACACCCTATGAAATAGGTTTCTTTCCTGCAAGATTTGCCTGAGCCATCATTCTGCTTGTGGGTCTCCCGGAGGGCAATGTTCCCAGCCTCACCGGACTCTCTCATCTCAGGGCCTGGCTGAGTCTTAGCAAAGCAACCCTGATGGCAGGCTGTGTGGACCATCTATGAACCAGGTGTTTCCATGTGCTGGAGGGAGGCCCAAGCCTGGCTCTGGGTGCTCTGAGAGGAGGAGAAACATTCTGGGGAAGGGTCAGGGGCTGGTCAGATGGGAGCCAAGGACAAACACGGGGTGGGTCCAGCAGTCAGGCTGGATCAAGGCAGGGCAAGGTCCAGGCTGAGTGCCCCAGCAGCTGACAAGCTGGTTTTGAGCAGGATGGGGCTGCTGTGGGAAGCTAGGCCACCTGGAAGAGCAGAGCCCCAGACTGGGTGGAGGCATGGCCTTGGTGGCATGGGGTCTTATTGCATCAAGGCAGCCCTCCCCTTCCCCGATCATCAGCTGCTCCAGCTGCTTCTCCCCCTGGGTCTCCCACCAGAGGAGCGGAAGGAACGACACTGGGCAGCCCACGGAGTGAAGGCAGGGCTTGGGCCTTCCCTGGGTTCAGATCCCCTCTCTGAGCCTCAGCTTCCACAGAATGGGTGATCCTGAGAGTCAGATGCCACAGCCCTGTGCCTGGAGGCGCTCGGTTCCTGCCGGCTCCCTCTCCTGCCTGATCAAAGCTGTGGAATTCACCAGAGGTTTTCATCGCCTTCTGCCCTCCACGAAGCCCCACAGCTGTTTACAAGCCTGGGTTCTGCTTTAAATCACTCCTCCCTGGTGCAGATCAGCTGAGCTCCAGGACGCTTCCGGATGTGCGGAAGCAAACAAAACCCTGTGGTGCGCTGAATCGCATGCCAGGAGGACAGAGCCCCCGTGCTGGCCCGTGCCCCTTGCCTCGCTCAGGGGCCCGAGCAGCCCTGAGCCTCAGTTTCCTCAACCGTAAAATGGAGGTCTTGCCCTTCTCTCAAATGACAAGTTCAACATGAGTCCCAGGTTAGTCTCCTTTGTCTCCTCTTTCAGACCAACCCAAGTCATGAGACCCTACAGGGAAGTGGACACAGAGGTGGAGTCTGCACTGGCTCTCGGGTGGGCAGTGCCGGGAGGGACCTTTGTGGGGCCTTCCTAGTGGCTGGCAATGGGACGCCAGGCTGTGCCACTGCTGTCATCTCTTACCTTCATGGGTTTGCTCCCTCCCTCCCTCACCCTATTGGGTATTTCCTAAGCAGGTTCCACGGAGCCATCTTCTGAGAAATATTAACGAGTACGGCAAAGGAGGGGAGGTTTCTTGGGGAAGTAAGTTTGGGCCGTGGAGTATGCCGACTCCATCCATCACTGGAGCTTCTCAATGTTCATCAAGGAACAAAGCCTCGGAGGAACCCCGAGGCAAAGAAGTTGTGTCAACCATTTCCTCTGCACAGGGCTGGCTGCTTCTGTTCCTCCCTGTTAGCTGTGGCTCAGCCCTCCCAATTGGCAAGAGTGTCTGTTGAACTGAACTAAATCAGTACGCTGGTTGTGTTTAGGCGGAGACAGGAGTAAATGCTCAGACTGGCCGGAGCTGGGTGACTATCTTGCTTTCTGGTTGTAATGAATGCTGACAGCTCCCCTCGGGGAATGGAGCCCTCCAAATGCACCAGAACAGGGCCCCTGGATGAGGGGGCTTACCAGGATTATCAGTCCAGGGCCCAGTAATTATGGCCCAGATGTTGACAATTCATCAAATTACAAGGCGGTTGGGGCCTGGGGTCCCAGCCTGGGACGTGCACATTCCTGTGCAAAGGTCTCTCTCATCAGGGCTGTCCAGTGGGCAAGGGGGTGGGTGGGCAGCCCCCTTGGGCAGGTCAGCACCATGTGGTTCTGATTTCTCAGGCCAGGCTGTTTGCACACACATGGGCCACAGCAAGACTGTCTGGGCTTAGCAGTTTCCCAGACTTGAATTCCACCGTAGGGTAAGGGAAGAAAGGACCCCCACTTCTTACGTCCAGCCTGGCTGCAGCTCGTGCCTGGGTGGTGGCACATGGTTCCTCCTGGGGATCCCCTTCCTGGGATCTGGGGCCCTCTGTAGAGTGGGCTCTGCAGTCACCTACTGCACCTAACTCATAGCAAGCTGTGAGGGCTTTAGCTGGGTGGGGACCTAGGAGCCTGCCGAGGTCAGAGCCCTGCCCTTCACCTGCTCCTTGGCCTGCCCACGCTGCCCCCTCCCACTCCTCGTCTGTACAGGGGAGGGCAGGGCTGGCCTGGAGCCAGGTTTGGTTTGGTCCATGCAGTTAAAAAAAAAAAAAAAAAAGGAAAACTAACCAAATGAGTTGCAACATTTAAAAATTGTGACGTTTCACATAAACATCTGGAGTATGGACTTTTCTTGAAAAGCTGAAGATCTTGCACCCTGGGTCCACATGCATGGCAATACCTGCTGGGTCAAGTGCTCCTTTAGCTGGGCACTGCCCCAGGGCCACAGGCTCCACCCCACCCTTGTGCCTCACACCTGGCCTGCTCTCCTGCTGAGGTGACCTGCCAGCTCTGTGGGGGCATCTGGGTTTGTAACCCTTGGCCTAGAAAATCTCTAGGTCCCTTTAGCTCTATGATTCTGTGAGGCCAGAAAGCCAGCTGGCTTCTATTTTGCAGAGAGGGCATGCTCAGTGAATATCTTGCATGCACTGGAAGCAATTACACGTATGTCCGTTATACATCGTGGCTAGAAGAGATGGTGCTATGCCTTTGAACTGATCCCTACCTGCTTAAATTACACATTTGCCTATTACATGATTACCCTGTTAGGTATCATGAAAAATTGTTCCAGGGTGGGGTGAAGGGTAGTGATGGACCTGACTCCAATTGGGTGTGGGAGGATGGAAGCTGGATCAGTGAATCGAGTTTGTCTGCTGAGAGCTGCCTCTAGCCTGGCATCTCCAGCTCAGGCACATGGGGCTGGTCTGATGGAAGGCACTGGAAATAGCAGACAGGCTGAGGCACCCATTTTGGTGGCAGCCTCTGCTAGGGTGAAGATCTAGCAGGACGGATCAGAAGGGTGACGGTCCCATTGTGGCTGGAACTACATGATGGAGGCAGTCTAAAGGGGAGTGGCCTGCCTGGGACAGCCCAGCTCAGACGGTGGGACTGAGACACAGCGTTACCAAGACACCAGGGGACAGAGTGACTGACAGAGCTCACAGCAGACACAGAGGCGACAGCGGGTGCTCTGCAGGGACCCCTGATGCCCCAGGCCACACTCCTGATCTGCCCTCTTGCCCTGAGCCTTAGTCTGTGGGTCCACTTGCCTGCTTCCTCCCATCCTCACCCACGTTTGAATTTCCAGCCTCTCTGAAACCCTGGGCTTTGGGGTAGGCCCTCTTTGGTTTCCATGGATGACACAGTTGTCACCCACTGTTAATGGATTGGTTGGAATCCTTAAGAATCCAAAGATTTCGTATAAAACTTGTATTTCTAGCATCTCTCTCTTTTTTAAAATAAACTTATTTCTTCCTTCCTTCCTTCCTCCCTCCCTCTCTTCCTCCCTCCCTCCCTCCTTCCTTCCTTCCTTCCAGGCTGCGTTGGGTCTTCATTGCTGCACGCGAGCTTTCTCTAGTTGCGGCGAGCAGGGGCTACTCTTTGTTGCAGTGCGCAGGCTTCTCATTGCAGTGGCTTCTCTTGTGGAGCACGGGCTCTAGGTGCACGGGTTTCAGTAGTTGTGGCACGTGGGCTCAGTAGTTGTGGCTCGCGGGTTCTAGAGCGCAGGCTCAGTAGTTGTGGCGCATGGGCTTAGTAGCTCCGCGGCATGTGGGATCTTCCCAGACCAGGGATAGAACCTGTGTCCCCTGCCTTGGCAGGCGGATTCTTAACCACTGCACCACCGGGGAAGTCCCTCCAGCTTCTCTTGATATCTTAGGAGATGTGGTAATGATCAACCTGCTTGGGCTGAGCTGCAGCGCCCCCTTTAGATGGGGCATGTATCCCCCCAGTTCAGCCCAAGCCCAACTGTTCCTTACACTCTCCTGCACCCAGCCAGTTTCCCCGATTTCCTCACCTGGCTGGCCCCTGGAATGTATCAATGAGCTCGTGAGCCTGCAGTTCTAGCTCTGAACCATCTCTCCAAACCACGTCCACATCCAGTCCCCCACTCACCCCTGCCTAGGACTTGGCCTGTCTTCTGGACCAGTCTCCACCAGCCTCCCTGCCTCCTACCCCCACACGCCCATCCTTCCTACACAGCGAAGGAGCGGGGGTCATACTGATTGTTTTGTTTTTACCCAGCAGACCTTGGAGTGAACTGCTTAACTTCCCTGGAGCCTGTTTCCTCCTCTGGAAAGTGGGTGTGGTGTGGATGGAATGGTTTCCTACAGATGACAGTGCCCAGCCTGGAGCTTGGCACCCAAAAGGGTTGGATGAGTGTGACTGTAATGTGCTGGGCCAGTTTTGCGGTAAGAATCCAGGAAACGGGGTGGAACTAAAAGACATACACATTTGCCTTCTCGTCTGGATGTCACTGACCCTGAGCACAGCCCTGTTAGGCAGGTGCCATTATTACCTCCATTCCACAGATGAAGAAACTGAAGCTTGGGGAGGCCAGGCATGGCCAGCTTGGACTTGGACATAAGGCCTAAATCTCCTGCCTAAACCCCGCCCGCTTCCCACCTCACCATCCCTCTCTGGCTTCGTCAGCGCCTAATACAGCCTCACCCCCACCCTCAGGGCAGAGCCGCAGTGCCCCTTGGCCTGACATTCAAGGACCCCTCCTCTGCCCCCATGGTCCTCCTTCCAGACTCACGTGTCACCTCTGAGAAGTCTTCCTCAACTCCCCCTCATCCCACATAGTTCCTCAGTTACTGACCCTCTGCTCTGTCTTCCCAATGCCTCCTCTCCCCACTGTGACTGTCCCCAAGGCTCCAGTGCCCACTAGAGGCCTGGCTCTGAAGGATGTCTGTGAATCTTTGAAGTGCCCCCTTCCCCGGCTGGGCTCGTGCCATCCTGTCCCACTGAGTTTGGGTCTGAATAGCCCAAAAGGGAGGACCCATTAGTGGAAGGACCCGCCCTTGTATGGAAGATGACCCACTGGGGCCAATCTCTCCCTAGACGTCCCTCCTGAAAGGTGGGTACGCAGCCCTGGCTTGTATACCTCCAGTGACGGGGAACTCACTGCTTCCTGGGCAGCCTGATAGGTTTGCAAAGTTTTTGTTTAAGCCTGGACCTTCCCAGGTTGGAGGCTACAGCAAGTTCCCTCCACCTTGTGGCCCCTTAGTGAGGCAACCACTTGCTCAATGAAGCTGGGTACCCCATGGCTGCTGGCCCCTGACCCCCCTCTCCTGTTCCCTCCCAGCCTGGCCTGTCTTGGGTGTACCCTCTCTCTGGACATTCCCCCGAAGCTCCCATTTGTCAGCCCCTACTTGGCCTTCCGACCTCGGCTCACACCTCCCTTCCTTTGGGGGGTGCCCCGACTCCCACCAGGCCAGGCCCAGGTCAAAGATACTCGCAGCAACCTGTTGTTCCTTCCCGGCCCTGAATTTTTATTCTCTCTCCCACTCAATCACAGCCTCCACGGGGGGAGGGACTCCACGGATGTATTTCTCACTAATTGTATCCCAAATGCCAAACAAAGTGCCTCATACATAGTGAGAACACAGTAAATATTTGTTGAGTGAACCAGCTGTCAAGGGAACTCTTCTATAAATGAATGTCCAGTTTCCTACTGATGCCAGTGCCTGGCCTGGGAGCACCAGAGGGCACTCTTGACCTGTTGAAGGCTGTCATGGGCACCTGCTGACTCCTGCCCCCTGGGCCACATCCTGGGAGCTGGGCACTGGGGACACTACCCTGGGAGGGGCTCCTTCAGCCTCAAGGGCTCCCCCTGCTGGGGTCAGTGATCATCACGGCGGCAAGAACTGTCACTGAACCCAGCCTGTATGTCCAGTGTTAGGGCTCTTATGGGGTCAATTACCTGGCTCCCCCAGTGGCTGAAGAGGGGTTAGGGACATGCCTGAGATCACACGGTCTGCGGAGCCCCAAAGCGCACTTTCTCTCCACTGCATGGGCAGGACAGGGGGCCAATCCCTGATTTCAGGAGGAGCTGGGTGGACCAGCTTCATACCCCAAATAACTGCTTTCTCTCAAATCTATTTACTTGGAAGACCTGAGTTTGCCCCAGTGGCCTAGTGCAGGTCTGTGAACATGTTCTTCCTGGGGGGATGAGGGTGCTTTGCTGCCTGGGGGAAGTGGGAAGAGGGGCCAGCAAAGATGTTGTCACAGTCACACCTGCAAAGGGCAGGACCAACTTCTGCTGGCCCCCCATGGGCTGTCCCTGCTGATAGAAATCCCAGAGCTGGATGTGGGAAGACGGCACCTCCCTTGGAGGTTTGTATCTGGGGCTGGGGTCTCCCGGGCCACTGCCAGGACGATGCAAAAGGCTGCTGAGGGTAAGCAGGGCATCTGGGAACCAGGGGCAGGAGCAGCAGCTCAGCCCTCTGGTCCTTTGGTTGCCCCACATGTGACACTTGAGGGACATGGGATATAGCATGGGCCCAAGGCAAGGAGCCTGGGTGAAGGAGCACCTGTCCTGGGCTTTCGAGGGACCCTGGGGAGGAGGGAGGAAAGGCCGGCATGGTGGCCCTTTCCCTGGGGCCCGGCTGTGGCTCCCCAAGGTTCCAATCTGGGGGCCATTAGTGGGGCTCGGAAAATCTGCTTTCATCCCGTCCCGGCTCCACCCAGAATCTGGGGAGCTGGGGAGCGGCACTGCGAGGGTCAGATGAAAATGCGATGCAGGATGTTGAAATCTAAAAACAGATGAATTTGGGATATTACAGATGAATCATTTAACTAATTACATTATTACAATCAAAGCTGTTTTTGAACAATGAGAGTGCAAAAAAGCATATGAATGTGTGGTGCCCTGTGGTCCTTTTTTGTTCACTTGATTAATTCCAAACAGTCTGAGTTATTCATTTCAAAATTGGTCCCAGGCAGAGGCCCTGTCTCATATCCCACATTTCTGCTCAGAGCTTATGCTGTCCCCCGGGGCCTAGGCTGTCGATGCCCCCATGACTGATTCTGGAGACGACGTGCAGCTCTGCCTGCCCCCCGTCCCCGCCCCAGATAGGTGGTGCTTGGGGAACTGGGTGCTGCGAAGCGTGAGTTCTGGCTCTGGTCCCTCACCTGTCAGAGCCAGCCTGCAACTCCCGCCAGCCCTCATTTCTCCAGTCTGCCCCTTTTACTCCATCCTTACTGGGACATTCTGATTTCAGTGCCTGATATTATTGTAGCCGCCTTCTACCTGGACCCCCTTCCTCCAGTCTCTGCCCTGTAGACAGGGAGGCCTTTCCAATATACACTTCTGCCCACACCCCTCTGGGTGGGTGGGGGCCCCTCACTCAGCATCATCTTCCCGCCTTTCCCTGCCCTCCCTCAGAATCACTGACCACCGGCACATGGGACCACATCTCGCCCCTTGCCGTTTTCATTGTGCCTGTGCTGGTGCTGCATGGAATGCCTCCTACCTTGTCTTCGTGCCAAACTCCTACTCATCCCTCAAGACATGCCCCAACTGTCCCTCTTCTATGAGGCCTCCCCGTGTCCCAGGCAGAGTTAGCTCCTCCTTCCTCTGTGGGGTCCGAGGCCCTGTCTGGACGCATTACAGCCTTACCCACTGTGCCATAAAGGTCTCTGTGTGGGAAGGTCTAGGGAGTCTTCAGGGGGAAGCCAGGCCCCATGTGCTTGCCACTGTGAGATCTGGAAAAGTGGCATGGCCACTCTAAGCTTCAGTTTTTCAGTCCACAAGATGGGCACAAATCATCATGTCCAGGGATAGGATGTACTTTGAAACTGAAGTGCTGCACAGATCCGATCCCTAATGTTTTCATCCAGGCCAAGCCTCACACTGCAAATGTGGACAGAAGGGCTAAGTGACTGCCTATCGGCAGGGGTGGAAACGGACTTGATCATGGCTGTGGTCTCTCTGCTTCACTCAGCTGCTCCTGGACAGGGAAACGGAATTGGACATTTCACCACGAGGGGGACCGTAATTTCTAATAATCGCTATGATACTGACACATGGATGAGGAATAGGAAAGAAGGTGGAATGAAGAAATTTTCTTCTTCATTTAAGTCAGAACTGGTTTTCTGTTTTTGTTTGTGTTTTTTTTTTTTTTTTTTTAATAATTATTTATTTACTTATTTATTTATGGCTGTGTTGGGTCTTCGTTTCTGTGCGAGGGCTTTCTCTAGTTGTGGCAAGCGGGGGCCACTCTTCATCGCGGTGCGCGGGCCTCTCACTGTCGCGGCCTCTCCCGTTGCGGAGCACAGGCTCCAGACGCGCAGGCTCAGCAATTGCGGCTCACGGGCCCAGCTGCTCCGTGGCATGTGGGATCTTCCCAGACCAGGGCTCGAACCCGTGTCCCCTGCATTGGCAGGCAGACTCTCAACCACTGCGCCACCAGGGAAGCCCTGTTTGTGTTTTTAATGGACAGCAGGAAAGGGTCTTAACAATTTGATAATGGGGGTGGAATAGGGAGAGAGCTCCAGGGCCAGATAAAAACAGGGATGAGGAAGAGAAACAGAACATTCACCCCAAATAATCTGTTTCTCTGGGTGGTGAGAGGAGGAAGACCATTCTGTCAATGCAGAGACAGTCTGAGCCCTGGTCTGCTGCCACAGCCTGCTTTCTGATAGGGTGGCTGGTGTGACGGAGAGTCTTCAGGCTGGGTACTAATCCGGGCTTTGCCATGCGGGTGGGCCTTGTGTCTTGGCCAAGTCCTATCAGTGTCTGAGCCCAGCTTCCTCCTCTGTCCAGCAGGGCCGAGACCATCAATCTCCCAGGGTGGGAACGCGGGCAATCATGCCCCCAGCAAGCACTTGGTCTGTGCACTTGTTCCCAGGCACGTTGGAAAGGCTTCTGGGGGATGAGAGTGGACAGTCCTTTTTCTAGTTCCCTTGGGAGGAGAGAGACTCCCCGCCCTTGTCAAGGCAGCTGTCTCTGTGGACAGGTAGTTTCTGTAAACACAGAGCCAAGTTCCCTTGGCCTCCTGCCTGGGTCAGCCTCTCAGCGTGGCCTATAAGATTCTATCCCACACAGCCTTGGAGACCTCTCTGACTTCCCCTTCTACCATTTCCTGGCACTTGCTCGCTCACTCCAGCCACATTGGGCTCACATGTACCCTGGACACATGACACTTGTTCCTGCCTCATGACCTGTGCACTTGCTTCTTCCTCTGCCAGGAGCATTTCTCACCACCCCCCCGCCAAAGATTGCTACATCTTTTCATCATTTAAGTCTCACCTCAAATGTCATCTTCCCCAAGAGCCTTCTGATTATTTAATCCAAATTATACCCACCCATCCACCCAGTCAGCCCTCTCATCACATCCCCTGCTTTATTCTCTAGCACATTTTACTGTTTGAAGCTATCTTGTTGGTTTATTACTTGTTTGTTTCTCTCTTCCTCACTTCACGGAGGGGCCTTGTCACTCCTGTTTGGTGCTAGTCCAAAGACCCAGAAAAGCACCTGGCACAGAGACAATGACTGATGGTGTTTCTGAAGTGGGCATGCTCCCCCATTCCAGGGCCTCTGTACCACTGGCCCTCACTGGGTTTCATCATTTCTATGTACCTCACAACCTAACACTCTCCTCATACATTCAAATACACAAATCTTAAGCCCTGGAAGATTTACCAAATACATATTTTTCAAAAATGTTTGAATTGTATTCTGAAGGTGTAAAACAAACGTGAAAGTCACTAAAGCTCAATGCTGAGTCAAAAAAGTCCAAATACCAAAAAAGAGGAAATGTGAGGATTTTGATGTTGTAAATAGGAGATGATGAGACTTTTTCTGTGCCAAAGTCAAGATGTAGGCCATACTGAGCCTTGCATGAGAGACAGGTCTTTTCATCCCAGACAGAAGCCACAGTTTGGAGTGGAAAAAAAGAGTTTGTGAGAAGAAACCTCTAGGAAGGTCACAGTGACCCCTAGTTGTCCCTCCCTCTCTATCCCATGGCAAATTGGCTGTTGGTCCCCCTCCCCCATAGCTCCCCAAAGACTGCAACTGGGTCTGATTCTCTTTGTGCTACCCTAGTACAAAACACACCTTCTGGATTTGTTGAACAGAGCCAAGCCTGCTATTTATGAGATGGCAAAATCACCTTATCAACATAAATGCTGATTACTACCCCTTAATGTAGGAATGCTGGGCCCAGGGGTCCTCTGCAGGTCCCACCTTGGACTGACAATGTTCTGAGTTCAAAATTCTCCCGTGCGTGGCTGATTCCATGATATCTGCTGTCCCTGGATCAATTGGAATCTGAAAGCTCTCAAATGCTGGTGATCTCTTTAAATTCTATACCTGCAATTCCAAGTTCTACCACCAGATGGCAGTTAGAATTACACAAACTTTATCAACACTAGTTTAATCTCTGAGACCGTACTTCTAATGAAAATACACCCTAAATTAAAACAAGATACATACGTACATCCATAAATTTTTAACTTATATTGGCATAGATTTAAAAGTATAATACCCATGATTGGCCAGGGCTTGGGGCAACATGTAGCATTCATGTGCTGTTGGTGTGAATGTAAATTAACACAGCCTCCGGGAGGGCAATTTGGCAGTACACATCAAAAGCCTTAAACATGTGCAAACCCTTTGGGCCAGCAATTCAACTTCTAGACATTTATTCAAAGGAGATAATCATGGAAATAAGCCTAGATTAATTCCCACGACGTTGACTACAAGGGTGAAAGACGGTCAGTATAAATAATATAACTTGGAGACTGGTTAAATCAATTATATATGTGATAAAATGCTATGCAGCTATTACTTTCTATAAGAATTCTTAATGATGTGGAAAAATCTTATGCTATATTAAGTGAAAAAAATAGGCCACAAAAACGTATGTCCACTGTAATCCCATTTTTAGAATAATAACTATAAAAACAAACTTGTACACAAAAAGTATGGGAAGAACAAATGCCAAAATATTGAGAGGACTTATCTGTGGGTGGTAGGATTATGGACGATTGTTTTTTCCTTTTTTGTGCTTTTCTCTATTTTGGGAAGGTTTTATAAAAACCATGCTTCTTTTGTCATCAGCAGAGAGCTATTCATGAACGCTTGGCAGCAGAAAAGGACAGGCTGGCCTCTGTACAGGGAGGCTGTGGACAAGGTGACTGAGGCCCTTTTCAGTCTACAGCCTGCCCCACAGACACGCTTAGCTCCTATGGCCCTGTCCCCCTACAGCCCCTATCGGGTCCATATATGGACCTGGTTTCAGCTGGTCTCCTTACGGGGTGGGGGGCCACATTGGATTAATCCAGAACATTCAGCCGGCACAGTCTCTACCACAGGCATCCTGCTTGACTCTTTTCTTGCTCTTACTTCCCTTTAGGAAGTGGCATGATTTTAGCACAAAGGAAAAACATAACAAAACAACACAAAAAACTCCCTGAACCTGGTCTTGAAGTTTAGTTCAAGAAAAAGAAAGGAGCACCCAAAACTTTTTTTAAACTGACTGTTCAAAGCCATTTTCCTTTCCAAGTGCTGCCAATGTGTGTTGGTGGATCAGAATGATTTCCTAAGCCTGTCTTTCCTTCCCTCGAGGTTTTGTGGGGTGAGGAAAGATAGAGATATTATCGAGGGGCTGCCACCTGCCGTGCTGCACTTGGGCCCTGCGTGTATTCCCCCCTTTAAGTCTCTAACTCTGTAGGTATGATCTCCCCAGGTTCCAAGAGGCCAAGTACCCAAGACCGCACAGCTGAGCCAGGACGGGACTGGGGTCAGAGAGACTCAAAGTCCGTGAATACTCAGTACACAAGGTGCCTCTCAGGTGGCCAGGCCCCTCGTGCTGCAGGGGTTGCCCTAACCCTGGGATGACCACATGGAGCCGTCTGTCAGCAGAGCTCGGGCTGGGAGCCAGGACCTCCACAGGCTGAGAGATCTGAATTTCAGCTTAAAACACATGGGCCCCCCAAGCCTACAGAATTCCCTCCCAACCTCCGCCTGCCCACATGGGCCTGCTTCCCTCCTTTGGGGAAAGCCAGGCGGAGTGTCACCTCCACCCTGTATCCCTCCACCGAAGGGACAGCCGGTGCGGCCTGATGGAACAAGGGTGCTTGGAGGCACACAGCTGGGCTAGTTGGCTGGCTCCTGGCACTGGAGGCACAAACACCTTGAACCCAGCAGCAGGCAAGGCCAGCCCAGTCAGGGAAGATGCCCAGATCTGTGTGGAAGTGGAGTTGCATGCAAACTGGGGTGGGCGACCTCAGGAAAAGGGGCAACCCAGCCCTGGGGTAATCATGGGTATGACACCAGCTTCTCCTCACCCCTCACCGGGCCCAGCCTTCTCAGGGCTGCCCAGTGATGAGAAGCTTAAGGGGCCAAGGGCATGGGCTGCCAGCACCGTCTGCAAACAGGCAGTGGGGAAGGCTTGCTGGGCCCTAACCTGCTCCCTTCCCAGAAAGCTCCCAACTTCATACCAGGTGGACACACTGCATGCACATCCCTCCCTTGGCCTCCCCACCCCAAATTCACAGAGCCCTGTCTCTGACCCAGGCTCAGTGCCAAAAACCTCACACACTAAACACCAAGCTTAATTCCCTGACAGCCCTGTAATGGACCTAGTCACCTGACCACCGTTTGCTGTGACCTCACTTCACCTAAATCCCAGCTCTCTTCTTCACATGGAAGGAAACAGATTCTTAGGGCTGCTGAGGGGCTTGCCCCCAGCTTCACAGCTTGTGAGGGAATTCAATTCCCAGCTGCCTAACTCTGAAGGAGGACTCCTACTCATCACCCACAGAGCCTGCTGGCCACCCCCCAGCCTGCTCCGTCCTGGGAGGAAGGGCAGGGATGGTGGCAGAGGGGAAGAGGCTCTGTGGGAGGTAGACTGGACCCCTGGCAGCTGGTCTGGAGTCCCCTGACCCTCGCCCGAGGAAAATGATTCCCACAATCAGCCAGCAGCCTCTCTGATGCTCACAGCCTGGGTCATGTGTGCTCAGAGGAGACAACAATGGGCAAGAGGGAAGAAATCCACTCACCCAGACACCACCCACTCCCCTCTGGACACGGGCACCTACAATCAAGAGTAACCCTGGAGTATAAAAGGTAACTAGGTAATCCCAGGAGTGGTTCTGCAGGAAGTTTCCAGTGCTCCTGAGCTAGTGAAACGAGCAGGCCCAGGACACGAGGCTGAAATGTTCCAGCAAAAGCCTGTGGTTCCCCAAGACTCTAGCTGCCATGTCGAGGAATGTGGGCCAATCAGGAAAAGCTGCTGGGAGGTGGCGGTGCCCTGATCCCCTGTGTGCTCCTGTGGGGTGAAGGTGGATCATGGCTGGCTTCGCATTTCGTTCTTACCCCGCACAGAGCAGGACGTTTCCGGTCTGAGGGGTCGGACTGCTTGCTGCTGGGGGAGCTGCCCTGGCTGCCTGTGTGGGTGGAGCACGGACCACGCGAGACATGAGGTGAATGCCCCCCAAAGTTTCCACCAAGAATTGTAGGCTGGGCTTGTGACCCATTTTGTGTAGCCATCACCTCCTCAGTCTTAACTAATCCCAACTCCAGTGCTGTTAGGGAGGCCTTGCATGAGCCCATTTCACAAAACAGGAAACTGAAGCTCGGAGAATGCCAGAGCCTTCCCCAAGGTCACCCAGCTAGGAGGCAGCAGGGTTGGAATCCATGCCCAGGTCTCCCTGATGCTCAGGGCCGGACGGCCCTCCACAGCCTTCTGGGAAGGTGGCTCCTGCAAGACTGGGGACACCCACTCCCTGACCCCGCCCTCCACTGCCAGCCAATCCTGACTCTGGACAGAGCTGGCCACTAGAGAGGCCTCTGAATCCATCAACATTTCCCTCCCTGAATCCTCCTGGCCTGAGGCACAGAACAAATCTCCCAACAGGCTGGTCCTGCCATCTCCTTCACCGGGCCTACCCCCTGCTCTTTCTTTATCAGGACTTCTGCGTGCTGCTACCATGGGCCTTGACCTCCGTGCAGGACTGGACAGTGGCACAGCCATATTTCACCTTGCTTCTGACGTGGTGCTCACTCAGCCCAGGCTGGGACATTCATTCCAAGTATAAGCTAACTTTTAGGTTTAATTGTAAAAGATCTGAGAAGTAACGACACCAAAAAGGCCAAACTGGAACCAACCAGTTGGTTGGTTCCAGTTCTCGAGTGGTGACAGGACATGGTGGGCTGGGACAGGGAGTCTTCTGTCCACTGGAAAGAGTCTGGCAGCCAAGCCCACGGGAGGGCACTCACTCCACAGCCAAGGGCTGGACCCTGGGCTCAGGGCTGACACACTGGCCAGGAAGAGCAGTGTTGGGTGGACTCAGCACGCCAATGAGACTCTTTCTTGAAGGCTATTTGATTTATCTGCAAGGCAGCTAGAGCTGCAGACAGTTCCCTCCAGGCCAGGGCCCTGCAGCTCTGCACATCCTGCATCTTCGCAGAGCTAACGCTACTCCCTCCACAGAGAGACCGCGGCCACTTAGGAGCAGAGGAGGAGGAGGAGGAGAGGAGTGCAGACAGTTAAATAAAGGCACAGAGGAAGAATACTGGCTTGAGAGTAAAGGGCAAAGAGAGCAAAAAAATATATGGCAAATTACCGGGTAGCCATCTCGTCCTGATTGCCCCTGTGGTAATTAATACGTCATTAATAATTAGACTTTCGGCAGAAAACCATATGGCAACACTTAGAACTCAGTCAGGGCCCCAGATCCCCCCAACGTCTGCAGGGTTTGCAGCAGAGGCTGCTGGCTGGTAACTGACTCCTTCAAGGGTGGGGGGGGGGGGAGGCAGGGCTCCAATGGGTCTGGGGGATGGAGCACCCATTCCCCACCTCATAGGGCCAGGTTGGAGGGGCCACCGGGGCACACACCACACATGTCCTCCCCGCATCAGCCAAGGCACACGGCAAGGACCTTGTGGGATTGTGGGCTTCTGGAGGGCGGCATCACAGTTACCACGGAAAATGCTCCTTAAATGGGGCCTGATCTGGGGCCTAGTGAGCAGGATATGGGTTTCCTGTCTGTTGCCACTGGGATGGGGTGACCTGAGGAAGACAGCCTTGAAAACCAGAGATATGGGGGCGCCTTTACTGCTACTGGATGCTTCTCTGACCCCATGTGCTCCGAGCAGTGGCTGCCCCGCCAGTGTCCCATACATTGGCATCCATCTCAGGTTGCAGCTTGAGAATTCTGCATTTGTTTAATCCACGTAGTCGTTTAACAGCCAAGTTAAAAAAAAAAACACAAAAAACCAAATTTTCTCCATAGCCCTCTGCATTACGCACTTCGGCAAGTTCACGCAGGTTAGCCTCCATGTGACAGTCAGGAATGACTCAACTGTGAAAAACTGCTCGTAGCCCATAAATCTACACATTCTCACTTTCTGGCTCAATGTGGTGCTGCTACACGCATCAAGAAGTCCAGACTCTGAAGGGTGCTGATCGGGAAATGAATCATGGCGAGTGGAAGTAAAACAAAGCTGCTCATCTGAAAGGAATTCCTTTAGAAGGTTAATTTTGGCTCAAGAGGACTGTCAATGTGCTTCTTGAATTCATTCATCAGGATTTATCAGGCTCTGAAAAACTGCCAAGATGAATCAAAGGCAGACTTGTCATGTGTCTTGGAGAAGGAACGGGATTTCCGGGGCTGCTGTGGATTGGGCAGCCAGCCCCTCCCTCACACCCTTCTCAAACTCAGCACCCTCACTGGCCAGCTGTGCTCTCGAGGTCTCTGTTGCCCAACCCGGAGAGTCAAATATCTTGGCAAAGAAGGAGAACGGACCCCAGGACCTAGTGGTCAAGCCCAACATATTCCTGGCATAACTGCCTGACTCCAGAGCCCTTTCTGCCAAAGCACGTGAGACGAGAATGCTTACACAGATCAACTGCTGCTGAACGTTTAGGAAATACGGGTATGGTGCTTGCATTTCTGTGCATCAAGCTGAGCCAGAGATTTGGTGAGGACCAACCAGGCTCATGTCAGCTCTCTTGGAGGGAAAACAGTCACAGGATGCTTCACTGGGCAAGTCAAGCCCATGGAATCCTGTGCTTGCATTCATCTACGAGTCACAAAAAAATATGGCCCCTGTCTGGGACTGAATTTAATTTTAAGGACACATCGCTCTAATCAAATATTATTTTCATGAAAGTGCTACACAGAGAGAAAACAAAATGTCTTATCTTTCAGGAGCAGAGAGCATAATCCAGGACACTTACGGGAGGACCTGCAAAACACAAGCAGAGAAGCCACAGTCAGCATCAAAGGGAGAGAGAGGGTCCCCTCGCCCAGGCCGGCCCGTCTCTCACACAGCTCCTGGCCACCCCTCCTCGCAAGGCTTTGATGCTGTCATTGGCCCCAAAGCCAAGTGGCATGGCAGAGGGAGTGCCTCTGTCCTTGGAGGGGCTGGGTGGGCATGTGCCTGGTAAAGACAATCCAGCAAGTTTTGGTTCCTGCATGCATTACATGAGGCTGCTGCTGCTTCTTGCTTGGGGCCCACCCGTGTTGGGTTTTGGCAGGCAGGGTAGGAATCAGACCTGTTCCTGCCTGAAGAACACATTTTGGAACTCACTAGGGGTTGGTTCATTTCTATGGAAAGGGAGAGACTTGAGAAAGAAAACATTCTGGGCGGAGGTGAGAATACTCCTAGGTGCACTGGATGTGTGAGTGTGAGGCTGAGCTGACATGTAGGGGGGTGGGGGCCCCATAGCCCAGCTCCCACAATGTAGGGGTTAACGGTGCCGAGCCTGGCTGCGCCTGGGGGATTTGAAGGAGGCGAGTCTGGAAGCGCAGGGGGCTGCTGTAGGGAAGGCTGGTGCAGCAAGCTGAGACTTGCCCCATGGAGAACAGTCAGGTGTTCCTCACCTTACAGTGTGCAAACCATATTGCACATCTATGACAGCATTTGACCTTCTCAACAATCTTTGAGGTATGATGAACATGCCCATGTGACAGATGACCACACAGAGGCTCAGAGAGAAAGAAATGACTTGTCCAAGGCCACATAGTTGGTTAGGGGTGGAATTTATCCCCGAAGGAAGTCTCCCGACTCTCAAATCCTACACATTTTCCACTAAAGCCATGTTGCTGCCAGACAAGTGACTCCTCTGCTCTCTCCTGGCAGACCCCAGACCTCAGTCTGGAGAGTGAGGCCGGCACAGGGAGGCGGCCCTCGGCAGTCAGCCAGCCCACACATATTTACGGATGGGCCGCTGGGTGCAGGTTAATGGGACCAGTGGTGAAAGAGGCAAGATCTCTGACTCACAGAATTTTCCTTGGATGGATCAATACTTAAGAAAACAACGACACAAGGAGGAAGCACAGGAAGCTCCCAGCACGTAATGAGGGGCCGGAGCCAGACTGGGCTGATTCGGGTCGGGAGGCTAGGCTGAGTCCAGAGGGTGAGGAATAGTTATCGGGGAGAGGAACAGGGAGGGAAGAGCGTGGCTAGGAGGGAAAAGCTCCAAATATGCCAAGGTCACTGGGCATCTAGGGTCCAGGCGAAACTGACCGGGCTGCAGGAGGGGAGGGCCTGGGGAGAAGGCAAGCCAACCAGACCCCAGCATCTCGTTTCCACGTCATTGTCCAGTGGAGCGTGATTTGAAGGACAGTGGCGGACACTGAAGAGTTCTGCACAGAGGAGTGATTTGAGGGGGAAAGAGTGGGCATGAGGATGGGCTGCAGTTGTCCCCCTGTAGGTGACAGTGGCCTGGACTTGGGGGTTGGCTGTGGAGATGAAGAGAAGTGAGTCGGATGGTACTTATCAGTGAGGACAGACAGGACTTGCTCATGGATTTAATGGTGGAGCATGAGTGGAGAGGTGTATCGGGCATAGAGGAAGGAGAGAGATGAGACAATGATTTTTCACTTGAGCAACTAATGCATGATGGTGCTAATGCCTGAGAACGTAACATGGCAGGGGAGTGGGCTGTGTGTTCCCTAAGCCTAGACTAGGGGCCGGGCAGGTTGTTGGCCACGTGGACATCCGTACAGCTGGCATCTCTCTTTCAGCCTGCTCTCTGTTTTACAAAAAAGAGAAAAGCCACCAGACGGACTTGCCATTGCCTTTCTGATGCCACACGCCTACACCTGCCTGTACCCGCACCTGTGCCTGGCCTCTGCTCCGTGCCCCTCAGGTTAACTCTGATAGAAGAAATGTTCACATATTGAGGTACGGGGAAGTCATTCTGGCTTATACATGAGTTAACTTGGGTTTTCTGCGAACTAAAACATCCTGTTTGTGGCCTATCAAACATACACTGTACACCTGCTTTAATTATTAAAGAAAAGGGCACATTGACCAGAAGTAAAGAATGTCCATGTTAAAAATAAAGATTAAATGCCTCCCTTCCTGGGACGCCAATGCTGGTACTCCTTTGATGATAAGATTCCCTTCCCAGGTGCCAAAGCCATACTGACTCACTGTGTACTTGCTGATCTGTTTTTTTGAAACCCTGAAGGAATGTATCCCTGACTTGTTTGTGGTTCTTTGTTCTGACAAGACATAAAGCTGTGCTGAAAACCATGCTTCTCTGGAGCAGTTTCTCAGAGTTATCTGTGAGGCTGGCTTCTGGGCTATAGTCCTCAGTTTGGCTCAAGTAAAACTCTTTTCTATTCCTTTTATAGATTGTTTATTGATTATTTTCATTGACAACTCAGAGGAGCTGACCCGCCTCTTCCTTTTTGGGACCCTGCGGCCCCCAAGCTCCCCTGGTCAAGCCTGCCTTTCAAGCAGATCCTTCCCCACAGCTCTGAACATGAGAAAACCATCCTTTGTTCCACGCCCTCCTCTGTTCCTGCCCCAGCTCTTCTCTCTCTCACAGCTGCACTGCTGGAAAGAGGGGGTCTCCCCTTAGTCACCTTCCACTGACCTCATGACCCTCCGGTTTGGATTCCATTCCTATCCCTCCACCAATGTGGCACTCACCATGTCTCCAACGACCTCCTCCAATCAATAAGCCCAACAGGATTTCTTCTCCTCCTTGGACTCATCTTCTACCTCCTTCTAGAAGTGCTCTCCTCCTTCGGCTTCCAAGATGACATGTCCTCCCACCTCCCTAGCTATTCAGCTGACTCAGTCTCCTCTCCCAGCCTCACATACCAAGGCTCCTCAGGGATCAAGTCTAAGCTTTCTTCTTTTCAGTTCCCTGCTCATCAGTCTCCTCTCTCCATCTTCTCCAAGGAGCTCTTCCATGCTCATGGCTACACTAGGTGGAAGTGTCCCAAATCTCCAGTCCTGACCATGCCTTGAGGCCCAGGCTCCCTTTTTGAGCTGCCTGCTTGATCTCCCCTTGAATAATCCCATGATTCCTCAAACAAGGATGCACAGTCACACTCACAATCCTCTGCCCACAAATGTGCTCCTCTCCAGCTCCTGGTCTCTGTGGATGGCATCCCCTCCTGACCAGCTAGTGAACGGGAAAACGAGGAGTCCCTCTCCACATGCTCTATTGGCACGTCCACTGTTTGTTGTTCCGGAGCCCATCCCCCCCTTGGGTCTCTCCCCAATACCACAACCTCATCCATGTTACCAGCATCTCCTGACTGTTGCAATAGCTTCTTCACTCATCACCCTCTTCACTCATCCCACAGACATTCACTGAGTGCCTACTGTTCTAAATGCTGTTCTGGGAAAGTGGGATACAGCAGTGAAAGTGACAAGCACCCCTGTCCCCTTCTAGTGAGAGGACAGCTGAGATACAATAAGCATAATAAACAGTACATCACCTGGAAGGCGATAGTGTCGTGGAAAGAGACAGGCAGCAGAGCAGGGTAAGGGGCGCTATTAGTGCTGAGAGGCAGACTGGGGGGGCCTTGTAGGTGATTTGTAGGACTTTATCTTCTTTCTGAGGTGGGAGCCCTTGCAGGGTTTTGAGCAGAGATAATATGACCTGGTTTATGTTTTAAAAGGGTCATACCATGCGGGGCAGCTTATTGCAGTGATGTAGGGGAGAGGTGATGGTGGCTCGCAGCCAGTGGAAGCGGTGTAGGGGGTGGAAGTGGCTGAGTTCTGGATTGATTCTGCAGGTAGAGCCGAGAGGATTTCTCTAGACTGTGGAGTCTAAGAGACACGAGTCAAGGAAGATTTTGGCTTGAGCGACTGAAAGGATGTTGTTGCTATCAACAGAGGTGGGGAGACTGTAGGTTGGCAGGTTCGGCTGGAAGGATCAGGTGCTCAGCTGTGCACGCATGGCTCTCGGGGGCACTCCAACACTTAGAAGGGGGTGGGAAGGAGAAGGAAGTCCTGGAAGCTGAGTGGAGGGCGTGCATCAAGGGGGATG